>NC_091840.1:25100000-25736250 GCF_037783145.1 Equus przewalskii | reverse complement strand
GGTCAGGAGAGACTTCGCTGGTGAGGATCGCTCAGACTTTGGTCATTCCCAGCATTAGCATCTTCCAGTTTCACAATGGAGCATATGAAAATATGGATGTTGTTAGAACATTCCAGAGCTAGAGCCAGATAGCTAGTTAGTGGTAGAGGCAAAACTGGGATCCATTGCCTCTAGCTTAAGGCTAGAAGAGTCAGATGGGAGAGAGAGATGAGCAACCAGCCCCGGAAGTCAGGAAACACACCTCACAGCCAAGGCCCAGGTTTTTGTACGAACTTTAATCTCTGAGAGCTCATGGGATGGGGGATGGTAAGAGCTTGGGGGGATGCTAGACAGATTAGCTGTGAGGAGCTGATTGCAGGGTCCACCCCACCTATTTGGGGGTATCTCCACCTACACTCATCCAGAAAGCTCATTTGTCCCCATTCTCCCCAAAGTGTTCCCTTCTGGGTTCCCGAGAGTGTGTGCGTGTGCATTGGTTAGGTATTAGGGATGGGGAACAGGCTCTTAATAAATACCGGTGAAATTCTATGATAATTGGATCCATTATTTACTCAAAGTGGATAGACATGGGGGAAGGAGGGCTTTTTTAGGAAGAGAGCATAAATTACACATAGGTCCACAAAACTCCACATTTTCAGCATCCCTTCTACCTCACAGGATGGTGAGCAGGTCTACCAGTTATGGGGCAATGGGCTGACCTCCAGGAAAAGTCGGTGGGCGGGACCCAACGGTGGTCAACTCGAAGACTCTGGATGTCCACTGCGCTTCTGCTTTTGCTCGCCAAGAGCCTGGGCAAGGCCCAAGGCACACAAAGAGAAAAAACACTCAGTGTTTCTTGCTGGCTTGACCCCAGGCTGTGGTGGGACTGCAACCCCCTCACGGAAGAAGTGGCAAGGCTAGGGATTCTGGGAGCCATCCGAACGTCAGCCAGTGACTCTCTCACCAGAGCCTTGACCAGCTGGAGGGAAGGTGTCCAGTCCATGGTAGCAGTGGGGGGCAGTGGTTAAGAGCAAAGTCCTTGATTAGGCTGTTTGGGTTATGGGGCAAAGGGGACAGGACTCCACCCCATCCTTTTTCTCTAGCTCCTCATCCTCCAGAGAAAACCCATCTGGAGCTGGTTTCCTCCCAGTCCAGAAGGGGTGCAGGTGGGCTGGGTCCTGGGCTTTGTAGGAGGGCTGGGGGCCGAGCTGCCCTTCCCCAGACTCACATCATCTGAGGTGGAGCCAGGACATCTGGGCAGTGATGCTGATACCAGGCTCCAAAGCTGTTGCCATAGCCACCGGTGGGCAGGGCCCCTGCCTTGGGTAGATCCCAGAGGGATGGAAGGGGTGGGGAGCAGGGAGACAGGGAGGGGGGCCTCCCAGGGAAGTCCCCTTCCTGTCCCCCCGAGTTCTGCTTCAGGAGCTTCTTGTATTTGGAGCGTTTGTTCTGAAACCAGATCTTTACCTTCAGGGAGAAAAGGGGGAGGAATGGAAGATCAGGAGAAGGCTATATGTGGACCGGTCAGGTGGAGGGAAAGGGACCCAGGGATAGGGAGCAGCCCTGGGAGAAGTGCAGAGGTCAGGAACATTTGCTGCCATCCTCCATAGCCCCTGAAGCCCCTAGTTCCTGCCTCTGAGCTAGTACCTAGCCCTCCAGTCTGGGTACCCTTCTCTACCTGGACAGACCCCGGCCCCCCACCTTTTAACACATTCCCCCAACTTACTGAGGACCACCTATGAACACACCCCAGAGAGCTGTGACAGCAGGGCTAGGGGACTCATCAGTCATTCATACGGGGTGGGGGGTAGGTGAGTTCCCAGAGCACACACGTGGGGACGGTGAGTGGGCAGGAAGGTGGGACCGCCCCACCTGGGTCTGGGTGAGGCCGAGCTGCGCCGCCAGCTGAGCCCTCTCGGGCAGCGCCAGGTACTGCGTGTGCTGGAAACGCTGGTTCAGCTGCTGCAGCTGCAGGCTCGAGTAGATGGTCCTCGGCTTGCGCAGCTTTTTGGTCGGGGCCTGCGGGCGCCGCTCCGAGGGCTCCGGGGACAGCGGCGGCTTCTCGGAGCCTAGGGGCGGCACAAGACGGTTTTCCAGAGGGTCGCACGCGCAGTTTCATAGGCTCATTTGCATCTCGTTTGCATGCCGGCCTCGGATTAGCAAAAAGCGCAGGCACCTGGCCGGCCTCTCTCTACCTTGCTCCACGCTCCTTTCGAACCCCACTTCCACCGTGCGCCAGGTGGTGCGAGACGCAGTTCTTGCCCTCAGGGAGCTCCCACTCTGATGGGTCCTGTGACCCTAGGAAGGAAGCACCAAGGGCCAGAGCGAGGGTACGGGCGGCGCCTGCGGCGGGAGGTCAGAGTACAGCAGGGTACAGTGGCGCCAGCTTGGGGTGGGGCGGGGCAGAAAGGCTCGGTCGAGGGCTGGACTGAGGCCTGGAGATGACGGGGGAAGGGCATTCCAGGCGGAGGGAACGCAAACGCAATGCTCAGAGGCCCCAGGCAGTGTTTGCGTGGCAGCTTCCCCGCTGCCGGAAGAAGGGTGGATGGGGGGTGGGGGGGTGGGGGGGTGGGGGGGTGGGGGGGTGGGGGGGTGGGGGGGACCGAGCGAACCTTGAACGCCAAGATGAGCACCCTTCCCAGCAAGAGAGTGTGGAAAGTGCCCCCAGGGTTTGTCATTGCCTCGCCTATTGTAAGGGCCCGCCCCTCTCCAAACGCACACCCTGCAAGAAAGAGACCATCTCTCACCGCCCCATGGCTGGCTGCCTGGGGAGATGGCTTTCAGGGGCCCTAGAAGCCAGGTCAGTGTGGGGCAGCCCCCTCCGCCCGGCTGCAGTCACAGAGGGGTTCCAGGCGGGCAGGGAAGGTGACTGGTTCGGAGAGCGCGCAGCGCCCTCAGCGCAGGCCCTGGGGCCGCTCCTGGATCCCGCTGCGGGTGCCGCCGCCGGAGATCTGGTCACCTCCTGCCCCCAGGGCCCAGCCTCTCAAGGAATCTCGGCCGTGGGACAGCCTGGCCTTAGATTGCAAGGGGGGTGGAGGTGCGAGAGGTTCCCCTCTTCCGATGGCTAACCTATGCCACTCTACCGGGACACCCGAGGCCATTCCATGCAGATGGTAGGGCGGAGGTGGAGCAAGCGGCTGCAATGCCCCCGGGTTTAGGGCAATGTTCGCCGCACCCCACACGGGTCTGCAGAGCCGCCCCAGCCCCAGCCGAAAGAGCGCTTGGCCCTGGTGCCCAGGTGTCCGTCCGGGTCCCTGACCCGCCCTCTGCCTTCTTCCGCTCACCGGGCTCACTCCACATACGTCAGGTTCCCCGCCCTTGGCCGGCCGCGGTGACCAGTTGCCTTCACCTCCCCCGCATCCCTCACCCGTGGCCTCGGGCGCTGCGGGCTTCTTAGATCCACCCCCTTCGACCCCCGCCTCAGCCACTTCCCAGAAAAACCATTGGGTTTCCGCTCCCGCCCGCGCCTGTCCGGCCTCCCCTGCTTCGACCCTACTGCTCACGGCCCCAGGCTGGCAGCAGCGGAGCGACCACCCGCGCCTCTCTGGCTGCGTGGACGGCGCGCTCTGGGCGGTGACGCAGAGACAGGCAGGGAGGCAGCCCCAGCTACTGAACTCTCTCCGCCCTCTGCGCCCTAACTCTCCCACCAGACCCCCTTCTAAGTTCCTTGCCCGACAGCTGCCTTTCTCCACACCAGTTGCAGCAAGTCTGACTGGATCTGCCCTGGTCGCCAGTATGGAGCCCAAGGGCCTCCCTCGAGGCACCTCCGTGCTCACCTGCTCAGTGCGTGGTGGTAGCCAGCTCACTTGGAGCCAAACCTCTCCCTGAGGCGGGAGTGGACACAGAGTGGGGGCAAAAGGAAGACCCCAAGCCCTCACTCACACCCCAATCATTCAGTCTAGAGTGGGCCAAACCCACCACTTTCCGTAGAAAAATGCTACAATCTAATGTAAGGCGATGTGTGGTTTTCGTTGGATCCGGGGAAATTCCGTAAAGAAAAGGAACTCTCCATTCTCTTGTGTTTAGACCAAGCAAAGGGAAGGCAAGGAGTGTGGAAAACAGGGCAGCAAATACCAAGCTCATTTAACGACAGTTCTCTTAAAGACAAGGTTATCTTATTCCCACCCTACTACAGACACACGAAAATGTCCCATACTGGCAGACACTGAAGGCAAGCATCCAAGGGACTCGTCTGTGGAAATTAGATCATTTGTAGAAACACTACCCCCCCCCCCCATCCCCTGCTCCTCCTCCAACGACAGACCCAGCACCCGGGAGAGGCAGCCCCAGTTCTGGCACAGAAGGCAGTTAACTTCTGGGGACTCTGAGAAAGTTTCCTAAAATCCTCTTTTTTGGTCCCATGCAGTGAGAGTCAATAGGCAAGGGCCAAGAGCCTGGAAGGCAGGCTTTGTCTTTGACCCAGGCACACTCTTTCTTTGGGCCTCAGTTTGCCCATCTGTACATCAAGGAGGTTGAGCTCCCAAATCTCTAAGATCAATTGTGGCTCTGATGTTTACAAGGTCATGTGTCCCAGCGGAGCAACAGGGGAAGGCAGGGACGTGTCTTAGTCCTGGGCTGACTCCAGCGAAGTCAGTCAATGGATGTGCATCCTTGGAGGAAACTGTGCCAAAGACAATTGTGGGGGCCATTAGGTGGGGGCAGGGAGTGCAGGGGGCCTGAGGTCTAAGCCTGAGCCAGTACAGATGGGTGTATGTATAGCCTTGCATGGGTTCTGCCTATGCAAGGCCCAGGACCAGGAAGACAGGCCAGCTCCTTGGCTTCTTTGAGACCTTCCAGTGAGCACTTTCTCAGGAGCTCAAAGTTGTTCCAGGCGATGGGAACTGGGGCCTAACCCATCCCAAAGGCAAAGGGTGGAGATGATAGGTGTGGCTCGCTCCTTTGGCTGGAAGGCTGGGGTCTACAATGAGAGACTGCCTGACCCACCTATGGCTACATTTTTAGAACAATGGGTGGTGGGGTCCTAACCCCAGACTCTGCCAGGCCAGCTTTCCCTCTCTGTCAGGCACTTTCGGGCTCGGTCTGGGGGAGAGGGGAAAGGACCCCCCCGAATACCTCAATTCTACCGCCCTCCAGCTGGGACCTGATTTCTATTTATCAGGCTTTGACTTGAGCACTGCTTTCTGAGACAAGACGAAGGCAGAGAAAGGCGACATGGGGAAGAGAAGGAGTGCACGATGGAGAGAATCCCGGAGAAGGGGCTAGGCACCCACACCCACATCTGGATTGTTTCAGTTTTCCGTTACACGTAGGTACACACAACCCCGCTGCTCCAGGGGGTGGGGTAGGGAGCCCTGCCGACGGGCTTCACACAAGTGCAAATCGAAACCAGGTCGGTCTTGAAAGGAGACCTAGATCAACTCGCCCCCGCCCCTCCCCCTTGTCTCCCGCCCCATCCCTTCGCCCTCCCCCCACCCCCAGATCCGAGTGGAATCCGAGTAAGGTCTGAATCCCGCTAGCCGCGCCCAACCAGGCGAGGACGAAGTTTAGGGGCGCACAGGAGCAGGACCCCAGAGGTGGGAAGAGCCGCCGCCCGGACTTACCTGCCTCCCGCTCCTGCTGAGCCGGCTGGGAGGGCGCCGCGGGTTGCTGGCAGGGCAGGTAGGAGTCTCTGGGGGTCGCCGGCCCGGCGTAAGGGTAGGGCAAGAGGTGGCCATACGGCCCAGAATAGGGCAAGTCGGAGGCTGCTGCGGTTGCGGGAGACAAGCCAAGCTGGTAGGCAGCCACTACTGATGGGACGGGGGCGATGTTCGGGAAGATGGCTTTGGAGGGGTCCGGGCCAGGGACGGGGCAAGGCAAAGAGGTCATTGTGGCCGGGGCCGGGGCCAAAGGGCCTAGGCCATGGCCCGGCACGTAGTCCTCTCCCTCCGCCAACTCTCTTTTTCGAGCCTCGGGCGTTGGGGCCAGATGAGCCCCCCAGCCAGCCTCCCCCACTCTTAAGATCCTGAGGAAAATGTCTCTCTGCGCCTCTTCCAGCGGAGAGCGCGCGCCTGGGAAAGGGGTTCCGGGGGGGTGCCCCCCATGGCTTTTCCCCTCCCCCCTAAATCCATGGGGCCCCCCTCTTCCAGCTCTTGGGTTCGGTTCCCGGGACCCGACGGGGGCCCCGCCCATTTAGACGCCGTGGATTGGCTCCCGCACGCGGTGACCTCACGGAGGCCTAGTGCCGGGCCCGCCCCCGGGGGCAGCCCGCGGCAGGGAAATTCACAACTGGGAGATGGGAGGAGGACGGTGCGCACGCTCTAGGCCCAGCTATCTCGGGGTCCTCTCCGAGAGAGGTGCCGAGGTTGCAGCGCGGTTGGGGCAGTCTGAGAACCTCGGTCATAACAGAAACACGAGGGAGTTGGCGAGGCTGGGCTGGCCAAGGGGCGAGGGGAGCAGCACAGCGGCGGAGGCCCTGTGGCTTCGGGGACGCAGGGAACCTGCGGTCGCATTCTCCAGCTCTGGGGATCTGCAGGGCGATTCTGATCCTGCCGCCACGGACCTGCAGGGGAGTTGAGACCAGACAGACAGTGCCCGCAGCTTATTCAGCGCGTCGGAATGCGTCCCTGCCGAGCGCGGGCAGTTTGTTGGTAAACAGACGCCAGGTCTGGGGAGGTGCCGCCGGGCGCCCAGCCTGCCCCGCAGGCGCGCGGCGCGCACGCCTCCTCGGGTTGCCCTCGGCCGGGCACGCCGCGACCGCCGCGACTGCGCCTCACCGGCCCCCCTCCTCCCCCGCCCTGGCTTCCACTTCCGGCGGGGGCCCGGGTTTGGTTGCGACGTCACAGCTCCTGCAGGCCCCCGAGGCCGCGGGAGGGATCCGCCGTCTCGGCTTTTTCCCGAGTGGCGCCCCGCCTTTCCTGGCGCCGCGTGAGGCTGAAGCCTTGCACGAACCGGGAAAAAATCCGGGAGTGAGAGGCGAGTCCGGTTTGATGGCTCTGCGGAGGGCGCGGGAAATAGAGGAGGCCAGTCTCGGTGGCCGCGTTTTGCAGTGTGTGTGCAGGACCTGCCTCTGAACGTTAGTATCCAAGGCCTCGAAGGGCAGGTGTCTACGTATACAAGCGTCTATGGCCACAGGTCCGCAACTACACAGAGACTCCATTCAAATACAACATATACACTTGCATATACCAACACATAGGTGTCTACACCAATGTTCGCACTAGCATCTCTCCACGAACAGAGAGGTTCGTTTATGGATCTGCAAATACAGAGTATAGGCTGTGATGTCTACCTATCTACATTCCCAATGATGAACAGTAATACCCCTGAATAAAAGCACTATTCTTGTCTCTTACACAGACCCGCGACTATGCAAGTCAAATTGCCGGTGTACACACTCGAAAATACAGAAAACCCAAGTACATAAACATTGATGCATGTGTACCCACCCTATGAAAGATACCTGTCCACACACATTAGGCTGCTGCATGTTAGGACAAAGACAGTTACACCCCCAAGCCCACCAGTCCTCACAGATTCCCCAGCATACCCACGTATCTTCTCCCACCTGAGTACGTGCCTCGGATGGGCATATTCATGCCTGTACACACACGTGTGCTCTCATCAGAGTTCATAGTCAAGATAGCAGTCTTAGAATGGGGGGGGGGTGGTGAGAGAGGATGACGATCTGAGAAAGAAGGAAGCTTAGAAGAGTAAGAGAAGGCCCTAGGGGGTGGCCAGGCTCAGACCTCCTTGGAGAGACAGAAAGGTTGAAGGGGTGTACAGAGGTGGTTAAACCCCCCCAGTCAGGTGTCCCTGGGGGAGGAGGAGCATACTGGACTCCCCTTTGGAAGGGATAGAAATGAGTCTTTCCAGGAAAACACACCCCTGGCACCTGGCTCTGAGCTCTTCCCACTGAAGACTTGCAGCTTCAGGAGCAGACTCTTTAGGGGATCGCCTACTCTCTGGGCACCTGGAGAACCCACTTCCTTCTCATCCAACAGGGTATGCAGGTTTAGCTCAGTTGAGAAATGCTATTTCCATATGGGGACCACCTTTCCTGCTTTCTTCCCCAACTCCAGCCATGCCACCACCTCCTTAGAGCTGGGGCTATGAACTTACAGGGTAACCATCCTTTCTACCAAAATCACCTTCTGCAGGGAGGCAGCCACACAACAGTGCCCTGGTGGGTTCCAAGGACAGCATCTCAGAGGGCACCAAGGGAAAAGAATGCTCTTTGGGGTGGGGCTGGCTGTCAGGGAAGGTTTACAAAGGGGGTGATTTTGAGGTGGAACTGAAAGGCTGGGTGGAAGGACACTTCCTCCCAGGACAATGAACCCAGAGACCTTTCTGTGCTGGACCTAACAAGAAAGGGCAAAGGTGGGTTTTCTGGCAGGCCTCTGTAGCAGTTGACTTTTGACATCCTCCAAAGCTGGAAGACCCATAGTGAGAGGCCCTCCTAAACTCTGAAGGGGCTTCACTGAACTCATGCAGGATCCTCAACCCCATGCAGCAGTAGAAAACACCCTGCAGCCCTTTAGAATTTATGAAACACTCACAACATCCAAGCCCTGTGCATCTTCACAAAACCCCTGGAAAGCAGATACTATTATTATCTCCAGTCTACCAATGAAAAAATCTCTCCCTCCATCACCACCTCCATCTTCAGGGCTCCCTACTTCCCTGTGCTGGAGGGTGTGAGGCTGGGGCACCTGGTGGGAACCCCCCCTCCCCGCCCCCCAAAGCAGTGTCCTCAGATGCAGACTCTATTTCACCAACCACAGGGCCTCTGAGCGAGAGTCGGGAAAGGAGGTAGGGATGGGGACAGGGGCTAGGAAGGGCAGTAAATGTGTGTTTGCTCAGAGGGGAGGGAGGGCTGGCCTGAGAGGCCTGAGGCCTGGGTTCCCATCCCAGCTTGGCTGGCTGTGTGAAGCCTGGGTTGGCCATTTCCCATCTCTGAGTCTCATTTTAGCCAGAAGGGATAAAATGAGGGAGCTGCACTTACAACCTCCAAGCCTTTGTCATTGGCTTTAGAATGAATTGCAAACACCAAAATCCCAAAACATAGTAAAACCAAGAAGGAGGAAGAAGAGTTGGAGGAGGAGGAGGAAGGAAGGCAAAACAAAACGAACTCTCTCCTGTCTCTACCAATAACATAGCCTCTGGATGGTCAGGAAAGCTAAAAGTGGCTCTCGCAGCTTTCTCACGCAGGTCCTCTCCCTTAGCCAAAGGGGTCCGCTTGAAGATCCCCGGTACCGAAATAAGGCCTTGGGAGCCGACCGCGGGGTCCAGAGTGGGGGACACCGCGCCACCGCAGGCTCGGGAATCAGCCGAGGTGCGGCGACTGGACCTGACAGATATGCGCGGAGCGCGATGTTTGTAGGCTCTTCGCAAGTCGCCAGACAAACGCAACCCACCGGATCCAGTAACGATTCTTTATGCAGAATAAGCGCCCGCGACCCTGAGATGTATACCTCGCTTCAGTTTACTCGGAGTGAGTTCGGACTCTCCCCTGAAGCCGGGAACTCCGTCCAAACCAGTGCCCCTTCCGACACCAGAAACACGTGGTGGGTGCGCAGGGCTTTCCGCACAGCCCTCGGGCTTCGTATCCAGCGGGCTGCACGCTCCTGAGCAAAAGGTGGGCGTCTGTGACTGGAGTCCGCTCCGGGGTCTGTAACCCGGTACAGATTCTCCACGCAGCACCTGTGTGGATCTGCCCAGGGAAATAGATTCCACTGCGACCCCAGTTCTCGGCCCTCGGGGGCCAGAGCGGGATCATCCGAGCCCTTTCTCCTCCATCCCACCCACCGTCCCCAAACGAAATTTTAGTTTAGTTTTGTCCGTTCTCAGTGGAATTTAAGTCCGATTTGGCGGCGCTTCCCTAGTAACTCGGTTTGGGGAAACTGTGAATAATTTATTTGGCGGGGGTAGGGGGTGAGGATTCCTCGTTCTGCTCAGCCTGTTGCGCGGTTGTTAAAGCCCCACTGTAGGCAAGGCGGGGAAGGGGCAGTCTAGAGACCCCTGCATCCCCACCCACTCCAATTTGACTTTTCCTGAAATTTTGAATTATTGTGTCTCTTTTCTTCTCTCTGATCGAGCAGTTAATAAGCGCTGGCGCAAGCGGGGCGGCGGGCTGGTTACCGACGTCACCGCCAGCCTGGCCGTGCACTTCGGTTGGCGCTCACCTCCACGCTCCCACGAGAGCTTTCTCTGTGACTGGCGTTCCCGCCTCATTTTCCAGATAACCTTGGAGACACTGCCAGGGGAGGGGGAGGGGAGAGGCCTTGGGGTCAGCGCCACCTAGAGATCTGGGCACCGCTGGGCAGGCGGGCTCCCTTCCAGGGTCTCCGGCTCCCTCCTCAGCGACATTCTTCCCACGTCGTCTTTGCTTTATTTCCAAATTTCAGCCTCCGCCCCAGCGAAAGCCTTCTGTTTGGGACTGACTGGGACGTTTAAAATACACGTAAATGCGAAGTCACCAAACAGGTTAAAAATAAAACAAACTATGAACCACTCTTAGACCAAGTACCCCCACCCCACGCCCCAAAAAGAACATTTAGCAAAAACTGGAGCGGCTTTGAAGGTGCGCTGGAGGCCCCGCTCTGCGCGGCTGGAGCTGGCGGAGCGCGGGCGCGGGAAATGGCCCGGGCAGGGGGCGCGGAGGCGCGGGGCTCGGCGGCGGGGACGCGGGAGTTCTCGGTCGGGTGTCCCAGCCTCGGACCCGGCGGGCCTGAGGGAGGAGCCCGCGCCCAGAGCCGGCGGACAGACCGCGGGACGGCACGCCGGACGCCCGGGGGAACGTGGAGAGCTGGCGGGAGGCCCCGCGGCCAACCCGGCTGCAACGAATTCGCCGCGCCCCGAACGAAGACAGCTCGGCCAGGTTCTTCAGACCTTCCCAGACCGCAGCACGGAAACTAGGGCGTTCCGCCGAGGTCTCCATCATCCGGTCCCGGGGGAAGCCGGAGGTAGGACGTGGCGGAGTGGGGACATGCATCTAGCGGGCGCCAACGAAGCGAGTGTGTGCACGGGCGCACACAACATAGCACCGAACACACACGCACAGCACAGTCACACTCATACTCCCATAACCCAGCAGCCGGAGCACACACTACACAGGCAAGCACACACTTGCGGCAAATACACAACCACATCACACATACACACCACACAGCACCCACCCACCACACAGGTACACATACACACACGTTACTCGCGCCCGACCCTCTGGACCCCCTCGATTCCGCGGAAGGTCTACACGGGTGGGGTTACAGTTTTCACTTTCTGACTCCCCAACTAGACCCGTTGGAGGTCCGGCCTGTTTTTCTTTCGTAACAAAAAGGTAGGTTTGGTCCCCGCATCCCAGTCTGGGCTGCGGAGATTGCCCCTTACCTCTGCTGGGCCGGGCCTGAGAGAATGAGGGAATATTGTCTTGGGGAGGAGAGCGGGACCACCACGTGGGCGCCGCAGACGCACCCGCACCTCCTGACCCCCAAAGTGAGAAAAATAATCACAATTACAAACCCCCCCCCCGCCAAAACACAAAAATAAAACCCGTAGTCTTTCCCTCTGCGTACCACCGCGTTGGGCTCTGGGCTTCAGAGCGTCAGGCCTGGTGTGGGGGAAGGGGAGATTGGAGTGGGGGATGAGAGACAGCTCAGTCCCACCCCCACTCTTCCCCTTTCTTCCAAACCCTCCCCCACCCGGCTCAGCAAGGAGGGGCGGGGGCGCTAGGCCGAGAGGAGCGGCCCAGGCCCACTCCTTCTGTTTGAGGAGGGGGCGGCGGCTGGCGCACCTCCTCCCGCCCACATTTGCCCTCCGCCGCCAATCACCCTTATTAATTCGCGCTGGGAAAGGATCACACACTGGAAGTTCGTCAACGGATGCCTGGAAAAGTCTGGAGGACACGGATGTGGACAGTAAGGGAGAAGGGTTGGGACTTTCGGGGTGGGGTGGGTGCTGGGCGCTAGTCATGGCCACCTGAGCTGCGCTCTTGCCCATTTCCATCTTCTCAGACCAGTGTGCCCCTCCCCTCCCCTAACGACCCCTCTCCACTTGTGAGCTGACCCACACCTATCCAGGCTGGACCTTGGCTGAGGCACGGCTCCCAAACTCTGGGGGGAGACAAGTCCTCCCCAGCCCAAATTCTGGGTGGAACGTGCCTCAGAACTAGTAGGAGGGGCAAGCTCAGCCCCACTCCCAAGCACCAGCCAACCCAAAGGAACGCTGGCTGCCTCAGTTGCTGTCCACAGGAAAGGAGGGGCGCGGATAGTGGTTCTTTGGCTGTCTGAGGCACAGGAGGATCCAGATGGAGGCACTGTTCCTGGAAACACCTTAATGAACCTTCTAGAGCTTTCGGAGGACAAGGGGAGCAGCCGTGATCTGAGGCCCTGAGTCTTGGGTAACACAATAATAATGGTAATAATAGCTACAATTATTGTTTTCTGTGTTGCAGGCACTATGCTGAGCTCTTACTTGCGTTATTTCGTTTATCACACGAATTCTATGAAGTATCATATTATCCCCACTTTACAGATGAGGAAATTGAGGCACAGCAAGAGTGAGTAACTTGCTAAAAGCTAGAATTGGAACTCAGGCCAGTTTGTCCTCTTAACTCCATGGAGTTGTGTTACCTGGCGAAGTACCACTCTGCAAGGGCAAGAGGAAGTGCTGAGCAGGCAGAGAGGACCCCAGGAGAGGAATGCCCTCTATGGAAATGGTGGTAAGATGTGTGTAAGTAATAATATCAATAATGGCCGATATTTATTGTGGGCTTGTATACTATGCTTCACATGCATTTCCTCATTGAAATCTTCAAACAACCCTGCAAGGGAGTCCTATTACTATGCCCCAATTTACAGATGAAGAGACTGAGGCACAGAAAAAGTGTGTGTATCCTCTACACCCACTTGGTTGGAAGGTAAGAAAGTGAGGAAAGAGCTGAGACTGAGAGTCAGGAGTTCCACACTGTGGAGGGCTTGGAACGCCCACCAAGAGCTCAGAATGGGGCCCATGGGTGAGGGGCAGAGGGGTTGCTGAGAGGCTTCCTAGGAGCATCTTGGGTACGAAAGTGGTCTGGGAAGGGAAGAGTCAGGTGGCAGAGAGCCCAGTTAGGAGGCTTTTGCAAATAGGTCGTGTGTGAAGAGAGGAGGGAGGGCCCAGCGGGTTGGTGGCAGAGGCAATGGAAAGGAGGGGAAGCATGAGAAGAGTGGCTCAAAGACAACTCTGCAGGGCTTGGTGACTGTACTGGAAGAGGGTAGAGACAAGAATGACTCTGAAGTTCCTGGCCTGGGCAACTGGAGGAGCCCTGGGGAAGAAGCCATGTGTTTGGTTCAGAGATTCAGGCATTTGATGGGCAGATGGACCATGGCCCAAGATTTGAGGTTTGGATGCTCCAGCATGCAGTCAGCCACTCTGGTTTCCCTCTCGCTCCTGCACAGGTGTCTTTCTCCTACACCCTGCCAGGATGCACAGGTGACACTTGCATATATGCAGATGTATGCAAATGAGAGTAACCAGGTCTGGGCCCTGAGCCAAGAGCCAGGGGAGGGGGAGGGCCGCCCTAGCCCTGACTCACCCTCTGACTTGCCGCCTGGAATGCCACCTCCCCAGCTGGGCTTCCTCCAACTTGGGGAACTTGCTTTTGGAATCACCCTGAAGCTCAGCCTCAGAAAATCACCAACCCAAGGACCTGGAGGGGGCTGGGATTGGGGACTTTCTAAATCAGAGTACAGCTTTATTCTGGGGCCTCCTTGCAAAATGGTGGCAGGAGGGGAGAAGGCAGGAAGAATACCTGGGTGATAAGATATTTATAATTAGACAACACATATGGCATGCCCTAAAGCATTTTCACATCTACTGCTTCACTGGGGCCTCAAAGTAACTTGTGAAGTAGGTGCTTTATTAGCCCCATTTTACAGATGAAGACACTGAGGCCCATGTCATGAAGTGCCTTGCCAGGGAAAGCCTGGCTAAGTGTGTACAGAGCTGGATTTCCAATCCAGGCCGTCTGACTCAGTGCTCATTACACTACTCTACGGCTTGGTGCTGGGCTGAGAGAAGGGGATGTTGATTCCAGAGTCTGGGGCTCCATTTGGGGAACTGCTGATCCTCAGGCATCCAGACAGTTGTGGGAAAGATACCTTTCATCCTCTCCGTCCTCAAGAACTTCAGCAAGTAAGTGAGCTCTTGTCTCTAGACCCCCTGTCTGGCTGGACTGTGCATCTCACTTCCGGCTCCTTCAAAACTCTCTGCAATTCAGTACTCTCTCTCTCTTTTTTTTTTTAAAGATTTTATTTTTTTTCCTTTTTCTCCCCAAAGCCCCCCAGTACATAGTTGTATATTCTTAGTTGTGGGTCCTTCCAGCTGTGGCATGTGGGACGCCACCTCAGCGTGGCTCGATGAGCAGTGCCATGTCTGCACCCAGGATTCGAACCAATGAAACACTGGGCCGCCTGCAGCGGAGCGCAAGAACTTAACCACTGGGCCACAGGGACGGCCCCTCTCTTTTTTTTTTTTTAAAGATTGGCACCTGAGCTAACGTCTGTTGCCAATCTTTTTTTTTTTTTCTTCTCCCCAAAGCCCCCGGGTACATAGTTGTATATTCTAGTTGTGCTATCAGTACTCTCTTTTTAAGCACCTGCTAGTACAGTTCTGTGTGGGGCACTGTGAGAAATCAGCCTCGGTCCCACCCAATAGTGACTTTGGCAATTTCTGTGTATTAAAATTGTGAACAAAAACATATAAAGTACAGTGAATTAAGATACACACAGTTAAGGAATATTTATAAACTAGATACCTAGGTCAAGAAATAGGACTCTGCCAGTCCCCCAGGAACCCCGCTGAGTGACCCTCCTTGATCATAATCCTCTCCTCCACCTAAGCATCCCAGTTTTTGTGTTAATCACCTCCCTGCTTTTCCTTCCAGTTTCATCACCTGTATCTGCTTACTTTCACCTGTTTATCACCTTAACATGAATAGAATCATACTGTACACAGGATTCTTGCTTCTCTCACTTGACAGTTTGTGGATTCTAAGACATCCTCCCCTGACTTCCTTGTCCGGGACTGCAACCACCTGGACCACGTGCTCAGCTGCATTGCCCCTCTCAGATGCTCAGATGGGTTGGCTGCACGAGGGCAGGGATGGGGCCTTTATGCCTCGGTGAAGGCGGTGTCCAGCACAGGCCAGGCACACCATAAGTGCTCAGTATGCAGGCACTGAATGAATGAAAGAGAATGAGTGAAATGGTGACCTCTGCGTACATTTATGAGAAATCTCAGGACAGGACTGATACTGGAGGCCATAGGGTGACATTCCAGAGGTAGGCTCCTGCCAAAGGGCCCCTTCTCCCTCCCTCCCCTCCTGCTACTCCTCTGGAATGAAAGGCCTAAATGGTAGCATCTCCCTAGATCCTGGCCCTTTCTGTGGCGCAGCCAGGTACAATGGAAAGCACACCAGCTTGGGAGCCAGGCAGATCTGCATTCTAATCCTGCCTCCACACCTTACTGACTTGGGTGAATAAAACTTCGCTGTGCCTCAGTTTCCTCATCTGTGAAATGGGCATAATAACCCCAACCTCACAGGGGGTTAAGATTCAGTAAATTACTCCAAGTAACTGGTGCCTAGTAGATGTTTCACGTATGTTAGCTTCCCTCCCTCTTTCTGTTGGTTCCTTTGGCTCATCACAAGGATATGCCTACCCCCATCACTTAATCTACCTGGAGGGTACCAGAGCCCACTTGATTAAAAAGCTTTTGTTTCCAGAGGACCCAGTAGTGGCTGAAGGTGTCACTCCCAGGACAGAAAGCTCCTGCAGGGCAGAGACCCTGCCTTCCTCAGCTCCTCATCCTCACAGCATCTGGCACTGCACCCTGCATACCGAGGTGCTCAGGGCGGCTTTCATTCTCCAGCATCCCGAAGTCACTCTCAGCTCCTCCTTGGTACAGGGCCACTTGTGAGGGTCTGCCCCGCAGCAACACGTGGAATACCTTCTCACGGAGGACCTCAGCTGATCCTCACTTCCCGGTCAGGTGGGGCAAGTATTGCTGTCCCCATTTCACAGATGAAACCGATGCTCGGAGCAGCTCAGGGCCTTGCCCAACATTGCACAACCAGTTAAGTGGCAAAGCTGGCATTGGAACCCCAGCCTCTGGACTCGGAGATTCTCTGAGTTTTTCCCGAGCAGCACATCTGTCTTTGAATGGGTGAAGAGGAGAGAGGGACTGTCAACACTGGCTGTCGCACCGGCCTGGGGGGTCTCTGGCCATGTGTGGGGGTGAAGCCTGGATCTCTGTAGGGGGTAATACAGAGACAGGAGTCAGGACATGGAGACATGGAGAGAACTAAGGCAACCGGCCCCATGGGAAGTAGGCTGTGGGAATTGTCTGCAAAAGCGTGAAGGGCTTCAGACTAATTCTGTGCGACTTTTGAGGCCAGAATGCCGAGAACCAAATGGAAGTCAGAGGAATATAGATTTAGGTTCAACAGAAGGAAGACATTTTTAGTAGAGTTTTCCAAAGCAGCACATTCTCCACGCATCTCAGGCACCAACTCCTGCTGCCTCGTACAGAGGGATTTTTCACTCTTGTTTCCTCTGCTGGAATAAGCATTGGGGGGGCAGGTTCACCTCTCTTTGAGCTTCACTTCCTCACCGTGTGTGTGTGTGAGTGTGTGTGTGTGTGTGTGTGTGTGTGTACAATCTGTCCTCAATAAGTGTTTGGGAGTCCCGGTCACTGAGGCGCTCCAGCCGAGGCAAGGGATGTTCTAAGATGTGGTTGGGAGCCTGAGCTCTGGAGCGGATGCCAGTAAGTTTGAATCCCAGTTCTGCTGCTAGGCGAGGTGGCTTAGAATTTCTGAGCCTCATTTTTCTCATCTGTAAAATGGAGTTAATAGTCCTTACCACATAAAATTGTTGTGAGGACCAAATGACGCACCTTGTGTGACTAGCAGAGTGCCCAGCACACGGAAAGCTAATAATGCAGCTTTTTTGATGACATATGTGGTTGAGGGGCTGTGTCATGGGCTAGAGAAATGGGGTAGGTGCCCACTAATGTCCCAATTCTGACAGCACGTGAGTCTTTTCCGTGAGCATCAGGAAAGGAGCTGAGTAGAAACCAGGAAGCAGATAGACTCAACGGAGGAAAACTGGGTTCAAAATAGACAGGACTCCCATTCAGAGTCCCTAGGTTCTTGAGACTGTCCCGTGGACTTTTCCTACCTTGCTCTGCCTGTCCTCCTCTTAGGCAAGCCCCCCACACCTAAGGTTCGGACCTGGGCATCATTAACCCCAGAAAAGGTGCGAGAGTCCCCATCAGCGTGGCCTGCCCTGAAAGCCTCGCCTCAGCCAAGAACAGGGCCCAAACGTTCTGATTTGGCTGTCACCTGCCCTAACCACAAGCCCTTTGCTGGCCCAAGCCTTTAAACCAGCCAGATGACGTGGCACCTCCTGGAAGGTGGCGGTGGCTCCTGCATGCCAGACACCCCGGGCTAGGAAAGGCCCTCGGCCACCTCGGGAGCAGCCCTCAGCCTCTAGCACTGCTGCTCCTCAAAGTTTCATAGTCCGTTTTAGAGATGGAAGGCACCTCAGGGGTCCCCAGAGCCCCTGGGTCTCAAATTCTGGGCTCAAGAAGGTCTGGAGTGGGCCTGGAAATCTGCATATTAATAAGCTGGCCCCCTCTACTGCCATGAGACACTGATTTGGCCCAGCTCCCTTGCCCTCGGGGAGAAGCTGAGCCTGAGAGGGGACAAGACGGCCCAGGATGACATACTGGAACTGGACGAAAGCCCAGCTCTCTGGACCCTGGTACAGGGTGTTTTCCAGCACGGCTGCCTGTCAGGGCTCACTCCCCCGGAGAAGGGGAGGGCAGTTCACTTGGAGGTCTTCCTGAGTCTGGTCCCCAGGCCTCCTTCAGAGGTCGTGTCAGTTACACAAGAACCAGTCACCCTCCTGGAAACGGCCGCTCAAAACAGCGAGATGAGGAGTCTCGGGCCTGCCGGGGTCTCCTCAAGGCCAAGGCAGGGGAGCGAGTCGGTGTTTGGGGCTGGATCCATGGAGGGTCATGCAGGCACACATTCCAAAATAGCCATTACACTGGCGGAAAATTTTGGTCTGATTTGGAATTACCTCTCTATTCACCAGCACCAGCACCAGCATTGGCACCAGCACTGGGCACATGGGACCGAATGATGGCGTGTTGAATAAATGGATGATCCTTAATGTTGGTTGGACTCAGTCATCTCCAAGGCTACATGCCCCTCCCCTCAGTGGCAAGAGGTGTGGGGACTCAGCGAAGCCTGGAGAACGCCAAACAGTGGGCGCTCAGAACAGAGGATGGCCAGGGAGGTGCAGCCGAGAGGAGGGAGGGGGTGAAGAAGGCAGCCGTGAATCAGACACCTCCCCATTCCCACCCAAGGGGCCAACTCCCATCAGGTCTCAGCCCCAGAGGTTCCATGAACAGAATGGGTCTCCGTGACGGTGCGCGTAAAGTGGAGATGTTGCTTTTGTGAGCATGTGACGAGTGTGTAACTGAAACTCTGTATGTGTGACTCTTTGTGGCTTGGGTGTGGCTCTGTGCGTGGTGTGGGAGCTGTGTGGTTGTGGGCTGCATGTGACTGTCCGTGTGGCTGTGTGTTTGTGTCACTGTGTGCGTAGAAATGGGAGTTGCCTGTGCGATGTCGTGCGTGGCTCACGGAGGCTGGTTTTGAGAGTGGCTGGGTGTGGAGAGTGCACTGGTTTTGAGAGAGCATGTGGCCATCTGTGTGGCTGTGTGTGGCTCTGCGTGATCTGTGTGCACCTCTGGGTGGAAACAGCTGTCATGGATGCGTGTGACTCTGTGGGACTCTGCGATGTTGTCTCTGAGTGTGCCGGCGGGTCTGACTGTTATTGTGGGCATCTATGCAACTTCCTGGTGGGTTACTGGCATTGCATGTTGTATGTGTAGCTAGGTGTTATGCCCTCAGCAGTGTGTGTCACTGTGTGTCCCTCAGGGACTTGGTTGTGTCACCTTGTGTGACTGTGACTGTGTGTGAGACAGCATGCCCCTCAAACAACCTTCTTTGGGTTCTTTGATGTGGCTGAGTTTCTAGGGGCCGCAGGACGCCTGCCTCACTCTTGAGGACTTCAAAAGATGGCGGCCCTTTCTGCCCAGCGAGGGAAAAACCCATTTCCCCTCACCCTGCCCCTCTCCTCCCGCCTGGAGGAGAAGCCTGTTTGTTTTCCTATTTTTACTGCCTTGGATGAGTTCATGGCCGCAACTGACTCACCACTCTTTCCGAGAGACTTGGGGAAGGAAATCGGGGTTGCTTGCTTGGGGCCTCTGCCCACTAGCCCAGGATTCCAGAGCAGGGCCAAGGAAGACATCTAGGTCCACTGAGGGCTGTGTGAGCACCTCGAGCCATTCACCCTCCCCGAGCCTGGAAGGTCAGCGAGTCTTTAGAGGTGACCGTCCAGGCCCCATCTCCTACCCCAAATGAGAGGCTCTCTCCTCATCTAAGATGCCTCCAGTCACAAGGTCAATTGAAAGGTAAGCTGGGGCTTTGGACGTGCATCTGACATCTCACCCAGATCCACAGCTCCGGGTTCACCCCTGGTCCAGCGCAAGCAGTAGCAAGGATGCCCCACCTCAGCAGCACTGTTTGGGCGCCCCCTATGGGCAGAGGCTGCCCAGGCTGAAGGAGGCGGAGCCAGAGGAAGGAGGCTGCACAGCTGGATGGGGAGACTCGCTCGCTGTCCCCTGGAGCCCTCCAGTCTCAGGGGGAGTCAGGACCCTCCAATACACAGGCACTGAGACAAAGACCAGGAGAATTCAAACTGTGGCTCCCTGGGCCGGGAGAAGAGTCATGTTCCAAGTCAGAGGAAGAATCAGAGGCTTCTGGCAGGGACTGCGGGGACTTGGGACAGGCTGGGAGGGAGAGTGTGTCCTGGAGGGTGAACAGCTGGCAGGACCTAGGGATGGAACGAGTCCAGGAGGCGAGACGAGGTGGGAAGGCCAAGGTGGCATAATCCTCGTGTGAGGTGACCAGGGAGGGCTTGAGCTGGACTCTGTTCTCGTGGCAGAGGAACTCCCCTCTGCATAGGAAGTCCCCTCTGGTGTCTACCTGGTATCCCTCCAGCTACAGCCAGCATACAGCACCCCCATGTCTGGTTGTCCAGGAGGGAGTTCTGAGGCTGGGGACCATCCCCTTCCCCTGCCCTGGCCTGGGGGCCAACGCCCCAACCACACGCCCAGCCAGCTTGCCCAGCCTGCAGCCCCCTGAGTCCACCCTGCAGATGCCTCTGCCAGGCTTTTAGCAGCCAGTGGCTGAGGCCGTGAAGACTTCCCTCCCCTCCTGCCCTCCTGGCCCCCTGCCTTGGGGGCTCCTTGCAGCTCCTGGGACTGTCTACCGCGCGAGAGCCCTCCCTGGGCCAAAACTCCTCCACTTCAAATTTCTGGGTGTTTGAGCCATGCCCCTGGAGGAATTGGGAAGAGCCTCAAGCTAAGGAGTCAAGAGGCCAGGCTTTGCTTTGGGGAGCTCACAGAGAAATCATTTAGCCTCAGTTTCTCCATCTGCAAAGTGGGGCTAATGGTGCCTGCCCTGCTGGGTTCCCAGGGTGGGTGGGGGAGGCTCCAGTGAGCTCATGGGTGTGAAGGCCCTGGTGAGCTGTAAATAGCCCAGTGCTAGTGGGAGGGAGGGAGGGAGCTGTTATTCCAGCTGGGCCTGGCTGCCCGCGGGGAGGGCTTGGCCACTGAGGGGCTGGGGAATTGTGAGGGTCTCTGTGCCAAGTCGAGACTGGCACCCCAATGAGAGCTGGGGGCAGGTAAGGCTCTGCAGAGGCCACACCAGGGACAAGTGCTGGGGTGACAGCCACAGGTCTGTGATATGAGGGCTTTGGGCAAGTCACTTGGACAAATGACTCTGAAGAATCTGCTTTTGGGAAGATGGTTGAGAAACCAGAGGTCACAGATGACGCCACTCAGCCTCTCTGACATCCCTGTCTCTGCAGGGAGGGGGCAGAGACACCAGCTTCTCTGTCCCTCTGTCCCTAAGCCCTGGGGACAGGAGGCTGAGCACTAGCTGGTCTGGACTCAGGGGATTAACTGTGGCACTTTCTGGTAAGGAAAATTCTGAAGCCGCAACCAGTTCCCCAGGGGGGTTTTGCTGTATCTTTCTCTAGCCTGTCACAAAGATGGTTCCAGACCCTTCCCTGTCCTCTTCAAATGGGCCATCCAGCTCCTTCCCCCATGTACCCCTCGTCCCCTCCAGTCGGTCTGCCCACCGTCTCTCTCTACATACTCCACCTTGGGCCTCCCCCCCCCCACCCCGGCCCCTGAGCCTGTGAACAGGCTGCTCCCCCTCTGGAATGCCCCTCCCCCCAGGAAACAGCCCCTCAGCCTCACATCAAGTTCTGCCCCTGCCAATTTCTGGCCAAGTGACCCTGGTCAAGTCACTAAATCTCTTTGAACCTCAGTCTTCCCATCTGTAAAATGGGCCTAATACTACCTCCCAGGGTGGTGAGAAAGAAGAGAGAACGCATAAAGCACCGAGCTTGGTTCCCGCCCCAGGTGGGAGACTCAGCACCTCCACCCTTTCCAGAATCCCCCCAGGGCCTCGGTTTGCCTTATACTCACTTCCTTTATTTATTGCTTCGTGACGAATCAAAAGACAGATATTGACAGAGCACTTGCTGTATATTTAGCTCTGTAGCAAGCTCCGGAGAGGTCCAGGAAGGGTTGCTAACCTAGAAGGTTGCCAGCCTGGGTGGACAGGTGTCATCCACAGACACGGACATCCAGCCACTCCGACCCCGCAGCTCTCATCCAGCCTAAGTGAATAGCAGGGTTTTGGAGGAGAGAGAACGATCAGGGCAGGAGTGGTTCAGGCAGTCTTCTTGGAGGAAGGGGCCTTGAAGGACAAGTAGGATGGGCAGAAGGGACAAGAAAGGCAGTGTGGACAGAGGGCACAGCAGAGGAGTGACCATGGTGTGCTCACTGGGGGCACCAAAGTAGAGACAGATTGTGTGTGGGAAATCTTGGGAGTGAAGACTGGGTTGAGAAGGTCAGGCCAGATGCTAGAGACCCTTGAGAGCCAAAGACAGGAATGTAGATCAGACACGATAGGAAACAGGGAGCCAGAGCAGGTTCTTGAGCAGGGGAGTGAAGGTTGAAAGGGAACGGATGGGCCTCCTATTTATTTAGCATTGACTGTATTCCAGATTCTAGCTAGGTGCTTATTAGGTTTTCCCACTTAATCCCCAAGCATCCCGGTGAGACATGCATTGTTATCTCCATTTGATAGATGGGGAAACTGAGACTTGGAGAAGTTAAGTAAATTCTCCAAGATCACAGAATTGAGGAGAAAGTGAGAAAACCGAAGTCTGCCTAACTCCAGAGTCCATGCACCTGCCAGCACAACCCATTGTCCCCCAAAGACAACGGGGGTCAGAGTTAGGCAGGATCCTCTTTCCCTCCCCACCCCCACCCACCCCTTGGTGGAGTTTGCTTTAGGGGCTGGGAGCGTTTGGGGCCAGTGGAGGTGAAGCTGCCTCGGCAGGTTGATTTTCCAGCTGCTCATGGGATGGAGGGAACAGGGACCAGACGGGACACTCGTCACCGGTCAGCATAGGGAGAAGTCTGGAGGGCCAGGGTAAGTGAGAGGGAGCAGCCAGCGGTGACGCTGGGCTTTTGAGCCTCCCTGCCCAGGAGCAGGAGGCTGTTGACAGAACCTGAAGTCGCAGGAAGGATGTGGACTGGCTTTGGAACAGGCTGAGCCTGGCGCAGTGGCCAAGTAGAAAAAGCCCCGGCTCTGAGCTCAGCGGAGAGGCCTGACCTCCAGGACTTTCCAGGCACTCTTTCCTGTCCCTTTGAGACTGGGGACGCCCAGAGAATGGGGCCTGTGGTACCTCCTTCCTTGGCCTCCGCGCTGGCCCTCAGAGTGGGGCCTGGGCGGGGAGCATCCTAGGAAGGCAGCCTCCCCCTCCCTCCTCTCCCTCCCCCTCCTCCATCAGCCCTTGGCATGCCCTTTGAGGCCCGGGAACCCAAGGACCAGCTCCTTCCTCTACATCCCTACCAGGGCTGCTCCCCTGTCCTTGCTTGTCCCAGCCCCACCAGCCCTTGGGTTACCTGCGCATGTCTCTTCCCCTCCCCAGGTCATCCGTTTATTCAACAGATATCTCTTGAGCACCAGGCCTTGTGCTGGGCCCTAAGGATACAGCCATGTCCTCAGAGAGCTTGCATTCTAATAGGGGAGGCCGATAATAACCAAGTAATTAAAGAGAAACTCGTTTCAGGAGGTTAGTGCTGCAAGGAAGAATAAAGCAGAGCTGTGAAGACGTTGGGTGGGCGGGTGGGTGGGCAGGGATGCCAGGAGACCTAGGGTCACTCTTTTAGATTGAGTCATCTAGGACAGCCTCTTGGAAGAGGTCTCTTGAGCTCTGAATGACCAAAATAATGGAAAGTGTAGGGAAGAGCATTCTAGTTAGATGGAATGGCCCGTGCAAAGGCCCTGAGGCAGAGGCAGGCCTGGTGTGTGTGTGAGAAACAGCAAGAGAAGGAGAAGATGAGGCTAGAGAGGTGGGCAGGGTCCAGATGGTGTAGGGCCTTGTAGAGTTTCCATGTTGTTTTGAGTGAGATGAGAGGCTTCGGAGGGTTTGGAACAGAGGAAGGACACGCTCTGATTTATATTCATAAAGGTCCCTTCGGCTGAGGGAGTGAGTACTGAGATCAGCCAGGGTCCTTTCTCATCCTTCTCTTCTAGGATCTTGATGCCCCCTGGTCCCCAGACTCCTCTGCACATCTGGACACAGGCTCCAGGGAACATTCCAGAAGACCTGCCTTCATTTACTGTCTCACGTTGAGAAGGATTCTGGGGAGACTTTGGGAGACCCCCAAGGAAATGACTATTGTGGAAGAACTGCCTTGTTTTCCCTTTGGGGGGCCCTTTGTCCCCAGCCTGGTGTAGGGGTGTCTCTGTGTCAGGGGCTCTGTGAGGAGGGTAGCCCCTGACCAGGGTCACATCGACACCTAGACAGACATCTCAGGTCTGGAGAAATTAAGGGAAGAAGGAAGGGATTGAGGTGGTGGAGCAAGTGGACCAGCAGGTGACCTTTGCCCTCTGCCCTCCCCTCAAACCCTGCAGGAGCCCCTGGCTGCTCCAGCAAGGGGCGGGGGTGGGGGGACTCCATCTGGGTGGGGCCGGTGGAATCTGGCGGACCTCCTGGGGGCTGCCCTGGGGATGGACGCCCAGCAGCGTTGGGAACAGACTGAGTCAGATCCGGAGAGCGGCACAGGGCGGCCCAGCTGAGATCACGGCCTGGTGGCTGGAGGTGGCCTCCCAGCTCGAGTCCTCCACCCCCAGCTGGTGTCCATCCAGAGAGCCCTCCGACACGCACCAGGCGCCTTCCCGGCGTCAGTGTAGCACTCCTGGGACGCAAGATGCTCAGAGCCAAGACCAGGCCGTGACTGGGCTCCAATCTCCACCCTTCCCGTGTGCCCAAATTGACGGAGGCGTGACCCTGCCCTCACGGAGCCCCCAGTCTGAGAGAAGATGAGAAGATGGAGACGCACTTAAAGAACACAAAGATGAAGGGGTCTGCCCAGTGGCATAGCAGTAAAGTTCACGTACTCTGCTTTGGCGGCCCAGGGTTCGTGGGTTCGGATCCCGGGCATGGACCTAGCACTGCTGGTCAAGCCACACTGTAGAGGCATCCCACATGAAACAGAGGAAGACTGGCACAGATGTTAGCTCAGGGCCATTCTTCCTCACCAAAAAAACCCTCAAACCCCCCACAAAGATGAAGGTCAAAAGGAAACCCCCCAGTGGACCAGGTCAGGGAGAGACGCACTGTGCCCAAGAGCCTAGGGCAGGCACTGTCCTGACACGAAGCGGCCATGGGTGCCCGTGTGGGTCAGCTCGCTCGTGGCTCCTTCGTCCAGAAGCCCGGCCTCTGACCCCCTTGTACCCACAGTGCACTGAGGCTGGGAGTTGTGCAAGGGTCAGCAGGCAGGGTGGCGGGCTGGCTGGGGAGGGGAGATTCCTGTCTCCTGCCCCAGCTCCCTGAGGCCTTCCCTCCCGCAGCCTTGGCCTCGGTGCGCAGCAAGCTGTTGGAGCTTGTTTGGCCTAAGGGTTCGCACCCTGCCTCCTCCCCCTTGCCTTCCTGCTCAAGAACAGCAGCCAGAGGCCTGAGACGGAGGAAAGCCAGGGGCTGGTGGTGGGCCGGGGCACTGCTGAGTCCCTAAGTCCAAGGGGAGTACGAAAGGCCCCCCCGCCCCCCCCCCGACAGAACCTTGTGCTGGGAGGCGCCCTGCCTGAGGGGGGCATCAGTGAGCCTCCAGCAGGAAAGACAGGGCTGAGCCTGGGGCTCAGAAACACTTGATTTCAGGCCATGAAAATCAGAGAGCTCCTGAGAGAGATGTGGCTGAGTGGTTTTCTAACAGTCCCAGCCATCTCCAGGTGCCACGGGCTGCCTTGAGAGGGAGGGAGCTGCCCAATGCAGAGACATTCAAGTAGAGGCCACAGAAGTTAATCATCTTCTCACTGACTATTCATTGAGTCCCTTCTGGAGGTGGCCCAGTCCAGGCAGTGAGTGGGGAGGCAGTGTTGAACCACGTGATAGTTTAAAGTCCCTTCCAGTGCTGAGATCCAAGACAGCATCAATCAGGGCAGGGTTCTCAGAGGAGGTGGCAGGGACAAAAAGAAAGGGTTTCTACAAGGGGCCAGGGATTGGAGCTTACCAAGCCTGGGGCAAGCTGCCTAGACACCAGCCCCCACCCCAGGGGGTGTAGGGGCTTAGGTCCTGGGGGTGCAGGGCGGGGAAGGGGAGCCAGACAGCTTCTTAGAAAGTGGCAGGCAGGTGAGCAGAGCTCCCCAGTGATAATTAAGGAACAAAGGTGCCGAGGAGCAGGGAGCCTGCGCAGCCCTCTGGGGCAGGCGGGCTAATGGGAGCCTGGAGGAGAGGTAATAACAAGCGGAGAACTGAGCAGACAGCCCGGCGTCACTACGCCCACAAGCCGCCCCCTCGCCCTCCTGCGCCAGAACAATAACTGAGCACCCAGCTGGGGGTGAAAATATATGGATAACACACAGGCGAGCTGGAACCCAGGCGCGCTGCACCCAGGTTGCTGCAGGGGAGAGGGGGCCGGGGTGGGGAACAGATGAGCCTGCTGGTGGCAGGAGGGGGTCAGGGTGAGGGCAGGGATGGGGGCAGAGAATTTAGGCAGGTGGATGTTCACCTGGGCTCCCAATGGTGTAAGGGTGCCTGGGAGGGATGCTTGAAGGAATCACTGTCCCCTGCAAGCGTGTTCTGGTGACACCTCTCCAGATGCTGGAGGTGGCCCTTGAGGTCAGAGCGCCCAGCTCAGAGTCAGAAAACCTGGGGTCTGGTTCTGCTTTGGATAGTACTGGGACGCTGGGCAAGGCTCTCGGCTCCTGGGCTTCCTTACCTGCTGAAATGGAAACAATAATACATACCATGCAGGGTGGTAGGATGGCTCAGTGGGCTGGTGTGCAGGAAAGCGCCTGGCTCCTAGCAAACCTCAAGACAGATCTCCCCAGACTGGATGGAAATCTGACTCTCACCTGGAGCCACACAAGTCAGTCCTCTACCCGAGGCTGCATGAGCAAATTTCACTCTCAAAGATTCACACAGCGGCCTCCCTAGTCATTCCCCCTACACACGCGTACCCACATACACACACGTGACAGCAGAACCCCTGAACTCCTCACAGACTCTCCCAGGGGCATGCTCGTCTTTACTGTTTGTTCCCCAGCTACACCCCCAAACAGAGGCCCACAAAGCCACCCCAATCCCAGCACCAATACAGTGTGCATTCCCGCTAACCGGACAGAGCCCCATCAATGAATAAAGAGTGCTGAACTACATGTGGACTTTTGTGTACCCAAGTGTGCGTACACCGCCGTATACACTCATGCATGTGCCTGCAACTTTGGAAATGAGGCCAAGAGAGCGTCCAAGTCAGCCTCTTCTTCAAGACCATTCTGTGCTCTCTCAACTGATGGTTGTCTAGTCATTGGAGATTTCTGCTTGCACATGCGTTATACGTGTGTTCACATGCGCACACCCATTGATGCATTTGGTTAGTACAGTAGCTGGTCTCCTCTCCTCCACCTCCCTCCTTGTTCCAATCCAGCCCAGCATAATGCTGTCTGATTTGTCTTCCCGAGACTCAGCCTTCCCCGTGTTTCTCTGCTGTTCTGACACCCTACATGGCTCCCCATTGCCCTCTAAGCTAAAACCCAAGTGCTTCACCCTGCCATTCCTCCCTCCAGTTCTTTAGTGGCTTCCCCAACTTCACAGGACCCCAGTAACCTTAGAAGACATCAGTACTATCCCCCAATCCAGTCCGTGAGTCCCCTTCACAAGTGGTTGTCCAGCCTCCCTTTGAGGTTCCAGTGATGAGAACTCACTGCCTTCTAAGCTGGCCCATTTCATTTCATCACAGATGAGCTGTAGTCATTGCAGCTTAATCTAGCAAACACAACCCCGCCTGGTTCAACTCCTGCTGCCTTCTGGGGTTTTCCTGTGATCCCTTGCTCGGTGGTCCCGCCTTTAGCATTCCCTGCCATCATGCCACCTGTTGTTTCATGTCTTCTCTGCTTTGCCACGAGACTCTGAGCCTCTTGGGGATGGAGTGCTTGAAACAAACATCTGCCACGATGTTTAGGGACCACTGGCCTGAGACTCAGCTGCTCCAAATTCCCCAGTTCTGCTCTCATCTCCCTCCAAGGGAGCAGGCACGGCTGAAGGAGGGATCTGAGGTCCCTTCTCGACTCTCCTGGAGCCCCTAACTATCACAGCACCAGTTGGGTTTGAGATGTAATTGCAGGCACACTCCCTGGTCCCTCCCTGCATTATTTTTCTCCACAGCGCACATCCCCTTCTCAGGCTATGTCACTTGCTTTCTGTCTCCCTCTTCCAGAATGTGAGCTCCTTGAGGGCAGGGATTTGGGGCTGTTCTGTCCATTGCTGTCTCCACAGTGCCTAGACTAGCACCTGGCACCCAGGGGTCATCATCTGTGGAACGAATGGAGGTAACTGATTTCTTCTCCATCACCCCTACTGGACAGTGAGCTCCAGGAGGGTGGAGTCCATGCCTGGACCTGTCTGCCCAGTGCCCAGTGTGGTGTGGGACGCATAAGAGGAGCTCAAGTCCATGTCTGTTGGCTGAATGGACAGGGACTGTCAGCAGAGCTTCTGTCCATCCATGGCACACCTGGAGCCCCCTGCGGGCCCAGCCACAGGCAGGATGGGCGAGAGGGCAGAGGCAGAGAGGAGGAGACCCAGCTCCCTCCCTGGCAGGTCTGCACACACACCCAGCTCCCGACAGCTCTCTGGTTGACCAAGCTGCAGGCTTGGGGTGCGAGCAGGACATGGGGGTAGGAGTCAGGGTAGGCTTCTTGGATGTTCCAGGAGAAGCAGAAGGAGGGGTGGCCGTGGCTCAGGGGGCCTGGAGATAGGGGGGAACTGCTCCACTCTGTGCCCTTCTCACAGACCGCAGAGTCAGCCCCCTTCTGACACTTTCTAATAGGGCGGCTTTGGGCCTCACTTAGCCTCTCTGACCTCAGTTTTTCCAGCTGCAAAATGGAGCAGATAATAGTACTTTCTTGTGAGCAGAGCCACTAGCACAGAGCAAGCACTCAAATGTTATCTGTCATTATGGGGATGTCGATGGCAATGATGATGATGAAAAAAATAAACAGGGTGAGACAAGAGACCGGCCTGTCACTTCCTAGTCCTGGGGGTTGTCTCAGTCTCCTGGCCTTTGGGTTAAAGGAAGCAGGATCCCAGGGGGCTGGGCCTTAGGGGAACTGAAGGCTGGATAGGGACCCAGGGACCCAGAAAGGAGATGGCCGGGCCAGTGGGAGGTAAGGCCCAGGGAGCCCAGGCTCTCCAGTCCATAGGAGAAAGGGGAAACTGAGGCCGAACTGAGCCACTTCCAGTTCCTTTGCTGCTCTGCCTTTTGGACGATGCCAGCGGTAGTGGGGGCACGCGCAGAGGACGGCAGCATCAGGAAGTTCTCCTGTAAGGCCTGCTACCATGCCGGGGACTTGAGATGTGCCCTCACTGCTGTGGGCTCCACCAGCTCTGGGCAGAGAACGTCCTTGTCCTGGAGGTCCCCGGGATAGTGAGAGAACCCTCCGGACAAGGAGTTAGGAGACCCAAACTCCAGCCCGGGCTCTGCCTCTCACTCATGCCTTCTCTGAGCTCAGTTTCCTCCTCTGTCAAGTGGGAGGATTGGACTAGATGGTCTCTAATGCCAACCCGATGGACAGGCTGTTTGGTTCTCTAGGGAAAGTGAGGGGCAGCACATCAGCACAGTGCCTGACATGTGGTGGGGGCTCAGTGAATACTGGGGTTCCAATGTGCGTGAAGCAGTCCTCTGAGGAGATAGAGGGCAGGGCTCCCCTCATACTGCACCTGCCCACTCCTGCTAATAAGAGAATCCTCCTCCAGGGAGCCACAGACGATGATGAAGGTATCAGCCGGCCTCCTCTGCTGGTCCCTGCCTCTTCCCGGCCATCTCGACCTACTCCCCACTCTGGCTGCCCCCCAGCATCCTGGCTCCTCCAGGGTGGCTGGAAGGGAGGGCAATGGAGTTGCTGCCGACTGCCTCACAGACGGGCCTTGGCTCTCCGGGGCCTATGCAGGTGTTTAGACCTGAGGGAAGACTAGGGTCTCACCTAGTTTTCCCCAGAATTTTTAGTTTCTTTAGGGCGCAAGTTCTACAGACTTCAGAGGCATCAAAGCCTCCATGGTCCCAGCACTGAGGGTCAGAATGAGCCCTGCTCACCACACAGAGCCTCTGCCCCTTTCCACTGAGGCCCCGGCTACACCCAGAGCCCCCGCCCATCCCTGCTCATAAGAAGGTCCTGATCCACGGAGGGTAGCCTGCAAGCCTCACCCTGTGTGAAAGAACTGCTCTCAGAGGCGCCTTTCGAACAGAGTGGGGCATCCAGAGGGCGCCCATCTGCCTGCTGGGGCCAGGGGAGGGCACGTGCAGGCGGACACTAGAAGTATGAGCTGGTCTTTGGCCCTCAAACGATGGCGAGGGAAGGAGAGGTCGTCTCACGGGGCAGGCACAGCATGTTCTGGGAACCCCCAGGGCCCAGGGCTGCGTGAAGACACACAGCAGACGGGACTGGAGAAGCAGGCAGGGGCTGGGCCGTGCAGGCATCTGTGGGCCATGCCTAGGAGTCCAGCAGGAAATGGGGAGCAATGAAGCTGGCCACCCCTAAAATGTGTGGACCCCAGGACAAGAGTATCGACGGAGGCCCACACGTGGAGATAACAAATTGCTAAGTAAAATAATGTTCTTCTTGCCTTCCTTGACAATAAGCCTTCATAACAACAAAATCAAAGAATTTGCATAGGGGCCGGCCTGATGGCCTAGTGGTTAAGTTCGGTGGCCCCCAGGGTGGCCCAGGGTTTGCAGGCCTGGATTCTGGGCATGGACCTACACACCGCTAGTCAAGCCATGCTCTGGTGGCATCCTGCATACAAAATAGAGGAAGATCGGCACAGATGTTAGCTTAGAGCCAATCTTCCTCGCCAAAAAAAATTATTTTTTGCATAAAGTCTTGATTTTTATAAGGCTGAATATTTAGGTGACTAAAATATTCTAATGTAACTACTAAAATCAAAAGGCAAAACATAAATTATAGCTAATGAATATAAAAATAGTAAATAAAATTATTGAAGTAAATCTAAATTTCTAACTTAAAATTTTGTCAATAGAATTAAACATGAGATATTTTTATAAAATATAATGCTTTGTAATCCCAACATTCAGTGCCCATCAAATTGCCAAAATAAAGATTCATTATCGAATTTCATTATGTTACATCCAGACCTACATTTATACGGATTAAGAGCTATATGCTCTCAATTCTAAATTTAGTAGAGTAAAATGTTTCTCACCTGCAATGTACATCTATTTTGAATGCTACACTAATTTGCATGTACTTCTGGAACTCAGAGAGAAGCAAGAACACAGATGCTTGACACTACCAGGAAATTTCATTATGTGAGAATCCATTGCATTATTCTTGAATGTTTTAAAAAAACAACCTTTTGCATGTATGTTATCTGGATTTAACAAACATATCCATTTATTTTTATTTCACCCAAGCACTTGTCCCATGTCCATCTCTGTCACTGGCAAAGGCACACTCTGACAGCACACAGACGCAGTTGCTTTTTGTTTCAAGAACTTAGAGCGAGAAGTTTCCCCGGGGCCTGATCAGCATTAATCACAAGAGCAGATGTTTAAAGTTGTGGGACGGGCCACGCAGCGCTCAGCGCAAGATCCCCCACGACCTAGGCATCCCCAGGTTCTTTGACAAATGCAGTGTCAGGGCTGTGTTTCTGTTTTGAGGGGCCTGGAGCAGGGGTCCCTCTGGCTGGCTATGAGGGCAGCACTGATGGACGGGGGTGAACAGAGAAGGGACAGGGTTAGATTCCCACATTAGCAAGATCGCCTGGAAGCTTTGGGGAATGGATTAGATGGGAGTGAGGAGTCAGGGGGAATTTTAGGGGGGACTGTTGGAGTAATTTCTGGGTGAGAAAATGTGGAAGCCTGGACAGAGAAGTGGGTATGGGCATAGAATGCTGAGGAGAGGTATTTAGGAAGAAAGAAAGTTCCTCCTTCTCTCCATGGTCTCTAGAACCTTCTCTCCAAGGGTGGGTGGGAGGACACGGACAAAAACTCGTACAGCCAAAGTAAGAGAAATTCAGAATCAAGGACAAGAGATGACCAAGATCCACCCAGTCCTGGGCTGTTTGATGTGCTCCGGCAGTTAGCAAGTGGCTAACCAGATGCCAGGGCTGGCCGACCCTGCCCATGGCGGCAGAGCCCGTAAGTGCAAAGAGAAGGATCTGAGCTAAACTTTTGGGAGCACTGCTCGGGACGGGCACAAGGTGGAGGACAGGCTGGGGCCAGGGAAGAGCACCCAGCCCTAGAAGCCCTCCCCAGGCAGGCTGGGGCCTAGCGCCTGGAGACATCAGGCTGCACAAGATGACCTCACAGGGAACCCTTCCAACTCCATGCTCTTTGCCTGATCCCAAGGGCTAAAACTCCGCCCGCATCCTCCACACTCCACCATGTCTACACCTGGCAGCCCTCGCAGATGCTTATCTTCCCTCCCCCACCCCACCCTTCCACCGGCCCCGCCTGTCCGTCTGCCAACAGCCCACTCCTGGCCTTTCATCTCATGCCACAGCAGCCGGCCGCCGATGCTGCAATCCCCCGCCCCCCAGGCTGGCCAGCTCCACAGCTTCTCTGGGGCTTGGGCCCCTCAGGGCCGGAGACCCGGGTCCCCCAGGGCCTTGGCTTCCTGCTGCAGACCCTGTCCAGGGTGGCCTAGGGGGTACGCCCCTCCTCACCCTGTAAACATGAGCACACACCCTGAGGCACACCCCCACTGTCCTTTCCTCCTTGGCAACTTCCCCTCCATCACTCCTCACCCCCAGGACCCCTCCTGTTTCCTGCCCTGTCTTCTCTGACTTGAAGGCCCAGGCAGCCAGGGGGAGGCCACGAGGCTGCAGGGGAAGGCTCAACCATCAACCATCAACCCTCGAAGGGACAGACACTGGGAATGAGAGCTACCATTTTCTTCACCAGAATTTTCTTCCTTTCCTGGGATTGGTGGAGGCAGGCAGCAGCTCCACAGGCGGACAGGCTGCCAGCACAGGCTTTGACCGCCTTCTAGACCCAGCTCCACGCCCAGGGCCTTGGGGGACAGTGTGGGGTGAGGCCGCCTGGCATAGGCAGGGAAGGGGGACAGGATAAATTCTCTGTGATACTGGTGGGTGGCAGCAGCCTGCCGGGAGGCTGGGAGGGAGGCAGAAGACGCTTTGATGGGGGCAGGTAGGCTGAAGAAATAACTTCAAGTTGCCCTCTAGGGCTTGCTGTGGACCGAGGTATGGATGAGACAGAAAAGGCTGCAATACAGCCTCCTCCTCTGGCTGGAGTGAGTTGAGGCCAAGGCGTATCTTGGCCATCCCCCTGCCTCCAGCAGAAAAGAACAGAAGCTGCACCCGGCATGGGGATGTGTGGATACAGAGGCTTTGTCCAGAAACTGGCCCCCCGCCCCGCCAGCCTTGAGCACTCTCTTGGCACAGACAGGTGGGCCTGGCCTGAGCCCTGTGGGCCACAGTCATCCAACAGCCAGACCAGGATATGTGGGTGTCTCCTGCACAGGCTGGGGGTCCCCTAAGGGCAGACACTGGCTCTTCTGTACCTTCCTACCTGCTCCACCACAGTATTGGGGCCACTGCCCACTGCCGGTGACATCCAGGTGACTTCCCTGAAGCCCTGGTTCACTTCATCATCCACAGCCTCGTTACCAGGTCCCTCCTGCGTTCCAGGAGCTGCACAGGGAGCTGCAGGGCAGCACTGTCATCACCCCCAACCGTTTGCTGCTCAAGGGGAGGGAAACAAAGATGTGGGGTGGAGAGTGAGAGAGAGGGGGCTGAGAGATCCTCGAAGCTGCCCAGAAAGAGCATGGCTGGAGCAGAGCTTAGAGGGATGGGCAGGAATTGGGGAGCAGAGCATTCTCCGCAGGGGAGAGGGGGAGGCAAGAACAACTGTCCCCACTCCACTCAGAGCATGAGGGCGAGCGGACTTGCCGACCAGCGGCGCTCAAGACCCGCTGTCTGGGGAAAGGGAGCAGGAAGAAGGTGTATGTGCAACGAGGGGCGGGGGGTCCTGGAGGAAGGGCGTGAGGGAGACCCTTATTTTACTGCTTAATTTCTTATGCTGTTGAAACTCACACAAGAATGTATTCATCTACTACTGGTGGAATTAAAAAACACAATAAATGATGAAATCTGAATAAAGTATTGAGTTTAGTTAAGAGTAATGTACTGCTGTTTGGTCCTGAGCTGGAACAGCTCCCCCAGTGATGTAGGTTGTTGACAATGGGGGAAACTGAGTGAGGGGCACTCGAGAACTCTCTGCTCTATCTTTGCAACTTTTCTGTACATCTAAAGTTATTCTCAAACAAAAAAGTAGGTGTTAAAAATATCATAAGGACCAAAACAAAAAAGTCTCACTCAGACGAAGTGCTGTCACTAGAAAAGTCCATGTGGTGACCTTGCCACGCTGGTGGCCACCTTTGGCCTGAGGAGAGGCTGGGGGTGGTGGGAGGTGGGAGCGGCCCAGTGGCAGGAGAGGTCCCAGGTCATTTCAGGAGCACAGCTGGATGGGGAGGCTCTCAGGGCTGGACCAGCGGGCATTAGGAAGGTTTGTCTTGATGAATCAAGGGACTTCTAGATTAATGGTAAGCCACACAGACCACCAGGCAGTCCGCTATGGTGCCATGGGGTTATGGTGGCAAAATGTGGGAGCTGTGAGAACACAAAAGCAGGGACCCTGACCCAGACTTGGAGGGAGGGAACCTCTCATGCCTGAAGGGTAAGTAGGAGATAGACGGGGGAGAAGCGAGGAGAGCTTTCTAAATAGAGGACCTGTATGTTGCTCCTTCGGGCTGGGATGTGGAGTGGAAGGGAATGTCAGCTCAGGGCCACAGCCAGAACGTGGAGTCCAGCTTGGAGTCCAGACTCCTTACTCATCCTGTCCCTGGGCAAGTCACTTAAACTCTTGGGGCCTCAGTTTCCTCATCCATAAAATGGAGATTATCATTCTATCTGCCCTGCCTGCCTCCTAGAGTTGTCGTAAGCATCACATGAGACACCTATCGTGGAAGGGCCTGGCATGGGGCACAGTCACCCTGGAAAAATGAGCACTGAGTCCACAGTGCGTGGAAGGGTGGGCGCACCCTCTCTGCCCAGCACCAAAGTCAGTTCTGGCCACGCACAGCCCTGGATGCAGACTTCAGAGGAGCTCCCCACAGCAGGTCCCTCCCCAGGAGCCAGTGTCCTCCCCACGATTGCTGGGGGCAGATGCCAGGCCCTCCTCGGGCCCCCAGGAGATAGGCCAGAGTCCCCCACAGTGGGTGGGGGTGGGCAGCGAGGGCCTGGGAGAGCTGCTGCCAGGGCTGGGAAGATGCTGAGGTGGAGATGGAGGTATCTGTGAGGGCCCAAGCCCAGGGGGGAAAAAATTCTTGCTGGAGCTGTATAATTAAAATCCTATTAAGCGGCGCCTGGCAGTCTCCCATCAACCCCCACTGAGGCTCCATGCTGAACCCTCACAGCTGCTGCGGCACCCTGCTCTCCGGGCACCAGCTCGGGGCTGGCTCTGCCTGGGGAGAGCTGGGGGCCAGGATACGGCTGGCCTTGGGCAAAGCCAGGGTGGGCCAGGATGGGCACAGAGGAGGGGGAGTGCGGTCAGGGCTCCGGGCCAGGCCTGCCTCTGGGCCCCTGCATCGCTTCCATCCTTCCCTCTGCCCTGTGAGGACTCAGCGTCCTCCCTCCGCCCCCTCAGCCTCTCAGGGGACTGAGGCACCATCTTCCTGGCTTCCCACTCGCCCTCCTCTTCTCTCCTAGGCTCTGGGCTCTCCTCTGAGCGGCTCCTTGGAGCCTTGTGATGTCCTCCCTCAGCTTTCATGCTCCTCAGCTCAGGGTTGTTGTCCGCTGGCACTCTCCCCTTCCCCTAAGCCCTTCCTCCTTCCAAGACAACATCCCTCTCTCCTCCCTCCTTAGCTTCTAGACTCTTCCATGCAGTCTGCCAAGACTCCCCTACCCAAATTCTATTTACCCTTCCTCTGTGTCATAGCCCTTCAATATTCACTTCGTCTATACTCTGCTGTCTTTACCTGTATCTATATCCTGAGTATATTGGTACCTTGGCTCCCCCATTGGACTGATTACTGTCAGCCATCACTCTGGAGGGCTCCCTGTAAGCTGAGTTCAAATGCTGTGAATTCGGTGAGCTCAGGGATTGATTGGTCTCCCCTGAGGAGCAGCTCCATCCAGAGGGCCCTGGTGGTCAAAGCAAAAGAGTCCTGGGTAAGAGCATGGGGCCTGGACAAAAGGGCTCCCCACCATCCCCTCGGAGTGGCTCAGAGAAGAGCTGCATATGCAGGGCCCATAAAATGGGGCAGGGAGGAGTGGTAGGATGGAGAGGCTGGCGGGGCCTGGCCTCACCCCTTGAAGAATGCGTCCCAGCATCTTTCCAGACCCACACCCCCAGTTTTGAAGCCTGCCCCTTAGCTTTCCCTCTTTGGCCTCCACTGGGCGTAAACACTCTAATCCCCTCCAAGGGGGCAGGGGACTAAAGGAATCCCCTCACCCTCCACCAGGTGCTGCCCTGAGTGACTGGTGAGAATGGCATGCGCAGGGCAGACTGCCTGGAATGCCAGCTGTGGGGGGCATGCTGGCTCTGGGTGCCCCTCTCTGTGTGATTCCTGGACCCCCTCCAGGGTCACAGGACCGGGACATTCTGAGCAGTCCTAGGGCCCTGTCCCTGCCACCACACCAGGCTGATCTCACCAGCTTCCCCTGATTCTCCGAGACGCCTAGGGCACAAGATTTCACCCTCTTCAGAACCCATCACGGATCCCAAAGGAATGTCAAGACCACAGCATGCTGCTCTTTGACCTTTCCAACTGGATTCTGAGTGTCTCAGAGGCCGCTGCAAAGCCTGGGACCCCCCTCACCATCCAGAGGGTCTGCCCCTTCCCACAGCTGTCTGGCTCCTTGTAACTGGAGAACTGAGCTCAGCTTCTCTTTCAGTCTCAGGGAAGGTGACATAGGAAGGGGAGAGCCCCCCACCCAGCCCCTTCCCTCCCATCCTACCTCCAAACCTCTCCAGCATCAGCCTAGAAGTCAAGGGTTCAAGTCTGAACTGGCTTGGGCAGCTGTCACATCACTGTGGGACCCCATTTCACCATCTTGACGAATCTGTGGATGAAGACATTGACTCACCTCCCTCCCTGATACTACCTACCATTCCCCGACCCCCAGTGAGCCCCTCCCCACCCATCCCCTTCTGCCCTCCCCTTCCCACCAAGTACCCACCCAGCTCTTCTTCTCACCCATTTCATTTCAACAAGCATTTATAGGGCACACACTGTGTGACAGGCCCTGTGCCAGGTGACGGGGTCTCAGAGACAGGATGTGGTCTCTGGCCATTGTACCCACTCCTTGTTCATAGGGGAGAGATGAGACAAAAAATCAAAGCAATGCCACAACTAGAAGGACCCACAACTAAGATATACAAGTATGTACGGGGGGGTTTGGGGAGATAAAACAGAAAAAAAAAAAAGATTGGCAACAGTTGTTAGCTCAGGTGCCAATCTTTAAAAAAAAATAAAATCAAAGCAAAGGGAGCTCAACAGAAAAACATAGAGACTGTTAGATGCTCCATGCAGATTTATGCAAATAGATGCAAATAAGCAAAGGAAGGATAAGTTAGTCGGTGGGACCAAATGAGTTTCTGAGCATGGATTTGATGTAATGTTCAAACTGGAAGAGACTTTGGAGATGATCTGGTGAAACTGAGGCCCAGGGAGGGGACAGCCCTCACCAAAGGCTTGTAGCACGTAGGTTGACATGGGGACCAAGGCCAGAAATAGAAGAAGCTGAGCCTTCTGGGAGGGGGTGGGGGCAGGGGTATTCTAGAAATTACTCCAGGATAGGGACAGCCCAGAGACTTGTAGCAGCCCAGGCTTCATGAGACTCAGCTTCTGCCACATTTTCACCTGAGCAGGCCAGTCAGTCTTGGAGAAGCTGATCCCTGCCTAGAGGGTCTTCCATTCTCGAAGGGGAGGTGGGCAGCAGCCCACTGACAGTAGTATAAGGCACAGGAGCCACGTCCCAGGGAAAGCTTGAGCTTCTGCTGCTGCTGAGGGCTGAGGAAGGAGAGGCTGTCCCCAGGGGAGGGGACACAGAGTCTGGAACCATGAGTGTCGGCAGAGAGCAGGCCCACCGTGGAACCCACCCTTGATTCACCCGCAGGAAGTCTGCTTAGCTCTGTCTCCCAGACTGTCCTTCTGTGCAGGTTTCAACAACGTGGAATCCTTTACTGCTCTAAAAGCCACTGTTTGTGCCCAAGCCCTTCATTTGAAAGCAGAGGAGACTAAGGCTCAGAGAAGGGCAGTGATACCACACTGAGCCCCACAGAGCCAGGTTCCCTGCCTTCTTCCCTCTCCCCTCTCCAAGTCATTTCATTGGGCCCTGGCCACCAACAAGGAGTCGCCAGGCCAAAAGGACCCTGAAGAGACAGATGTTGTGCTTGAAAGGCCTGTTAAAGTGACAGGGTGGGGACAGAAGGGAAGAATCTTCGATTCTGGTTCCCTCTGCTTCCTGACTCTGCCTCTCCCCACAGCGCCCCCACAAGACCTCAGTGGAGACCCTCACAGCCGCAGGGGCAAAGGCTCAGCAAGGGGCAGCCTCCAACCTGGTCCAAGCTTCCATGACATTGTCTCCAGGTTTCCTGGATGTGGGATCTTCTCATCATGACAAAGTCTATGGGCGATTCATTCCATGCTGAGGACAGTGCAGAGGGGGGAAGCCTATGCAGTGGATGCCAGAGATGCCCCTCCATCCCAGACAAGGATCTAGGCTACCAGCCAGGGCAGGATGTCTGCTCCTGTATTCACTGGGCACTCAACTCAGAGGCCTTCATCCACAAAAGTGCAAAGTTCTTCCTGAAGTCTGCCCTCCGTCTCTCTTGCTGCGATTTAAACCCCTGAGCATTCACTGAGTCATTAGCACTGAAAAACTCAACTAGTGAGTAAATAACTATTTCTCTTCTGCCCTGGGCCCAGCAGGCCATCTACCCATAGGAGCCAAGGAAAGAATTTACCATAAGATCCCAGCCCTGGGGGAAGTTATAGTTTTGTGAGCAATGCCTTTCCCCTTACAGCCCCCACACGTCTCATCCACGCCTCACTCCCAGCTTTCACTTTTCCCTCAAGAGCCCTAATTTCATTGGCTATATTCTTCATTTTCTCCTCTTCGCCCTCTGTGCTGTGTGACTCCAGTCAGACAAATCACTCCCTTCTCTGGGCCTCAGTTTCCCTGTCTGTAAAGAAGAGGCCCTTGTCCCCCTTCTTTGGGATGTGTCTCAAAGATCTGATGGCCGGGTAGGCCCCAGTTGAGTCAAACAGGGTCAAGGAGCTGGCTGTGCTCCCAGCCCACAGAGGGAAGCCTCTGCCTTGCCCAAGAGGGGCTGAGATGCAGAGCATGGCTCTTGTCCCTGAGGGCAAGGCCGTGAGCTGACAGCATCAGCTCCATGCGCTCCTAAGTCCTGCCAGTGTCAGCACCCTCCTCCGACCCCACCCCACCTCATCCCACCCAACCCCACCCAGCCCAGCTCCACGCAGGGTGACAGCGTCACCAACTCTTCCCTAGCGGGGGCCTCTAACAACTGATGAGCAGGAGGGTGGGGGTCCCCCCACTCCCCGAGTCCTATTACCTAAAGCGCCACCGCCCTGACTCTATAATAATTGGGGGGCTCATTTGCATTTTGCTTTTGTGTGATTTCAGACAGGCTCCCTGCCCACCCCATCGCAGGGGCTCCACAGCTGTCTGCCCAGACCCACAGCTGGCTTTGAGGGAAGGAGAGAGGGGCTGGGGAAGGCGGGAAGTGGGAGCTGGACTGGGCACTGGGCCCTGGCTTCTCTGAGGAAGGGGAGTCTTGGCAAGGTCCCAAGACCTTGTGCCAGTCCTGGCTCAGAGGCCAGGGTGGGGATGGAGGAGGTGACGTCCTCTACCTCTCCAGTCTCAGTTTCCTCATCTGTAAACTGGGACTAATAACACTTAACGAGCGAGGGGGGCGGGGGGCATGTAATTAGCTCCTGCTGGCTCTGGGCTTTGAAGTGGCGGGGAGAAGGGGCCAGCTGGGTGGGGTGCAGGCGGGACAGAGTGAGAGGCCCGAATGCACTGGCTGCAGGGGGAACAGTGTGAGTCCCAGGCACTGTCTCCAATCTGGGGGAAACCAGAAAGCTGATATCATACACCTAAGGGAGGACCTGAAGGGCAGCGGGTAGACAAGCAGATCCAAGGCCTGGGGACACAGAGAGGCCCAAGTGTGAACAAGAATGCCCCAGCCACCTAAGAAAGGAGCTGGTGCCCCACCATCCTCTAATAGGGCAGAGTTGCTAGGGTGAGGAGAGGGGTCATAGGATCCAGACCAGGAGCTCTCTCATACTGTGCTGCTTCTATCCCGTGAGCCATAGTGGCCTGGCACACCTAGGCACACACAGAGCATGTCTCCATGGGCAAGGGCAACAGCTCTGGGCGCATGGGTTCATGGGAAACTCACAAGAAGGTTAGAGAGGATAGGGACGATGGAAGAGAAGGAGGCTGTAGGGACTGAGCCCAGGGAGGTGAGGACAGGAGGGAGGGAGCTACCACCTCCCACGCCCTCGGCCTTTCCGCTCGCCCCATGACGTCAAGGCTGAGTCACTGGGAGAGGCCGCTGTCCAGCAGGGGTGGGAGGACCCTGGGGACCAAGTCTGGACACTATCCCAGGCCAGGCAGTGTGTGGGGCACCTTTGGCCTGGTTGGTGCAGTCCAAGGATTCAGGCTTGAGCCAACCATCCACAGTCCAGCCACCCACGCCTGGTGGGCAGAGCCCTGGATGGGCCTGGGAGGCCCCAAAGGGCCATGTAGGAGGGTCGAGAAGTCATTTCTGGCATCCCCCTCCCTCTGGACAGGTCAACAATGAAAATATACACCAAAATATATTGAGAAGTCTTTCCTGATGTTGAACCATGAAGCCCCACCCATTGGGCCTTCAGCAGGGGTAAAGACCAGGTGATCTCTGTCTTCCTGGGACCCCTGTCTGCCCCACTGTGCTTTCTCTCTCTAGCTCCTTTTGTGTCTTCCAATAGGTGGTGCATGGAGATAATTGGATTTAGCCAATGGATGGAGAGAGTGTGCTCCCACCCACTACTATGCAAAGCCCATAGACCCCCAGGATTAGCAACCCAGTGGTTTGTTGGGGGAGCCTTAGAACCATAAAATATAACTGCTAATTTGGTCTCCAGAATAGAAAGAAGAACTGTCTGTTTGTCCCACAAATATTTATTGCTACCTACTAGGTGCTGAGCACTGCTCTAGGTGTGGGGACATGCAGGGAAGGAGACGGGCAGAAGCTCTGCCCTAGAAGGCCCCGCTCCAGCCAGATCAAGAGTGTGAGGAAGGGGCCAGGGCCCCTCAGAGAGATGGAGGGGTTGTTTCCGGAAGGGGCCTCAGAGGGAGGAGTATTTTAGCTGTCCAGGGAAGCTCTGGGTAGAGACTCCACCCAAAAATCCCAGAGGCTCCCTGGGAAGGGGACAAGACTTTCCCACCGGCCACCCTTGACCCTGCCAGAGCCTGGGACTTACCCACTGGAGCCTCCGGAAGAAGTGATGTCGTGTTCCACTGTAACCTCCGCCCTCCAAGTGTGTGCTGGGGAGGGTGGCAGGTGACATTTATGGGATGCTGGCTGTGTAAACCTTGAAATTCAGGGGTTTTCTGTTTTCTGTGTTGCCGGCCCTCAGAGGCCAGGGCAAGAGGAAGCTTCCCCGGGTGCTCAGGAGCCCGCTCAGAAGCTCCCGAGACCTGGGGATCTGGCCTTAAAGTGCTTTCAAAATGGGGTCCCTGAGAGAGTGCAGGCACCTCATCCCTCGAGGACTGAGGGGTGCAGGCCTGGGCCGCCCTCTTGCCCTCGTCAGGGCTGCAGAGTGTGGAGCCAGGACATCTGGATCTGCAGGGGACTCCTGGGACCAGCCCCCACGCACACGTGCTCATCTCCATCCACTCCGCTGCTCACTCTTCTGGCCTGTGTCTCCGGATGGCTCTGTCACTACTCATCTCCCTCCCCGCAGTGCCGTGACCTGCTGGGCTCCTGTGAATGGTAGGGGGAAAAGTCCTAGAAAGGATGTTATTAGGGCAACTGAATTAGGTCCAATCAAAATTGGAATACAGTTGAATCCTGGGTGCGAACATGGCACCACTCATCAGGCCATGCGGAGGTGGCATCCCACATGCCACAACTGGAAGGACTCACGACTAAAAATACGCAACTATGTCCTGGGGAGCTTTGGGGAGAAAAAGGAAAAAAACAAAGTCTTAAAACAAAAAAAGTGGAACACGGATATATGGATGCTGGATCAGATAAAATATTGTATCCATGCAAATTTATGAAGTGGATGACTAGACTCTGGTTAAGGAAAAGCATATCCCTATTCTTAGGAAATACACACTGAATCATCTAGGGGTAAAGGACCATGATATATGTAACTTACCCTCAAATTGTTCAGGGAAAAATATATACATTTGTATATAGAGAGAGAAAGAGAGGGACTGATAAAGCAAATGGGATAAAATATTAACAGTAGGTTAGTCCGAGTGAAATGTACACACTCTTTGCACTGTTTTCATTTTGTAAACTTTTTCCAAGTTTGAAATTATTTCCAGTGAAAGAGCTAAAAAGAATGGCTGACCATCTCTCCGGCTCTCACCCCACCCCACTCCTCTCTTACAGCTGGGGTTCCTGTATCTTACTCATTTGTGCACCCCTAGAACAGAGCCTAGCCCATAGAAGACACTCAGGGGTAAATATGGGTGAGACGCTAGGCATGCTCCTGTCTTTCTTTGCATCTGTGTCATTATGTTCATTCATTCATTCATTCTTAGAGAAAGCGCCCCTCATCACTCAGCGCGCATCCTCTTGGGAACCCTAGACATATGGAAGAGACAGGAGGACCCACTTACAGAGCCCATCCTGGTGGGTCTTGAGGGTGGGAGGTACTGAATGGGATTGTTCTCCCACAGGGCGTGGCGGCTCCTGCCTCCTGGCTTCCCTCCACCTCCGCCCTCCTCCCCTTCTCCCTAGGAGAGCATACTGCTCCCAAACCCAATGCAATGGCCATGGCCCTGGTGAGGGCAGCCCAGTTGTGGGCCAAGGGTCCGGCCCAGGAAGGATCCCCCTACTCTTTCCCACTTCCAACCCCTTCTAGTTACCCCTGGGCCGGGCCACCGTGGCTGCCATCCTCAGCCTCCTGAGGTGACATCACCAGGGCTCCCCCAGGCGCACACACCCCACAGCAGCAGCAGAAGCAGCAACTCCCAGCACCATCTCCCCATCTCCCCATCTCTTCTCCTGTACATCAAAGGCCCAGGCAGCAGCGTCCCCCTCCTCCCGGCCCCGGGGCGGGGGGCGTTAATCAGAGCCGGTATGTGTAAATGCTGGGCCTTCAAATAAACAAATAAATACTGGAACACGCTGGACCTCCCACCCCTCGCTGCTGCCCGGCGCCCTGGGCTGGGACCTAGGCACGGGGCCAGCCCCTGACGAGGTCTTGGGGACCGCCTGGAGCTGGAGGTGTGTGTGAAGAGTTTCGCGTGGGCTGAGGCCTGGCTTATCCTCAGCAGCATCAAAAAGCCTGTGTTGGGGGGGGGGGGTGGTTGAAGCTGTGTGGGGAGGGAGGGTCCGTCAGCAGGTGTCCCCCCATCTCTCACAACCCCACCCTTTCTACCTCAAGCACAAGCCACCCCATCCTCAGCACCTTTGAATCTAAAGCCATCTTGCCTCTTCCAACAGGTCCAGAGTGCATCCCTCAACAGTGGGAAGAGAAAATACAGGCAGGTAACTCCCAACCGAAGGGCACCCTTGGCATGGCCAGGGCCCTGCCGATTCCCATGGCAGAGGGCAGTGGGCAGGCTGCATCAAGCGTCTGAGGCCAGGAGAAGGGAAGGAGGAGGAACCAGCCAATATGAAAGGAGAGGGAGCCCCCTGCGCCCCTGTGCCAGGGAAGCAGCTTGCCACTCCTGGGAGCCGGGGGACATGCCAGGAGGGAGGCTTGAAGGCAGGGCTCTCAGTCCTGGTTTATCAGCTGTGTGACTTTGGGCCAGTCACTTAGCATCTCTGAGTCTCGATTTTGTCATCTGTAAGATGGCCCCCCAGCGCTGCCTCTCCCACAGGGGAGTGGAAAGGATCATTGACGATGACTCACATGAGGTGCTCTGTAAACTGTAAAGTGCACTGCCCTCATGGGGCTTATCTCCACTGCCAAAGGGAGCACCTTGGTGGGAAGGGGGGTCCCTGTGGATCTTTGACTCCCCCACAGGGCTTGGCACAGAGTTGGCACCAAAAACACATCCGAATAACTGAATTTTTTAAAACGGAACCAACAAATTCTAGTCTTGACTTCTTCAACTCTTTCAGTTTGGGGCCATGTCATCCTCCCGTCCTCATCGTTTTGGCTCAGGACCCCTTGGAGAATCTGACGAAAGCTGCAAATCCTCACCCCCCGCAAAAGTCCACGCACATTTGAACAGACTCCTGAGAGTCACACCCCCAGGCTTCAGTGCCGGGATGTGCGTCCCGACTCCTCCACTGCCAACAGCAACTCGCGAGCGTGTTCTTCATGCAGGAGCGTTCTGTGTGTGATCGCCAATCCACCAACAGCCCTGCACCTGCAGGTGGTATTGTTCCCTTTTACAGATAAAGAAACTGAGGCCCAGAGCCAAGAAATGACTTGCAGGGAGCGACAGCGAGGATGTGCTGGGCCAGGGTTTACTCAACACCGTCTTACTCCGAAGGGCTTCAAAGCCTAGGCCTTTTCCAGGTTTTGCTCCCTGGAAATTAAGTTTCTGTTTCTGGACTTTGAGTCCCCAGCTGGGGGCCCAACACAAGACAGCACAACTCCTTTCCAGAGAGGGGGCCAGTGGGTGGGTGGCCACGGGCCGGGGCAGAGAGAGGCGGGCTGACAAGAGGGAAAGTAGACCATGAGGCCCAGAGTGAAGGTCCTGCTGAACTTTGACACCACACATAGGGCAGGAGGCAGAGGGGAGACGGCAGGGGGCAGGGAGCAGGGCTGGGCAGTTTGGGAAGGGACAGGAACATGGAAGCTCTGAGAACTTCCCCTGAGAGCTCCCCAGAGTAGGGTGACCCCCTTGGGCAGGTCAGAGAGGGTTGGGGCTCATGTCTGAAGCCCTCATCACGTGCCCGGCGCTGTGCTAAGCGATTTAAGCCCTTTATCTTGCTTAGTCCTCTCAAGCCTCTGAAGAAAGAAAGAATTATTGCTGGTCCACTTGACAGATAAGCAAAATAAGCTATTTGTTCAAGGTCAGCCCGCTAGTGAGTGGCAGCACCAAGTGCACAGTAGGTGCACAAGAAAGATCTGTCAAGTAGATGGATAGATGGGGGTATGGATGAGTCAGCCTAGGTCTGTCTGACTCTCAAATTAGCTCTTAACTTCCCCCTAAACCTGGACGGCAGTAAGGAAGAGGGGATTTCTAGAGCCTTCCAGGGGCCCCAAAGGTGAGGCACCCTGGCTGTTTTCTTTACCCCACCTCACTCTGAATAAAATCCAAAGTCATTGCCACAGTCTACAAGGCCCTAGGTGATCTGATTCCAGACTCATCTCCTACCACCCTCCCCTCCATTCACTCCACTCCAGCCATGGCAGGCTCCTTGCTATTCTCTAACATGACAAGCTCTCTCCATCTCAGGGCCTTTGCACTGACTGTTCCCTCTGCCTGCGACATCTTCCCCCAGCTGTCCCCCCAGCCCTCTGCTCAAATGTCACCTCCTAAGAGAGGCCTGCTGAGCTCCTTATCTCAATCTCCCCGTGTCACTCCCTGTTCCGTGATCCATTTTAATTTTTCTCCTAAGCAGTTATAACCAAATAACATCTTATCTACCTGTTGTGTCTGTCTCCCTCAAGCCCACTCAGGAACAGAAACTCGAGAACGCAGGGGCTTGGTTTGGTTTACAGCTATATTCCCAACACCTAAAACGGTGCCTCGTACAGAGTCAACAGCAATAAGTATTTGCCGAATAAATCAATGAACGGCTCTGACCAGTCCGACAGGAAGGGCAGGACCTGCTCACGGGCACTGCTGGGCTTAAACCTGTGCTACATCCATGTGAGAAATTGCCCCTCCTCCAAGAAGCCCTCCTGAATTTATGCCTTTTTTAGCAGAAAAAAAAAACCCCAGTGTTGAGAACTCCTCACTGCCTCCGACAGGACACAGTGCCTCTTTCCTGCCCTCTGGCCCTTCCTAATCTCCCTTCCCTGTGATCTTTCCAGATGAGAGAAAGGGGGAGGAAAGCTGGGCTCCGGGGTGCCGCCTGGCCAGCCTACTGCACTCGAGCCCCAGCCAGGAGGCGGGAGGCGGCGCCCCAGGCTTATGGCATGAATGGGGCAGGAGGTGGATGAAAGACGGCCAGCCTCCTGGCCTAACGTACAAAGGAGACCAGAGCAGGTGTGAGGGAGGCCTGGGGGCCGGCCGAGAGGAGAAACTGGATCCGGGGCTGGAGATCAGTTTCGCCTGCAGCAGTGTGGATTCCCATGAGCTTTCTTTGACTGTCACTCATGCTTTGGGGACAAAGCTCGGGCTGGAGGTTAAGGAGACCAGACGTCTGGGTGGGGGGTGGGCTCTTTTCTCCCCAGGTCAGCTCTATGTCTCAGAGGCAGCCCCACGAGGCCAACTGGAACTTAGAGAAGGTGGTCCAATGCTGTCACTTTCTAGATGGGACTGTAGAGAAGGAAGCCTCCAGGTTGCAATGACTCACAAAGCTCACACAGCTACTGGCAGAGCTGGACCCTGAGTCCGGGAGTCCTGGCTCCGGGGTCAGCTCTTGGGAGCTGATTGTTACATCCTCCTATTCTGTCCTGGGCCCATTGGTGTGGTTCTGCCGGGAAGTCTCCGTGGGGCAGCTGAGGTTGGGCTGGGTTGGCAGGGCCTGTGGAGAGGAGGGGGTGGGCCTAGGGCAGGGACCAGACAGGGTGCTCCTGGACAGGGGTGCCGCGGCCAGACAAGTTGATCAGGCAGGGCTGGGGCAGAGGCCCAGTGCCAAGAGCACTGTCATGTAGGGGGGACACCTTGCTCCCGCAGAACTGCCCGCGGCCATCCTGAACCCCACCTGGGCAACAGCTGCAATGCCCCGGGGCTGAGGAGGAGCCTGTGGAGGGGGCCCAGGGAGGGTCTGTGGTCTAGGTGGGGGCGAGAGGGAGGGGGCCAGGCAAGGAAGGAGGAGGAGGACAAAGCTGGCCTGTGTGACACCTGGGACATTCCCAGTCTCTGCCCTGTCCCTCCCTGATCCTGCTCTGGACCCCGTGGGAACAATGCCCCCATTGAGACCCGTACCCCCAGGGATAACTATCTCTGTTTCCCCCGGGACAGGAGCCAAGCAGGTGAGCCTGGTGGGGGCTGGGAGCCCGCTCTACAGCAAGGAAGGCAGGATCTCAGGGATGGAGCAAGGGGTCTAGGGGCAGAGGTTTCCCCATTGGAGACATGCTCCCTCTGGGGCCAGAGCACAGGGAGATGGTAGTGGCCAGAGCCAGAGGGATTGGGGTCAGACTCCTGGGTAGGGTGTGGGATTCACTGCTCATCGGGATGGAGCCCATCTCTGCTCTGAGAGGGAACACAGGAGTACCAAGGACCCAACCCCTAATCACAGGAGCTGCCAGGGTGGGAAAAAGGCCCTGAGAGACGAAGCCTGACCCTCCCCGCTTAGGAGAGATGAAACAGAGGAAGCAGGTGGGGGACCAAGAGTGGCCCCGACTTTGGTTTTATCCAGAAAGTAATAAGTTGCCCTTGAAACATCTTTTCACGTCAGAAATAGAAATGGCTCACACCTAGTTGGGACACCTCCTGGATTCCCAATCAACAAGATTCCACATAAAATAAGAAGCGACATTTGCTATCACTTTAAAAAGAAATTCTATACTGTAGATGTATTGCTTTACCGGGCACCCATCTGAGTTGGGTGGGCCTGGGCTGGGTAAAAGGATTCCTTCTAGGTCACAAGGGAAAAAGGGCAGCCAGGGGGCTAGCCCAGCCCCCGACTCCCTGGCTGGGTGGCCCAGCAGGAGACTCAACCTCCCTAGGCTCAGTGACAGCTCTAAAGTGGGGACAGAGGCCATGGCGGCCTGACCTCAGTGGGTTTACTTATGTCTGCCTCCCTCACAGGACTCTGTGGGCCCTGCAGCGCCCCCCCGCCCCCATCCCCACCCCCAGGCTAGAACAGGGCCCGGCACGTGCTGGCCGCAGAAGCTCGGTCCCTAAGTGTCTGCTGAATTAATCTTGAATGGGGTGTGGGTGAAAGTTTTTTTTTTAAAGCATCAGAGGTTATAGCAACAGTAATAACAATCCAGCATCATGAAGGAAGACTCAGTTCCCGCCCTTGAGAAGCCTGCCGGTCGATGGGAGCGGGCCCTGGACACACGGACAAGAAGAAGGACCCACTGTGGGGCTTCAGAGAAGAGAGAGGCTTCCCAGGGAAGGCGTTCAGGATGGGGAGGCACTGAGATGCCCTCAGAGGAAGGGAGAGATTCTGACAGCAGTGATGGGAAGATGGGAAGTTCTCAGACCAGAAGGATGGGGATTCATTCACTCACTCCCCCAGGTGCTGGGGATACAAACGAGAAGATGTGGCCCCACCCTTAAGGAAAGCGCCTCAGCAACTCAGTTGTTGCCTTGGTGCGGGCGCCAGCCAGAGCCTTCCTCAAGGAGGCAGTTTCTCAGCCTAGACTGGAAGTAGTAGTTGGGGTTTTCCAAGAGAGGTGGTTGGCAAGAGCTGCAGGTGGAGCAAATGTCATCTGTAAATGTGAGTGACAGCCTGGGGCCCACCCGGAGAGGGCCTCGAAAGGCAGATGGAGGAGTTTGGTTGTTTTTCTGCAGGCAATGGGGAGCCATGGAAGGCTTCTGAGGAACGGAAAGTCCACACTTACAGCAAGGTCCTTCAGAAGTAGCCCTGGTTGCAGCAAAGAGGCCAGACTGGAGGTAGGGACGCTGGGGAGAGGGATGAGAAAGTCCACGTGGGCCATGGTGGGACCGCACCTGCACAGGGAGGGGGTGTGAGTTGGAGATGGCAGGGAAGGAGACAGGAGAAATGGGTAAATTGGCTGATTTGAGGGAGAAGGCCTCGAGCTCCAGGCTCTCAGAGGGCAGAACTGGAGGCGGAGGACTTCGCAGTCCTCCAGAGTGGGAAGGATGTCATGGAGGACACTTACGGGAGCCCCCGCCCTGTGCAGGGCTCCTTCCTGCAAGAGCTGCTGACAAAACTTGAGTGAAGGGACGCTCCCTACCTGTCACTGAGCCCATCTGTGCTGGGACAGCTCCAGCTAATGGGGAAAAGGCTGCTGCTCGTCCTGTTCAGACATGTAAACATAAAATGGGTCAGTGGATGGATGGATGGATGGGTGGATGGGTGCAGAAGAACATGTGTGCACTGGGGCAGAGGGTTAAAAGACCAGGTCCCCGTATCCCCCACATGCAGCCGCATAGTTCCAGCCCTGATCCTCCTTTTCCAGGCCCTGATCTTTCCTACCCTCTCCTCCAGGAAGCCTGCCCTACTTCCCCTTCTCCTCCATCTCCTCTGGTTCCCCAGCTCTGACCAGTTGGGTTGGATGCTTCTCGAGGTCCTGCCCACCCCCTACTTGCCTGGGCGCTTCAGGGGCAGGGAATAACGGAGGTTCATTCCCCTGGGGCAACACTGCACGTCCCATGGTGTCCACGTGGAACGCTGTCTTCAGGGGCTCTCAGGACAGGGATGGTGGCAGGGGAAATGACCAGACCCACACCTGCCTGGTGCCTGACGCATCCACACGACAGGCATCAGCATGCATTGCAGATGAGGTGTGGGGGGTAAGGCAGACCCAAACGCCTGCCCATGGGGTTCCTCCCCCTGTCTCGAGCCTCATAGCCCCTCTGCTGGGGGGCAGGCCACCTGCTTCAAGCAGGTCCCAGCTGGGACCTCAGGTACAGGCGTCTACCCTCACACTTTACACAGCTGTAAAAGGGGCTAATGACCACCAGCCCCCAACAGACAGGAGGGGCAGAGGAATGCTGGCCAGGGCTTGGCAGGCTCCACATGAAAGCACAGAAACCTGTGAGGAATTTTATCCTCCTGGGGATGGGGGTGGGAGCAGAGGAATGTCACCTGGAAACCATCCACCCTTTCCTTCCCTCTCAGGAACCCTGGGCCCTCAAAAATTAGGAAATCTAGACACCCCCCCAAATCAACCACGTCCTTTTTATAGACTTGCCCATGTTTTCTGAGCTCCCTTTTTAAACAGTCCTTTCTTGATTCTCCAGCTAATAATAAGAATGACAGCATTTACTGTGTGCCAGGCACTCTTCCAGACACTGCAAACTCTTCCCAACTCAATGCTCTCCTTAGCCCTACGAGCCTGGTACTCTTGTTTCCTCGTTTTATAGATGCCATCACTTAGGCACAGAGAAGTTAAGTAATTTACCCAGAGTCCCACAGCAAGCCAGTAGCAGGATGTGGGCCTGCACTCTTATCCACTTTCCAAACACCAGGCACCCCACAAGTCATTTCCTTCTGACCCTGGAGGGAGCTGGAACTCCAAATTGCGACAGGAGTGAGCAGAAAGGAAACTGGATTCATGACTTGTCCAATTTCCCTGCGCCGTCCCGGCACCCCGGGCTGGGAGGGATGGCCTCACCTCTTAGAGGCAGAGCCCCAAGCCAATCCTTCTCAGGGAGGTGAGAGGAGGCCAGAGGGTAGACAAGAGAAGGTTTGCTCTTCCAATCCACCTGGACCCCACTTAGGGGAGATGGAGTGTCACACACCCAGCAATTGTATCACCAAGGGAGTCGTATAGAGCCTAAGAGAGAGGATTCTGGATACAAATCTCGCCTCTACTGCTGACAGCTGTGTGATCTTGGGTAAGTTACTTCACCTTTCTGAGCTTCACTTTCCTCATCTGTAAAATGGGGAGAGTAACAGGACCTATCTCACAGGGCTGTTATGAGGATTAAACATGTTATGTGCTAAAGTGCTTAGCCCAGTACCTGATACATCGTAGGCCCTCATGAAGGTCAGTGCTGGCTCCTAGCCAGCCAGCAGCAAGGCTGCTGTACCTGCAAGGCGTGGAAGGGCCTGCGCCGGGTTTGCTCAGGGTGCCTGGCAACCTTGCCATCTGCCCTGCCTCCTGAGAGGGACCCGGTCAACACCACAGCTCCTTTCTGGAGTTTTGGGCTCCTTCATGGGCAAACCCACGGGCCAGGGGCAGGGCGCGGGAAGGGTGGGGGTTGGAGGTGGGGGCAGATGCACCTGCTGGGCACAGACCCCTAGCACCTTGAAGCCAGAAAAGAGCCAGATTTGGGGCCAGAACAACTGGCACACAGTCTTTTACCTCTTTGGGCAAGTGCCTGCACTGGCCTGTGCCTCAGTTTCTCCTTCTGCAAAATGAGGATGTTCCCACCTGCCCAAAGGCTAGCGCTCGATAAATGTTTATTTTCTCTCTTCCCTCTGTCCAGCCTCCTTGGATGCCTGAGAAGGTAGCCCTGTCTCCTTAGTGGGCATGGAAGATGCCTGCAGGCTCCACACCTTTGGGGGAACGAGGACAGGCCTCCCCTAGGAGACAGCAGATGTTCGCCACCAGCTGTTTGCTGTTAATCAGACCTGGGGGAGATCAGCGGGGCCCTTCCCTTAGGGGTTCGGCCTGAGAGTGGCTGAAAGTGGCCTCAGGCCTGGGGCAGAGGACTGAGCAGCTGCAGGAGGGGGCGAGAAACAGGAGGCTTTCTCAGAGGGCGTGGGGCACAGTCCAATTGCCCCTTGGGGTCTGAGTCCTCAGACCCCGAGCCCACGAGCTGGGGGATGAGGGGAATGCAGCCAGACAAGACTCCTTTCCTCCGTCCTGCCTGCTCTGGGTCCCTCCCGTCCTCTCATCTCAGACAAGGTCATTTCCCTCCAGGTGCCCATGCTGCTGTCTGGAATGGCCATCCTCCTAACCACCTTGAAATACCCTCTTCCCCTCTCCTGCTCTTCTGCCTTCTCTTGCCCATCCTCCTCTTCCAGGAAGCTTACTGGGACCCAGAAGATGACAAATGACTGCGGTCTTCATCGCTCCTCTGCCAGGATGCACCCCTCCCACCTGCTCCTTCCCCACGGAAGATGCTGTGTCAGGACTTGGTGTTGGACCTGGGGATTCACCAAATCTCAGACCCTAAAGAGAACAGGGGCTTCAGGGGCACAAGAGTGGCAGAGAAGCAGCCAAGGGAGTAGGCTCTGAGGTCCCAGAGAGCCGGGCTGGGCTCCCTGTCCCAAGGCTCTCAGGGGACAAGCGAACTGACCCTCTCTGCGCCTTAGTTCTGCACCGCAGAGCTGGAAGTGGGACGGAGCTTGAACAGCTTGCTAGCAGTGCCCGGCGCTATCACGATGATGGTGGTTATTACACCCCTAATCTGTCAGGACCACCACATCTCAAGCTCTTAGATTCTTAGGATCACAGGACCACAGATCCAGGAACGGATCCTGGAGGAGACTCAGAGGTCACGTGGGGCAACTCGCCTTCTGGTCCCCTCCTCCAGCCTGCCCTTTCTGGAAGCATCAAACCTGAGTTCCTGAGAGCAAGGACTCCTCTGTGAGAGTTGCTGCCCGTGGCGCCTACCTGTGGGCATTTTGATGACAGGGATGACCCCGGTGGGTGAGTCCCACTCCCTCTCCCAAAAGTTCCATCCCAGTCCCCATGGAAGTGTTTGAACCAGGAGAGTCACCCCCAACCCCAAGCTGAGCCTGGCAGCTGGGGCCCAGAGCCCACAGAGGCCTCAGATTCAGTACCCTCTCCCCACTGCTCAAAGGCCTGACCTCCAGGATCCTGGGGCTGGGGGGCGTGGGCAGGGAAAAAACAGGACACTACCTCTTTCAGGCCTGGCCCACTGCAGGGGCTGGAGATGAAGGCCTGCGGGTGTCTGGCTACCCCCTTCTCCATCCCTGCTCAGCCTGGTGGGCTTCCTGCAAGAGGTGGGCTTGAGAAAGGCTTGCTCATGGTCTGAGGGGTGTGCAGTGTGCGCAGAAGCCAGTGTGGGCTCTAAGGAGGTGGGGGTGAGGCGATGGGAGGGCTGGAGGGGATGAGGAAAGGGGACAGAAGAGACACCTGGGTTTCTGGCGGAGCCCTTGGCCTGGGTGGGGAGTGGAATCCTCTTAGCATTTGGCTACTAATGCAGAATGTGGTGTCCTGGAAGCCTTGGGGCTCTCCGGTCTTGGGTCACCCTCCCCCAGTAAGATGACTGGGCTACCTCCTCCTCCAGCTCCCAGGGAGAAGACCGAGGAAGAAGTCGGTCAGGCTAAACGCTTTGAGATCTTCCAAAGGAAAGGATGTGACCTACGGGAGGACTGTCTCCCCAGGACTCTGTCATCCTCGCCCCCAAGGGAAACCTGGGCCCTGCCCCTGGGAGAAGTGGTGTCCAGGGGGCCCCAGGCCTGGAAGTCAGGGAGCTTCCTTGAGCCTGGCCAGCTCTCAGGACAGGGGTGGCCCAGCCCCACCTGGTCAGGTTACTCTGGGCAGCCACCCACCCCTTGCTGGGCTCCCTCATTCTTTTCCCATGGCATCCCTGCCCTGTGCCCAGCTGGCACAGGCACAGGACATGCCAGGGGGGTGAGTGAGCTACCCTGGGTGGGTCAGTTCAGCACCTGCTCCAGCCAGGGGAGGAGGTAAGAGACGACAGGCAGAGCCCACGAGCCCCTTCGCGCCCCCGCCGAGTCTGTGCCCCTCAGCCCACTTGCAGATCTCATCCCACTTGCAGATCAAAGCGCTCTCTGTTGTAAGCCTTTGAGATGCTCTGCCCTGGAGAAGGGGTTGGGGCCCAGAGCGTATCAGAGATGGGGCAGGCCCAGGGAGGGTCTCATCTGACAGCCCACTCCTCGGGTGGAAACACCTGGCCCGGCCCCTCTGCCCTCCCTACCCCCTTGGCCTCACCCTCTCTTTCCATGCTTTCCAGGGTGCTCCTCAGCCTCCTCTTCCGGGAACCCTTACAGATTCCTCTTCTCTCTGGCCAGGTTCAGCTCTCTGTCCTGTCAACAAGTGTGTATGTGTCAGGGCCCATAACAAGGAGCTGGTACCATGGGCTTTGCCCCCATACCAGGCTGCCCACTAGGGACCTCCAGAAAGCAGAGCAGAAACATGTGGCTCTGCCAGGTGTGGAGCAAGAACGCATGTCCCTGGGCACCAAGCCTGGCAAACAAGTTTCCACTGCCACTGGAAGCAAAGGAGACAACAGCTCCAGCTTCCCTGCACCTGGCGCCCCGAGCCCAGGGACCAGCGTCCAGGTGCCCAACGCCCGCAGGAAAGGAACGAGGAAGGGGCCAAGGGGAGCCCCACACTCCCCAGGGACAGCAGGCATGGCCCCCACCCACCACCCGTGCTGCACCAGGATCTGCCACCAATCTGCCTTTCTGGGAGACATGCCACCCACCAACTGGGCAGACAACCCTCTCCCCAAGCCACTTCTCCAGCTGCGGCACCCAGGCAGGAGCCCCTCCTCCTCCTTGGCTCCTGCTTCTCCTTCTCCTGCCCTTCCCCCAGGCAGCAGAGACATCTCTCTCCTTTTTCCAATATTGCTCCCTTCACTCCTTCCTAGTCCTGCTCCACATTCCCCTCCTCCAAGAAGTCCACCGTGGTTTCCCCTCTCCACTTTGTTGGCCACTTAACTCCTCCCCCACCCCATCCCCAGCAGGCTAGATTTCCAGCACAAGTACACCTGTGTACAAAAGAACCCGCCCAGGGAGGAGTAGGAGGGGTGGGAGAGTTATTCTTGGTATTTATTATTCCTCAGATGTTTGCAGTGCTTTTCATAACGCTTCTCCATACATTGGCTCAAATCATCTTTAAAATAACTGAGAGAGGCAGGCAGAGAAGGTTAAGTATCTACATCTTTATAGAGGACACTGGGGCCCAGAGAGATTTGCCCAAGGTCCCGGAGCCTGTTAGAGGACTCAACCCAGGTCTCCTGACCTCCCGTGACTCAGGGACGCCCCGAGCATCAGTGCTTGTTAGTCTGGGAGGGCCTCCTGGAGGAAGCGAGTGCGCGTGCGCTCCCAGAGGAGGGGAGGCGGGAGCCAGGTGGAGAAGGGGCGAGGGGTCGGCCGCAGCGTGGGAACAGGCGGGAGCGGCGCGGGCCGAGCGCGGGGAGGGGGCGCCGCGCTCACCGCCGGGTCCCGCCCCTCGGCGGGCGCAGACAATGGGGTCGCTGTGCCCGGCCGCCCCCTCCCCGTGCTCGGCGGCCCGCGCCCGCCCCCTCTCCCCAAAGCTGCTTTCAATTTAAACGCCTCCAACCAGCGGGCGCTGCCCCGGGGGGCGCGACCGCAGCGCCGAGCGCCCCTGTAATTTCCGCGGGGAGCTGACCGGCTCAAACACGGCCCCGCGGTGCCCCGACCGCAGGCCCCGAGACCGGAGACGGCGCCCAGACGGCCGTGCCCGGGTCGTGGGAGCGCCGCCGGGGCGGCCTCCTCCGCGCGCCCGGCCCGGCCCGCCGCCTCCTCCAGGCAGCCCCTCGCCACCAGGGAGCCGCTCCTCCGGGAGGCCTGCGCGCCCTCCTCACGCCGCCGCCGCCGCCTGCGCTCCCTCGCATCTCTAAAAGCCCGTGTCCCTTGTGGGGACGCGGGAACTCAGGGAGGAGACCGGCCAGGAGTGCCCATTCTGTTTGTCTGTTGTCTCCCCATCGGACTAAAGGCTCCCTGAGGGCAGGGGTGGGCGCTCTTCAGACCAGGGGCTGCCGAGGGGAGGTGCTGGGACAGTGCTGTCCCCGCCAGACAGGGAGCTCTCTGAGGGCGGGGGTCGGGTCTCCCTAAAAGGCAGGGGGCCAGTGAAAGAATGGAAAGTGGGGAAGGCTGATGCTCAGAGTTAGAGTAAGATGTTTTGTTTGTTTTTTTAATTATTAGCTAATACTACTATTGATTACATAATAGTTTCTGGGAAGATGGGGCTCCAGAGGGAGCAGGCCTGTCCCTCCTTTCCTCTCTCCCTGAGTCCACAAGGGCCTAGCTCCAGCTCTCTACCCCAGAACAGGGAAGCAGGGATGGTCCCCATGCTGCCTCCCCTTCCACAAGGGGCCCTGTCGGAAAGCTGGTCTGGGGCAAGTCAGGGACCTGGGCTGTAGCTCCTGCTGGGGAAGTGGCAGGGAGGGTCCTGCCCCCAGGTTAGGAAGAGGGGACCCCAGCCAGTGGCCTCCAGAGAAGGTCCCAGCAGGGATTGTCACAAGAAGATGGGGTGGGTGAGGGCCATGGACGACGTGAATCTGTCTGCAGCTCCGTCAGCTTAGCTCAGACCAGGCAGAAAGGGCAGCCAGATGCCAGGAAGAATTTTCTGAGGACTGGCTAGTGGGCTCCGGGCCTTCTCCAGGCTGGGCCTTGAGTTGTGCCTGTGAACATGCCTGCTAAGGCTCCCCTCTGACCTCAAGTGCTTATTCTGCCCCCTGCTCCCCTCTGCCTAGAAGCTGTGCCTAACCCCCCTCCCGGGAACTTCGGAGGGGGCATTTTGAGTTAATACATATGGTTGAGTTGTCTAAAAGGCCTAATTTCCCTGGATCACTGCAGTTCTCAGGCCTGTGTAGATGGGGCTCCATTGGAATTTTCCAGATCAGAGTGTGTGTGTGTGTGTGTGTGTGCGTGTGTGTGTGTGTGTATGTTGAGCTGCGGTGAGGGAGCTCAGCTGGGGGCCCTGGCTTGTCCTGAGTGCTCTGCTCCACCTTGTCCCCTCCCCCATGTCCCAAACACCCCTCTCTTTCCAGCCTGGCTGTTGTGGTGAAGCTAATCAGAAATAATTATGGGGGAAGGAGGGATCCTGAGAGGGACCCCACAGAGACCACCTCATCCGCCCTGGCCCAGCCCTGGTGGCCCTGGCCCCAGGGCCTAGGCCTGGCTCAGCTCTGCCTGGTGAGGGTGAACCCACCAACACCACCCCCACCCACTGCTCTTCCCTCTCCCTGCCAACTCCAACCCCTGGAGCCACAGGTAAGCTCACACGTCTGGTTTGCCTCCATCTCTTCCCCCCTTCCCCTCTCTGCTGTTTTGTCCTCCTTCATTCATCCCATTTATTGGGCGCCTTCTCTGCACCAGGGCCCATGCTGGCCATTGGAAGTAAACTGGTGGCTGCTCTCATGGGGCAGCCTCTAGGACTTGGGTGAGAGAGAAAGGCAGAGGGCCCCCTCCAGGATCACAAGCCACTTCAGGAAGGCCCTTCCTCACCACCACCTTGCTACGAGGGTCTGGGAGCAGAGAACCCCAGCCCCAGGAGCCTGTGAGGGACTTCCTGACTTCACTCCTTACCTGGAATGGCACCCAATCCCGCCTCCCACCCAGTGTTGACAGGTGTCAGGCCTGCCCCACCGTCTCCCCATCCTGACCGCCTGCCCTCCTCCATCTGCTCTGGTTCTCCCTGCTTCTTTGCTAGGGGGTCCCTCAGGAGGACAGAGACCCTCAGTCAGCTCCTCTCTGTCACCTCCCCGGGGTTCAAGGCCACAAGCCAGGAGAGCGCTTAGGAACCTTGGAGATCAGCTCTGTCTTTCCCGCAGCAGGAGACGGAGGCCCCAACAGGCAGGGGAGAGTGTGAGGAGTTGGGCAGTGGAACTACACTCTAGGCTTCTGACTCCTGGTCTGGGGCCCTTTCTGGGGAGTCCTGCCTGTCCCTGCACCTAAGGGCAGTCTGAGTCCACTCCTTCCTCCATCCCCTCACTGTGCCCAGGAGAACGGAGGGGCAAGCAGGGGTCTCACCGTCTTGCCTTCCTGCCCTGCCCCAGTAGCCTGGGCCCAGAGACTGGGTGGTGGGTGGGAGGGACTGGAGGGGGGCTCCGTTGAGGGTCTCTAATTTGCTCCTGCCTCTTGATGTCCAGAGGAAAACAGACCTCCTGTGCCCATGAGATTTCCAAGCATAAACGGAGGTCAGTGCCCCCCCTTGCCCCGGAGGTGCCAAGGTGGTAATTAGGCTTGGGGGTGGGTCCTGGAAGGGTGGGGGTGGGGTGGCCATTATCCCTGAGAGCTGAGCTGGGCAGAGGAGCTGTGTGGTCCAGGCAAATGGGTGGTTTGTAGGTGGTCTGGGGAATGAATGACTGAGTGTTTGGGAGGGAAGCCGGTGGGGAGGGAGCAGAGAGCGGGAAGGGAGCAGTCAGATAGGAGAGCAAAGCTGGGTAGCCTTCCCCGGACTCGCTGGTCTGGGCTCTTGTGCGTCTTCTGAGGCATCACCAAAGAGAGAACCATAAAGCCTATGGGGGTCTCAGGGACGCTTGCTGTGGGCCTTCAAAAGAGGGACACCTGGGCTGCCACATGGGGCATAGGGGGAGCTCTCTGCTGAGAACAGGGGCTCTGGGGAGCCCCCGTTTCCCCACATGCTCCCTCAGCTTCAGGAAGGGTGAGCGAGGAGGTGGGCAGAGCTTGTTCCTGTGCAGGGTCCCTGGCACCCTGTGGGGTGCTGGCTCTGGGGTGCTTGCTGGCCGGCTGTGCCTCTGTCCCCACTCCCAGCCCATGTCTCATCCTTCTCTGTAGGGCACAATTCCTTCCTGGACTGAGAAGGACCCTTTGATTGAAGCCCTGCCCCTGTCTCAACCTCAGGGAGTGGTGGATCCACCAGATGGCCTCCTCCTCTGCCCCTCAGGATCCCCCGTCCACAGCTTCTTCGGGTCAGGCTGCACAAAGTAAATCGTATCAGTGACCTTATCGCCCTGAGCCTTGGTTTCCCTACCTGCAAAATGGAAGTAACACAGTATTTAGCTGTGAGGACTAAATAAGCCAGCCCAGGGTCAGTGTTCCTAAAATGACAGTTGTGGCAATGAGTAATGCCCCACAAGATGTCCTTTGTGTCTAGCGGCCAGGTTTCCTCCAGGGAATGGCTACCTGGAACCCAGGACCTGGCTGTGACCCTGGCATGGAGACCAGGACGGAGCGGGGCAGGCAAGCAATGGGGTGAGCAGGTCACAAGGAGAGGGTGGGGTTCCTGAGACTGTCCGGTGGCATCCTGCCCGGGCCTGGGGCACATTCCTCCTCCCCCGCTCTCCCCACCTGCCAGCTGCCACCTGTACTGCCAACACCACCACTCACCTGGTGTCTGCAGCTAGAGAGAGCAGTGAGACTACCAGACACAGCTCCTCCAAGCAAAGGCGTGAAGTGAGGGCATAGGCCCGATCCGGACAGCCTGCTGGGGCGCCTTAGCTCCTGACCCCCATGGACGGGCTACGCATCTATGTCCTGGTTTCATCCTGTGACCTTCAGCACCCTGGGATTATCCTCACAAGAGAGGTTGGGTCTCCACCTTCAGATTGGGGGCTCCCTGAGGCAGAGGTTAGGCCCTCTCCATCAGACTGGAAGATTCATGAAGGGGGAACATACACCAAGAACCTGGCTCAAGGCGACTGGGCTGGGAATTGATGGGGCAGCCTGGCACCTTCATGGGTTCAACAGTCCCACCCTACTCCTTGCTCAGATCCAAAATGCTCCACTAATGGGAAAGTCCCCAGGGAAGCTGGAGAGAACTGGAAAACCTGGGGAATTGCCTGCTGCCCTGTGATCTGGAAAAGGCTGAAGTAGGGGGAGGGCAGTGTGTGTGGAGACGCAGCCTCTAGATTAGGGTCATTCCCAGACCAATGGCCCTCCTCCTCCATCCCGTCCTCAAAGCCACCAGGCTGACCCGTTCTCTCCTTCTGTGCTCTGCCCCCCACGAGCTGGGCGGGGGGGGGGGGGGGGGGGACTGCTCAGCATTTAGTGGTGGGGATGCAACCAAGGGATTGAAGGGCACCTTCCTCCCTAGACCTGCAGTCAGGCCAGCAGAGCAGCCCGCAGGGGAGGTGCAGGGGGTGCTCCTGGGTGGTGGGGACCATGGGGGGATGGTGAAGGGAGCCCAGATTCGGAGCTGATAACACCCATGGCTTCTAACGCCAGTCCCCAGTCCCCCAGCAGGGAGAGAGCCCCATCCCCAGCAATCTCCCCAGTCCCTCTCTATCCACATGTGGATCAGTCCGGGGTCGGGGACTCGGGGGAAGGGAGCTGGGCCAGATGGAATGCTGATTCCTAGGCCAGAACTGGGAGGATTCTGAGGCAGGTTGGGAAGTATCTGTTGGGAGTCATTTAGACAGAGAGAGGACAGAGTTTTAGAGAGAGGGGACAACTAAGACCATCTCTCCCATCCCTCGCTTCTGTGCCAAACCTCACTGAATATCTCCCATTTTAAGGTCTACTTCCACCTGTGTTCATTGCAGAAGTCTCCCCATGCTCACTTCAAAAATATTAACACTTTCATAAAGGCCTACTACGTTCCATACCTACTGTGTGCTGAATGATGGTGATCTAAGTGTGAAGAAGCGGCACACCCTTCCCTCGGTTGCTCACAGCCCAGGGGCCACCACATGAGACAGATTCCAGTTCAAGACAGAATGACATACAAGCGAGGCAGGGATGCTAAGAGATCTGGGTGTGCAGATGGGGAAGTTCGCCCTGACAAAAAATCGAAGATAAACTCCCCAAGCATCAGAGGGTAAAGCAAAAGGTAACTCGAATCCAGTGCCCTGAATTGCCTCTTCTGCCCGGACGCCTTCTGAGTCCCCAGTCCAAACCTGTCACACCCCATTATAACTTCTCCTCGAGTTCCTAAAGACACTCTGAACTTAACACAGATTGTAAGGATGTATTTATTTATGGGATTATGTGATTAATCTTTCTCCCTCACAACACCGTAAGGGCCGGGAACAAGCCTGTCTGTGAGCCAAGGTGGTCGTCATGAAAGCGCTCAGCAGGACTCGGGCAAAACAAGCCACTGGATGTGGCTGGAGTGGAAGGGGGTGAAGCGTGTAGTGGGGGCCCAGGCTGGCACGAGATCAGGGCAGGCTGTAAATGCCAGGCAACGTTGGGGCTTTATCCTGCTGGCAATGGGGAGCCATCAAAGGTTTTTGAGCATGAGAGTGGCATGTTCCAACCTGTGTTCTGAACTGCCTCTCAGTGCAGCACGGAGGAGGGACGGGGGAGGGGGTGTCAGGGGTGTGCTCCCCTGGAGCCAGGGGAACCAGTCTTTGTTGCAGTAGTCTCAGGGACTGGCTTAAAAAGCCCTCAGTTGAGTCTGGAGCAATCCGAGTATAAAGAAAAGCGGGTACTTTCAAACCACTCATGCTGCAGAAAGGATGGGGCTTGGTGGCCAGTTGGACGGTGTAGGGAGTTGACACGAAGGATGACTTCCAAATTCTAGTCACACTGTCTTGGAGCTGGTGACGCCTTTGAGCTGGATAAGGCACACACAAGGCCCAGTCCTTGAGGGAGATGAGTTATATTTGGACATGTGGGTTGGCCGTGTAGTCCTTCCTGATGTCCACTCTCTGCTTCTCCTACTATAGCCAAAGCCTGTGTTCTCTTGCCCCTCCCAGAAACCCAGCTTCAGGGTGGCATGGCTTCCCCAGGGTGGTGAGGCTCACGGAGACCACTGGGAAGTGAGTGGGTGGGCGGGGGGAAGTTAGAGCTGGGCACTGGGCCTCCTGGCTTCCTGCCCCCACCTGGCACAGCCTCCTACTGGCCCTCTGACTTCCTGCCCCTTTCGAGCTCCCAGCCCCTCATAGGTGGGGAGGAGGCTCCCCAGGGAGGCTGGATAAGATGGGGGAGAGATCTGGGAGCTCCCAGGCCATGGCCCAATTCAGTGAGGGTCAACAGAGTGCTTTGACCTCCGGAAGATTCACTTGCAGTTAGGGGTGGAGCAGAGGGGAGCAGGGAGAGATGGGAACTGTGAGAGCTTCGCGGTCCTCACCCTGCCTACCAGATAATCTGTGCGCCCCTGGATTCTTGGAACTGTTAGCAAAACAGAAAGAGAGTCTAGGAGACACACAGGGTTGGTGGGTAGGCACTGAGTCCAGCAACATGCTGGGTACAGAGAGGGAGCGCAGGCCCCAGGACACTGCCCCTGAATGATAATCACAAGGTGGGACGCAGGGCCCTCCTGGAGAGCACAGGACAGAGCCCCCAGACCCACAGGGGGCTCTGGACACAGAGCCAGTGCCTGGTTGCCCACGGAACAGAGGTGCATCTCCATCACCCAGTAGAAGCAGACAAAAGGAAGAGAAAGCTGTCAGGCAAAGCATCTCCTACCATACCTGGATCTCAGGGTTTTCCAGACTGTTCTCAGGAATCCTCCCTAGGTGTTCTCATGAGATGGGGTGGAGGGAAAAGGGGACCTCACCCCCTACTCCAACCAGAAACTCTCCACTTTGATTTATATTCTAGTCATCTGCCTGAGAGTCCGCTTGGGGGAGAAATGTAGGTTGCTACTAAAACAGATGCAAATAAATAACCCCACATTTTGAATTCCCGACCCTGTAACTCCACAGATTGGAGAAACTGAGACTTAGAGTCCACTCTCCCTGAGTCCAGCAGCTGAGCTGACCCTCTCAGCTCTTCAGATGTGTGTGGGGGATGAATACATGAACTTCTGGACTCACTGTCCTGTGCTCTTGAGCTACAAAGACTTTCTAGAGAGGGCACATGAGCATGGGAGGTTGGCAGGCATGCACCCAGTGGAGAATCTCTGTGGGGGAGGAGTTATCATCTGTTACTGGGGGTCCGGTGTCTTAGCTGTGTCAGCCCTGGAACCAAAGGAGCCTGAGGCCACCGGGGGGACTCCCACCAGCGCCCGGAGGCGGAGGCCGCCCACTCATTAGCCGGCGCGCCCAGCCTCCGCTGGAGCCTCTCGCCCCCCGCGGTCGGCGACCACCCGGCAGCCGCCGGCAGCGAGCGGGTGCGGCCAAGAAAGGGTTAATCTGCAGCGCCTTTCATCAGCAGCTTGGCGGGCTCCCAAGGCCCACAGGCTGGGTACCTGGGCGCCTACCTCCGTCGGTGGGGCGGAGACGTGACCACAGGGCAGCCCTGCCGTCTGCATTCCTCCCGCGTGAGTGCGTGAGTGACAGCCGCCGCCGCGCCTGAGCCCCGCGCGGGGCGCCGGTCCCTCCGCCCAGCCAGCCGCGCAGAGGTGGGGGCGGGCCCGCCGCGAGGGGAGTGCCCTGGGCACCGCGGCTCCTCTTCTCTTGTCTTGCTGCGGCCCATGCTCCGAAGGGAGCCGCGTGCTGGGAGAGGAACCAGGAAAACCCTGTGGGGGGGCCAGAGGAGGAGCGGGCCAGCCTCCGCCACGAGGTCAGGATTCAGGGATGGAGAGATGGAGAGATGACCTGGGCTTCCTGGAGGAGGGGTCATGACAGCATAGGCACAGCCAGACCCTGGCCGAGGGCCCTGGGAATTCGGCCTCTGTCCCCTGTGTCCTCCCCGTGCGCCAGCTGTCCACATAAATTTCAACCCTTCCATTACACAGTGGCAGACTGGCCATCTTCAGTTCCTCTTCCCTGAACTCACGGCCCTTGCCTTTGATCTCCCCTGGGGCCCGTTGGTGGAAACAGGAAGTCGCCTTTGGCTTGAAGCAAACTCAGGGTGTAAACAGGCAAGCGCTCCACCTTCAGGCTCCCCCAGATGGAGCACACGCATCAGGACGAGGGAGCACCCTTCTCTCTGATGAGGTGGTGGAAATGCACCCCCTCCACCCCTAGGCCCCGGGATTCTCCAAGAAGGCCAACAGGACTTGAGAGGGACTTCATAGAGGGATCCTCATCCTAAAGAAGAGCTGCCCCAAAGCCGATCTCCCCCCAGGGCCCAGCACCACTCTGCCAGACTAGTGTGCAAGGGACCCCCTCATGGAAGACAGATCCCCCTGGGGTCAGCTTGTCCACCCAAGCCCTCTGGGAAAGGGTTGTTTGGGGCAGCCCAGAAAAAAGAGATGGGCAATCAAGCCCTAAATTGTGCAGCTTCCCAAATACCACAGTAGCCCCCAGGGTCATCAGACCCACTAGGAAACCAGCAGAGTGTCCTCCTGAGAATTTTCCAGTCCCTCTGCAAACTGGCACTTCAAGCTCAATGTGAAGTGCAAGCTCAGCTCTTGCTTCCCACCTCTGTCTGTTTGGGTTCCAAGGGCCCTGGGCAATTGTGCAGAGGAGGAGGGAGAGGCTGAGGAGGGAAGAGGCAGGAGGAGGAGAGGTCGGTGAGGGCAGGAGCAGGTGGGGACCAGGCCCAGAGCGGGCCGACTCCGGGAGAGCAGAGGCCCAGCTCTGCCCCCCCCGCTCTCCTTTCCCTTGGCGGGCCCCTCAGACACCTCCTTACATCTTGGCTTCTTCAGGTTCCGTGTCTAGCACACCAGGTGCTGCTCTGAGAGCAGGTAGCAGTTTGGCCTCATATCTAGATTTTCTGAAGCCCTTCTCTGCCTTTGGAATCCTGCCGGAGTGACCGCCTCCTCCTCCTCCATCCTTAGTTAATTATGTAATTAATGTCTGGGGAGTGGGGTTGAGGCCACTTTCAAGGGAGGAGCAGCAGGCTCTCTCCCACTTGGGGCCGAGGGCTTATTCCTGACCTCAAGAAAACAGCGGTCTTTGCCTGAACAGGAGATGGAATGAGGTGGCGGGCGTGGGGGGAGGACATCTAGGAGACCCTGCTTCGCTCTCCCCCAACTCAGCCCTGGGGCCAACGGCTCCATCTCAGTTCTCCCATCTCTGAAATGGGATAATAACTGCAGAAACCGCACACAGCAGATGTTCTGAAGGTTTGTCTGTTAATTACAGATGGGTGCTGGGTGGTCGGTGCCCTGGGAGAGCAGGCCAGCCATGATCCCCAGCATGAATGAGAAGAATTCCCAAGCTACCCACCCCCCAGCCCCACTGGCCCCCCAAGTCAGGACATCCTCGTAACACCCCAGGCATTACCTTGAAAAGAAAGCTGGGGACCTACAAATAATAATAAGGCCTCAGGCTAAAATCAGGTAAGGATGAAATACAATCAGATAAGAAATTAGGCAGCAGACCTCAAAAGAACTGGTTTCTCCTCCATCCCTCTGCCTGGTCTCTGGGGTTTGTGCTTAGGTAGGGTGAACAGCTGTCCCGGTCTGCCCAGGACTGTTCTAGTTTTAGCACTGAAAGTCCCACATCCCTGGAAACCCCTTAATCTGGGGCAAACTGAGACAACTGGTCACCCTTTCTCAGGCAGTTTTGCAGACTGAAGAGATCACAGACGCCTGGTTCCTTTCACCCCGCCTGGTTTTCCTTAGGTATCCATGTGGCAATGGAAAAAGGCTGGCGGCCTGAGAAGCTTCCACTGCCTCCCACCAAAACCGTATGACATCACCAGGAAAAGCAGCCTTCCTCTCTGCTGAAGGCTAGGATCCCTTCCCCTACCTATGCCTCTTCCAGGAGAATTCTCATCCGAGGACGAGGACGGAGGTCCTGGACCCCTGCCCCCATTCACACACTCCAGGCAACAGCAGAGCCCTGGCGCTCCCAGGCCACTGGGGAGAACCTTCCAGGAGACAAGCCCCAGGTTGCCATCTGGTGGTAATTCCCCAGGGAAGAGGTTTACCCAGGTGACCTCTAGGTCAAGCTCCTTTAAATAGCCCCAAATTGCCTTTGACACAGGCAACCTGGGGTCACTGCTGGCAGAGGAAGACCCAAGGCTTTGAAGGCCACACCCCCCCAATGGCACTACCTTGAAGTCACTTCTGGGGGTGAGCCTTCCAGCTGTGCAACAGCCGGCCATAGGCATTCCTGAGGGGTAGCTGCAGCGGTGGGTCTCTGGGAGGGGCAGGGAAGGGGTGAAGCAAGTGGGGGCAGGCCCGCCCCTAGACATGCCCAGCTGTTTCCTTTTAGGAAACAGCAGACCCTTGCCTCCCCCCACCACTCACACACACACACACATCTCTGTTGATCTCAAAGCATAACCATCATTGTGCAAAATGAGAAACCAAGGTCCAAGGGAGATCTGGTGGGGAAGCTTAGAGAATGATGCTCCCAGGCCCCGCCCAGCTGTGGATCTACACACACATACACACACACACACACACACACAGGCGGGACATACAGGTGCCTGGGCCCTGTTTGGAGCATGGCATCGCTTGTAGCATCAGGTCAAGGGGGTAGGCAAGCAGCCTGGCCTTGGGCCTCTCACTCAGAACCAGGCCCCCCAGGCTGGCCAGGGAGCTGTCAAGTCCCCCACTACAGAGACAAATGGAGCCGTCAGAGAAAATAGCTTCTAATGGGGAGCAGGAGCCAGGCCGGGCTGGGGGTGGGGGGAGGACTCTGCTGGCCAGATGTGAATTCTTCACTAATCGCACCAAATTGGCCCAATTTGTTCCCTGACACATGGGGGGACCAGCTTCGTCTTTCTCCCACCGAGCAGCCTTCCCTTCCTCCTGCATGGAAGCACTTTTGCTCCAGGGATAGGGCTGGCCAGCTGACAACAGGCTGGGGAGAAAGTGGATGAGGCCAGATTCCACACTCTCCCTCCCATAGGACCCCAGGAGTTGGCCTGGGCTTGTCTCCCCTCCATCTCTGCCGGCCCCTGGGCCCTGGGTGCTGGGGGCCACACAGTTTAGGGAGGCTGGGGGTGGGGGGAAGAAAAGGGGGCTAGGGCATCTCCCTTGGAAATGGGAGACACAGGCAGGAACTGGAGACATGCTTGGGAAGAGCAGGGAGGGGTCTCGGGAGAGGCTAGGGGATCATTTAAGGCAAGATGATGTCACCTCTTAGAGGCAGCAACTCTGAGCATGCTGATGAGAAGCAAAGGAGAGCCCCTGTCCCCTCCTCTCCAACTCTGAGCCAAAACGACCCCTTAAATGCTTATACCAAAAACACGTACTGAAGGTGGGGCTGTAGCAGGAGGGCTGCCAGTGGGACTTTGAGAAGAACTTCCTCACCTTCCACTTCACTTGGGCCTCTCTTCCTCCAATGTAGATCAAAAGGCGATAAGGAGATGGGCATCTCCTGGGGTTTCGGGGTTCGAGGAGGTAGGATAGGAGTGATGATGGGGGCTCAGCCAGGGTAGGAGAGTAAACGGAGGCCCCGGCCTCTGGAACTCTCTCCTCTGTCCTGCACCAGGAAAGGCAGCTCATACACATGGGTTTGGAGGTTCTAGCCCACCATCCATGGTCTGTTCTCCTCTTGTCCCCTCAACATTACCCCCCACCCAAACGGCCATCCTGGGGCCTAGGGATTGTAGGGGTCCAGCCTAGGAAAGACGGAGTAAAGGACAAAGCCCATGTAGACCTTGACCGCAGGCTCAGGGCTGTTCGTGCAGGGGTTCTGGAGTCCTGGGCTCTAGGAGTGGGATTGTCCCAAGTCCCCCTTGGCTTCCAGAGTCCTCACTCTTGGAGAGAGGGGTCTGGCTGGAAGAGGGTCTGAACAGGGGGCACTTGGGGCCTAAGGCAGGGGCCCCGGTGCCCAGCCCAGAGGAGCACTGCTGAGGGCCCTCGGTCCCTGCCTGAGGGCGAGAGAGAAGGTGAAGGCATCGGGGCCCCAGCCTGGCCAGCTCCGTGGAACAGAACACCTCCTACCCCCATGTCCCTTCTCTACTCTTGCCCTCCCCCACCTCAGGGCTAAACCATTCCTGCCCCTGGGGATGGCCCTTAGAACTTTCCCGGCTCACCTTTCACTCCCACTCCCAAACCTTCCCAAGGCCCAATCCTGCTGCCATCAGTGCTACTCCCTTGGGGGGAATTCCACTCCAGGAAACCAGTGCAGGGTGGGGCCAGCCTGAGGGGGAGATGGGCCACCAGGTTCTCAGAGGGCAGGGAAGTCACCTGGTGTGATAACCTGTGGGACCAGCTGCAGCCTGCTTCTGGAGGGAGGGGCCAAGCCTAGCACAGCTGGAAGCAGGGGGCTGGGGAGATGGACAAAGATGACAGAGGCACTCAATCCCTGTGGGCAAAGTCAGGAGGCACCTGGGGAAGCAAGAGAGGGGAGAAGGATCTAAGCGCTTAACAGACTCCATCCCGCTCCATCAACAACTTGATTTTGTTTTTTAAGAATTTCTGCTAGGGGCTGGCCCCGTGGCCCAGTGGTTAAGTTCACGCGCTCCAGCTTCAGTGGCCCAGGGTTTCGCCAGTTTGGTACCTGGGTGCGGACATGGCACCGCTCATCAGGCCATGTTGAAGTGGTGTCCCACATGCCACAACTAGAAGGACCTACAACTAGCATATACAGCTATGTACTGGGGGACTTTGGGGAGAAGAAGAAAAAAAAAAGATTGGCAACAGATGTTAGCTCAGGTGCTAATCTTTAAAAAAAACCAGAATTCCTGCTCCTCCCTAGGTTTCCCTGGCTAAGCAGAGCGCCCCCTCCTGGCAGGGTTACAGACCTTGATTCCAGACAGCTGAGCACAAACAGGAAGGGAGGAAGGCAGGAAAGTCCCTTGATTTCTCTCAGAAACACCCTCTACCTCTATTTGCCTGCACAGTTCTAGCTGATTTGTGGCTTATGTTCTCCAAGAACAAGAGCTCTTCTTCCCGCCCAAAGAGTCACAGTGACCCGGGAATGAATTCGTGTTCTGCTACTTACTTGCTATGTGCCCATGATCTATTATGACGTAACTCTCAGCTGTGATGTAACCTCTGCGAGCCTCAGTTTCCCCAGCTGTAAAGTGGGAAACCTAAAGCAGAAGACAGCCGTGAGAACCACAGTTGATCACGGAAGCCTTTTGCCTAGTGGCACCTGGCATGCAGAGCCTGCTGAATCGACATCCGTTGAATGAATGAATGAATGAATGGACTTGAAGGGCTCTCTGCAGACGTCTTTTGCCTGATTTCCTTACAGATTCTTGGGCACCATCTAGATTCCCACAGAAAGGGACTTCCTCCCTCCATGTCTCAGTGTCCTCATTTGTAAAATGGGCAATAGTGAAAAGACCTACCTCACGGGTCATGGTGAGGATTATAAGAGGAATCCAGGGAGAGATCTGAGAGCAGTGTCTGGTACTTAGGAAGAGTCTGGGGAATGTTGGGGGTGTTGGACTAAAGGCTGTTCTGTCCATCCGCCAACTCGCAGAGCAGGGCTCTCGCTCCACTCCCACCAGCTCGTGTTCAAATGGCTCAAGAACAAGATGCCCCAGGGCCCTTCCTCTCCCTTAATCTTATTTCCCCACAGGCCCAGTCTCCCCACCTTGGCGATCAGAAAGTCCATTCCTCAGTAACCTCCTTCTCTCGGAGACTGGAGAAACTCCAGACGAGTTGCACGTTCCTCAGAGTCTGCCCGGCCCCACCCAGGCCCCAGTTCGTGCCGCCTGCCCTCCCCTCCCACCCTGACTCCAGGACTGATCCTTCCCGTGTCCCTGCCCTGCTCTCAACCCGTGACTCCCTCTGGCCCTCCTCCCTTGCCACCCCTCTGGCTGGCACCTGAGCCTTTCTCTCCAGGGTGGTGGTGGTGCGCAGACTGAGTCCACAGCAGGCCTGGGGAGGAGCACTGGGTGCCAGGACCAGCCCGGGCGTGGCTCAGGCCTCCTCTTGCTGAAACCTGCCACCTCCCAGCCCCTGTGGACACACACTCATCGCCTTCTGCCACGCCAGGAAGCGAGCTCCACACACCTCTGCCTAGAAACCAGCACTCCCTCCCTCCCAGATCCTGTCCTGGGAGGGCTCTGCCAGCTGTCACCACGGGTGGGGGCCATGGTCTTTTCCTGGGCTCTGGCCCTCTCTAGGACATCCTTCCCTCCGTGTGGCTGACCTGCCCCCATTCTGAAGGGGGCCCTATCCCAAACAATAGGAGAGGAAATAGGGTAGCTATTGGCAAATAGTATTTCTCAAAGGTCCCCCTGGGGGACCTGTGAGAACAGAGGCTGTGAGGCGGTAGGGTGGGAACGCCACTCAAAGCAACTCACTCCCAAACACTTTCCATTCAGGCTTCTGCTTTACCTTCATTGATGTGTACATATGTACATGCACAGTTAACTCAGTATCATATCCAAGTCTGCTTTGATATAAAAAATATGTTCTCCGACAACAAACACACAGATACAGAGAACAGACTGGTGGGTACCAGAGGAGAAGTGGGGGGAGAGTGAAAGGAGTAAAAGGGGACATTTGTACGGTGACAGATGGAAACTAGACTTTTGATGGTGAACACGAGTAGCATATATAGAAGCCAAAATATAATGATGTACACCTGAAATTTATATAATTTTATAAGCCAATGTGACCTCAATAAAAAAAAAGCATGCTCTAAAACATATAGTTGAATTATTTTTTTTCTCTAAAAGTCTTTGTGTCAAATAGACATATCAGAAAGATGTGCAAGGCTTGGGGTATCCCCTGGCACACTGCATGTGGCCTGGGGCACGTCAGTGCCTCTGTGGAGAAGCTTGGGCTTAGAGAACAGGGGGAGGAGGAGGTGTGGGCTGGAGAGAATGAATAGGCGGTCAGGGAATATTGAGGAAAATTCTAGTAACTCTTCCTTGGGGCCAACCAGACCATCATTTCTTCCCTTCCCTTGCTAATCTGACCTGATCTGAGTCCAAGTCCCCAGCCCTGAATCCGAAACATGCCCCATTTATCTCAGATTTTTCCGCAGTGGGGTTTCCCTTAAGGCCCACCATGCCCCATTCCAGCCAAGGCAAACCTTTGCTCCGATCCAGAGAAGAGCCCTCAGCAGCTCCAATTCCAGGGAGCACAAAACGCCATCTTCCCACCCCGGAGCACATCCCCACAGCTTCCCACGCCACAGCCTTCTCCATCTTCCATCCTGCCGCGCCTCAGCTTCCTCATCTGCAATCCAGTGGAGGTGAACCTGGTCTCTCAGGATCCTCCCACTGCAACAATCTTAACCTCTCTATAGGGACGGTAGGCCTCCCTAGAAAATCGGTCTCTTTACTTCAAAACGAGTATTCTTCCATTCACCCCACGGACACTTTCTGAGCAACGCCTGTGTGCTCTGCTCTGTGCAAGGTGCCGGGGCTGTAGCAAAGGCAGGGTTCCCACCCCCACAAAACTCAAATGTGCGGATCAGCACGATGTTGGAAGTCTGCCTTTCTTTTTTCATCCCATACACTTAACAACTGTGAAAGTACCAGAGCCTCTGGAGGCCTGGGGAGGTGACCCTACCCCTGCCCCCGTGCTGAGTGAAGACCACACACCGGGCCGCAGGAGAGCGCTTGTCATCAAGCAATGGAGGCGACCTGGTTTGTATCCAGTCTCTGCACTTTTTCCTTAGTCTCCCCGTGCCTCAGTTTTCCCACGTAAAATGGACTTGATAATAGTACCTTCCTCATAGATGCCTCTCCTCCTGCTCCCCTCACCCCATTAGCCTCCTGCCCTCGGTGCTGCCCTGAGCTCTCTCTGCTCCCACACACTGGCCTTCTTGCTGTGCCAAAAGCCAAGCCGACACCCAGCTCAGTGCCATTAAACTTGCTGTTCCTTTTGCCTCCGTTGCTGGACCCCTAAATATTCAAATGGCTGGGTCCCTCATTTCACTCAAGTCTCTGCTCAAATATCACCATCTCCGGCCCAGCACTCTGTCCCCTTAACGCTGCTTCAGGTTTCTTCAGAGCACTTGCCACTCCCTGACGTGATATATCCATTTTCTCCCTCCTCACTGGAATGTAAGCTCCAAGAAGGCAGAGATGTTGTCTGACTTGTTGTTGTTGTTGTTGTTGTTGTTTTTGCAGTCTCAGTATCCAGAATAACACCTGGCACATAGTAGTGGCTCAATAAATATTTTCTTGAATAAATGAATAGTGGAGATGTGGAAACGAAACCAGCTAAAGCCAGCGATGTGCTTTGCACAGTCTCTGGCACGTCTTAAGCAACGATAAAATAGAAACTTATTATTAAACACACACCAATGGGCCTGACTGAAAAAGATTGGAATTTCTTGAGAAAAAAACAAAATTCAGCCAAAATTATATGTATTGCTTCATGCAATAAACATTTGTGTTGCCATTTCTGCCATCCATCTTGATTAGAAGATGGTTTGCTCCACTGTATTTGCTCCAAACAGTCTGCCTCCTCAGCAACTGCCAGTTCTTTATTTTCTTTAAGCACCCTTCATCCAACCTCTGAGGGAGCAATTGGGACCATCAGTGAGGGGACATTTCCACGGCCACCAACGCCTGGGCAGGGAACTCCCTAAAGCTGCTAATGAATGATAAGAGCTGAAACCCTGCTGACCACCCCCACCAGTGCCAGAGGTTTCTCCTCTTCAAGGAACCCTGAACAAAGAAAGGATGAAAAAACGCTCCTGAGGGGGGTCCTGCCTCTCATGGAGAGTCCCCTGCCCCCAACCTGGAGTCCTGTCAACCTAGAGCTCCGAGGAGAATGATGCCACATCGCACCCCTACCCTCCAGGCTAAGACAAATCCCCCAAACCCCCAACCCCCATGTTCCGTTTTTGTTTTCCTGGCAAGTGAAGATAGAAGCAGAAACACCTGCTTCTGGGTCTAGCATCACCTGTGAGGCAGAGAGCTCATTCGCAGTCCTCTCCCAGTGGACCCCCGTGGGCACAAGCTGGAAGGCAACAGTCCCTGACCAATTTGAAGGCAGACAGGTCCCCGCCCTTCGTGGCTACACCTAAGATCATCGAACATTGCTGGGCCAAGCTCGTCGTCTAATACCCTAACGCGACAGGTGGGGTCCGCCGCCCTGTTTACAGCTGGGCAAACAGCCGCCCGGGGAGGTCAAGTGGCTGCCCAAGGGCTGAGCACAAGCCCAGGTCTCTGCGACTCCAGACGAACCCGTGCTCCTTCGCTCACGCCACTGTGGGCCGAAACGTAGGCTGCCCAGAGGAGGAGAGGAGGTGCGGCCCTCGGAGCAGGCCTCCCGGAGGAAGGGGAAAAGGCGCAGGGCTGGGAAGGGGGGACCGGGGCCGCAGGAGGCCAGGGTCGGGTGCGGGCCCGGGCAGCGCGATCCTGGGACTCGGCGGGGCGGGGCGGGACGCGCTGGGCCCAGCCCGGGAGGAGCCGCCGCGCCCCTCCCGCCCCCGGCGCGTCCCGGCCACCCCCGAACTGGCGGCACAGGCGAGGAAGTGGCGGGGACCCGAAGCCTAGGTATAAGAGCTGGGCTCCCTCCACCAGCCCTCCCCACCAGTTCGGGAGGGGGGCCCGGGTTAGGCGGGGAGCGGCGGGGTTGTGGGGAGGCGCGGGGCCAGCCTTGGGGCCCCGGGTCTAAGACATCCGCCTGCAGCAGAAATCAGGCGGTGGAGCCAAAACAGGGGTCCGCTTGGGCCAGGCGCCCAGACTGCAGCGTTGGGCGGCAGGGGCGCTAAGCCGGCGGGGGGCGGTGGGGAGCAGGTCCGGGTTGGAGGCCGTAGGCCTGGGGCCCGGCTGCCTAATGGTTTTCCGAGGAGGTTCCTGGCGCTGGGGAAAAGGACCTGGGCCTTGGAGCGAGATACGGCCAGGGCTCTGCACGTGTCCAGTCGGGCCAGCAGTTGGGGTGGCTTTTTGTCCTACCCCCCCCCCTCACCCCCGCCCTGTGGCTGTAGGCGCTGAGGCTGGATGAAGGTCGACGGAAAGGCTGGAGGGGAGGGGCTATCAAGGGGCTTGTCTTAAAGCGGCAATTGCCCGATGCTTTACGCAAGAGAGGAATGCCAACTGCAGAGCAGTGCTTGGGGTAGCGGGTGGGAGACACAATAATGAAGATGGTGGGCACTAAAATACCCCAAGGCACCTTGTGCTGCTGGAGAGGACTCTTTCATGGGCTGAGTCTGGGTGGACCGTTTAGAGAGAGTCTGCGGGCAGGGCTGCATCCTCAGCAAGTCCCCAGCACCCTGGGGAAATCCCCTCCCCCTCACTGAGCTTCTCCCCGCCCTGCTTTAAGCCCCTCCCTTCATTAGCGCCCCCTCGGCCTCCCCCTTCCCACGCTCACTCAGCCCCCTCTGCCTTGGCCCCTGCCAGTTCCAGCAGAGACCCATCCAAGGACGCTGCCACCTCCTCCAGCCAGGCCCGGGCCTGCCGTCCCCCCTCCCCCGCTGGAGCTGGCTTCAGGCAAGAGGAGCTTTTTCCTGAGAAGACCCCAATTCGTTTTAGGGAGGTGACCCAGAAGAGAGGCTGAGCCTTGAGTACAGGCTGGATGACTTCAAAGGGCGGTGGGTGGGGTTGGCGCCTGGTCACAGGTGCCACTCAGGGTGGGCCAACCTGCCCAACCAGGTCAGGGCTTGTGCTGCACCACGCCCTCTGCCCAGAACATCAGGATGCAGACCTGACAGCAGCCCCACCCACCAGGGAGTCCCCCCGGGCCTCAGGAGAAAGACCTGAGACACAGGATCCAGGACTCCAGGCACAGAGGGCCTGGCGGGTCAGCCCACCCCTCCTCCCACCTCCGTGCTGAGAGCCTACACATACCCTTCACCCACACGCACACCCACAGAGCCCCCTGGCCAGGTCGGGGCAGATTTGAGTTCCAGGGTCTCAAGAGGTTACTCCTTGCTTTGCCCAAAAGTTCTTCCTGCTGTCTATTTTCTCTGCCGCCTTGAATTCTTGGGAAGCAAACAGAGGACAGGCCGGTCCCCAGGCGGCACTGGCGCCTTTGGATGATGGAATCCTTGGACCTGAGTGAGGAGGCCTAGGCCCACCTCTCCACATGGAGCCCTCTGCCCCCTAACCAGACTACATGTCAGGTGAATGTCTGCACGTTCCCACACACAGCACCAGGTGCTCCGGACCATGCTAGGCCCTGGGGCTTAAAAGAAGACTAAGGGTTTTTTCCTTCCCGTAGGAAGCTAGTAGCCTCAGTTTGCTCATCTGTAAAATGGGAATAATAATGGTACTTACCACATAAGGTTATCGTGAGGATTAAATGAAATACCATGTAAAGTTCTTACCACAGAGCCTGGCATATGGTGGGTGCTCAATAAGTGGCAGGTGTCATTGTTATAAGTGTTAATATTACTCTGGTGGGGGAGACTACACATGGAGAAACACATATGTTGTGGACCGGACTGGACCTTCGCAAACTGAGTGGGTCCTGGCCTTGTATGAATTGGTGTTTGCCCCTGAACCTGCTGCTCCACCTCCGGCTCACCCCAGAGTAACCCCCAGGATCCAGACGGACCCATCCATCTACCGGAGGGGACTCCAAGCCCCCAGGGAGAGGCAGGAATGGTCGGTGAGTGCACTTGGCTCAGGGCCACCTACGGTGAAGAGTCACTGAGGGAGAAAAGGGCTCCAGAGAGAGTCTCAGGCAGTCGAGTTCCAGGAAGGCCTCATGGAGGAGGGAGCTCCCAGGAGTAGTGGGATAAGCAGAGGGAAGTGGCTGTGTATCCTGGGGCAGAGATCGGATGGGGACAAAGGGCGTTAGGAGGAAAGGAGGATGTTAGGCTGATGCTGGGGGAATACATAGGAGGTGAGGGGATGGGGAAGAATGGGGAGGGCTCCTCACTGTGTCTCTTTCCAGGCCCTAGGCTGGCAGGGATGGGCTGGGTACCAATGAGCCATGTCAGCGTCCAGCATAGTGAGCCTGGTTTCTCAGCCAGCCCATGCCCCTGCAAGATGTTTTTATCTCTGCTCACTTAGTTCAGCAGTCCAGCAGGCAGGTGGGCGTTATTTACTGGGCACTGACTGCCAGGCCCTGAGCATAAGCAGGGACGGAGATCGGAGATCGTCAGGGTCCCTGAGCCTGGGGCACCTACAGTCTGGAGGGAGCAGTGAGCCCTCAATCTGAGAAGGCAGGTGTCAGGCTGGACAGAAAGGGTGAGGAGGAGAGGAAGTTGACTGGACAAGGAAATGTGGGAGGGCAGAGTGGGCCACCCCCAGGGGGCTGGCCTCGTTGAGGGGGGTGTGAAAGGCTCCAGAGCCTCTGGCCAAGCAGGGGAGGGGACTGGAGGTGGGGGGAGGCTGCTGGCACTGGTTTCTGGTCTGAGTGGGAGGGGATGTCTTTCGACCCTCCTGCGGCCCTGGACTCTGGCTACCTCTGACCTCCCTCTGTCGTGGCAGCGAGAGCTGGATCTGCCACATTCCGCGGAGGCCCCGGTTGCCATCCTACTGGGCTTGGAAGAGCCCCTGGGGGCAGGCTGGTCTCAGGGCTGGAAAAACTGGTCTTCCCACCCCCCACAAGCCTGGAGTTCGAGGAGGAGACTGTGTCGGTGTCGCAGGAACTGGAGGTTCCCTACATTCCACACGGGATGGGGATGAGAGGGTAGGGTAGAGGAGAGAAAGGAGAGGAAGCTCATGAGAGGAGGAAGTGGGACAGGAATAAGGGAGCCAGGAGCTTCTCTGGCCACTAAGGAACATGGTTGGGCTGGATGGTGGAGGCATTTTTAGTAGACTTCAGAAGCAGGATGAGATGGGGGTCAGATCCCATTTCCTCTCCCAGCCTGAAAGGGAAGATGTCCTGCTTGTAAGCAGGAAAGCTTGTAGTTAGACATCAAGAAGAACTTCCCCCAATGGATGACTTTGATGACTTTGAGAAAGGAGTGAAGTATTCTCTAAGGAGGAAAGGAGAGAGTGGCTTTCAGCCTGGGATGAACCCATGAAGTACAACCTTAGGATGTGACTGACTGCCCCCTCACCATCCCCTCCTTCCTTACTGTGGTGGTGAGGGGGTCACACAGGATGGGGGTGCTGTTCCACCATCCTCATGGATCCCTCTGGCTTCCTGGGATCCTAGGCTGTCTGACCTAAGAATCTACCTCTATAAGAATCTGCTTTGCAGCAAGAGAGATTGAGTGTAGACCCAAAGAAGGAACTTTGGTGGCTGAAGTGAAGCTTATTAAGTCCCAAAATTGGCCCAGAGGACACGTCAAGGCCAGCTCTCTTTTCAGAACGTTCCCACTCTGTTACCTGGGTGCTTCTCGCCTCTCTGGGCTGTGAGCCGCCCCTGACCCCGCTCTTCCTTCCCCGGACCTGCAGCGGTGCTGGTGCAGAGGAGGTCTCAGCAAGCGTGGGATAGGTGAGAGGACCAAGCCCCAGCCCTTGAGGTTTCCGTGGCTGTCCAGATCTTCTTCTCTGGAAACAAAACTCGGCCCCTTATGGAGAGAAAAAGAGCAGATTCCTGCTCAAGGTCACTTCCCCGCACTCAAGAAGATAGGCACCCACCTGCCTCAGAATCAGGGGAGCACTTGTTCAAAATGTAGATTCCCAGTCTCCCCATTCAATTCACTGGGCCCAGGAACCTGCATTTTATACTGCTGTCCCCATCAAGCTCCTCACCCCCATGCCCATCAGTGAGTCTGAGAAGTTTAATTTCTGCAAGGGACCAACCCAAGGAGCAATTCCTAGAGAGCGGTGTTTGGGGGGCTCAGACCAGAGAGCAGAAGGCTTCAAGCCTTCTGTAGCCCCAGGGAAAACAGTGTGACGGGAGGGGAAACATCCCCGTGACAAGTGGCCTAAGTAACGAATACGCTTCCGCGATGTTTTTGTTCCTTTCATTCGACATTTGCTTAGTAACGTTTATTGGGAGCCCACTAAGGTGCTGTGCTAGAGGTTGGTCATTTCAGAAGAGGTCCCGCCGGCCTGCCTGAGGGCCAGAGGAGGGGTGAGGGTTGGCATGGAGGCCACAGGACGGACACAATGACCTCTTAAGGTCTCCTGGGACCCAGAGGCATCCCTACCAAGCCTTCCCACCCCCAGCCCACAGGTCGGGCCAGGCTTCTCTCTGCCTCCTCATGCACTGCCCAGTCCAGGCAGTAGTGGAATTTCCCAGAGGTGCTGGGCCTTGTGGAGGGGAAGGGGCCTCTAGCCCTGTGGTCTGATCTCCTGCTGAGATGTCCTTGAGTGGAACTGACTGATGGCTTCATCACTCCTTCACTCACTCATGTATTCACCAGGCCCCTCGTCTGTTCCCGACAGGGACTTCAAACATGGATAAGGCAAATTCCGTGCCATCAAGAGATGCTCACAGCCTCAAGGAAAAGTCGCACGTGAAATAGACACTTGCAATCCAGGGTGTTCAGGCATTCCCTCTCTCATCCGTGCACCAAACATGTACCAAACAGGTCCTTGGCCTGAGCCCCTTCAGCCACGAGCACTGTTGTCTGTGGCAAAATGGTGCAAGGAGCAAGAGCTTTGCAGTCAGACAGTTCTGAGCTCGATACAGCCTTCTGGCTCCTGGTGGAAGCCACCCAGGGCTTTGCCCCTTGTGGCTGGGACTTCCTCTGGCTTGTTAGAGGGCCAGGAGCAATGTCAATTAGGGGTAATGAGGTAACAGCCCGTCGGTGAGTGAGTTTCTAAGCATCGATTTCTCTTGCGGCTGCTGCCTCTCCAGTCAAAGCAGTTTTCTCATTGTGTGGGCTTGGTCTCCTGGACACACACACAACACACACATGAGACTGTGGGTCTTGGTACCTGGGTGTGTAGTAAGGGTTTGCTGTATCTATGGGTGCTCCGGGTGCAAAGATAACCAGTGAAATCAGCAGCAGCCCCAGGAAGGAGGTGGGTGTGGTCCTGAAGGTTCTGCCTTTCATTGGCTCTGTCGGCTGGTTTTTGACTGAGAACGCACGGCCCTGTGGATCAGGTTCACCCACGAAGGGTTAATGCTGACTCCTCTGTCGCTCTTCGTCCCGAGGACCTGGGGATTCTGAGCTGCTCGGTGAGCGTGGAGACAGACACACACATAGAGAGTGACCTCCACACCATCTTCCAGTGGGTCCAGAGGGGCAGGGCTGGAGCTAACGCGAGAGGCAACTAAGGAGAGAGGGACACCAGGGTCTTCTCCGAAGCTCTGCCTGCCCCACCTCCCGCTCCCCACTGTGGAAGCAACAGTCCCCTGCTCACCTCCCCAGAGAAGCCTTTGTGTGTATCTGGGAAGTGCTTTGAAATTCCGAGCACTGAGAGGACTTCCACGCACTTTCCAGACATGAAGGCCTGGGAGGCGGGAAGGTGCCTCCCGGGACTACTGCTCCCAGCTCTCGGTGAACACACCAATGCTGAAACACCTTGGTCTTTCTCCTCTGTTCTGCAAGAAGCTTCCAACAAGGAGAGGAGAGGAATGCTCCCCTACCCTCCAACGCACACACACCCCTCTATAGGGACAGAGCAGCCTTCCCAGATCACCCAGCCAGCTCAGTGCCACCCCAAAGAAGAAGACCCTGCCTGGGGGATTTCAACAGGTCAACTTCCACCCAGCGGGATTTGGGTCAGACTTGAGGAAGGACTTCCTGAATGGGCTGACCCTGCCGCCAGGATTATATCACCGAGGAGGAAGACAGGATGCCCTCCTCCAGAGATGGTGACGAATGTGCAACACACTCAGTATCCATCAGGAGGCCTAAGGCACAGGCCCACTGGTATGGCTGTTTGGCGTCTGAGTCAGTTCCACAGAATCGCGCTCCCACCAACACAAAGGTACTTGTACCAGCATCCTTATTCAGTGTTACATGCGATGATGAAAAATCAGACAGCTCAGATGCCCCCTGATAAGAGGTTGGTTGAGTTCGATTGCATCCACACAGTGGACACCCTGCAGCTCTTAAACATGAGATGGCTCTGCATGCAGATGAGGAAGGATGGAAAAACAAGTCGAGAAACCATTTGTTCTATTACTATTTGTTAGTAAAGTTCCAGTTATGTTGAAAAAAAATTTTTTTTAATGCTTAGAAATTTCTGGAAGGAAGCACACCAACATTAACCAGTTACCTGATGAGGGGCTGGGCTTATGGAGCCCTTTGTATTCTCTACACTTTTGTATTGTTTAAGGAAGTTCTGTATTATAAGCACGTAGCACTTTTGTAATTTCTTAAACTAAACAATTTTTTTAATGAACACAATTTACTGTGTTCAGGGGAGGAGGCAGGGCAGGCACCCCAGGAGAGGTCTGCCCCTCCTCACCCCCCAACTCCTGTCAGCCTCAGCTCCACTGAATGTCGATGGAGCACCTGCTCCAGCCCGGGCAGGAGGTTTAGAGAAGAGGGAGTCTGGCGCAGCAAGGAGACCACGCCACGGGTGTCCCTGTGCAGTGCGACAGGCCGACCACAGGCTGCGACACGTGGGGCCCTCTTAGGGGGGACTGGAGACTGCGTCTCACGGGAGTGTGCAGGGTGGGTAGGGGGCTTCATAGAGTATTGGGAATCCACAGTAAAGAAGGCCTGGAAAGAACCCCAGCTGGGGCAGGGCTTCCACACATGTGAGCATGCACACATACACACACACACACACACACACACATTACACTCAAACCTACAGCCTCTCAACGCAGCAAACTGAGGCCCACTCATGCTGACACTCTCAGACCACGTCGTACACTCTCAGCCCCACCCTCCAAGTTGCTGTCACCTCCTCAAGCCCTGCTCAGACTGTAGTGGGTAAGGTCAGAGGGGAGCAGGAGGCCCAGCGGGGGAGGAGGGAGGGAGGAGGCCCCTCCGTGAGGCGGCTGCCTGCAGATCAGGCCCTCCCTCAGGGGGGCCCCCCTTCCACCTTTCCCTCCCAAGGCCTGTGAGGGCAGGGCCTCCTCCCCAATCCCTTCCTCCCTCACACAGCCCAGGATGGTCTGTGCAGGACCCTCAGACCATCAGGGAGAGAGCAGAGACCCTGACACTGAGCATGGGGAACAAAGGTCCCTCACCCAACACTGTCCTTAACTGTTCCTATGTCTCTGAAGGCGATTTTCCAGGCACACCTATGGTCGGGAAGTCTAACCAATATAAGAGAGGAGCTGAGAGGGGTCTGGCCCCAGGTCTCACAGTCAGACCACAGCAAAGGCTGGGCCGCCAACTCACTCAGGGCTCCGTCCCGAGGCAGGCCTTCCTCTTTCATCCTCCTCTCATGGTACCGAGAGACCAGAACAAGCCAGAGTGTCTGCTTCCCACACACAGACATCGGAGCTTACCCCAGCTCTGCAGGATCATTCTTGTCTTCCCAAGGCTTCGCCAGGATTCCTCACCCAGCTGTGGGACCCAGGGCAAGTCACTTGGCCTCTCTGTGCCTTGGTTTTCCCATGTGTAAAATGGGAGTCAGCAAATCTCCCATACTAGGATCAAATGAGATGCTGCTGCTAAAATATTTAGTATTAATGGCTGTTTCTCTTTTTTTAAAAAATGAAGGTGGCCCCTTTTTGGGGGGCGGGAGGGTTAGAGTGAAGGTGAGCACCTGCCAGCTGCGGGGGCCCTTCAGGGGAGGGACCAACCACAGCTGTTGGGCAGCACCCAGAGGCCCGAGTGGGAACTGCATGCTTTCCCCATGCGGGCTGCTCTGTGGAGAGGAGGCTGGGGGAGCCAGATGAGAGTCCAGCTGCCCAGCCCCACCCCCAGCTGGCAGCTCTCTGGTCCTCTGCAGGCCTCTGGGGGCGGGGCGGGCAGAGGAGATGTCCAGAGAGGTGGAGACTGGGTCCTCCACCTGCAGGGAGCTCCCCTCTCCAAGGGGAATCCGGACCTGGGCTGCCATATCGGGGACCCCAGGGCAGGCTGGGGAGGAGGTGCTAGGAGGGAGCGAGGTCCAGGCTGAGAGGTGGAGGGGAGAAGGGCAGGGCCAAGGGCAAGAGTAGATAGCAATGTCCCTGGAGGAGGCAGCCTGAGAGCTGGAGATGGGATGGCCGTTCAAGGGCAGAATGGAACCAAGATGCTGGGGGAGGCCATTTTGGCCAACCCCCTGCCTCAAAGCCCCTCCCAAATGGAATGAGTTATTGGTGGCGGTGGCTGTTTTTTCTGGGAAAATCCCCCCGAAGCAGACTTCCCAGCTTCCTCCCTTCCCTTTTCCCTCTCCCCAACATAGGCTCCCCAGGTCTAGCCCTTCTTGGGAAGTTCCTTCTGGAGCGTGACCTCAGATGTCCCCCTCCCTTCTGCCTGGGCTGGGGGGAGGGAAACCGCTGCTTTAGTCATGCCAGATAATCACCTCTGGTCACTCACTGTCTGGCCTCTTCCTCCAAGTAACTCCAAGTATCTCTTAGACATTATCTCACCATGCGTGCTGGGTGGGTGGGTGGGTCAGGGAGGGAGGGAGGCAGGGGGGATGTGGGAGGCAGCATCTAAGAAGGGAGAAACTGAGGCCAGAAAGGATCAACATGCCCACCTACCCTGCTTCCCCATGTAGGCTGGAAAGGCGACACTTTGTCATGATCAGAGGAGGGATGGAGGGCAGGAAGCAGGAAGAATTCCAGGAGGAGAGCTGCGAAGGATTTTGAAAGGGGGCTTTGGAGGAATCACTAGTGCCCAACGAGTTAAGGGTGTGACAGGACTTATCTCATCCCTTCTCCCAACGAGAGAGACACTAGAATTATTATCCTCATTTTACAGATGGGGAAACTGAGGCAACCATTTGTCCAAGACCACTCAGTAAGCGAGTGGAGATGCCAGGATTCAAGCCCAGGGACTCCGACTCCAGAGGCAGCCTCGTGGTGAACAATGGAGCATCGGTGTGGAGGCAGGAGCATGCCTGGGGCGACCTCCCGCGGGCCCTCCTAAAGGCCCCCACAGCGAGCTTTAGGTTTCCGGTAAGGTTACGGTACAGCTCTCCCATGGCTGGACTGTGCCCCTCTCCTGATCATTGCTGAAGGATCCAGGCCTTAGCTGAGCATGCTGCCGGCCTTTCTGTCCCCAACATTTTCATAGGATCTGAGGATTACGCCTGGAAGAGGAAAATGAGCCAGAAGCGGACTCATTCATAGTCCCTTTCCTGTGTATGGATGAACCTCAGGTCTTTAAGTGCTAATTCTTTGGCCTCCTTCTTCTCTCCCCTGTCCACTGCCTGCCCGCCGCCCTACATTGCCCAACGCCCCACCAGCAGGGTGGCCCTCCAAAGCCTGAGCAGGGGACTCATTCTCTAACTCTGCTCCACTGCAGGCCCGGATCTGGCACATTTAATGTCATGCAGCCCTATGACCTGGGAGGCTCCTCCTGGTCTGACCCAAATCCTTTCTCTAACAGCATAGTGGAGATGCTACATGAGGTGACAGATGCCATCACCGTCCCTGCCTTCAGGTGGAGGTGGGAGGACTGATCTGAAGGCTTTCTTGGACACAGGACTTCTTGGGACCCTGGAGATCATATGGCCACATGGTCCATCTCAGCCGGGATGGGAAGGCAGGTGCCCTGCGCCCAGCCAGGCCTGGACCCACCTGTCTCTCAGCTGCGTCCCTCATTAGATTAGCAAATGGGGAGGCAGCGGAGGGCTGCTTTATCTGATGGGAGCCCCACTCAGGCCCCCTCCCCCGGAAAAGCCTCATTACCAGGGCCCCAGCCCCTGGCTCTGCCATGCCTGTTTACTCTGTCATAAGAACAACAGGACTCAGCAAGACTTCAAAGGGAGTCTCCCGGTGGTGCGTGTGCCGGGAGGGAAGGAGGGAGGGAGAGTGGGCAGAGAGAGAACAGAAAGGACCAAGCGGGTGGGGGCCAGTGCTCAGGACCTGGGGCCCTGCTCTGAGAGGGTGAGCGCCCTCTGCTGGCAGGGATGGAGCACTGAGGCAGCGCTGCCCCGCCCCTGCCTCTGCCCCTGCCCCAGAGAGCCCCTGTTTATGGGACTGACACAGCCCTGCCACGGGAGCGCCTAGTCTGGTGGAGGAGCTAGCTCTCTCCTCCAACACCCCGTACCCCTGGTCATGTAGACTCGCATGTGGATCCTGACTCTCCTGCACACCTGGGCTGCAGACATTGGGTTCAGGTGGAGGAGGCATCCTAGACGTCCCCGCTCTCAGATTCCGTGATCCTGAGTTGAACCCACCGCAGCAGAAGACTCACTGTATGACTGGTCTCCTAGATTCCCACCCAGGTCTGACCACACAGCCATTCCCTCACCCTCAGAATCCTCCATTAGCCCCTCTACACACCCTGCGTCTGGAAGGAAGTCTTCTCTGGGGTCTGCCCCTGAGTCTTCCTGCCCACAATTCCAGCTTCCTGTCTTGAAACCCTGGCTCTGGGCAGAGCTCCCGGGAGGCAGGCAGAGGGAAGTGGGTTCGGAGGCCTTCTCCCCTCCCCCACCCCATGAGAATCACCGTGTCTCCCCCCTGGGTCCTACCTGGGAGGACCCTTCACCACCCCACGCTCCCAGGCCAGGGGCCTCCAAGAAAAGCCATCAGGCCCCTCTCGCCTTCAGGAGTTCCTCTTCCCACCTGCCCTCTCCATCCCCAGCCTCATTAAGGTAGGCGGTTAATCTCAAACGACAGGCAAATTGAAGTCCTGAAGCCGATCAAACAGGAGGAGCCCAGAGGGTAAACTGAAGGCAGCAAGCCCGGGCCTCGGGATTACCCTGTTCTCCTTCTCAATTCCAGGGCTCCCTTCTCTCCCGGGTTCATGAAGGCAGCAGGTTGAAACAAGGGGCTTGGTTGGGGCAGAGCATGGCATCTCTGGGATCCTGGAGTAGACAGTCCTGGGAGAGACTCCCGGCACAGAGGCCTCAGCTGCCTCGGCGCCTCCTTGGGAACAGTGCCTTCCCACGGAGCCTGGCCTTTCCCGGAGCAAGCATGGGATGCAAAAGCCCTGACATCTCCTGGCAGATGAGCTCTGGCAAGGCCATGGTGACAATGAGGCCGATAAGGACACTGCGGTAGAAGCCACAGGAAGAGAGTATGGGCTAAGTCTGGGACGGGGTGAAACCACAGAAAACATACTCACACACAGACAGCAGTGGAAGGTTCATCTGAGACCATTTCCCGCTGGCGGTATGGAAGATGATTTGGGGCATAGTAATAGTTCACAGTTCTCTATTTTAATGTGTGTGAGGAAATATCACCGGTGCACCAAGCCGTGATTTCACAGATGTTATTGCTCAGAAGTCTTATTTACTTATTCTATTTAACACACTGCCATAGCACTTTCTACGAGCCAGGTGCTCTTCTAGCCACTTTACAAACACTAACTCATTTAATCCTCACAATAACCTGATGAATTAAGTACTCTTATTATCTCCACTTCACAGATGAGGAACAAAGGCACAGAGAAGTCAAGAAACTTGCCAAAGTCACACAGCTAGCAAGTGGTGGAAGAGCTAAGTTTACAAAATGGGTTGATAGCAAATCAGTCCATTTGATAGGTTCCGTACTGCAAAAATCGTGATGGCAGTGTTTGCACAGCTGAAGCGTGGGAAGCACGGAATTCGAGACATAATTGGAATTTTATGCCCAATTACTTATCTGTTTAATTGTTTGTGAAGATTCATTTAAAAATAAAAGAATGTTTTCATTCATCTCTCCAGCAATATTCCAACCCTCTACCCATTTCCCTCGCTTTCCTCTGCCCAGTCCCAGCTGATGACGGAAGACCCTGGGCGAGTGACTCTTCCTGGCTGGGGCTCCAGCTGGAGCTCACCCCTACCTCTTGTCTCACCACCCTTTCCCATCACCAGTTCCATCCCCATGACCTCTGTCTTCACAGCCCAGAGAGCTGGATCCTGGCATGAGGTCATTAGCAGAAGCCGTGGAATTCACATCCTTGGCTCTGCTTATGGATTCAAATAATTACTGAATGCCTACTGCACGTCCATGTCCGGCACTGTCCTCAGTGCTGGAAAAAGGATAAAACGGGGCACTGGGGGAGGGGGAGAGAAAGGGAAGGGGGAGAGGAGAGGGAGGGGCCGTGTTTCTCTTCCATTAATTCCCACTGGGAGATAGCCCCCTTTTCCTTCAGCTGAGGTCCTGTCCGGCCCCCTCACCCTGCTGCCCCCTGCCAACCATCAGGAATGGCTATGCACCTCTCAGGCCTTGGGACACCCCTCCAGCTGGGGCCACCCAGGAGACCAACCCTTTGATCTGTGGGCTCTGTCTGCCCCTCACCCACAGCCCCATTCCTGGCTCCAGCTGGCGTAGGGGGGCATACTCCCGAGAGCTGAGGGGGCAGGCAGGGAGCCATGGGGCTCTGGGGAGAATGCCCCAGCCTCTGGAGGAGCAGCAGGGCTTGGGGGACACTGTGGGTGGCACGGGAGCCTCTCCAGACACTGTCATCTCCCCACCTGGTCAGGGGCGCTGTCCCTACCTATCTGTCTGCCAGGCCTCCTGGCCCCCAGGCTGCCCTCAACCTCCCCGCCCGGGGTGGGTTTCCATCCCCTCCCACCACCCCCATCCTTCCAATGCCCTCCTCTCCCTGGCCTACCCCTCCCTCCCTCCTCAGCCCAGCTACTCCTGTCCCCCTGCTGGAAGCTGGCCCCAACTCCTCCTCACCCAACACCTGAAGACCCTCTGTCCCCATCTGGACGAGGAGGCGGTCCCCTTCGAGCCTCTTCTGTGCCCTGAGAGCCGCGTGCAGTCATTAGGAAGGCTACTTCAGATGGCCTCAGACTTTTCCATTTTGCCTTCCTTCCCCCATCCGACTCGGACATCCACATCTTCTGCCCAGCAGGCACCTGCCAGTCACAGCCAAAGATGAACAGGGGCGCCGGGTGGCCTCTGCCCACGGCAGGCCACGGGCTCATCTCCTGACTCAAGGCAGCATCTCTCATTCCTCAAAACGAGGATGGGGGGATGGAGAGAGGTGGTCAGAAAGCGAGAAGGGGGTCCAGTTAGGAGCCGACACTGCCAAAGCAAACATACAGTGCCCGTTCTGTGCCATGCACTGCTCTCGGCCCCCCAGCCTTAGGCTCATTAACTCACTTACTCCTCATAGCAAGCCTACGAGGTAGGCACTGTTACCATTCCCTTTTTCCAGATGAAAAATCAAGGCACAGAGAGGTTAAGTAATTTGCCCAAGGTCACACAGCTGGGGGTTCAGGGCAAGATTTGGACCCAGGCAGCCTGGCTCTCAGCTCTTGCTGTGTAACTTTCCTATTTAAAAATCTACCTACAAAATCAAATGGAGGCTCCTCAGGGAGGCATTCAAAGCCCTTCGCAAGCTCCCAGCTCCCTCTGCAGCATTGCCTCCACCTCTGCCCTCCTTGGAGCCTGACAGACTCAATTCGGCCTCTGCCTGCTCCCTAGCTGTGTGACCTTGGCTGGGTCACTCCACCTTCCTGGGCCTCAGCTCCTCATCCCTAAAATAGGGGATAATGACAACTATTTGCAGATAGATCCAGTGCGATCGCCTGAGTAACGTACCTACTAGGTGCCTGGCATTAGTAGGTGCTCAATGCAGAGCAGGAAGGAGGAAGATGGAGGGGAGGGAGAGTTCTGAGATGGTGAGATGAGGCGTCTGGGTTGTTGGCTGGGCGTGGAGCGGAGGGGTCACCCAGGGGCCAGGGCGGGGAGGAGGCTGTCACTCAGAGAAAAATGGCCTGGCCAGTCGCCAGCAGGGGCCACACACTGGCCCTCATCTCCTGGGGTGAGATGGCACCAGATCAAAGGGCTCCCACTCCCGTCTCCCACCCGCTCATGAAGGAGCAGTGTGTCTGGGGCCAGACCCGGACCCCACGCCTCCCACCAGCCCCCAGCAGGCCCCAGAGCCAGGGTGCAGCCCATAAGATGCTGGGGGGGCTGCCAGGCGCTGCCCCTGGGGGAGAGCAGGATCTACCCTGCAGAACCTCCCCGGAGGGAGTCTGAGGCAGACGCTGCCCCAGGCAGTGACCGAGGGGCTGACAGCTGTGTTGGGATGGGGAGGGGTCTGGACTGAGCCTGAGACAAGCCCGTCCACACCTCGCTGTTCCTGTCCCCCTGATCTGAACAGACACACAGCCTACCCACGGGGGACAGAGGCTTTCCTGGCTCTGAGGACCGAGCTGAATTATTTCCTGAAGGTGATAAATAACAAGACACAGTGGGAAAGAGGGGCCTGGGGTCCCGGAACCCGGTGCTCTTCCTGAACCGCGGGCACTGGTCCTCCTCTGTTTCCTCACCTGCAGAATGGGGGGAACCCTTCACCCCACTCCTGCCTGCACTGCAGGATTGCTGGGGACTTAAAATGGGATCAGGTGTGTGAGTGCGTAAACTGTAAGGTGCTCACAAACTCAAGCACTTCTTATTTGAGACGCGTTTTCATTAAGCAATTTCAAATACAGCTATTCGAGGCGTTGCTACACGGGCCCGGTTTGGGTCAGATGGAGGTTTTGACACCCGGCAGAGGGCCGGCCCTCCCTCAGCCCTCCAGAACCTTGATCCTCCAGGGAGGGAACGGGCTGATTTCCCGTCAGGATCTAATTCTAGATCTGTCTATTCCTGGACACACCCACCACCTCCCTCTTCCTTGAAGATGGAACCAATTGGATGGCGATATGTGGTCCCTGCTCCCGAGAGGCCCTCGGCCGAGGGGGGAGGACCAGCCTCGGGTCCATCTGATTCTGGAGACCAGGCCCAGGGCATAGAGCAGGGCACAGGGAGGCACAGCAGGCCCACGACACAGGGGTCGGGGATGGTTCCAGGAAGGAGCAGCCTGGAACCCGCGTTCCACCCACCCACCTCTGAGGTTCTCTGAGCCCGGTCTTTCAGCCTGCAGCCAAGCAGGCTACTTGGGGATGGGCGGGTCCCAGACACCCCCAGGGGCTCCTGTCCTCCTGAGCTCTCCCACAGCAGCCCACAGGGGTGACCTGGTGGCTCTCCCACCCTCGTGCACACCCCTTGCACTGAGGACTGGCATGGTGTCTGGAGGGACAGGGGGAGAGCCGGTAGGAGACGTCCTACCCGCCACTACTGAGGACCTTGCTTCCTCCTCAAAAACCCAGCGCTCTCTCCAAGAGGGGCAGGGAGCCGGTTCCTTCTCAGCCCTCTGGGCTGCTGAGGAGGCAGTCTCCCCAAAATATTAGTGGGAGACTAAGGCAGAAAGAGAGAGAACTAAGCAGGGACTCTCACAAGCACTTCGCTCCAGGGTCCTGGAGAGGCCTCCACGGTTAAAATAACCGCCAGAGGTTCAGGGCAGCCCTCAGGAAGCGGCCCAGGGCCTCCCAGCTTGACTCCATCTACCGCCAAGGCCCCTCCAGCTCTAATGTCCTCCGTCCCTCCCTCTGTCCCTCCCTCCCCTCTTCCTTCCTTCCTTCTTTCCTTTTTTCCTTTCTTTATTCAAAGAACTGAGGCTCTACTTTCAGCCCAGCCCTCGGTCAGCACGTGGATCTCGAGGTGCCATCTGGCTGGGAACGGTGTCCTTGTTTCACTGCGCACATCCAGCTCTCTGCTTATCCAGTGTGACTCACTCATCTCTCCCATCAAACTGAAGGGTTCGTGGGCCAGGGCTGCTCCCCCCTCAGATGGAGGCTCCCCAGAGCAAGCACTGAGTGTCCCCCTAGAAGGCCAGCCCCAGGTGGGGTGGCTGGAGGATCTGTCCCTCCCTGCAGCAGAGGTCCATTGGACGAGTCTGTCCGGGGTGAGCACGCCGACCTGAGCCAAAATCCTCAATTTCTAAAGGCAAAACAAACCCCCTCACTCCTCCAGACTTCTCCCCAGCCGAGAACCTCCAACTGGAGGCCCTGCCACGTTGGCAGAGCCGGGAAATCAGGCCAAAGTTCTTGGGGTTGGGGAGAGGGTGAGGGCCAGGGAGCTGGATGTTAGAACCGGAAGGAGGAGCCTTCTCAGGGCAGGGGCTGAGGCCCAGAGAGGCAGGGGCTTGCTCCAGGCTGCACAGCAGGGCAGAGCCAGGAGCCAGCACCCAGGCCACCGGAGCTACCTCGCCCACCTGGCACAATCACACACACTTGGGACTCAGACACTGAAGCAGAACACTCTCTCTCCCTCATTCCCATGCCACACCAGGCTTCAGAGGAGCAGGGGGTGAGGGAGGCCAGGAGGCCACACCTCCTCCACTCCTCAGCACGCAGGCCTCAGAGATGGGGGCCACTGTGCCCCTCCTTCCTGAACCAGCCACCTCCACCTGGGCTCTGGGGACCCCCTTCCTGCCAGCAAAGGGAAGAAAGAGTGTCCCCAGGGGGCCTCTGGAATTGGGGAGTGGTCCTAGAGCTGGGTCCCCAAAGGGTGGCAGGCAGGGGAGAAAGGAGAAAGAGGAGGGATAAGGGAGGGAAGGACAGAGGAGGGAGAGAGGTGGTGGCAGGGTGCTGCTGACCCCACAGACGGGGAGAATCCCTAGGCATGCGCACATGCTCACACATCTGCACACACATGCGCACATACTCTCGCACCTGTTGGCTCCCTCCTGCTCTTGCTCATGTTTACAAATATTCGTGTTTACGTGTATCCTTTCACCATCAGAGACCCAAGTCAATTCATACACACACAGTCACACACTCAGGACATGCTGACACAATCACTCTCACTCATCCACATTCAGAAACAATCTCACACGACTGCGTGCACTCACATAGCCACACCCTCTCACACACTTATCTACATAGGCACGAACCCTCACTCACATGCACAATGAGTGTGCACACACATGCAGACACGCGCGCCCATATGCACAGCACACCCCCCACAGTCACTCATGTTGGTGGACACACACGCACGCATGCACACATACTCACACACTCCCTCACAATCGTGCGCACACTCATACATCCTCAGGCTGCCAGGCCAAGTGCCCTCTGCCCCAGGTCTTGTGTCAACTCAGAGGGGCTGCTCCCCCACCCATCGAGCTCCTGATCTCCTGAGTAGCCCCCAGGCATGGCCTTGCCTGCAGCCTGTCCAGAAATGCCCAATATTGGGGTCCCTGCTGTAGCCCTTCGACTCCTCAGCTCCCATCTACCCAGTGGGCACCCATCTTGCCACCCAGAATTAGCCCAAACTCCCCAGGCCTGAGGGACAGTGAGGCCCCAGTTGGGCCCTGTCTGCCCTCCACCATCTGGATCCTGGACTCCCATGGGGCCCTGAGCCCCCAGCCCAGCCAGCTTGCCCTCCTCCTCCAGGAGGGGCCCTGAGAGAGCTCCTGGGCATCCCTGTGCCTCCGTGTCCTCATCTGTAAAAGGATGTGGTCATCTCATTCCAAGCCCATGTTGGAGGTCCTAAGGTTCCCAAGTGACCAGGGAAAGGCATCATCAGCTGGAAAACATCATGCCGACCGATGGGCTAGTCATGTCTTTTTATTATCACCCTCCTCACAGCGTCCTTGGGAAGCCAGCCCAGGGAGGCCATGGGCCAGTCCAGAACTGAAATGCCAAGGGAAGGCTCGAACCCAGCTCTCTCAGCCCTGGGGGTCTACTTGCATACAGACCGTGCACTGCCCAAGGCCCTTGCCCCTCCAGGCCAGTCTCTCCAAGAGGGCCTGGGTCTGCAGCAGCAGGTATCCTGGGGTGGGCGGGAGGGGAGTGTGAGCCTCCTCTCTGGTGCAGGTGGAACCCCTACTCTTGCCTGGCAGACACTGCCAGAGATGCCCGGGCCCTAGCAGGGTCAGTCCAGCCCAAGCCCCAGTGCCTTGGGTGGTGGGGATCTGTAGGGTTCTTAATCCCCTATTTCCCATATCAGGCCATGGAGAGGCTCCTGAGCAAGACTCCTCTTCTCCTGGGAAAGAGAACAGACATGGCACTACCTGCCATGGGGCCACGAAAGGGGCTTGCTGAGTGAGGGGGTCAGCCTGGCCAGAAAAACCGGACCCGAGAAGGGCCTGAAGGAAGTCCAGGGAGGGGTCAGAGGCACTGGAGCTGTGCTGGGAGGCCAGAGGGCCCCAAGCAGGGAGGAGGTGGCCAGCCTGGAGCTGGCTCAGCTTGCTGCCGGCCAGCCTGCACCAGGGCCAGTCTCAACCAGGGGAGGAGAGTGGAGGCCCCAGTCCCAGGTTCTGGGCAGGAGGGACACATATGAGGGCAGCCTCCAATGTGGGGAGGGGGTGCAGATCACATTAAATGGAAGGGAGAAAGAAAAGGAGAGAGACAGGCACTGAGCTTGACAGAGATGGAGAGAGGATATGGCAGAAAAGTCAAGTGGACGGACTGAGAGAACAGACAGGAGACAGAGGGAAGGGGAGAGAGGGAGAGGCTGCAGCCTGGGAGGCAGGGGGGACCCGTTTAGAGATGGTCCTGATCTAGATAGAGGATCAGAAAGACACAGGGAGCCAGAGAACCAGGAACAGAGGGGAAGAGAGAGATGGAGACACAGAGAAAGTAGAGAGATAAAGGCGAGACAGAGAGCCAGGGCCAGATGGAGGGCAGGGAAGGCAGTGAGGGCGAGAGGGAGCCAAGAGAGGCTCTAATTAAGGGCGGCGGGCAGCAGCAGAAGCAGAGGGCAGCCTGTTTGAAGTCTGTGGTGAGAGGCATCAAAGGCAGAGGAGGGAAGCCAGCAGGCCAGAGGGGACACCAGAGGCTCCGCCCTCTCCTGGGGCCCACCTGGACCTCCCCATCTCCACCCCCACCCGCCCCACCCCCAGCCCTCCTCACCCAGCAGCTCTGGACTGGCCAGAGGTCTGAGCCACCTGGTCACAGGCCTAGGGCTCAGGCTCAGACTCCAGCTCGGCCCACTGCCCTCTGAGCATCCCCAGGGGCATGGCAGGCTTCTGGCCTCAGGAACTGCCCGGCCTGGGGAGAGGGGCAGACTTCCCTCATGGTTCCTGCAGCTACCACCTCCCTGTCCCCCAGAGCATACACCCTGGCATCTCCCAGCCCCTACTTTTGAATCCTGAGGTGGGCTCCCAGCATCCTAGCTTGAGCATCAGCATCCCAGCACAGTCCCTGTGATTTGCCTTTCCTTGGATCCAGAAAACTCCAGCTCTCAAGATCCCCAACTGCCCCCCAGGCAGGGGATTCCAGCCTCTTTCAGATGCCAGGGGGTGTTCTGAGATGACCTCTGGCCTCCCCGTCTTGGGTCAGCAAGTCAGCTGCTTTGGAACTACCACAGGATGGCTTCACCAAAGCATTTGTCTTTACACCTTCCCTCTTCTGCCCATTCCAGAGTTCTACACCCCTCTAGGCCAGAAAGTCCTTCTGGTGGTCTCACGCAAATCCTTCACACTGCTTCTTATTTCAGATGGAGGCCAGCGGGCCTCTGCACGACAGCCCTGGAAACACTTGAAGGTCCTCACTAGGGCCCATCTCCTTGTTCCCAAGCCTTCTCGTTCTCTGGGCCTCACTGCCATCTCTCTGATGTACCCTTCAAGCTGCTGCTCCTTGGACCAGTTCCCTCCAGCTGGACCAGACTGCGGGGAGTGGTTGGTGGTCTCAGGAATCAAAGGTGGCAAGAGGCAGAGAAGCCAGGCCAACTTGAGTCAGGGTCCTGATCTTACAACCTCCTAGATGGGTAATATTAGGCACATCCTTTCATCTTTCTGAGCCTCAGTTTCCTCATCTGTAAAATGGGGGAAATACTCCCCACCTTGAAAGGATATTGGGAGAATTAAATTGATGATGTATGTGAAGTGCCTGGCATCCAGCAGGTCCTCAGTGCATGATGCTCCTATAATTGTCACGGAAAGCAGGCCATCCAGAGAACATGTGGGCCAGCGAAGATTTTCCCCAAGAGAAGGGCAAGAGAGTCCTCTTGAAGCAGAGAACATGCCTGGCACCTGGGAAGGGACAGAGAAACGATTCTTCAGGCCACCCCACCCATCTCCCACCATCTAACCTCCACAGGTCTTGTTACAGCTTCTGTTTGTGTCCTCTCATTTGAGGGAGCAGGTCAGGGTGTTTTTGACAGTGTCCACACTCTGTTGGTGTCACTATCAATTTCTTGTCAGCATGGCACCACCTGGCAGATGCCAGGCTAATCTCTGTGATTCTGGGCCCCTCCAGCGCTGACTAAATCTCAAGGAAAACTGAAGGAACAGCCCTAGACCCTCAGCAAGTCCAGGAACTTTTCCCTGACCCTAGGGGAGGAAGGGGCCTGCCAGAGAGCTGCAGGAGGATCCCACCCACTCTGTCTGCACTCTGTAACCACTGGGAGGGGAGATGCTGTCCTTCCCAGCATGGGAGGAAGGAAGACGATGGCAGGCAGAGAGGAGAGTCAGAGCTGAACTCCCAAGATGAGCCATCCCTGTGTGTATGACTGACATGTCCCCTCAGACTTCATAGGGGAGAGCCAAAACCTACCCCTGAATGTGACATAAATTGGGCTGCAACCAGCCAGAGTCTTCTAGATTTTTCCAAAGTATGGTGTCTCTTCATCAGTTCAGATGACAGAGCTGATCAAAACCAAGGTAGTCATGAAAAACTCATTCCCTATGTACAGCCTGTCTTCTAAAGCTCCTCCAGGCTCCCAAATCTCTGCCATAAATCCACTCACACACCTATCCATCCAATCTCCCATCCGTCTCCACCCTTCCATCTATCCATCTGTCCTTCCATCCATCCACTCTTCCATCCATCTATCCATCCATCCACCCATCCATCCTCCATTCACCTAATAATCTATCCATTCAACCATTCACCCATAGATCCACTTATCTAAATACCCACCCCCCTCATTCATCCAAACACCAACCACTCACCCATCCACACATCCCACCTGCTCACTTAACCATCCATCTATTCGCTCACTAACCCATACATGCATCCCCCAACCGCTCACCTATGCATTCACCCTCTTTTATATATTCATGCCCCCACTTACCACCGTATGTCCGTCTACATGGATTGATCATCTCTTACATTGAAGGCACAGAGCCAGATCTCTAACCTCCATGGCCTCTCCCAGTTATTGGGAAAGCTCAGCTTCCTTCTTGACTGCACACTCCCATGCAAGGGAGGGCCAGACCCTCACTGCCTGCACTGAAGACCAAATAAAAGGACACAAGCCTCACTTGCAGCAGGAGGGGACGAAACCTATAGAATAACATTTTGATAGAAAAGAATATGGAGGGGTCTTTAAGAACAAAGTAGATCCCAACCCATTTGGCAAGAAGAAGGGAGTTTCCATAAATACCTCCAAAAAGCACGGGATGGACTTCAAGAACTGTTCATGGCATGGGGCCCCAATTGCTTAAGGATGGGGTGTGACTCAGGGAGGGGCCAGGTCATCTCACCCAGCTCCCACTGGCCTGTCTCCATTCCAGAGTTTCCCAAGACAGCAGCCTCCTCAGGGGTGGTAGGGACAGGGTACTGAGGAGACAGGCCGGGCCACAGGAATTACCAGGGCTCCAAAGGGCCTCTCTGGACACTTACAGAAAAAGGCCCTGAGCTTCATCCTGGCTCTGTTGCTCACCAGTTATGTGACTTTGGGTAAATCCTTTACCTTGAAATGGGAAAAGTAGCAATACCTGCCCCATCTGTTGAGAAAATCCAACCAGAGGAAACGTGAAAGAACTTTGAGCATCATCTCTGGTTTGGCACAATACAAAGAAAGTGCTAGACTGAAAGCCTCAAAGGCATGAGGTAGCTCTCCACGAACAGCCTCCACTGAGCTCCACCCCTCCTGACCCCACACATCGCCTCTCTAGGGTGGGCTGAGCCCCCTACTTCCTTCTCTTTTTCTTTCTTTCTTTTTTTTTTTTTGAGGAAGATTAGCCCTGAGCTAACTGCTGCTGATCCTCCTCTTTGCTGAGGAAGACCGGCCCTGAGCTAACATCTGTGCCCATCTTCCTCTGTGTTATATGTGGGACGCCTACCACAGCATGGCTTGCCAAGCGGTGCCATGCCCGCACCCAGGATCCGAACCAGCGAACCAGCCCCCTTCTCTCTTGCTCTCAGTGCGCACCGGCCTAATCATGCCCTCCCCCAGGAATGCAAAGAGGAAGCAAGGAAGCTGCCATTAACAGTGGGGGAGGGGTGCAAGGGCCCAGAGAGAGATTCAGAGACCTCAGAGTGCCAACAAAGATGCACCTCAGCACACGCTGGAGAGACAGGGAAAGAGAAACCAAGGGAGACTGGGCCAGGCCAGCGGAGGAAGGTGTGTGCCTCAGGACCCACTTCTCAGTGGGCTGCACCTCTGCTTCCAACGTAGTGCTGAGGGCACGACACACACACACACACACACACACACACTCCGGAGCTGGAGAGGCTGTGGTGAGGGCGCCGCCCCGGGCTCCAAGGTGTTGGTGCCAGCCGGGTGGGCTGGCACGGGGTGGGGAGAGGGCGGCGCGGGCAGCTAATCCCCCCAGCGTCTCCCAGACGCCCACAGAGACCAGGGTGAGCTCTTTGTCTGAGCGCTGAGACGACAGAGGGGCGGCGGGCGGGCGGGCGGGCTCCCCTTGCTCTCCCCTGCCTCCCGCCCCAGGCAGGTAGAAGCCTGCCGTCTGTGGGGATGGTCGGAGAGAGTGGGGGGAGAGGATTAGGGGAGAGACAGGCACTAACAACTTGTAGGGCTCCCTCCCTCAGGCCCAGAGGGCCTGCGGCTTTGGGGTGGGGGTCCCCGGAAGGGCAATGGGGCGTGACCCTCCGCGGGAGCAGGTCTTGTTTGCAGCGGGAAGCTGGCAGGTGGCTGATAGCCCAGCTACACATTCACACACCCAGTCACACCCAGAATGACAATCCACACACACAGCCCAAACTCTGCATCCACACGTGTGTTTACTCGCAATCTCACACACAGAGACCAACGTCCAGGGGGATAATTACACAACCCCAAAGATCACAGCTGCACAGCTTAACACAGCTCCAGTCCCTCATCTCCCACCATACTCAGAGGCCGCCCCCCAGAGACATCATGATGGGGTCACATGCTGTCCTAGTCACTCACAATGGGGCAATGCCACGGTCACCCGTGGGTCGTCTCACACCCACAGACCACCAGAACCCAGCAACACATCACCCACACCGCACAGGGTCCCAGCCCACCAGCCGCCTCCCACCGTGCTCAGTGAGTGCCCCCTGCCCAGAGCATGAGGCGCTGAGTCAGCCCCGCGGGCACCTTCCGCAGACCCGAACACACCACGTAGCACCACTTGGCACCACGTGGTTGCCTCTCTGTGCTCCTGTTTCTTTTTCTCTTGCACGCATATACCTGCTCCTAACCCTCCCACCTTCTCCAAACATCGACGCCCAAACATGTCAGTCTCCTTAGAATAGAAAGGCCACCCCCCTTCCTATTCCTTGAACTCTGCCCCCTGCCCGCCCCTCCTGACTAACAACAGGCCCCCAGACTCCCAGGCAGTTGCTGAGACCCCAAGAATAAGCCCCATGCCATGGACATGCAAGGCTTAGGCTGGGCCTGGGCCCGAGAGGGCAGAGAGCAGGTCTCCCCCTGGGCCTGCCCTCCGATACCCATAGGAGCCCTCGAGCCTATAGAGACACACCCCGAGTGTGGCAGTCAGACCTCAGTTGCCCTGGCTGGCATCACCACTTTCCCCCTGCAGCCCCAGAGGTGGGCACAGTCACGTTTGCCCCTTCTCCTCCCTGACCCCACTCCCTGCCTGTCGCCTACAGCCCCTGAGCCCAGCATTGGCAAGCTGAGTCCCACTGTGGCCAGTGCCTCCAAGGATCAAAGACCTCTGGCTCCTCCAGAAACCAGGGCTAAATATACCCCTCGCCAGCTTTCTTGTGCCTAACTGGAAACAGCTGGGCAAGACCCGCCCTTCCGCCTGCAGGACAGGCCAGGGACCATCAGACAATGGACAGGCAGATCGTCCCCAGTTGGCTGCCTGGGAGCCAGGCCTGACAGAGTGTTAGGATCGGCACAGTAGAGCCTGGAAGTAGATGGTGAAGACAGCCATGTCTCTTGGCCTCCCTCTCCCCAACCCTGCATCAAAGAGACAAGGATGTTCCCTGAAAGCAGGCCGTGTGAGACCAAGTCTGGCGCATGAAAAATGGGCTACTCTGAGCCTCAGTTTTCCTATCTGTAAAATAGGGATAAAAGAGCACTGACCTTATAGTGTTGTACACAGTAAATGAATTAATACAGTAAAGTGCAGGGACAGTACTGGCACACAGTAAGTACTCAATAAATGCTGATCGTTATTATGAACATTCTGGGCACCCCTCTTGGGGTGACACTGTCCTGAAGGTGCTGGGGTTGCACAATCTTGGACACACAGAGGGATTTAGGCCTAGGGCTAACTGCATCAAATCAGGAGGGCTGGGGGCCCAGGGCAGAGGGATGGGCCAGCATGGGGCTGATCAGCAAGGGGCCCAGGGAGGGGTCAGAGGAGCCAAGACACGCCCCACCCCGTGCTGCCCCAGGCCTGGCCACGTCCTGGGCTCGCCTCCCCCCAGGACTCCGCCTCGGGCTGTGGTCTGCGTTGTGGCTGCAGCTCCCACGCTGTGGCCCGGTTTAGCGGCTCCAGCCCTCGGGCCCCAGGACAGCCCACTCTCCAGCCCAGTCCAGAGGCCTGAAATAGGAAGGAAGAGGGGCCTAAAAATAGCCCTAATTACAGAGGGGCCCAAGGGGGTGGGGGGTGGCGGCTCCTCTCTGGCTCCTGGGCACTGCCACAGCCGGCTCAGGATCCTGCTCAGGCCCTGGGGAAGGGACCCCACCCTGGGCCTCCTGTCCCCAGCCCACAGGCGGCCTCCCAGTGGGACAGAGTGAGGAGGCGGGGTGGGGGATGGGTCAGTAGGGGAGCTTAGCCCAAGTCGGGGCCAACAAGGTCCACTCCCCTGACTCCAGAGCTGAAATACGCACCCACTCTGCTCCCCACGCATGAGGATCACTGAGCAGCTCCTAGCCTGATAGCTGCCACAGCAGGCATGGCCCTTACTCAGCCTACCTTCCCCTAGTCCTGGCCCTGCCTCCTCCAGGAAGCCTGCCTTGACTACCTTCACCTGGCTGTGGCTCAGTACCAGTAGGGGCTCCCAGAAGGCTGCGTCTCTGTCTCCCCCATTCAGTTGGCTCCTGGGACAGGGTTGTGTTTCGCCATCAGCCTGGGGGCTCCCATAAGGCAGAGAGGGGCTGCTGCTTCTACATTTCAGCCTCACTGAAGAAACAGAGCATGAAGATTCATAGGAAGACCAACGGGGAAAAGGGAAACCAGTTTGAATAAAGATGCCTAAATTCGGAAAAGGCCCAGGCACTAAGGTAATCATGGGCATCTCCCTGGGCAAAGGAGCAATTTGAGTCTGGTTTGAAAGAAATGAACCAAGAGACATCCCAGGGACAGTGGTGGGGCCTTAGCATGGGAGAAAGTGCTCAAGTGCCCACCTGCCTGGGACTCCTGCCCCACCCCCTTCCTGCCCCAGAACCCAGGGTGGGTTTTGGAACCTAAAGCTTGGGTCTGAGTTCCTTTCCCCTACACATTTGCTGTCCCAACTTGGGCAAGTGACTTTGTTTCTCTGGGTTTCGTCCTCTTGTGTATGAAGTGGGGATGCTCAGTAGGACCTCACAGGTTTCGAGAGGTAAATGCTGTAACATGAGCCGATCCGCTCTGCGTGGTGGATAGTAGAGCACCTCCTGGCCCCCACCCCCGCCTTGCTCATATTTTGCTACTTCTGTTTTCCTCCCTGTCTAAGGCTCCAGGAAGGCGTGGACAGGGTGTGGGTGTTGTGAAGGAAGGGTTAAGGGCTGTTAATCATCCCCCGCTAGTTGGGGGGCAGGGGCAGTACCCCCAGCAAAGAGGGGACATGTGATGTGCTGGTGCCATCTGGTGGCTACAAATAGCAATGCTAGTTACCTGGGTTGCGAAGAGAGAGGGAGGAAAGATGGGGAAAGCGGGTGCAAAAGGGAAGGAGGGAGACAGAGACAAGCATGAGGGAGAAAGGGACGGGAGGAGAGGAGAAGGGACCGGGAGGCTCACAGCAAGAGGGGAGGTGCTGAAGCCTGGGCCTGGCAGGCTGGGGTGACAGCCCAAGAACATTTGTCTGCAGCCTCTCAGAGGCCGTTAGGGACCCCCCAGCACATGGGTGTGAGCCATGAGGCCTGAAAGCCAGGATGCCAAGATCCAGCAGGTCGAACCAGGTGTTGCTCAGACCCAGCCTTCAACTGTGGGCCCTAGACACCAGGGATGGGGTGAGATGGTCCCCATGAGCCGGGGCCAACCTGGTCCCTGGAAAAGGTAGGCCACTACTCCCCCAAAGACGTGTGTGAAGGTAAACACACTTCCGCACACATGACTCAGGTGCAAGAGTACAGCACATCCCCGGCAGGCCCCGTGGACACCTATGACATGCACCTGTGTTATGCAGATGGCTTGGGCTGGGCGGAGTGTTTGGGGGCCCCCACCTCCCCCTCTTCACCGCTTCCTCCCAGGCAGGAGGCAGAGGGTGAACTTGTTTACCACTTCTGCTCCGGGCAGTGGTGATGAGCTCAGACTGGCCCATTGCCCTCCACGGGCAGGGCCAGGCCTGAGTCATGGGGGTCAGATGACTGTGGAGGCTAAATGGGTCCCATCCTGCAGCCCCCAGGAGCTGCCGGACACCCCACCCTTCCCCCCGATGGTGGGCCGCCCATCCAAAGCAGTCAGGCACTCCCAGACAAACAGGGGGCGGGGAGGGTCCCAAGGTTCAGGCCACCACTGGCCCCTCCCGCCACCAGAGGACAACAGGGCAGATCCCCACCCCTCCATCTCTGCCCAGCCAGGCCCACTCCCCTGAGCGTCCATCTAGGAGCATTTCCTGCCCTCTGGGGCATCCTAGCTCAGGCCAACGCCTTCCCAGAATGCCAAGCACTCCTTCAGTCACATGCAAGGCCCCAAACACATCTTGGAAATAAATGAAAAGTTGAAAAAATGGTTGTGTTGGAGGTTATGTTACTTGTCCCTGGGCCTCAGTCAGTGCCACTGTAAAACGAGGACAGGGGATCCATCCACGTCCCCCAGGGGCACTTCCCAGTTGACCTCTGCTTATGTGTTCTCAGGGCTGCAGCTGATGAAAGCTAAGAGAAAGCCCTTGGCTCTGTCCCCCAACAGACACACAGGCCTCGGCATTATCTGCCGATCAGAAGATCCATGCTCTGACCCCCCGGAACAACTGAGGAACCAAGGTCAGCTTCAGACACACAGCAATAATCCACCTTCATGGTATATTTTTGTCTTTCAAAGTCTTTCCTAACGTACCGTGGGACATTTGATTTCCACTGAAAATAAATTCTTAATGGACTGAAATGCCTCTCCACTTTTTGGAGCTCCGCCAAAGCTACAGTTCCCATAGGACCTCTTCTCCCAAAGGCCCCAACTCACAGGAGGTCCACTCCACTGTTGCCCATGCAGATTTCCCCAGTGGTGTTACTGATGGCTGGGTTTGCATGTGTTTGGCCTCGTCTCCCCAACAAGACCACTGGCTCCCTTGGTCAAGACTGGAGCCCTTTGCTATTGGCAACCCCTCACCTCCCAGTTCCCCACCATACACCCCTCAGGTGTGGCACAGACATGGACACACAGGCAGGTTCAGTCCAGGTCCTGTCACTAGACTCACTGGGTGGCCTTGGAAAGACCAGTCCCCCACTGTGGGCATCATTGTCCCCACCTGCACAAAGAAGCGATTGGAAAAGGTGACCCCAAAGGGCCCTCTGAACCCTGAAACTCTAGGGTTTTACAGCTCACCAACAGAGGCATCTGTTCTTGTTTCAAAACACAGTGAGACCTGGGGAAAGAATAAGCACCAGGGCTGGGCTCCCTCGTCCCCCTAGTCCCAAGCTGGCACTGACTCCTTCCCATTGCTCCTTTGGCACTACCCACTTCCTCCCGGCCACCCCCTGGCTTCACTGATCCTCTAGACTCTGCTCCACCGCCACCCTGCCCCTGGTGGCCTCCAGCTTCAAGCCCTGACAGTGCCCTGGCCCTCCCCCATCCGCTCCTCTGATCTCCAGCCCTGGCTGCCCCCCTCCCCAGCTGGCACTGCATCTTTCAGCCACTGTCTGCCAAGCCTGGGCATCGCCCACTCTCCATGCCTGGGCACCGGGGTTTGGCTTTTGCCTCCCCAAAACTTCAAGCCTCAACACTGCCCTCGCCCACCTGCCCCCTGGGCGCCAGAGACTTGCTGACTCCTGCGGAAATCAGCATGGTCATCCCCCTGCCTCAGGGCCAATCAGTGCCTCCAGCAACTCTGATGGCAGGGCCACTGTCGCCCTTTCGGGTCCTCAAAGGAGTCTCTCCCAGGGTGACAACTCTATTTACTCTTTGGGGAGAGATGAGGACAGCTTCACTGTATCGTCATTAGCAACAGCAAAGACCCACTGTGCTCCCTCACAAGTCTCAAAGGAGGTGGGGGCCCAGACACAGTGGGAAATCCTCAGGGGGGCCCCTGGCTGGTAGTGGGGTTTTAGAGCTCTCCATCAGGACTCTCAGCAGGAAAACTGAAGCAGACCCTCTGCCTGTGGGCCCCGAACACTGGCGGGCACTCTCCTACCCCGGGGCATCCCAGCTCCTGCCCCAGCCCTGACTTCACTGCAGGACTTGCTGCCTCATTTCACACTGCTGACTTTCCCTCTTTCTTAAAACCCCTCTCCCCCAGGGTTTTTCAGATTTCTCTTCTAGTCTTCCTTTTTCAAAATGCATTAATTATATCAGGCACATAAAAATATCTAGATGATAGTAGAGCAAGCCTGAATGCTCATTACCCAGCTTAAGAAAGGAATCAAGGTAAGTTCTCTCCTGAATTTACCAATTATTCCCATGAGTATCATATACATTCACCACATGTGTCTGTATCCTTTTATAATATGGATATATGTTGTTCATGGTTTTCAATTCTACAGAGATGTAATCATACTGTAGTTATTCTGCTGCAAATTGCTTTTTTGCTCAACATTTTATGAGTTTTATCCACACCGATACACACAATCATTCATCCATTTTCATTGCTGTGTAGTATTCCACTGCCATGCCTGATTTATCCATTCTCCTGTTGGTGGACATTTAGGATACTTCTTATCTTGTTTTAAACTGTGAAAGTAATACATACACATATTCTCATTGTAAAATTTTTAAATAATATAGGATATTGAATAGATGACAGAAACCTCCCTCTACCTACCGCCATCTCCGAAGTAGCCTGTGTATTCTGCAGTCCTTTTTCTAGGCGTTAACACAGACGTGTCCGTTTATATACAAAAATATCTTTTCTCAGCACCTCCCACCTCCAGGTCTGCACCTCTCCTCTCTCCTGATGTGCCCATCCTTCCAATTTCTCCTTTTCAATCTCTCTCACTCCACCCTATTATCCATCACCTGCCTCCTAAATATTGAGGCTGCTCAGCTTTCCAGCTTCAGCCCTTTTATTCTCAACTCCCCTGGGCTATCTTGAGTCCCCTACCTTCCCCAGCCTGCTACACTGACCTTAAAGCTCCACCACCTCGTCCCCTGACCTCCGAGCACCTCCCGGTCCACCCCTTGGACAGTCACAGACATTTCAAACTGTCAGATTGTCCAAATTGACACTCACCAGCTCCTCCCCACCCTCTGGGAGTCTGCTCTTCTTCCTCTTCATCCCAGGCCTCCCTCTCTCTGTCCCTCCAGATCTCAGACCTGCTGTCACCCTCTGCAGTGACATCAACCCTGCCTCTTCTCCCCAGCCTCAGGCCCACCATGTCTCCTCTCGACTATCACAATTACCTCCTCAAAGGCTTTCCTGTCTCCAGCTCCGCCCCACTTCCAGCCCCTCCTCCTCATCACCTTGTTGAGGGGAGGAGGGTTTGGGAAACCATGAAGGGATAAAAACCAAAATCCCACATAACTCCTAAAACCTTGAGTGACTCCCCCGTGTCTGCTGGATAAAATCCACACTCCCCAGGCCGGCATTCAAGGCTCATCTCTCCCTCTCTAATTCCTAGGCACAGGCTTTTGCTGAACTCAGCATTCCTCCGGGAGCTCCGTCAGCCCAGGTGTTCCAGACAGGGGTCAGGGAGAGCAGGATGGGGGCTCACTCCTGAGCCGCATGCCGAGCCCCAGCCAGCCAAGTTACCCAACCCGTGGGTGCTGTCTCCGAGTGGCTGGCTCCGGAGTCCTCCCCGACACAAGAAACAAACTGTTCTGCAGACAGTGGGGTCTGGAGGCTCCAGTTGGTAGACAAAGGACAGTGCATTATAATTATATTTTCAATTAGCCGGTCGCTTTTCTCCCACACTAGCTAACCAAGATCCAGGAAGGAAAGGCCCATCTGAATCATGAGCTTGTCTTCTCCTGCTAATGGGGTCAGACTCTGGGTGCCTTTATTGTACATAGGCTCGGAGAGAAGCAAGCACTCAGAAGAGACATTTCTTCACGGTCACGTTGGAGGCAGGGGAGGGCCAGAACCCACATCCCCCAAAACGGGGCTTTGCATGCTTCCCTCAGCCCTCAGGCCTGAAGCCTCTGACCCCTACCTACAAGGTCCAGCACACTGAACCTTGTCTAAGAGACCTGGCTGCAGGGAGCTCCTAGTCTGACAGGAAAGACCCAGTTTCTGTCCTTAGAAACTCTCACCCTGATGGCAAAATATCAGAGAATGCCTAAAATGACTTTCCTTAATCTGGGCTTTCCCGTAAAATATGGATGAGTGCTATTGTTTAATTATACTATTAATAGCGATAATAATTGGTACCGTTTATTAAGACCCACAGTGTGCCAGAGGCTGCATGAAGTTCTCTTATGCATTGTCTCATTCAAATGTCTCAAAGACCTTTTGAAGTGAGTATATTATTATCCCCATCTTATGGATAAGGTAAGTGAAGTTCAGAAAGGTTAAATAACTTGCCCAAGGTCACACAGATGGTAAGTGCTGGGGTCAGAATTGAAATGTGGAGTCTCATTCTTAACGACTCTGCTGTGCACTGCTTCTACTCTTGATTGAAATCCTTGAGGACAAATACCCCTAACTGTGCACGCTTGTCTTTCCTTATAGAGCCTAATTGCAAAAAAGACGTGGGTGAGCGGGTCCCAGGATGCTTTGGAGAAGGGTGATGGAGAAGGAAGGGAGACAGGCAGAGAAGCTCCCGGGGCCTGGGCCCCTGGCCAGAATGCGCCTTTGATGGTGGGGGAGGTGCCTGATGACAAGGGCAACATTAGCGACTGTTTTGAATCATTCTTAGGACTCTGAGAATTTCTTTCTGAAACTGGGCAGTACCTTCAGGCCCTTCCAGAGACACTAGGGGCACAGCTGAGAGGCTAGGAAAGCCAAAAGCAAGGCAGGCTTGGGCCCCATTGTCTGCCATGACTGTGGGCAGAGCACTCTGCCCACACAACCCCTGGGCACAGAGGGCAATGGCTGTTTGCTCCATCTGTGCTCTGGGGGTAGAGACCTGCTTTTCCAAAGCTGAAGTGTTCTGTCTGGGACAAGTGTCCAAAGTGTACCCACGCTATAAATGTGGGTAAAGGGAGTCCAGGATTCTTCATTTCTCCCCAAATGCCCCTGCCAAGGCACTTTTCACCCTCCTTAAAATAGAATGCTTGGTCTGATTCTTTTACCCCTGTTCTGAGGCAGCTCCCATGTTGTAAGGTGCTCCATAAATCCAGAGTCAATGGATGAATACATGAATGTAACCTCAAAGACTTGGGGGAGAATTGCCTTTTTCAGAGGTCTTAAGCCATTGCAGCTACAAGTACAGGGTGCAGACTATTGTCCCAATCAGGCACTCCAAGCGACTTTTACCCACTACCCTCCCCAGCCATTGGAAGGACCGCGCTGCCCGCCTCGAGGAGACTCCCCCCCCTCCCTCTGGCGGCCCAACACCTCCTTTACCTCCTGTCCCTCTATCTAAGGGACAGGCCGTCGAGTCCAGCTCTTGCCCCGCCTGGATCCGCCAACTCGGCGTTCTAGAGCGGAGATCAGGATTGAGAAGAAGCTTCCACATGGGGGCGCTGAAACGGCGCGGGAAAGCCTGAAGCAGGGCCCCCGCGGCGTCCTCTAGGGTGGCGGAACCCAGATCGCCAGCTGGCCCGCGGCGACCCCTCGCTGGAGCCCCTCCCTCCGGCCTCCCCTCCCAGCTCCGCTTCTTTCTGTCACCCGCCACGACACCCCTCTCCCGTTCCCGTTTGCGTTCTCGGTCAAGGTGAAGAACCTCGCAGGTGGGAGTCAGATCAGGCTCGAATCCCGCCTCTGCAGCTCCGCAGCTGGCGGCCTTCCCCGAGGCACCCAGCCTCCCCCAGCGGGCGGTGACATGGGGCCAGTCACCCCACCTACTTTGGACGGAGTGGGCGCCCAGGAAACGTCAGCTTCCTGCCCGCAACCCGCCTTCATCTCGTGTTTCCCTCTTCTCTGTTCTCCCTCCGCTTTCGCTTTTTTTTTTTTTTTAAATCCCTCCCTCCTGCGCCCTTTCTCTTCTTGGCTCCGCAATCTTAGCCAAACCGCAGCTTTTAGCAATACTGCGCGCCCACCCGGCGCCCAGGGAGCCTCGCCACGGCAGCGACCCACCCCGCGGCCAGACCGCCACCTTGCCCAGCCCACCCGGGGGCGCCCCCCGTCTCGACATCCCTCGCCCGCCCCCAGCCCACCCGGAGGCGCCCCCAGCCTCGACGTCCCTCGCCCACCCCCAGACCACCCGGGGGCGCCCCCTGCCTCGACGTCCCTCGCCCGCCCGCAGCCAGCGAAGGGTCGCGCCCTGCCCCGCTCCCGTCTGCCTGGCTTCGTCCTTCCTCTGGCTGCGGAGCCCCAACCCGTCCGCCAGCAGGGCCGCGAGGACAGGGTGAGGCAGGGCGCGCGGCCAGGGCCGTGCCCGGGTGGCCGAGGGCATCGGGCGGGGCGGCGGGCCCGGCCGCCAGGTCTGCGAGCGCCAGCCCGACCGCAGCCCGAGGGCAACGCTGCAAATAGCCGCGGTTTCCAGCCAGGGCCCGGCCTCCCTCCCGGCCTTCCGGACCTTTGGGATTTTCTCTCCCTTCTTCCCGCCGCCCTCTCCTCCTGCCTCCTCCCCCCTGTGCACCCACCACATCCTGTCCCACGCGGGATGGTTCCTGCGCTGGCGCGTGGGACGTGCAGCCAGGGCCAGGAGACCAGCACCGAGGTCCAGCGTTCCAGAGGTCTAATAATCACGAAAATTAAATTAGGATTAATTGAGTGCATACTATGCGCCAGGCACCGTGCTGAGCGCTTTAAGGGTGGGAATTCATGAAATCTTTACCAATACCGGATGAGGGTCGGTCAGCTCCAATTTGCAGATGGAGAAATTGAGGCTCAAAGAGACTCCTCAGGTCCTAAGGTCACCCTGTGTGGACCTGCAAATTGGGAAACCACCTCCCCGGCCCAGAGGCCCATGCTGTTACTCTCCTCCAGCCCTGTGCAGCTTGCCCTTGTGGGCTGAGGCCTCAGTGGGAGGTAGGAAGCGGCTGACTGGGGGTCCAGAATGCTGGTCTGCCACCAGTTCTCAATGTAACCTACAGCAAGCCCAACCTGCCTCAGTTTCCACATCTGTAAAATGAAAGGGATGAAAAGCAAAACTCAGTTCCCATAAGGAAGAGCTTAACAATGGAAAACCGAAAATGGAATGGGAAGCGTTAAGCATCCGGCCCTGGGAAAGTGCAGTGGGAGGCTGTGTGCCCGCCTCCTGGAGTGCTGAGACAAACCCAGACCACGGAGGGCTGGGTCAGAACTGGGCTGCCGGGGAATCTGCATTTTAGCAAATGGAGGGATTCTGAAGCCATCAGGTTTGGGATCCACCAAAAAGATTCCTGGAAGGGGGTGGAGGTGGTATGTGTGTGAGGCGGGTGTCCTCCCTCAAACCTCCACACTTGCCCTCATTCATTTCTGGCTTTGCTGGCCTGGACTCAGAGTGATGGCACATTTCTTAAGGACCTACTGTGGGCTACGCACATATATGACAGCCCCACCCTCAGAGAGCTCATGGCATAATCAACTACCATACGGCAGACTGGCAGGGCTGCCCTCAGCCCAGCTGGCCCCTTTGGAAGAAATGGAGCAAAGCATCTTCTTCCAGGGGTGCACAGCCTCACAGCAGGCTGTGTAGTTTAGTGAGCAGAACGAGAGCCGGGGTTCACCTCCACACTCCCCGTCGGCAGCCACCTCTTTGCAGGAGATAGCCTGCATGACCTCTCACCTCAGCCTCTGCAGAGCTGCAAGAGACATATGTGGGAGATTTTGGAAAAGCCAGGAAAGGGGCCAATTAATTCTTGCTGGAGACAGGAATAGAGACCAAAAAGCTCTACTGAGGAGGCGACCGTTAAGCTGGACCTTTATGGATGGGCGGGGGGTTGCCAGGTGGAAAGAGAAGTCCAGGCAGAGGCAACAGCCAAGGCCAAAGCATGGGGGCAGGAAGTCTCAGCCTGTTCTGGGAGCAGGTAGGGCAGTACGTCCATGGGCAGGGAGTGGCTGCGGGGCAGACTGGGAAGGAGGCGCACCCTTCCCTTGCTCCCATCTCTATGCTGGCACATACCTAACAGAATACAGCTTCTCTGCCAACCAGAGGTCTCCTCTCCTGGAGACTGGGAGATGCTGTAAGACATGGATGGCATCTTATTCATCTCACTCAGTGGCAATAATAGTAACCATAATCATAGTTAACGGGTATTAAATATTTAACATCACCTACTGTGCTAAGTGCTCCACAGGCATTACCTCATTTCATCCTCAAACAACTTTGGAAATAAGTGCCATTATTAATCCCGTTTTACAGATGAGGATTCTGGGGTTTAGCTGGGTAAAGTAATGCACCTAAGGTCACACAGCTATTTGGTGGTGGAGCTAGAGTTGGAATTCAAGTCTCTCTGACCACAAGGCCCTTGTTCTATACCAACAAATGGACAGACAGATGGATGGATGGGTGGGTGGATGGATGAGTGGGTGGAAGAGAGAGAGGAACTAAGCAAAGAAGGGCCTTGAATGCTGTGCTGGGGAGCTTGAACTTTATTCCAAGGATGGTGGGGAGACATCAAAAGGCTGTAAGCAAGGAGAAACAGGTCAGGTTGGGGCTTTAGAGAAATCAGTTTGACAACAGTGGGAAGAGAGTTTAGAGCCAATGACACTTGAGCAGGAAGCCATTCTTCTAGCAAATGCCAATTCCCACTTGTGAGAGCCTCATTTCTCTAAGCACTGTGCTATTTCTCTTAGGGCAAGAAGTATTTCTATGTACACATGGAGACTATTGACAGAGGGGAACACTGAGGAAGGGGGACTCAGTGACGGGAAAGAGAGACAAGTGGTAGAATGCTGGCTAAGCTCTGGGGAGGAGAGCCCCAGGAAGGGAGGAGCCATAGAGTCAGTCTGCCTCCCCATTTCCGAGATGACAAGGCCCCCTCGGCTCCCAGCCAGGGCACACACTGCCCCATTGTGCACCTGGCACCGGAAGGAATGCAGCCAAAAGTGAGGCGGGTGTTGCATCAGAGTGCTAAGCCCTGGGATCAAGTGCTGGCCGGCAGCAGTGAAGGAATACGCAGGGTACCCGGGAGGACAGAGAACGGTGGAGCTTCCCCCACCTACACGAGAGGAGCCCGAGAGAGGTCCGCCCTGCAGGAGGCAAGCGTCTTCAGGCTGAGAGGGGCTCCCCGAGGGTCCCAGGACACAGCAGAGCTCACCATGCTGCTCTCCCTCACCCTGCTTCTCCTGATGGGGCTGTCTACGTGCGCCGTGGCAGGTGATGAGGAGCTGACACTCAGCGCCGAAGCAGGGTCCTGGGTAACGGTGACCCTGGAGGTACTTTTGGGGAGAGGCTCTGCCCAGAGCAGGGGATGACCCGTGGTGGAGGGGGCAGAAGATCCCCTCCATGGCTGCCAGGAGAGCAGGTTGTACACTGCAAGGCAGGTTGTCTGATTCCCCTCGGTGCGTAGGTTCAAGGCCATGGCACTTGGCCTGGCTGACCTCCAAAGGGGCACCCGCACATGGGAGTCACAGTGTGTGTGTGCATGTGTGTGTTTTATTTAACAAACATTTAACACATGCTATGTTTCTGACACTGTCCTAAATGCTTTATAAATATTAACCCATTTAATCTTCATATCAACCTTATGGGAAAGGTACAATTATTATTCCCATTTCACAGATGAGGAAACTGAGGCACAGAGAAGTCAAGTAGTTTGTCCAAGGTTACACAGCTTTAAAAGCACAAGTGCACACCTTGCCCAAGGTCTGATTCTGTGTTTCTGTGCATCGAGGAGATTTTCCAGAATTTCCTTTCAAGGGGATCACCTTGGGGCAGGATCACTGTTTTATCACACATGTAGAAACTTTTGTTTCCTGACAAGTACTGGTTTGATTGCCGGCCTCTTCTACTAAACTGAGTGCTGTCACTGGGGAGAAATCTAAACTTTAGAGCACGGCATCTGTGCCCCACCCCATCTGATCAGGGAGAAAAGGATCCTGACCTCAGGGAGCTCCCAATCTGACAGGGGGCAGACAAACAGGACCAGTGACAAGGAAGGCCTGCAGGAGGGCAGACAGACAAGGCCGAGCCTGGCTCCTTCCGGTCCTGGGAGGTGAGGACACAGGAAGAGCCATCAGATGAATAGCCATTTGTGGCGAGTCTTCTTCCTGGTTTGTCTGAACATGGAAATGTGTGCAGTTGAGAAGACGGCAGGCTGGGGAGACCCAGGTTCAACTCTCTGCTTCTCCACTGACTCCATGTGACCTTGGGAAGATCACTGATGCTCCCTGGACATCAGTTTCCTCACCTGCAAAATGGGGGGAGAGGGAACATGATCCCCCGCGTTCTTTCAAGCTTTGAGATGCTTTACGGGGTCCGTGCCAAACTCAGGGGACCTGGCCCAGGCACAGGGAAGCCGAGCTGTGTGACGGGGAGCTTGCTACACAGCCACACGGGAAACATCATCAATTTCAACTAGAGCTGCGGCTGGGTCTAATGCTTATTCTCCTTTCACTCTCATTTAGCATCCCTCTGCTTCCCGAGACACAGGGCATGGAACACAGGAACCACTAACATGAGTGAGGTGATGGAAGGAATGGTGGCACTGTCAGGGATGATCTGATTACTGCCCCAGATCTCAGGGATCCCCACCTGCAGTCACCCCTGGAGCTGCGGACTTGGGGTCACTGGATAAGGAGGGCTTCAGGTTGGGGCAGGAGTCCTTCCTGAGTGAAAGGGAATGAAGTCTTCTAAGGGGCCCCCAGAAACCCAGTGGGTAGGAGAAAAGGTGAGTCTTATTTAATTTATAAATAACCGTTCTTTCTAGCTTGCATTTGAAAGCTACCTTTTACCAAGGCAAAGTGGTTTTCATGAGCTTTTCAGAAATAGGTCCAAATCTCCAAGGAGACTTTCTCGTTCCTGACCAGGCTGGGTGACTCCAGCCCGAGACAGCTGCCCTAGCCGTTGATCTCCTGGAGAGGAGACAGATTGGAAGTGACTGAATTAGTCCAAGGCTTAGAAAACAATCTACTCCTGATCCCAAAAGTTGGGACAAGACGGGCTATGAGAGGCAAAAGGGTTTCCACTGTACCCCAGCCAGGCCTCTGGAGCTCAGCACCGCCCCTGGGGAAACTGGGGATGGAAGGACAAACCCCTGATCCAACACCAGCTCCCAGCCTCCGGGCAGGCGGCTTGTGTTACTCTAGGACTCTGTGCGCCTGTCCTCAGTCTTCCTGGAAAAGGAGACCCCATCCTTTTCCCTATCCCCAGACTGCCAGAGCAAGGGCCTTCATTGAGCATATGTATCCCACACATGCTGAGCTCCTGTGTGTACCAGACGCTATGCCAGGCACAGAGATAGAGAGATGTGAAGACAGTCTAATGAATGTCACTTACCGTACTCTTCCCACGACACAGCCTCTCTCTCTTTCAGCAGAGCTGAGCAGGCCCTTCTTCAGGGGCTCCAGTTAAGGCCAGAGAGGAAGAGGACTCTGGCCAAAGTCACAGAGGCTAATGGAAGCATGAGTGCTTAGACCCACAGCCCTTGGTCCAGAACATGTTCCCATGGGAGGCCCAGGCTCTAGGGAAGGGTAAATCTGGGACAATGAGGGGAGTGTGGGGGAAGAGGAGTGAGACCAGAGTCAGAGTGGGGTTAGAGGAGTAGCTGTCCCACCTTGCCTGCTGGGTGCCCACCCTAAGTCCATTACCTGCCCCCTCCTTGTCTATGTTAGAGACATTTCCTAAGATGGAGCAGAGCCCATGCTCTGGAGTCAGACTTCCCGAGTTTGAATCTTGGCTCTCTTACTTCCTGTGTGACCTTGGACAAGTCATCTAACCTCCATAAGCCTCAGTTTCCCCACCTGGAAAATGATGATAAATCACAATCCCTACTTTACAAGGTGGTTGTGAAGAGTAAATGAGATCATGACGTAGTGTTTGAGCCTCTGAGCCAGATGACCTGGCTTCAGGTTCTGGCTCCATCTCTCACTTCCTAGCTGGTGAGCTCAGACAAATTATTTAATCTCTCTGTGCCTCAGTGTTTCATCTGTAAAATGGTGACAGTTACAGTATTTACTTCACAGGGTTTTGGTAATGATTAAATGAGTTAATATATTCATGTGCTTCGAACACTGCCAAGAACATCGTAGGTGAAATTTAGCTATTATTATTATGCGCAGTATTGTGTAAAATATGTAAAAGAACCCAGTACCACCACACGTGTTATTGAGATTGTTATTGCTCAGGCAGCCCTGTCTCCTTGCCAACCTCCCCCCAACTCTAACTCTAATGAACTCTCTGCTTCTTCAGGAAGGCGTCATTCCCAGCATTCAGCTCCAGCTTCAGGAGGTGAAGAGGGGCAAAGCCAGGCAGTTCTTTGGGCTGATGGGGAAGCGGGTGGGAGGTGAGTTCTTTGGGCTGATGGGGAGGCAGGCGGGCACCCAGCAATGAGTGGTTCTGAGTGGGTTCTGTTATAACAAGCAGGGGCCCTAGCTTAAAGCCCAGGATCCAGGGTCCATTACTCTAGTCTGGTATGGGTTGCCCACGCAATGGGATGGGGTAGTGCCCATATAGATTATCATCCAAACCAGTACACTCGGAGAGTGTTAATTACACCAGGCAACAGCTATAAACCAGGCTGTCTCTAGCATATGGAGAGTATGGTCACCCTAAAGGTGCTGGCCGGTGCTTTGCACCCTGGCTGGTGCCCTTGCCTTCAATACTATGGACAACTTTGAAGAGCACTGGTGAAGCTAGAGATCAGCATCTAGATGTGAGCAAAGCCAGGGGCCAAGCTTTCTAGTGGACTCTGTTTGGCTCACATAGAATTATTACAATGAACCTCTGTTCCCTGAGGGCACTCTCAGTGCGGTAATCACGTCCTAGGGGTTCAAGGAGACAGAGCAGTTTGGGGCAGAGAACAGTGTTCTCTTTTCTTATTGTCAACAATACATATATTTTTAAGTGGTGTTGGTGAGGGTATGAAGAAACTGGTGCTTTAATACACTATTTAGAGGACATGTTGACAATATCCATCCCAGTTGGAAATACACATACCTTTTCACCAAGAGCCTCACTTCAGAGAATTTATCAAATAGAAATGCTATTGACACATAAGCCCTGAGACAGTTGGACCAGAGTGTTCATTGCCAACTTGCTTATAAAGGTAAGAATTTGGAAACAACATAGAAATATCAGTACAGAATGATCAAAATATATTAGACACATCCATAGACTTTGTGGCCATTAAGGATGAGGCAGATCTGTGGAAAGATATGGAAAGATTTCCAAGATATTGGTTAAGTGGAAAAAGCAACTTATAAACAATATGTATGATAGGAGCCTACTTGTTTAAAAGAAAACTATATACTTACACATATATATATGCAAATACATAGGGAAAATCCTGGAAGGATAAATATCAAACTGTCAACAGGGGTTACATTTAGAATAGGAAGTGGAAGTGAGGGAGGGAGAGTAAAGACAGACTTTAATTTTTACTGTACTTCTATATTACTTGATTCTTTTTATAGTGGGCATGTATTCAAGGACTGCTTTTGTAATTAAAAAAAAACAGAGAAAACCAACCTGTGACCAAACACTTTTGGCCTTAGTTTCCTCCTCCACAAAACAAGGTTTGGACTGGGCCATTGCAGAGCTTTCTTCCAAATCCAACAACCCATGAGAAGCAGGGATGTGGGTATAAGAGAAATATTTCTTGAGCACCTACTATGCTCTCATCTGATTAGATCTCACAACAACATCCCATTTATCACCAGTGGGGAAACGAAGGTTCAGATTTTAAAGTACTTAACGAAGGTTAACCTTCGTTAACCTCAGGTGCCAATCACCCCAAAGTCTGTGCACTTCCCACTACTCCACACCGCCTCCTACCAGGAGCAGCTGAGTGGCTCAGCCACATGAGGACAAAGGGGAGTGACTGGAGTTTCCCTGAAGACCCACAAAGGCACCAAATCCCAAAGAGCCTTGAGCCCTTCCCATCTCACCATGCCCCTGGGGAAAGCCATACGGTCCTCATTCCTTCTTTCCTTCCCCCAGGAGTACCTCCCATCCAGCCAGAGAGAAGAACGGGTAAGTGTTGTTCAGACCTTCCCCTCAGCATGCTCCCTGGGGAGTACTGAGTTGTCTTGGCCACTAACAAGTCAGGGAAGTGAGAAAAGATGTGGTGTCCAGGGGCACACCAGGCTGGCATTGCAGAGGGTGGGGCCAGTGTGGTTTGGCCACATGCCAGGCTTCCGGGTTGTTGCCTGAGGGCAGTGGTCTATGATGCCCAGGGAGTAGCTGCAGAGATAAGGAGGAAATGGGGATGAATCTGCTTCTGCCAAAGGTTCAAGATTACCTCAGGTCTAAAGCATGGTTTGAGAAAAACTAATCAATCTATTTCCCACACTGCATCTGAAAAGATCTTTTTAAGGTTTGCTTTGTAGTCAGGAAGATTGGCCCTGAGCTAACATCTGTTGCCAACCTTTTTTTTTCACCCCAAAGCCCCAGTACGTAGTTGTATATCCTAGTTGTAGGTCCTTCTACTGCTTCTATGTGGGAAGCCACCTCAGCATGGCTTCATGAGCCGTGTGTAGGTCTGTGCCCAGGATCCAAACCGGCTAACCCTGGGCCACCAAAGCAGAGCGCGTGAACTTAACCACTATGCCACCGGCCCAACCCATGGAAGGATCTTAAAAGTGCAAATCTGAGTAGCCAGTACCTTGCCCAAAATCTTTCAGTGAAAAGATAAAATCAAAACAAACAACCTTTACCCACCACCCTTCAGTGCCCTCAGGATCAAGTCCAATGCCTGAACGCGACTCCAGCATCCTCTGGGGCTGCTCTCGCTGACTTGGCTCCCAGCCCCATCTCTCCTTCCCTGCCTGCCTGCCTTACCCAGATGGAGCTCGTCTCCATGGCCTGGGCACAATGCTGTCCTTGGCATATTGCACTGCACTGTACTCCTGGGTCACACAGCTGGTGTCCCTAGACTGGAAACTCCTCATGAGCAGGTACTAGGTCTGCCATCTCCTTTGTATCCCCAACTCCCAGCAGTTTCTATTAGAGGTACCCACTATGTGTTCATGAAAGCAAGGGCAGAAGGGAAGGAGAATGGAGGAGAAAGAGGAAGGAATCAATGAATGAATCAGTGAACGAATGAACCAATCCATAGTTTTTCCTCAACTCCCAAGATGATCAAGAAACGACTCCATTTACAACGCCCCAGCTCCGGCCCTGTCCCTGCCCTTCCTGTTCCCAAAGCAGCCTTCCTCTGCTGCACTCTGTCTTTCTTCTCTGTCTCTTCTCTCTCCATCACCAGGGAATCAGCGAGGACAAGTGGTCCCAGACCTCCTGGGCAAGGGAAGACCATCTACAGAAGGTAAGTGAGAGCCTCTAGTGGATTGCAAGGTATCATGGGAAAGGGGCCAGATACTTTGCTGCCAGTCTCCATAGTGGGGGCCATGCAGCTGGACAGACAGAACAGGCTCCCCACAAGCCATTAGGCAGAGGCCACAGAGAAGAGAGCAGTTGAGGGGCAGGGAAGTGGTCCCTCTGATGATCCAGGAGGGGCCAGCTGACGCCACAGAGAATGGTGTGTAGTTTTTCCGACCATGGCACATACTCCTTATTCCCTCACTAATCACTGATTGTTAAGAGAGTCATGCCTTTAGTCTTAAGATGTTTTCTGTCTTTAATAACTGTAAATAAGTGCAAATCACCCAGGTGAGTAATAACCTAAGCAGGTATCAGCTAACACCTTCTGGCAGGGGCCACAACCCCAAGAAGGCCCAACTATATGCTCAATAAATGGATGAACAGGCATGAAAGTAGATAAGTGAATCAGGCTGAGGGAAAGATCAATAGCTCAAGCCACCCAGCACATGAGGAAGGGTAGGGGGCGTCCCAGCTGGAAAGATGCTGAGCTCCAGTTTGCCTTCCCTAGTGCCTGACCTCTCCCCCAAGAGCTGCAGACTTCTGGACCCCTCTCTAGCTTCCCTGATGAACACCTGCTCCTTCCAACACAGGCTCTTCCCATAAAGATGGGAAAGTCCTCTATTTTCCCCCGAGATTTTTTCTAAGTGTCTGAGCCATTCCATTCAAAGGGCCATCAAAGTCACCCTAATACAAAATAGAAATGAATGCCCTCCGTGCAGTGTGGGCGGGAATCTTAAAGTCATCATTTTTCAGGGATGGAACACACCTTGCCCAAAGTCACGCAGTGAGCTAATAACAGAGCCAAGACTAAAAGCTGTGCCTACTGTTTCCCAATCCACGGCACTTTCCACGTCCCCAGGAGGGCATTTGGGATTGTGAATACAGGATTACCACTTCCCTTCCTTTAGAGAGGAAAACAGGGTTGGCTCGTTCCTGCTCTGGAGGCATTGACGATTGAGTAACAGCAGATACAGCACATGAACCTTCAATTTGATTGCCCAAGATATCTATAGCCGGAGAAACATGACTTAGGGACCTGGAGGGCCTCGGGAACAGTGACTAGGGAGGGCCTCCATGGGTGGAGGAGACAGACAAGACTCCCCTAACCACCGTCCAGGTACAGAACTCTTCCCAGGAAGAGAGGACGAGGACCACGGGTCAGAGTGAGAGCCCCTACCGCACATTTCCCAGTGGATGAAACCCCCTTTCTCCCTACCTGGACATTACAGCCGACCAGCCAGCCAGGCCAACCCTCTTCTCCGTGTTTCCTGTGCGTCCAACCTGGCCCTCTGAACTCACTGGGGTTCCCTCCAGGACTCTCAGTCTCAAGCAACGGTTGTGCATAAATATACTGTTCTCACAGTCGCAAACTGGAGTGATCTCTCCCTCAGCACTCAGAGCTCGCCTTTGACTACAGAGCAGGGTTGTCTCTCACCCAGTTCTTTGTCTTCTGTGCCCAGAACACAGTAGGGGCTCAATAAATGAATGAACAGTGAATGGCTTCTTCTCTGGTACAAGGCAGAGGGCAAGAATGTGGCCTGGCATGTCAGCAGGCCAGGAGGCCTTTTCCAGAATTGCAAAGGGAAATACTAAACAGCCTGGTCTCCACTCTCAGGTGGGAAAACAGGCTTGGGACACAGGTAAGGACAACAGCCCAGCCTGAAAACACTCTCCCTACCCGCAGCCAGGATCTCAAGGACCCAAACCCAGTGTCTTCTGACGTGGAGAAGAATCGGGTCCCAAGCCCTTCATCAATTCTCATGTATAAGGCGGCCCTTCGATTAACGGCTTTGCTTCTGGGACACAGGTGTCAGTCACTCCCTAAGCACCACTCGCCCTGAGCACCCACAGGAGCTGTTCCCACCCTCAGGGAGCCCAGTCTGATAGGGAGGCCACCGTCCCTGCCCCAGGGGTTTATGGGCAGGCAGGACACAGAGGCCCCCCAGATGCTTAGAAAGAGGCACATCAGCCAGAATGAAACTAGAGGGCAAACTTAGGTAAGAAGCATCGAGGTGCTGAACAAAGGACTGAGTTGGGAGGTGTGTGGGTTCATTAATTCACTAGGCTACAGAACATGTAGCTTCCCTGCGCCCCTCTCCAAAAAGAAGGAAACGCCTTCTAAGTTTTTTGGGGCAACTGATTCTTGGGGGCAGGGAGTGGCTAAGCTGTTTAAAAGGAGGGGAAGAAGGCATGGGTGGAGAGGGCAGACCCTTCATCTGGGTGCTGCGGAGTTTTAGCAGAGGCCTCTAAGGAGAGGCCAAATAGTGTCAGCACAACCAGCAAGGTTCTTCTATTCGACCTGTAGTGCAGGTCTCTGTCCTAAGGCTGACGGTTCATCCTGAGCCCTGAATAAACCTCAAGCCTCTCTTCTCCATGCTCACCCCTTACCCATGCCTAGTGAGAAACACGGGGGTGGGAGACGGTACAACTCTTCGCCACTACCACAGAATTTCCCAGTTAGCGTATTTCTCATTCCATCCACTCCTAACCTCTAACCCATTAGCATGCCCATTGTCTTCCCCACCTCACCGCACCCAGTGCTGTGATCTCAAGAGGTGGTTCACTGTAATAATCCAACTTGAAGGATCAGCAGAGGATTGAAGATTTTATTCTTGTGTTTGAAGTTTGGGACACTTAAGAAAAACTGAAGTCAGGGGCCGGCCCGGTGGCACAGCAATTAAGTGCACGTTCTGCTTCAGCGGCCTGGGGTTCGCCAGTTCAGATCCCGGGTGCGGACATGGCACCACTTGGCACACCATGCTGGGTAGGCGTCCCACATATAAAGAAGAGGAAGATGAGCACAGATGTTAGCTCAGGGCCAGTCTTCCTCAGCAAAAAGAGGGGGATTGGTGGCAGTTAGCTCAGGGGTAATCTTCCTCAAAATAAATAAATAAGTAAATAAGAAAAACTGAAGTCACCAAATATTTCATGAGTTTCCTCTATGTGCTGGCACTTCACTAGGAACTCAGATGGGACTGGGTGTATGAAAGCACGAGACTGGAATTTGTCCTGGAAGACCTAAGGACCTTAGAGGGGAGTCAAAATGTCCTTGCTCTGCGCAAAAGCCACACCCTGCTCTCCAATGATCCTTTTCAAACCCAGCATGTTCACTCAACCTTCTGGTTTTTGCACATGCCATTTTCTTCCTGTTCTGGTGAATTCTTACTCAGAGGGTCAATGTCTCTAAAGCTTTCCCAATCCGGCACCCGCCCATTCGTTCCCTCCTCCAAGTTCCCAGAGCACCTTGCACATTCTTCCATTACAGCACTTAATAGATGTTGTTATAATAGTTTATTTCCTCAACTTGAGAAACAGGGTTTCTAAAGTACGTGGACCTCATTTATCTTTACCCCAGTGCCAACGATAGTGCTCAGCACACAAGAGGTCTTTGGAGAGTTTTGACGGACTCACACTTCCTGTCCTCAGGGAGTCTCTCTCTAGAGAGCCATGAAGGAACCAAACTTAAATACAAGTAACTGAAATAATAGCAGCTACCACTCATTGAACACATATCCTGTATTTCTCAACTCGGCATGTCCAAACACTGAGCTCTTGACCTACTGCCCCAAAGCTATTCTTCACCATCATCAGCATCTCCACAAATGGCACCTCCACGCATCCAGCTGCCCAACCAGAAATCTGGAGTTACCCTCTAGTCCTTGCTCCTCACATCAAATATATCACCTGGTTTGTTGGTTCTCCCCAAATCTATCTCAAATTCATCTTCTTTCCACCTTCACTACCACTGTTAATACCAGCCACTGTCTTCCCTTGCCTGGAGGGCAGTTTCCTGAAGGCTTCCTTGATTCCCATCTTACTGCCAGACCAGCCCCATCCATTCTCTTCCCTGAGAATGACCCTTTAAAACGGGCAATCAGATCATGTCCATGCCCTACTGGCCACAGTTTGGTTTCCTACGATACACTGACATTGCTGTTGAGGCCTCCAAGGCCCTGTACTTTCTGGTCCCCCTACCTCCTCACCAGGCTTTGTCTTAGTCCGTCATGCACACCAAGTGCTTGCCTTCCTCGGGGTCTGTTCTCAGGCTCTTCCCTATCTAAACACTGCCCCAGCCCCTCCACTCCTCCCTTGGCCAACTCCTCACCATTCACGTTCCAGAATAAAGGTCCTTCCTCAGACACGGCTTCCTCAAAAACCAAGCTCAACTAGTTCTCTCCAGTTATGCTTACACACCTTGTCCTTTTCCATCCATAGTATTGCTCACAATTAGAAATCATATGCATTTAATACATCTCTTTCAGGAGACTGCAAGTTCCACATCTTTTATGTACAAACTATTTGTGTATGTATCAGCATTCTGCATGGCAACTTACCTTCACAATTATCCTCATTCTGCAGATGAGGATAGGCCACATGCTTGAAGTTACACAATGGCAGAGCCAGGATTTGAGCCAAGGTGTCTTCACTCCAAACACACTCAACCTCTACACTTACTTGGTCTATGCTATAGTCACATAGATAAATCTCAGGTGGAATTATGAAAACTTCAAGAGGAATTCCTTTTTAGCTGGGCCGTTTCAACAGGCAGGAAAGAAACTTCCAAATGGCCCCACCCAGCCCCGCGGCATTTCTGTCTCTCGAGGCTCCTTCCAGATGAAATCATTTTAGGAAGTGTTACATTCTGTGTCTCCCTCATGGGAAAATCCCAGGAGGGAGGTTTTGAGAAGCCCTGAAGTCAAGAAATACACTGAGTGTTCACTTTAACTCAGTATTTTCCAAGTTTGACTACAGTACCCTTTCGATCCACACTACTTTGTGTTTAACGGGACACACTTCGAGGAATGTTTAAGTGGAGGCTTTCCCAGTAAAAACAGGAAAAGAAATAGAGACCAATCCAGCTGCATGTTGAAGCTGTGTGGGGGAATGATGAAAGCTATGTAGGCTGAGTTAGCTTACGGAAAGACTTGAAAGCCAGGATAAACGTGAACTTAATGCAATCAGAAAACAGAAGCCACATGAATTCTTGAGCAGGGAAGTGATGGGCCTCAGTCTTGACAGTAGGAGACTCTCCGCTTTCCCTAATCCACTCCCATAAGGAGGTGGCTAAGAATGCCAAGGCCAGGCAGGGACCTCAGAACCAATTTGACTGACAGCTGAGCCAAGCTGAATGACCAAACAGGTGACCAACTGGCTCTGAGGGTGCCATTACGTATTATACGAATACTGCCCCCTGGAGTTACACAAGGTGGTGGCCCTCCCATGGGCACACCTGGCTTTCCATCACAGGCAATAACTGATGGGACCTACAAGGCCAAACTGAATTCTAGACCTTGAGTTTCAAAGTTCTTGTTTCACTTGCCCATTGCTGTGTATCAAACAACCCCAAAACAATTAATGGCTGAAAACAGTATTTTTCATGATTCTCTAGGCTGGCAGGATACCCACCCCTCACTATTCAGTTTAGCTCAAGATTCTGGTTTGGAAACATGCCAGCTGGTTTCCAAGAGCAAAAGTGGAAGCTGCCAGAATATCACTTCTGCTACATCCAATTAGTCAAAACAAAAGTCCAGTCCACACTTAAGGGAAAAATAGATCTCTTATTGGAAAGAGCAGCACACACATCCAGGGCTGGGAGAAACTGTTGGTGGCCATCCCTGATGACCCACCACACCTCTTTTTCTGTGAGGTAATAATGGAGTTTCTAATAACCTGGAATATAGTAAATACAAGGTGAGTTGTTTCCAGAAACAAATACCCGGTTAAGAAGACAGAGGGGTTTCTTGGAATGAACAGGAGTTCAAGAATAAAGGTGTTTACATCTCACATAGAACATCTGGGAGGAGCAATGGAGCCAAAGTCGTGCAACAGCACAGGTTATTTTCTCCACTCTTGGGCACAAACCAACCCCTAAACCCCAAAATGGCAGCAGCATGACCTGCATCTCCAGGTGTTGCACAAGACAGAGGATACACACCGATATTTCAGCGCCAGGGACATCTTTCACCACTGGACCGTCTTTTGCTCCCTGCTTAGTGACATTCATTGGCATTTTGCTGAAGACACCACAAAGGAAGTGGGCAATTATACTGCCCCCATCAGCAGGAAATAGTCTGGAAGAGGCAGTCATACAAGTTTGTAGCCAAAAGTACTGGCACAAAACCAGTGGAGATCCAATTCTTAATTCCATGGTCCCAATGAATAGCAAGAGATAGCTTCTAGAATTTCTGGCAAGATATTATTTAGCAAGGGAGTTTTCACTTTATTCTCAAAATATGCAAAGCCCTGCACAGCATTTTGTATATATATGTACCTGTGGGGCCACAGTGGGCCAGGCCTTCTCCTTCAGTTGTCATTGACCTCACTTATGGAAGCTGTTATCTGAACCTGTGACACAAAGAACTAGCCTAGGGCCCTGGCTCAGAGTGAAGGCAGGCAGAAGGCAGGATTCTTGTCTTCCCACTGGGGCTTTCTCAAACCAAGAGTTCTCAATTCATAGCCGCAGTCCAAGACCGGATTTCAAAGGCTCAATTTCCTGAACTGTAGACAAATGGGTGCATATTTACACTATGTGCATTAAAAAACACTCAGTGCTTTGAGGGGGCCGGCCCAGTGGCATAGTGGTTAATTAAGTTCACATGATCTGCTTTGGATCCTGGCTGCAGACCTACACGCCGCTTGTCAAGCTATGCTATGGAGGCATCCCACACAGAGGAACTAGAACGACTTACACCTAGGATGTACAACTATGCACTGGGCCTTTGGGGAGGAAAAAAAAAAGAGGAAGATTGGTAACAGATGTTAGCTCAGGGCCAATCTTCTCCAGAAGGAAAAAAAAGGAAAAATCTGCTATAAAAAACCTCAATGCTTTGAATAGATTCTCAAAAGATCAGAAGTAAAAAAAAAGGATAAGGATGACTGTGAGCTGTGCTGCTTGATCACAGCACCTCATAAAACCCACATGTCCTCAATGTCACTGGCTTACCAGTTGCTCTTCAAAGGGGCAGGGCATGCTTATGACCACGTTTGAAAGTTACTAATATACATCCAAAAAGCTGCTTTTCATGCGTTTCATATTCCAGAAGGAATGTGTACTGTAAGCAAGCTGTGGTCTATTTTTCTGTACTGGCTTTTCCTATGTAGCCCCCACCCTGATCTCAACCAACTGGCTTCAAATGAACTCCACTCGAGGCCATTCCTAACTCTAGCCAGGGCGATCTGCCCAGAACTACAGGGGCAAACCAAAGCTGAGGACAAGTCCAAAGCATCATCTTTCCATATAAAAGGTATACCATATTGTTAAAAATTACTTAACATGACTCACTATTCCCTTGTGAGAAATGGGAAAACAGGCACAGAGGCACCAGATGACTCAGGACAGCATTGTCAAAAGTGTGGGATTTGGAATCAGAGAAGCAGGGTGCTCTTTCTGTTTCTATAACCCAGCAGCGAGACCTCCGAACCTCAAATTTTCTCCTGTGGGAAGGGAGAGAATACACACGTTACAGTGGCGCTGTGGTGAGGACCGAAGGAAACGCCTAAGTGAAGGGACAGTGCTTCCTAAACAGCTTATCCATCAGAAGCACAGGCAGAACGGGGCACATCTGCCTCCTGCTTCAGGTCTCTGGCCCCCAACTGCTGCTTATAGGATCTACTATAATCCAGTCTTTTGTCTCAAAGTTTCCACCAATTTATATTTCTTGCAACAGAAGCCACTAGAAGCATGAGGGCCTGTGGCTGAAGCAAGGAAATCTAATCAGAAGGGAGAGGATAATTAATCATTAAGGAATCAAACAGCTGAGGAAGCAAATGGTAGAGGGGAGGGTGTAGGTTCCCAAGTTGAACAGACCAAAGTGAGATTCCGGCCTTGCTGCTCACTGGGTCACCTTGGGCTTCAGGTTTCCTTCTGCAGAACCAAGGTGAACTCCTACTGCACAGGCTAACACGAGGGTCAAACGAGGCAGTGTGGAAGCACCCAGCTCAGTGCTGAGCATAGAGGAAGCAACCAGCATGTGCTAGGGCTCGCTTCTTCCTCCACAAATAGAGTAGGTGCTTCCACTGACAGGGTCTCAGGAGCTAGTTCCAGGAATAACTCCAGACTTTTGCTCTTCTAATGAAGGAGGCTAAGCAGCTGAGCTTCTTTTGTGCAGGTAAAAAGGAGTCAGAGGGGACAGAGTCTGTCTTACTCAAAGTTGCCAAGAAAGTGAACACTGTTCCCAAACCTGTAAGGGATTTAAACCAGAGAAACCTTCCTTTTATTTTTAGGTGAGGAAAGGGGGCAGCAATCAGTGGAGGCTTGGGACCCAGATTGTGCACAAAATTTCAGGTGCCTTGACCTCTCAGCATTCCATTCCCGTGATCCTTATTATCTACTTCAATCTTTTCAAAAGGTGAGAGAGCAGACTTTCCCTTTGATGTAAATATTTAGAATAGAGATTTGGGCCCACGTTCTAAGATGAGTGTAAGAGGGGTCTTTTTATAACCTTCAGCTTCTCTCCATCCCATCCTCCACCCCCAGTAAGTGATGCACAGGACTCTAACCTTGCAAAGGAGGACCCTTAGCTTGTCCGCTGAGATAGGTTCTCACCACTACCAGCCACGGTGAGAAAAACCACCCCAGCAAATGATTTCCACCCTCCTTCCTTCCTCTATACAGGTAGGTGTCTGGCCTTCCTTTTCTTGCACTGGGTAAATACAAAAGGAAAATTACTTGCAGACATCAGCTACTTTCAGTAATCACCTCATCATTGACTCTCCCGGGTAGAGAAGTGGTATTGCTCCTCACTAGTGGCAGATAAGCTTGGAGATGAGAAGGGATATACCTGTTCCCACCTCCCACAACATCAATTGTACCCATCTGTCCCAACTTTCTGCTGGTTCCTTTGCCCTTTACATCAGAAGAAAAGGAACTTAATGAAAGAATGAATACTACTAACTCGTCATTGCTATGCGTACCTATCAGTTGAAACCAAAGTGAGGCAGACAGAATTTAACCCACCAACCAGCCAAGTTCAGAGCAAGAAGTCCTTCTATAGAAGGCCTGCATCACAGACAAAAAAATTCCACAGCCACAAACCACATACCTCAACAGTCAGTTTACTGCTAGGTAAAATAAATCCCCAATGCATTTACCATTAGTAGCAGGTCAGCTGCATCGTTTTCATACATAAATGAGAGCCCCTGGGTGAAACAGACTTGAGCAGAGAACATGCTTTATTGAGGAGTAGATATAGAACAGCACATTCTACCACATGTGGGGAAGGGTAGCTTCTGTAAAAGGCCTTTACCCCTTAAGAAAATCCCCAGTGAAGTTGCTTTTGGATAAATTTTAACAGTGACACTGAAAATGGCAGGGAGCAGCCATTGAACATGCTTAAACTTAGCTCCCCCCAACCCACAGTGAATATAAGTAGTGTACAGAGATGACAAGAGAAAGGCACAGATGACCAGAGGCGGGATTGTGGTGAGGGCTCCACATGAAGACGACAGTGTTATAGGAGACCAAGTTGGGAAGGGTGACATGTCATACATCAAAAGCTGCCCCAAGATAGCAGGTTATGATGGGCTAGAGAGAAATTAGAGGGAGCATCTCTTCCTTCACTCGGACACCAAAAATAGACCAGAGAATAGGGGGATGGTGGCAAATCCCAAAAAGGAAGTGGAGGAGTTGTTCTTGGAAGGGCATTAGCACTTCAGTCCTAGAGGGAGTGCGAAGCACTGCTGAAAAGAGAAGCAAACCTCGGCAGGGGTGACCGTTCTGCCTTGCTGAGTCATGGGCTGAGATACAGAAGTCATTTTCAATCATTTTCTACTTCTCCGAGGATGTTCAGACAAAATCAATGCAATTTATGTGGAAATCTAGGTATGCTACATCAGACTGGTACTGCTGAAAAGATTTCTGCAGTATAATTAACCAGTTAACACGCAGCATGAAGGGGAGAACTGGAAATTATTTTGGCACCTGCAAATGTAAAAAGGGGCAGGGAATAAAGAGAGAAGAGAACACTTACTACTGGACACTTTCTGGCAAGGCAAAAGTATTCGTTCCCTTCCACCAGAAGACTGCCCACTGCCCAAGGTGAACTCAAACCAAACACAGCATCACCACCTCTTAATTCTTCTCTCCATCTCGTCCAGATAGACTATGCGATGTCACCAAGACTAATCCCTGGGAAAATCTTCAAAAGAATTTGACTCTGGTCAGCCTGATACTGATCAAAAACAGGTCTTCCAATAAAAATGGAGGAAAAAATTTAAAGCGAGATGAAATCCAAAGGGAACAGACCCCTCCCAGTACACACACACTCAGAAGTGTTACCTCTGCCCTGTCCCTCCAAAAAGCACAGTAAGGAATAACTGGAAAGGTCCTGGTCACGGCAACCGTATTCGGAGGTCTGGTGACCGGGTGGCAAAAAGCACTATTACAAAGTTTAGAAGACACAACACAACCTCATGGAGCTAGAGAACATGAGGAGAGAACCAGTGACTGGACAGGTACAGTACCAAACAGAACACCTTGGGTCAGTGCTACAAGGGATCTGCACTCAAGTCTAATATAGATCCCATCCAGGCAACCTCACTGAGGCCGAAACAACAGTTCCTCAGAACCAGCGTCTGCAGTGTACATGAAGGTCGGAGCCAGGACAGTCCTGAGGGGGATGGCCTTCCCAAAGGATACTGTACTTGCCAATCACAAGAGCAACAGAAATGACAGACAGATCCCTAGGGTATGGATTCCTACTGCTGGGGTTCGCTGGCTCGGAGTAATAGGTCACTTTAAGTGCCCTTGGGAGGGGTCCATTTTAAACAGCTTGGATCCATGGTTTTATTGGAGTTGGATCTTTTGGCCTCTTTGGCTATCCACTCATCAATCAGGTCCTGAGGGAGAACAATGGGAAAAAATTATTATATATATTCAACTAAAATGTCTTTACACATGGATTCCAAAATGACTGGTAGCAAAGAAGAAACTGCCAAAAGTTTAACAACATATTAAGGCATAAAATAGGTGTGAAAAAATTATCTTTTTATTTACAAAATGCTTTCCTACCTAATCCATTTCTTTCTACCATGCCCTCAATAAGACCTGAAAATCATTATTCATCTTCCCTTACTACACATGAGTCAACTCAAAAAGTAAAAATGGGCATGAGTTGAAATGGCATTTGTTAAAGGAATTAAAACCACTTCCACAAGCCCTGGCGTTTAGAAGATTCCCCTCCACAGACGGGCCTCAAACGACAGAAGTGCTGGGAAACATAGAGCTGCTTAACTGCAGCTGCTTAACTTGTGTCATCCAAATCTGAGACAGGAGCTTACCAAAAGCTTCTGATAAGGACAAGGTAGGAGATAATCCTAACAAAGGCAGCCCTGCGCGCTAAAGAAATGAGAGCAAGTAGCAGGTGCATGGAGTAAAACTCCTTTAAGAAGGGAAGGTTACCTGTAGCGGGCTTAAGTTCCCGCTGTGCTCCACTAGGCCTCAAGGGGACACCCAGCAAGGAGCAAGTAGCTGATAAACACTTTACCTGTCTCTTTAAAACTAGGTGTTTTCCTTTCCAATACTTGAGCATCTGAAGGGCTTGCAGAGTGCTGACAATGTCCACAGGATTCACAGCTGTCTCCTGGCTAATTTCTGAAACAGAAGAGCCTCTGAGAACCTGGCCAAAGCACAGATCCTCACTCCTCTACAAGGCCCCCTTTTCCCTCAGAGGAAATCCAAACAGACTCCAAATGGTTGGAATCTTTGATACTCAACCCAATCAGTTCACAAAGTTTATGAAGCATTCGTTTGACCAGTCCAAATAGCTATAGAAGAGGGATATTACAGCAAGAAACCACTCTTAGCCTCCACAGAAATCAAGGTCAAGGACAGACCAAACTAAATTCTTCCACTGTTGCATAAATATACAGGGATATGGGGCCAGCCCCAATGGTCTAGTGGTTGAAGTTTGGTGTGCTCCACGTCAGCAGCCCAGATTTGGCTCCTGGGTGCAGAATCACACCACTCATCTGTCAGTGGTCATGCCGTGGCAGCAGCTCACATTAAAAAAAAAGAGGAAGGGGGCGAGCCTAGTGTAGTAGTAGTTATGTTCGTGCGCTGTGCCTCAGCGGCCTGGCGTTCACAGGTTCAGATCCCAGGCACAGACCTAGCACCACTCGTCAAACCATGCTGTGGCGGCATCCCACATAAAATAGAGGAAGATTGGCACAGATGTTAGCTCAGCAACAATTCTTCCTCAAGCAAAAAGAGGAAGACTGGCAACAGATGTTAGCTCAGGGCCAATCTTCCTCAGAAAAAAAAATACACACACACACAGGGATATCTTAGAAGCTCCTGTGTGTGCCAAAAGACTTGAAAACGCTTTTGTTCTTTCTTGACTTTTGTTAAAAACTGAAGTGTCAGCAACCCAAGATTTGATGAGCCAAATGCTCTGGAATCTTTAGGCACCTTTAGTGAGGGTCTCCGCAGAGGCCCATATTCAGTATGCCTTCATTTCTCCTATTTAGATGAAACACAGAATGGGGTATTATCTTTAAAGGTTACAAAGCATGCAAAGGGCCAAGTAGAAAAGTCAGGATATTCAGCAGAGTTAACATCTTGGGTAACAACTATTCTAAAGAGTCAAAAACCAACCTTTGATAGAAATCTCTTTGCCTTGGAAATTATGCAGGTAACGGAGAAGCACTTCTTTCCAGTAACTGCGATAGCTTATGAGCCCCAGATCTGAGAGTGGACGTTCTGGGGAGCCAACTTTTTCTTCCACTTTGGAAAGCAAATAACCTGCCAGGGAACAAAGAGACTTTTTCTAGTAACGCTTTATCTCATGCTAATAGCAAAGAACAATGTGCCAATATGGAAGGAGGTTTAAGAAGTGCAGCCCCCTTTGCAGTATCAGTCAGGGTTCAGTCATTCAGGCGATTGTTCTGTGGCTGTTGTAGAGCATGCTGCCTTTGTACACACAAAAGGGGAAGAATGTCCACTTGCATGGACACATAACAGATATTCAAAACCTCCGGAAGGCTTCACTAGAAACTTTAATAAACGTTACCTGTAGCTGTGTGCTAGCAACAGGATAGATGGGAACCAAGATGGAAGCCATTTCATTATACATAGCTTTTTACATTTTTCAAACGTTTGAACTTCAGAATAGATTATCTCAGTACCACCTATGGGGTGGGGGGGAATCGAATCTCATGAAGCCTCCAGTTCTAACATGTAAACATCTAACATTCAACACTATGGAGATGCAGTCAGCAAAATTCATACTCTGGGAAACTCTACTGGAAAACTAACCTGCTTTCTTCAACAAATAAACAGCAAGGAATAAAGAAAGATATGAAATGGGAACAGATTAAAAGTGATTTACAAGCCACATCTATCAATCCCAATATATCAATTCTATCTAGATCTTAGTAAAAATAACTTTTTTTAAAACAAAATCAGAGAAATTTGAACACCATAATTTATGATATTAAGGAATTTTTTGTTTTTTTAGGTGTAATGGACCTTATCTTTTAGAGACAGCAAAATAATTGAGGGTGAGAATATAGATAAAACAAGACCGGCCATAAAACGGTACTCATCACAGGGAGTTTTATTGTATACTATTATTCTACTTTGTATATATGTGTATGTTTGAAAATTTCCATAAAACTAAGTTTATCACACAGGTGTTACCTATTCAAAGATATACAGTCCTCTGCTCCCCTCAGTGGATTATGCCACTTTCTGGTTCATCTTTTCCCAGGTGGCTTAAAAACGAAAGGACTGGAAGGCTAATTCTAAGAATTCTAATTTTGATTAAAATATGTCATATGACAGTGGACATTGAATAAAACACAGCTGATTCTCATATTTACAGTAGCTATGTTCTATAAAGTGAACACAAAATTACTGAACACTGACCAGTGCTTCCAGGGGAAACAGAAGGTTGGATTCCTACGAGCCTCTGATCACATTTGCATCAACCGATCAATAAGTAATCTTGTTTTATATATTTCTGTTTAACACCACCTTAATATGTAGTTGCCTTATTAACATTCAACTCATGGCCAACAGCACAATAACCTACGCCTAAACGAAGTCTGTCTAACACATATTTTCTCTGTAAGGCATATCACAGACTTTCCAGCAGTATTTCAACACTACACTCGGGCCATTTAAAATCAGCAAAAAAAGCATAAAAATATGAAAAATGTGGCACTAATGGACCATGAAAAGGACGCCCGCTTATACTAAGAGAGCTGAAACAAGGCACGTTGTTTGACCTCAGCCAGGAACGTGTGGTGACATTTTCTGCTGCTGTGCACGTGTCTGCGAAGGACTGCACAAGTGCCAAGAGTATTGATTTGAGGTTACAAATAAATTCTACTGAGTAGGCAAATTCCCAAATACACAATCCACGGTTAATGAGGCCTAAAGCCTCCATCAGGTATACGGATTGCCTCTAGACAAGTCCTTACACAACTGAAATCCCTAATATCCAGGAACAGATTTGAAGCCTTATACATGTACATGCTGTTCATAAGTCTCAAGCTGGGATAATCCTAAAACGCTTACCTTACTATCCTCTGTATCTCCTATCAGGTACCAACTCAGGGGCCTATATTCATTGAGTGTTCAACGCGTTACCAGGTCGGCAGACAACGTTCAGGTTTTTCCCACTTACTCATTCACTTAACAAAAATCAGTATACATCCACTACATGCCAGGAATTGTGGAGACCATAGGACAAAAAGACAGACAATATTCATACAGTTCCTGCCTGTGGAGCTTGTAACTTAGCAGTTTCACTTACTGAAATCAATGAGCATCTTGCCATAGCCCTGTCTCATGTACTGAGGCATGGTAAGGATGCAGGATACATTGTAGTTGAGGAATGAATTCTTTTCCTAAAATCAAGAGCAAATAAATGAGCAGGTCACGAGGGTTTGGAACCAAAGGTGTCAATAGTCCAACAGAGATAGAAAACAAGGCTGCTTGCAAAATATCTGGCTAACAAGTCCTGGGGGAGTGGCTATCAGGCTCAGAGCTATTACGTCCCCACCCTTTATGATGGCCAAGGCCATTAATCCCAAGGTTTCCCCACCTGAGACCTCCAGACTCATTTTAAGGGGGCCGACTCTGGAATATTTACAGTCACAGAGCAGGGCAAGAATGTTGAGACTGCTCAGTCAACCCAGAGCAATTCTATTTAAAAGCAATTTTTCAAAAGGGAGCTGCCTACTGGAGAAGTGAGGGATCCCAAACAGTAAGTCTCCATTCTGGAAAGGTGGGTGGGTGGGTCATAGAACAGTCAAATCACATATGGTATGATTCCATTTATGTAAAAGCCCCAGAGCAGGCAAATTTATAGAAAAAGAAGGGCTGGGAGGGGTTGAGTGGAAACGGGGAGTGTTGCTTACAGGTACGGGGTTTCTTACTGGGGTAACAAAAAGTGACTGCACGGTGGTTGCAGAATTCTGTGACTATACCAAAAACCACTGAATTGTACACTTTAAATGAGTGAACTGTATGGTATGTGAATTACATTTTAATAAAGCTGTTCTATTAAAAAGTCATAGGCAAAATGTGGCCTTGAGTCTTTAAAGGCACAGTGGTGTTATGACTGAAGGAACCCAGCTAGAAAACCAGGCAAAAGAATATATTCCTGGTTTTGAGCTAATAACAGAGAGGAGGGCAAAGCCAGGAGAGTTGGCTTGACTGCAAGATGTGAGCTTGTGGGTTAGGAGGCAGGGCCCTGGACAGTAATTAATAGGCAGCACCACCCACAAGTCCAGAAACAAATAAACCAGAAGCTTTTAATAGAGAACTGCACGTTTTCATTAAATAATCTTTGATACATGGATTTGCCCTTTTTTCTTTTTTTTTTAAAGGGAAGGGCTGTCATCATCACCCAGGGTACTGCCTCTTCCTGTCAGTGCTTTGAGTCCCCATGCGCCAGCATCAATCACCCTGCTCTGCCCATTAGCTTCTTAATCTCCAGATCCTGCTGACCTTGGAAAAATATCCAATGAGGTGACAGCCAGTGTTGTCTGCTTCTGTCATAACATAGAACAGGAAGGGTTCCACATCATAATATAACGTCTTGTGGTCCAGAAAAAGCTTGGCCAACAGGCACAGGTTTTGGCAGTAGATCTAGAAGCGGAGAAACAGAGCTCATGTGTGTGCCAGTGATTCCTAAACTTATCAGGTAAAGGCCTAAACTTAAAGATTATACCATTATTGTTAAGAAAGCAGAAATTGTGTATTTTGGCCAAGAGACGAGTTCTATCTTCTTTACCAGGTGAGATGGAGACAAAACAACCTCCTTCTGAAACCTGCGAATATACAACATTACCACCCCTCTTTCTACGGTCATCACTTTTTACCTTGTTTTTCTTGCCATCCACTTCAAACACGGAGATTGAGCCTTTGCGATATATCTCATCCCCAGGTGGGTGTTTCCACACACATTTAGCCTGCAACAGAAGGGAACCCACATCAGGGAAACACACTTTCCCAACAACACTGCTGCTCAAAGGGAGAAGGAATCATGGGGCAAATTAAACTAGCCGAGGCGACAGACAGTTGGACACACTTGAGAACATACAGCAAAACAGATTTTTTTCCCCCCAGTAAAACAATTAAAGGCTTCCAAAGTCACTGTAATATATTTAAGGTATTTTTATAGAAGTTTGGAACAAGTTTTCTGGATTATATTCTGGCAACGTTTCAACCCAGATTAAAATCATCTCTACGTAAAAGCCAGATAAATAAAAAATACCCTTGCTTATTATTAAAATGCCTTGGGCCAACAGGAAATTCTTAAGCAGCTTACTTGGAGCAGCTTAGAGTTGCTAAGTAAAGGCAGGAGTACTTTCCGCTCACCTTTACCAGTGACTGCTTGTTACCACCTAACCACTATGGTCTTCTTTTTTCAGATTAGAAAATAGACCTACAGTGATAAAAACCATCCCCCCACCCGAATGTTCCCTTTGTTATACAAGGAAATGGGAGCGAGTTTTTCCATGGCTTAAAAAAATAAAAAATAAAAAGACAAGCCAGCTTGGTGGAGCAGCAGGAAGCCAAGAGGCACTTGGCCACAAGGGGGCACAAGATACCTGTTTCCTCACCCCGGATTACTAGTTAAGATTCAACGCAGCTAGACAGCCATTGCTGTAAATAGGTGAATTCTTGAAAAGTTTTATGCAAATACATTTAAAGCATACATATGTATACGAAGCATTTTCTAGTAAATTTTGTTGTGACTTCTGATCAACTCAAGAATCATGCCCCAATTTGTCACATGTAAAGCCAAATATCTATTAACTGGAATTGCTTCAAGAAAGCTCCACCTATAGTTTGTTCCTATCTCCACCCCTTTACTCATGCTGCTCTTTCCAACAATAACCAAACTAATGCAACAATTATTTGTTTAGAAACAGAAGCCAAACTGTTGGCCAAATGGCCAAAGAAAGCCCATTTCAGTGATTATTCCTGAAGCAAAAGGAATCAAAAAGAGGTATCGAGTAAAATAGGTTTTCATTTCCTGAAACTCAATTTCTGTGACTCATAACACAGGAGGATCCTCAAATATTCAGAATGTTTACTTGATCCTCAGACTTATCGAGACCCTTCGTTTTCTCCCTGTACTACTATTCCTCGCCCTTTTTCGCGATTTTATTGGTTAGCGCCACTAAATAACCAGAAACAAAAAGAAAAAGGCCATAAATGGTAAGTAGTTCACATCAATAAAAATACAAGTCTTACTTTCAAAAAGCAAAACCATATTTTAGTTTCGCTCCATGGTCTACAATCATGGGGACAGCCTTTCTGATACTATCACCCCCTATGCTCTAGTGTCCCCATCAGTCCCCGCCCATCACCTCCCCTCCAGCACTCTGTCCCCACCCCAAATAAAGCTGGAGTCTGCAGGGCTTAATTCACAGTGGTGGATCTGGGCCACAACGCTATACAGACTGTGTGCTCCAGAGCCAGGAACACAAAAAAGCAGCATTGCCACACCGGGGAGAAAGCTTAATGACAAAAAGCACAAGCCGCCTGGTTGTAGACGCGCAGCACATGGAAATCCTGGGAAATGAAGCTGTAACGGGAAGGAAGAAGAGACCTCCTAAAAGGCCTGAGTCAATTTATGTTGTGACTATAGAAACAAGAAAAAAAAGAGACTAATCTCTACGCCTTACCCTTTCCCACCCCTACTCCATGGCAGAAATTCCCTTTAAGACAAGACTTTTCATTCTACGACTAGGGAAAGAAAAATGGCTTAAAGCTGCAAAATACCTAGTAAGCCTATTTGTCAATAATAAAGTCAAATTCAAGTCTCTGTTTCTATTTTAACAGGAAGAATGTTCAGAACCAGAAAGCACTAAACAAGAGGGAAAGGCACCAAAATTTCATAATTTGTCTCCTTTAAATAAGCGTTCATTCAACACATATTTATTACCCATGCTAGTCGCTAGGGATACAAAGGTGAGTCACGTTGTCCCTGCCTGTCTAATGAAGTCTACCTAATGAAGTCCATTTATTTTCATCTAGTTTGGGACACAGAAAAACTATAGGCAGAGGTAATTCATATCCCAAGAAGAAATGAGAAGAGCAGACAGCAAGAAAAAAGACAAGGAGATGTGTATGACAAGATGTGGTAAAAGGTGAGTACTAGCCATGCCATACGCTGTATACTCTCCCCCTGAAATGTGGCTTTCAACTTCCTATGCCTTCATCCCATTACTGTGGACCACTGAGAGATGCCTGGACAGATATCATCTTGACAGACATCAAAATCTAGAGATCCCATAGCTTATCACCATCATGCTTATGGAACCCAGACAACTCACCATGTGTCGGCGGAGTATCGTTTGGCTCTTCATGTATTTTAAACAGAATTCACACATGTAGAGACGTCCCAGTCGTGCATATTCTTCAGGATAGGGAGAATGGTACCAAGTATCAAGCTCATAGCGACCAAAAGCAATTGTTTTAATCATATTGCTCCCCTCTGTGATTTGGCCTTGCAGCCTCAACTTCTCCTAATGAAGAGAAGAAATCAAGTCAAAGGAGAATTAGAATTGATCATCTTTGTTTCTAGAAGCCTGTAATAGGCTTAAATGCATGTCACCACGCTGGGCTATGGGGGGGAAAAAAATCAAGACAGATTTGGCTTCTAACTCATGAAAAATCTGCACTGAAGAGGGCTACATGGGCACGGATAATCAGAAAGGCTTACGGAGAACTTACTATCTACACTGCCCAGAGCACAGGTCTCAACAGAAGGTGGCTTTTCTCTTCTCCCTACCACACTGGGCGCCTCATCTCTTGAAGATCAGAACGAGTCCTTGGTAAAATTTCGTTTTTATCAGCCTGAATCAAACTGAATTATAAAAGGCAATCTACCACAAATAATACTCCCCATCTTTACAAAACATTCTAAAACTAAACAGTAAAAGATTACCTAGAATGTATTTTACGTATCTGCAGAAGCTTTTACAAAGCTGTGTAGATCTGTACGACACACCCCCACAGTGGGCACCCTCTCACCTTAGGTCCTTTAAAAAATATTTTTGAAATGTGGATGATGCTTTAATTCTGGAATCTAAAGTCTAGAAAGTAGAAATTATTTTGGGATCTCTATCCCCACTCAGTGGCTACGAGTTGGCTATAGAAATCGTTTTTAACACACCCAGGTGGAGAGTTGTGAAAGACTAGCCTAGGAAATGCTCGGTTCCAGAGTGGGACAGAGAAAACCACCAGTAACAGCCCATGTCAGCCAAGGGCAGCTATCAAACCCTGCCTCTCACAAAACTTTCAACGAGTCTATTCGAGGATTTTTAAATTAAGTATTCAACATCATTTGGGAAAAAAAGGAAGATGAGATTCACATTACAAACTAAGCTTCCCTGGAACACATTTAATCCATGAAATCAGAGGTAAACTCAATCACAAGTTCCTTAAAGCAAAACTGCTGAAAATTCTGCTAGGGTATCAAAACTAAATGTTAACTAACAGAAAACCATCTTAATATATAAAACTTGGCTGTGCTGTGTCAAAGATTAACTCTAAAATATCTGATGACAATCTTTCCCATCGTTCCTCCTCACCGTTCTTTTTATTCTTTTACAGCAGTATTGCAGGGCTGTGGCGACCCTGCAAAGGGGAGTTTCTGTTTGGGTTAAGAGGACAACAGAGAGGGTATCTCCCAGTCTCGAGGTTCTCAGAATTGCAAATTACCCAACTGAGACAAAGTGGCTCCTATTGTTTCATCCAGCTTACCACCTCCACCAAACAGGTCCTTCCAGGAGTGAAGGTGGAGAGGGAAAACTGTAAGGGACAAGGGAAGGGAGGAGGGGTAATTGATTTTAAATAAGAATGGGAAGGAAGACAGTCTCAAATAAGGATAGCTGGGAGAAAGGGAAAGAGATTCAAGCAGCAAGGCACATCCAATTCCCATCAAACTGATTGCTCGTCATTTTTCTTGGCGTTTCCAAGTGTCCTTCACAAGTGGTCCTCAGCTTGGAGGTTTTCATACTCACCAAATCCTCTGATGCCCGGGCTTGTGCTCTTCGGAAAAGATCCAAGTCATACTCGCTAGTCAGGTTTTCCAAGAGAGGTTCCCGAGTGTTCCCATAGGTCTGCCTGTGTTCCTAGGAAAATAACCAGAGCATGATACTCTCTGCTTCTAAGAATTTATCTATTTCATTTCAGTCTCTGCCAACCGGAAGGCCAAGCAGAACCATAAGCTATTTATTTAGTGCCAACTATATGCCAGGCATTACACTAGGCAACAGAGATTGAGCACAAGACAGACTATTTATCAGGCAGGTTAACGCCAGAAGACACCCACTACCTACCCTAGTGAATCTGCAAAGGAAATGCTCTTACAACTTCTCCAAAAGGGAGTTTCATTCTTCTATCTCTAAATGAGCACCTCAAGGATCAGAACTCTACGCCTCCATTTCTTCCTCTGAAAATATGCACGACAGCACAAATAAATAAAATATAACAAACCCAAAAGGCACTACAAATTCCGAGAATCTTGAGATCCGCAAGGAACCCTGGTAGATATTTCCCCACTTAAAAACAAAACAAAACAAAACACAGAGGCTGTAAGCCTTAAGTCTAAGATTTTAGAACAAAAGGACAATCTGCAGGTAGAAGGGGCAGTTGGACTAGGCAGTCTTCTGTAAATTCTCTCACTTGAATTGCTGCACCCACCATGACGCTGTCCGCCAAAGGCACTGTAATGCTACCACGTTAGAACTCCTCTAGCCTAAGTGCATAGAACAGGCTGGCCTTTTTGAAAAATGTTTTACTAAACATCAAGCAAGAACAAAAGAGGGAATAGTCACAGAAAATCAGAAGCATAAAAATAATCCAGTTTTAAATAATTATCAGATCTTACCATGGCGGCCACTACAGGTATCATTCCACAGGAAAGAAATTCCACAGTGGAAACTTCCCTTTTAAACCTTTGATTCTAGCCCTTCCCACTCCGTCCTAGACTCCACCTCCCACCCAGAGAATAGGAGATAATGGTGGTTAAGTGGAGTGGATGGCTCATCCCCGGGAAGAACATTATAGATTTCACACACATATTAGCATATGAAGAAACCATTCACCAATGCCTTTACCCCTAGTAAAATTTCTTTGAGTTAATCCGTGCCCATCTGATGGATATCTTGTTTAATTTGGACTCTCACCTAAGATTTAGGTTCTAAGCATTAATTATTTCTTCTAGTTTCATGAACTCTTTTTTTTTAAAGCTTAAAAAAAAGTCCTATCCAGCATTTTTACCAGGAAGGCTGGGTCCAATAACCTAGCCCAAACTACTGGAAAGCAGATGTTTGGAAGACAAATTTCAGCTTTTACCTCAGACACTCTTTCTACCTATATGATTCTGGGCAAATTACCTCTCTAAACCTCAGTTTCCCATCTATAAAATAGGTGAAATACCACTCATCTTTGTTACAAAGATGATGAGCAACACAACCACAGTGTCTAGCATATGAGCACTCAATAAATGGTATTATCGTATTATTGCCCCTCTACCCAATCTGTAGATAAAAACACTGACCAAGACAGAGGAAGCATACAACCTTGCACCCCACAGCCCACTACTAGAGTCCTCCCTCTACACACCCAACAAATTCACCCCACAACACACCACCCATCTCACATTGGCCCATCTCCATTTACTCATAAGGTTATCATTTTCAAGACAGTGATGACTACCAAAAAAGTAAATACATAGTTTGGCCTATTTTTGTCTTAGGGAAGCCATGCTGACTAAGTATCCACAAAACATACTTTTCATAATTATTCTAATGACTAAACAAGCAAATGTTTTAACTCCATGAAAAAATAAAAAATAAAAATACACATCATAAAAAAGACAGATCACAAGCCAAAATGGTAACAGTGGTTTATATCTTGGTGGGTGGTTTTCCTTGGAATTTTTCTTCTCTCTTTTTTCCGTATTTTCAATAGTAAGCATTTATTAACACATTTATGACAAAACAAATCTCTACATAAAATTAAGTTTTATGCAAAAAATTTCTTGAAGAATTTTAATTGAAATGAGGAAATTAGTTCAAAATATTTAAGTGAAAACACAGAATTCAAAGTTGTACTTATAGTAATATTCAAATTATGTAAATAAGGCATTATGTAAAAAGCCAGAAGGATATATCCCAAAATGCTAACTGTGGTTATTTTTAGGTAGTAGAATTAATGTGTATTTCTGTATGCCTTTCTTAACTGTTCTATATTTTCTATTACAAATGTGCATTACTTTTAAAACTAGAAAAAAAAGTTAAAATACTACAAAAAGATCTATTATAGAACATATTACCCAATTAATACCTTTTATCATGCAGAAATCTTATTTTTTCTTAAAATAAGTGGACTACCACTTCACTTGAATATTTTTCCTTGCACAGACATCTCCAATATTTGTTGGAGAGGGTGAATTTAACCCTTTAAAGCTATAGCGAGGTTTACAAACAACTAGAGGATTGAATTTTTTTCATCTAAATTCTCACAGTATTTTGTTTTTCAAAGACCTCCTGTTTCTAGTCTTAACAACCCACTTTTGGGGGATTATAGTAAACTCTAACTGCCAGAGAAGAGTCCTTCTATTTATAGAGAATACTAAAGGGCAAATCTGAAAAGCAGAAGCTTAGAAACCAAAACGAATCAAACGTGAGAGCAAGAGTTCATGCTAATTAAATATTTAACTTTTTCTCACCATGTATTTTTCTTTCTGTTCTTTGCTCAGCCCAGAATTCCTTTTCTTCCTGAGTTCAGCCACCTTTTCCTTATATCGCAGCTGCCTCTCTGTTGGGGCCTAAAATGAAAAAGGAGAAAACTGAGAAGCTAGCTAGAAAACCCATTGTGCAATTAAGTTTCAAAATGAAAGCAACCAAAAAGCAGGAGGCGGGGATGCCAGATGTGTTACAACCACCCTGTAAATACTATAGCAATTTTAAAATTCCAAATTGGGCTCCCCCATCACCTAGACCACTACCTTTACTGTCAGTTAATATGAGTTCAGGAATGTACTTACTTTAATATTAACCCAAACAGAACATAAATCAAGGATGCAAGTTCCCATCAAAGCAACAGGAATAAAATAAAGATTGCTTCAATTCAATAAGCATTTATTGAATGCTTACCATTTTCCAAGTACAGATACAAAAATGAATAAAAATTTAAAAACTGATTATGAATAGAAAACAAGATAGACAATGAAGAAAAGTGTAGCTACCACTTAAAGAGTGCTTATTCCCTGCCAAGCACTGCAGATAGGTACTTTATGTGTATAATTTACCCTACCAGGGAGGTATTATTTACTCTTTTTATTAACAAGGAAATAATGTTTAGGGAGGTCAGCTGACCTGCCCAAGACCACACAGTTAGAATAACAGAGTCACGGTATTCAAATCCAGATCTGTTTGGCTCCAAAGCCAAATTCCCTCATCACCATGTTTCCTGCGCTATCCACCTATAATCTAACCACAACAGACACCCATATGATGAGCTAAGTATATATCACGTGACAGGGGCTAAACTAACATTCTGAGAACATCATAGTGGGAATACATGAGGAAGGAGAAGATTTGGGAAGAATTCCTACAACAGTGGAGAGTTGCACAAGACCTTGAGGGATAAATACAACCTCTTCTTGGTACAGGTATAGAGTCTTAGGCAGAAAAACAGCAAGAGCAAAGACCAAAGGCATTCAGAGAGGAATAAGGAATTAAGTGTAATCAACAGGCATGAATGTTCAAAGAAGAAGGATTAGAGCAAAGCAGCATCTTAGAATCCTAGTAAAGAGGGAAAAGGAAGACAAATGACATAATCAACAAGTGTCAAATGCTAAGGAAAAGCCACTGATGACCTTGGAAACATGCCAGCAGAGTGGAGGGGTCTGAAGGTAAATTACAATGGGTTAAAAAGTGGATGCAAAATGAAGAAATAAACCAGCAAGTGCAATCTTTCAAATAATCAGGATTATCCTTTATAATTATTCTCTTACTATTATTACTAAAGATAGCATGACTCCTTCATTTATGAGGTAGAAGTGTTTGTTTCATGAAAATTTACCATTTGGAAAACAAATATGATTCTGAGTTTATGACTGAAGACCAGTCATTCAGACATACCATAGGAAACAAGAGACATGGATATACCTAAAGACAGTCATGGGGCAGAGGAGAGCCAAGACTTGGCTCTCAAACTGTGAACGGCCAGAGCTTTAACGAGGCCCATACCTGGTGCCTGGTTGCATGCCTGTTGTTGTCATCTTGCCTGTGGGACAGCATCCTTTCTTCTATCTGCTTATCCCGGCTCTGTGCTCTCACCTGCAACCATCAATAATGTCAATAAATCCACCTGCTTCTAAGACTATGTTTACTTAAAGCATAAGAATACCATAGTAATCCCTTGAATTTGTGTTCTGCTTTTACTTTCAAAGGGTCTTCACACTTATATCACAATCTCTAGAAGAAACAGATAAGGCAAACTTCACATTCTGTTTTCTCAGCCATTAACTGAGAATCAGAGAAGTGAAATAATTACAGTCACGCACCACTTAACGATGGGGATACATCCTGAAAAATGCATCATTAGGCAATTTCGTCATCGCCTGAACATCACAGAGTGTACCTACACAAACCGAGATGGGCTAGCCTATCACACACAGGCCATATGGTATTAACTTTATGAGACCACCATCGTACATGTGGTCCATTGTTAACTGAAACATCATTATGCAGCGCATGACTGTACAACTAAATGATGGTCAAGCTAAGATTTTAATTAAGTCTGATGACTCTGAGCCTGGACTCTTTCCACTGTACAAGGGATAAGAAACAGTGTGAGGAAGTGCAAGAACAGAGGGAAGAGTACAAAGAAAAGGTTGAATACCTGTGGTCAAGTCTATAGGGAAACTTAAATCTGTAGTTATGTGTTCTTAAATTACATTAGCTCTCCAACAGTTTCAATTTCATCTTCTCAGAAGTGAAGAACTCATATCCAACTGCCTATTCAACTTCAACACTAAAACTCATCATGGTCACAAGAGAATGACTGATATTCTCCCACAAATCTACTCCACCCAAATCTTCCCTGTATCAATAAACAGCAACATCTTCTAAACAACTGTTCAGGTCAAAAACCTGAATGCCACCCTTGATTCTTCTCTTTCTCTCACACCTCACATCAAATTTATTAGGCTGCTCCCTCTAACATACATCCTGAATCCAATCAATTCTTACTATCCCCACTGATAGAACACTAGTCCAGGCCACCATCTATTACCTGAACTCTAGAGCAGCCTTCCAACTAGTCTACCCTGGGTCAACTCTTGCCCCTTCCAGTCCATTCTCCACATACAAGCAAGCTGTGATTTTAAAAAGTGTTTATGAAATTACATCACACCTGCTGAAGCCCTTCAAATGTTCCCCATTGCCACCAGAATAAAAACATACACCTTGTGCCAACGCCTATAGGTTCTTCATGACCTGGATCTTGCTTCCACATTTCCCATCATGCTCCAGCCACACAGGCATACTTTCAGTCCCCCAAACCCAACAGTTTATCCCCACCTCACAGCCTTTGCACTTGCTCACCCTACTTAGATCTCTTCTCTTAGATCTTGACGCAACCAAACTTCCTCTTTGCCATCAGTCATGACTCAGATCAAATGCCGACTCCAGAACGTCTTCCTTAACGACCCAAGCAAAAGCAATGCCATAGCCCCATTAGCCCCAGTCACTCTCTGTATCTATAGCCTGTTTGTTCCCCACAGGATTTATCACTACGTGAAATTCGCATTTACTGATTAATTCATATGTTGATTTTACCTCCCCCATGAGAATGTAAGCTCCTTGAATGCAGTCTTTCATCTCATTTACAGCATCCTCAGATACCTGTACAGTGTTTGGCACATACAGTCACAGAAATGTGACTGAATAAAAATGGTAAAATCATTGATTGTAATTGTTTACCAGGAAACTCAGAGCAATCATGTACATGTAAGTACTTAAAAAATTCTAGAGCTTTTAATAAATGTGAGGAATTAGTCTAATCTTTCCATTGGGGTTCCAAATGTAATAAAAATATGTATCTTTCAGAAAATTCTCCTGATCCTCCAAGCACATGTTCCAGTGCTAAAGATGGATTACGCTGCACCTGATTCCCCTTGTAAAGAAGAGAGCACAAAAGAGGAAAAATTCAGGAAATGCTTTCCTTTCTTCAGATTTTTGTTGCCCAAACTGAAATTTTTCTTTTTCTTTTTTAAAAATAAATTGCTCAAGGTAACATGGTCCTATTCCTACAAGCCAACAAGCTTTTTGACACATTTTTTTAATTAAAGATTGGCACCTGCACTAACATCTGTTGCCAATCTCTTTTTTTTCTTCTTCTTCTTCCCAAAGCCCCCCAGTACACAGCTGTATATTCTAGTTGTGAGTGCCCCTGGTTGTGCTATGTGAGATGCCACCTCAGCATGGCATGATGAGGGGCGCGATGTCCTCGCCCAGGATCCTAACCTGCGAAACGCTGGGCCACCAAAGTGGAGCGTGCGAACTTAACCACTCAGCCAAGGGGCCGGCCCCGCCAACAATTTTTAAAGTTAGACCTTACGAAGACTTTTACGTAAAACCATCCACAGTATCAGATGGTTAGATTTAAAGAGAAGTGTTGGAGAACAACTCTCAAAAAACAGAGATCACAGTCATTTTCAGAGAAAGAAGTACTTAACACCTTGTCAGCTTCTGATGCAGATGTCCGCAGAGCTGTTCCGTTTTATGTGGTCTCAGACTAAGGGAAGACAATGGGAAGCCCTACCACTTAGTCTCACACAGAGTAGAAGAAACTGCCTTGTTTACACAAGAGATTGGAATGAAGAATAAGAGTAAGTGTCCTCAACCTTAAAATCCACATAAGCACTGAAAATACACTACTTTGCTGAAACACTAAACACACAAACTTTCTATCACGGTGCCTACTTGTAAACAAGAGAACAAATTCCTGAATCAGGGAGAGTTGACCTTAGCTGGGGAATCTAACTCCTTGCAGGATGAAACTGGCTCAGACAGGAACAAACCCATGACCCTGGCCTTATTAGCAAAACAACAACCACAAAAAAAACAATTAATACTTTGGTCTAACCAGCTTGGATAACCTATCCAAATACAACCCAAGCGATCCATTTAATTAATAACATTTTCAATTCTTGCTTCCCCATAATTAGTTTTTGGTTCTATCCTTGGCAGCAGCAACCCACACAGGAACATACACAATAGGATCTTAGGCTCTACTCCTAAACCCATTATTCCAAAAACCCAAAGGTTATCCAGGACTCTGTTTTTCAAGAATTTACAACAAGAATAAGCCAAGAGCAGGTGTAATTGAAAGTAACAACAAAAAAGGAAAAGTATTCCGCAGAAATAAATGGAGAAAGAGAAGAATTACGAAAAACTTTTTAAAAGTAAAATGTCTTCATAGATTTATAAGAAGAGAAGCTAATACGTAAATATCGAGATCATATATTTATGCAAATTATTTCTTAGTGGAAAAGGTTCCTAGCAGTCTTTGAAGTTAATTTTCAATGGAAAGTATCAATGCACTAGAAGGTGATGCTGCAAATATTCCACATTTAACCTCCTTGTTAATTTCTTTCAAAGCACCCATTACATATTATAATTATTTGTCCGTTTAACTGGCTCTTTAAAAAAAAAGTTGTTTTTTATGATGTTTTCTCCACTAGAATGTAAGAAAGACCTTGCCCATTTTGTTCACACTATATCCCCACGGTTTAGCAAAGTGCCTGGCAGATGGTAAGCACTCAATAAGTATATACTGAATAAATGAGAATACAATTACCTTGCATTCGTCAGCTGAGAGATTATGATAGAGCGGGCATCCTGAAATGGAGAAATGTCTCTCGTGTTTTCCTGTAAGGTGTCCTGTTAAAGGAGGGAAAAACTTAATCTCAAGATAGAACAAGATTTAAGCTTAGAAAGTGATATTTTCCTCCATGACAAACCTCTTTCTTTGCTCTATCATTTTTATCAAATATATGTCTGATCACAGATTGAATCCATCAAAGGCAACTGCTGTTAGGGCCATAACCTGCACCAACAATAAATTCTTTTCTTCCACAAGTTGGATCTGGCAATCTTTGAAGGTACTCGTGTATGTTCGATATAAATTGTAGTTCCTTCTGTTCGGATGATATATTTCTCAAATTCCAAAATATTATAAAGCCATACATTTATAAAAAAGGCACAAAATTACAAGCAGGATTATTTTCTTTTGGTGGACTTTAACATTCCTATGCTAAAGTGATCAAGTCATATGTATAATAAGTGTACTTTCCTTTCTATTCTGCAATGCTATTCAATCTGAATTGAACTTTTTAATAATCAAAAACACCTCATGAAAAATGGAAAAAGAAATGGCCTTTTCTATCATATTAGTAAATACATTTTAATAATTTTGGACCAGATGAAATATATTCATTTTGGGGGGAGGCAGGGCTGGTTTTGTTTAAAGATTTAGGCTTCTTCTATAATCAAACTTTTAAACAGGCAGTTTGCACCAGGCCCTCTTATGAGGGGAAAGTGTTAGGAGTAACAATAGAGAAAGCTCATTTTATCTAAAGGAGTATCTCTTCATTTTTTTGTTTTTCATGTGGTTTGTGAAAAGACAGAGGGAACTGAATAAACACACATTATTTCCTTTTTATATGTCTCTTCAACCAGCAGGTTTATAAAATACCTAAGATTGAGAGGAATGGTGAGACAATGCTAATGAGATAAGAAGATAAATTAGTTAACCTAAATTGCAAGTCTACAAAAATCTTCACATTTCTTTCATAGAAAAAAGACAATTTTGGATAAAGGAGACATTGGGATTTAAAAATTATACAACATGATTTATAGAGTAAGCTTTAAAGGGCAAAAATAATCCAAGCACTGAGGGAGGGGGGAATTAATATAGGATATACAGGCTGCCATTTCTCTGGGAGTGTATTACTAGAAACGTAATTTCAGAGATCCATACAATTGATTTTGGACACAAAAAACTACCCTCAGAAATCAAAGACCGCATGTAAAATGTAAGATCCCGGCTGCAGCACACCTTGTGAGGTATCATGCATCTACACTTCCAAGCACACTACTCCAGTCATGTCTTATTATTTTATGTAAGCTAAAACCGATCTAATGCATCTATATTAAAAGTTTAAAAAATGACGGCTGATCAATTGACCTAGTAATTCCACTGCTATGAATTTACCCAACAGATTTTCTAGAAAGACACCAAAATATGTACATACAAGGCTATCCATTACAGTATTGTTCAAAGAACTAAACATGAGAAATAATCAAAATGTCACTGAATAGGGACTGGCCCCATGGCGAGCGGTTAAGTTCGTGGGCTCCACTCGGGCAGTCTAGGGTTTCGCCGGTTCAGATCCTAGGTGAAGACCTAGCACTGTTCGTCAAGCCATGCTGAGGCGGTGTCCCACATAGCAGAGCCAGGAGGACCTACAACTAGAATATACAACTACGTACTGGGGGGCTTTGGGGAGAAAAAGGAAAAAAAAAAGATTGGCAACAGATGTTAGCTTCAGGGCCAATCTTTAAAAAAAAAAAGTCAAAGAATATGGGACAATTTAAATAATTTATGAACTAGCAACATAATGGAATTCTCTATATCCTTTAAACAGATGGACCTCTAAGTGCTAATAACGTAAAATATCCAAGATGTCTAACCAACCATTGTATAGTTTCATTTTTATGAATAACAAAAAAGAAATATATGTATATAAACATGGGCTTATATATGTACAGAAAGTTACTAGAAGCATTCATAAAAAACTACCAACAGTAGTTTTACATCTGGGGCATGATTCTGAGCATGTGAGTGGAGAACTTTTACTTGTGCACTTCTAACCCTCCTGTAGGGTTTTAATTTATCAAAAGCACATGATACTTTTATACCAAAATTATCAAGAAAAATTAATGACATTGTTTCTCCTAAGATAAAGAGTGGAATAGGATCAAGAATAATTTTGGAAGGTCAGGTTCATACTTTTCAAACTTCACCAGTACATTAATACCAAAAGTCACAGTAAACTTTCCTCTGATGCAACAGATTTACACTTACCCTCTCATCTACCCCATTAAGGAGGCTAAGTCCTGGGCACAAATAACACACAACCAGGCCCCTACTCTGACCTCATCTCCATCTGCCCCAGGCATATTGGCACTAAGTATGCCTCAAACTGGTTACACATCCTCCTGCCCCAGATCCTTTGCACTTGCTGTCCCCTCTACCCATAATGCTTATCCCCCAAATACTCAAATGGCTCAGTCTCTCTCTTCTTCCACGTTTCTGCTCAAATGTCATCATATCAGAGTCGCTTTCCTAATCTACTGTGTGTGTGTGTGTGTGTGTGTGTGTGCGCACAATATCCTACCCTCTCTGCACTCCTTACTTTATTTTCCTTCATAGCACATATGTCTAGCTGATGTATCATGCATCTATCTGTTTTGCTTTCCCCAGTTAGACTGCAAGCTCCATGAGGGTAGAGACTTTGACCTGTTCACAACGACACCCCCAGGACTTAAAACAGTGTCTAGCACATGGTAAATATTCAGTAAGAATTAAATGACTGATTAAACATAGTACATAAAAGTAACAATTTAGGGATGCAGGGATAAGGCTCGTTTCCTTGCTCTGTGGCAAGTAGATCCCCTTGCCCTCTTAAAGCATACTAGCTATCTTTTGTACTAGTGTTTATACAATGAAGTCATCTGTTCTTGGTTTTTCATGATTTATCCCAAGGAAATTGACTTAGGTCTGAAATAAGTACCGTGAGTGATGACTGGCATGGCGTTCAGGGGAACTCCTACTCTATTTATGCACTTTGATGGGCTGAAATTATCTGAGAAACTGCTGCTAAGACCAGGAAAGGATCCAAATAAGTAAAATACAGGGGACAATGTACTGGTGCCCTGCAAAATAGCAACTTACTCTGTTCTACCTTTTTTCTGAGTCTGAGGACCACATTCTAAGGCTAAATTTGAGATGCAGACCCATAGTAAAAGGCCCCTTATCTCTCAATCACCGCCTTCCAACTCTAGACAAAAGCTCAAGCCCCACATTTGCACCTAAGTTTACCTAAGGAGCAATAAGGTTTAAACCACTACAAAAATCTCTCAGTAAGGGGGTAAAAGTCATAAGAAAACAATGAAATGTCCATTTATCTGAGACGAAACATTTATCTACTTGACACTTCCTAAGTACACAAAGCCACAAGACTTAAAGCTACTGAAGTCACAAAAGGCCAGGGTCTCGTCTGTACTCTTTCAGTGTCTTACCCTCTTGAGGAGAAATCTGTTTTTCTCATTTTCTCAATAGGTACGGCCAACTACTATTCTGCACTAGCTTATGCTCTATTAGTCCTCATTAAGCTTGAACTATGTACCATGCAATGAGGTATTTGGAGATAACTGGTCTTCTGCTTTGTTTTTGCTGGAAAGAGAATTTTTCACTGGGAAAAGCTCTCAATAAACTGAATGGTGCATCACAGTTAATTTCCTTGCACCCAGATCTATTACTATGGACAATAGGCCAATAAGCAGAAATGCTTTTATTCAAGCAGGCAACCCACTGTTACTCTGAGCATGTGATCACTGAAGAGCCTAAGAAGCTAGGTTGCAAGAGAACACTAAACATTTCTCGGTGATCCCAATTCCAGAGGGATAGAGAACCACAAAACACACGTGTCATAAAGCTGGGGCACACTTACCTAGAGAGTTACAGCCTGGTGTAGGACACTTCATATTGAAATTGTAGCTTTCATGGAAGCGACGACGCTTGGGGCGATGAGAGAGATCACTGCCTGAGTCTTTCAAGGACATGTCTTTGGCAATGCTCTCATCATGAGACACGTTGGGGCTGGAGATGTCAATGTCAGACTCAGAAGAAGGTGCATTTCCAGTTGGAGTTCGAGGTGGAGACTCATCATGATCAGCTGTATTTTTAGTTTCTATGGTAAAAGCAATTGGTAGAACTCACGAATGGGGTTCATTTACCTAAAGGTTTATCACTTAAAAGACGTTATGGGCTTCCCAGATCCTCTTTCTATCATATAACCAGTAACTTTTAGCCATTTATCTGCTCTAAGGCTAAATGGAAAAGGAACAGAAACTAACATCATTCCTTTTGTGCAAGTTTACATTCTGACTAAAATTAAATTTGGAGTTTACCTAATACATATTTCACTTATCTGTGTTTCTCCTAAGCTCCCAATCATGAGTAATCAAAACCGATGGAAATAAATTTTTAAAAAGCATTACCATCCACTTTCCTTCCAGGAGATACAGAGGATGGAAGACAACGCAAATGGTTGTCTTTCTGGATGACATTGAACACACTTGGTGTGAGAGTGTTGAACGTGCCTGACTCTTGAGTTAGCTGTGGTAGTCTAAGAATTTCGACTCTAAAGCAGGGATTGCAAACCAAATGCCTACAGGGACTGAGCAAGGCCAAATAGAGAGCTGACTGTCCATCTCCAGGTGACAACCACTATTCAGCTGCAAGCAATTATTACTGTGGGTGAAAGGCCACCTACTGTTCCCAGATCTTTCCACTTTTTAAAAGAAACTAGTAACCCATGTTTTTATATGAAATCGCTGTATTTTCAAACACTGGCAACAAATATTTCTTTTTTTTTTAATTAAAGATTGGCACCTGAGCTAACATCTGTTGCCAATCTTCTTTTCTTTTTCTTTTCTGCTTTATCTCTCCAAATCCCCCCCGTACATAGTTGTATATCTTAGTTGTGGGTCCTTCTAGTTGTGGCATGTGGGATGCCACCTCAGCGTGGCCTGATGAGTGGTGCCATGTCCGTGCCCAGGATCTGAACCAGTGAAACCCTGGGCCACGGCAGTGGAGTGCACAAACTTAACCACTCGGCCACAGGGCCGGCCCCACAATATTTTTTTTTTTAATGTAAGTACTATGCAAGCAAACCAACCGACCATGTTGGCAGGCTAGAAGCTCACCAGTCTGTAACCTCTGCTCTAAGGCCTCTGATTCGGGCTTGCCATTCCCCATTACTGAAGGTCACTCTTCCTCAGAAATTCAGGGATGAATGAACTGATAAGCATGGCTGTAAGAAAATCTGGTTCAAGCCTTCTTTATCTGTGGGTGAGAGGTCCCACAGTCTCTTCTGCCTATTGCAGGTCCCATCTAATACACTCTAGCTATTCTGACCCTCAAGAATACACCAGTACCAAACTGTCCTCAGCAAGACATAAGAAAGGAATCAGGCAAACAGCACTCACCTAGCTGGATTTTGTCAGTATTAGGCATCTACCTGCAGTGGCCCCATGCCTTCCTTATGAGGAAATTGAGGGGCCGGCCCAGTGGTGCAGCAGTTAAGTGCGCACGTTCCGCTTTGGCGGCCTGGGTTTCGCCAATTCATATCCCGGGTGCGGGCATGGCACCACTTGTCAAGCCATGCTGTTTCAGGCATCCCACGTATAAAGTAGAGGAAGATGGACATGGATGTTAGCTCAGGGCCAGTCTTCCTCAGCAACAAGAGGAGGACTGGCAGCAGCTGTTAGCTCAGGGCTAATCTTCCTCAAAAAAAAAAAAAAAAAAAAAAGGAAATTGACCACTCTCTCTCTGTAATGGGTGCAAATCATACCATACCCACTCACCTCTATCTGAAAAGTCAACCACTTGTTCAGTTTCCGAGCCAGATGAACGAGTCTGCCGAAGGGGGTATTTTTTCGGAGTCACTGGGGTAGGCTGCTGCTGACTACGGGTCACTCTCCTGGTAGAATAAGCAGGCTCCTCAGTGCCAAAAGACTGCAAATTTCGAACAGGGCTGGAATCTGATCCCGATTTTAAAAAATAATAAAATAATTAAAGAAAAAAGAAGGGTATCTCTTTTATTTTCCAACCATATGATTTATCAGCATGCAGGCCTTCCTCTTTATATTTCACAAAATCCAACAAATTATTTTTATCGAATAAAGTATTAGTTACTATTAGCTAAATAAAATAAACAAATCCTATTTATTTATTACATAAAATATAAGCAAAAGAACCTAGATCAGGTGTAGAGATGCAATATAGTGTAGAATCAAAAGCTTAGGTTCTGGAACCAAGACTGAACGTGATTCAACCCCACTCCATCATACCAACTAGCCATGGCATCTTGGGCAAGCTCATCCCTCCAAGCCTGTTCCCTGAGCTATAAAAACAGGAAAATACTACTAGCACATTCCTCATACATCTGTTGTGAGGAATAAGGGAGCTAATTCATGGAAGGCACTTAATGTAGATCTAGTGCTTTATAAATATTAGCTGCATCCTCTCTTTCTTCCCTTACTCTAATCCACCATATCACAGATATTCTACTACTAAAGGTGTAACAACATAAAAATAGTTCCTTTATTCAGAGATATCTTTTCTTCTTCCTGATTACCCTCTCTGACACCCCAAAGTAAAATCGTAATAGATTCACAAAGGGTAAGGCAAGAACATAGCTTTTTACAATTTTTTTGGATGGCAAAACCTATACTGAAGCGCCCAAGTAGCCTTTTTACATCTCCAATGTGATGACGCTTAAACAAAGAATAAAAGAAAATCGAAGCCAAAATTAAAGCATATTTTAAACAATAAAAAAATCTTAATATGTAAATGTTACAGATTCTCCAAAGAAAACAAGTGGAATCCTCAAACTTGTGTGAAATTAGCACACAGCTAGCTTGTCAGTACGCACACTCCAGGGGGCTCCCTTTATAATGCAGTCCACACGTTCGCTTACAGAGGGACCCCTTACACAGAACACACTGTAAATGGTGCCCCCAGGGGTTGTGTAACTCTGTGGTCATGAAGTAAAATAACTAGAAAGAGACCCAGAGCTCATGTATTTCCTAGACATCCTAAATATTTACAACTTTCAGGTGTCCAGAGCCTGGTCAATTACACTTTCTAAGAACATTATGCCCCTTCCTTTGCATATACTGTTCCCTTTGCCTATAAGAACACTTTCCCATCTTTCACCTTATACATTCCTACTAGATTCTTTAAGATTTCCATCTGGGAGATCTGCCCTAAGTTGGCTGCCCCATCTCTGGGCTTCCATAGTACTCTATGCAAACCTCTCTCAGAGCCCTTACCACAATGCATTACTGTGATCAGTTTATATTTCTATATCTCGCACTAAACTGTGAGCTCCTTGAGGGCAGGAACTATGATTGTTCTATCATGGCATTCCAGTACATAGCACAGTCTCAGAATTATAGTAGCCATTTAATATTCCCATTGTGCTAAAAAAATTAAAAAAGTTGAGAAATCAAAAGACAACAGCTATACTTTAGCTGAAATGTTAAATTCAAAAATAAAGTTAGAAACAGTTGTTGAGAGACAATGTTATCACTTTCTTGCTTGAAAAACTGATGTTTCTCTCTCATTTTGCAACATGTGCACACAGCAGTAACCAAAGCAGCACTATTTAAGAGCTCAAAGTATATTACACTTTTTTCCCCTTTAATCCATTATCACCTATTGATTACCATCTTTCTGTATTAACTGCAACCTTCTTTCCTCCCCCAGGGAATCCCAGAGTGAAGCCAGGAGGGGACAGGGGTACCCTCCAATCTAAGCCCAGATGGCCAATTAGACTAGAGAAACCTCCAAGAGACCGAGACTCTCTATTCTTTACTACCAAAGCAAAATTTGGGGTATTTACAACTGATAGTTGGCTCAACTATTTACATCTACTAATTGTGTATCTGACTATATTACAGAATTAAACATAGTTTTAGAAATATTGGGCCTCTTCCAATAAAGTTCAAGAGACTAAGTCTCTAAGCCTAAACCATTGTAACAGAAAGTGAAAAGGTAACATTCCCATTTTACTGACAGGAAAACTGTAATCTAAGAAAAATTAAATGACTCAAGACGTACATGTGACACCCATCCATTATACCAGACATAGCTCCTTTGGGTCTACAAACTGGACAGCACTCCCATTATTTTGAAAGACCTGATACTTCTATAGTCACTCATTCTGCATTTTACCAGATTCTGTCATCTACATCGAGGCAAGGGATCAGTTTCCATGTTAACTAGCACAATAATATGATGACCAGTCAGTCAGCTATGAGGCACCGTCAGGAAGAAGGAAGACTTTTACCTTGGGAACTCTGGCTCAGCCGGGCTGAGGAGCGGGTGACTCGGGCAGATCGCCGGGATGTGCCATCACTCTCTGAACTGTCTGTGTGCTCGAGATCTGTAGAAAAATCGGAATCTTCGGTTCCATCTGAACTACTGCCTGCATTCCTCTGTAACACCATAGATCCAGACATTAGCACAGAAGCATTTACTCTGCGGGTTTGTATTAACACTGGAAATATCAACCATGATGCTCAAAACACCAAGTTCAAACCTAAGAAGGATTCCACAGCCAACTTCCCTTTACTGAGAGCATTTAAATGGAACAACCTACAAATAATGCACCTTTATTAAATAAATGAAGAAAGAGAATTAACTTTTACTGTATTATCACTAATTCTGAAACAAGTCCATTTGAAGGTGAGTACCACAAACTGGAAATAAAAGTATCTAACTCCAAATAGTCTGGCTGACGGTAACCATGCACTTTATATAAAGTCCAAGGTAGTGAGAAAAATGTTAGTGCTAGACTCCATTTAACTTTAGGGTAGCTTTTGTTCAAAGTCTCCATAAACAGCTATCACATTTTTAAAAACCATACACAAACTCAAAATATCATGGTCCACAACTCTGATCACAAAAGAACATAAGCAGAAAAACAGTAAAATTCTTTCTTACGTTATTTACCTTTGTAGTTTCTCTACATGAATACTTTAAAAAAAAAAAAAAGCTCGCACATGAAGACTCGTAAGTATTCAAACACAGAGGGCTTTTTTATTTTCTTTTTATTAAAAATTATTTGTCAATTATTTGCCTCCCGAGGCATGATTAGCCAGAAAGATAACTTTTACCAATTGAGCATTAACACTATACTCTTTACTAAACCAGAAAAGGAAGAGTATTTGCTAAAAAAACAATACAAAGATTCAAACCACAAGTCCCCTACTCTTTATTCAAAAACCCTCAGAGCCAGTTGTGGTTAGAATTCATAACTTTTTAGGTTTTTGGAAAGAAAATACTCTGCAAATAACACCCAGAATCAAACATATTACTACTTCTGCAGCAAGATTATAGAAAGAATCACAGTAAATGAGACACACAAAAACTCTAAGTAGCCTCAGGACAGTTTAGAATAGGTTTGGCCACCAAATAAATTACTAAAGAAACTTACATTTTCAAGAGCTCTTTGTAGTTGGGAATTGCAGAAAGGGGACTAGTGGACCTATTCCAAGGCACCAATACTATTCCTGCATTTGGTGAGCCTTAATTCAAATACCACCTACCAGTGTAGATCATTTTAAGAGATATTAAGAAGGGTAAATATTTTTTTGAAAACCTCTGTGAAGAGAAAGATTTCTGTAAAAATGAGCAAGACTACCACCCAGCTTTCCAAATGTCAAGAGTAATCTGCCCAGAAATTAGCAGAGGCCCCAGAAAGAGTCACAGAAAATTGATAGGATGAAGGAGGAGTCTTAAAGGTCACCTAGTCCAATTACCCAAATATTTGAATCCCCAATCATCTCTGACCATCTCTTCCAGGCTTGACTCTCAAACTCAGCTCTTCTCTCAGGCTTTCACCATCTACTTCCCGTCTTACTCCAGAACAGACCATCGCTCCCTCACTTCCCTCCCATAACGCTATGTATACATACTTCCAAGGAGAAAATTTACTAGATCCTTCCACAGCTATTTAAATGTCTGTTTTCTCCATGAGACTGTGATTTCCTTAACCCAAGGATCAAATCTAATTTTTGAATCCCCAGCAACCAGCACGTAGCAAGAAATCAATAAACATTTGTCGAACTGAATTAGATTTGTTCTGTAGTCCTGGCTCTGCCATTGCCTAATTGAGCGGCTTGAAGCACTCCATTAGGCCTCTGTTTGTTTAGCTGCAAAGAGAAGGGACGAGGGTGTCCCTAGGTGATCTCATAAGTCCCACCCAATTCTAGAAAGTTGCTGATTTTACGAACTGCATTTCTCTAGGCGCTGTCCAACCAAGCAAATAAGGAAAAATTACTGCTTAGGGGCAACAGGCCAGAGTGGGATCCCTTGGGAGTGGGCGCTGCTTCCCTACCACCCGGTCCTCTGCTTTGTTGTACCCCCTGCCCGGAAAGGAAGGATGCTCCAAAACCCCGCCCCTCCACCTATCAGCATCACCAGCCGGAAGGGCCGCGATTCGTGCCACCCAATCGCTGTCCCGCGAAACCGCGCCCCCACGGGACAGACTGCCAAGCGCAGCCAATCAACAAGGAGGGATCGTTCTCTACAGCCAGTCCGAGCGCCGCAGGGCCGGGCCGAGACACTGCCCCCGCACGCGGGGAGGTGACCGTTGGGCCCAAATGGGCGGTGTCACCAGCCAATCAATATGCTCCTAGGCGTTGCAGCGACCAATTAACAAGAAGAACGCCTCCTAGCCAGGCAAGCAGAGGGCGGGAATAGTCGCAGGCATAGGCCGAGGCCAGGGTCGGGCCCACATTTTTCCGTTGGGTACGGACATAAGAGAGGCTTGCTGATCTGGGTTCCGGCGAGCGGGAAGTTGGAACCCAACCAGCGCGAGGCGTGGCCAACTGCGTCACGTTGCTCAATCGACCGTCCTTAGAAACCCGCCACCCCTCCCGTCCCGTTCCTCTCACCTTCCTTCGCGGCATTGCCGGCGGCTGCGGCCCGACGGTTCCGATTCGGGCAGCGGCGGCAGCAGCAGTAGGAACGGTGGCTCCGGCGGGCTCCGTGGCGGCCTCTGTAGCAGTCCCAAGCCTGCGGACGATCCCAAGTGCCTCCTGCTTCACAGCGTCTAGAGCCTTCTGCGCAGGCGCCGCGGGCTGAGGCGCTTTTTCCTTCACTTCCGGCTGGGGCTCGCGTCACCTGACGTTACGGGCCAGAGAGGGTGCTGGGAGGTTTGCTCCTTCGGGTGACGCCAGTGAGCGCCATTTTGGAATTGGGCAGAAAGTGGCACCGATTGAAGAAACCCGGGCCAGCCATTTTTAGGTAGGGGAATGGCCCTTTGTGGGCGTGGGTAGCCATTCTTGTTTGGGGCAGAAGCCTGACAGTTGAAGTTAACGGTTCTCATCTTTACCTTGGGCAAGAATTCCCCTTCCCGGTCGTTTTGATTTCTGAAGTCGAGGAAAGAAACCCCCAGAATCCATCAGGTTGCTGAGATTTAACCCATTCGTTGCCTAATTGGCTAAAGGACGTCTCCGTTTATCATATAAATTCTAAGTTGGGAAGGGATGTTTTGCTCAAGAAACTGTATTTTAAGAACCATCCTGTGTCTCAAAGTGGTGGGAATGGGGGCTTGTGAAAGGAACGAAAGGGTAGTGTCCATCATCAGGAAGTTTCCTGTCTGGTAGAGGAGACATTGTCCTTGCCCTTAGCGAACAGCAAGTAAGTTCGTCGTTCGCATTGCGGAAGGAGGCAAAATCATTCTCCAGAAGCCGTAGCTCCAAAGAATTCCCAGTTTAGCTCTGTGGAAAGCACCCACCTCTTTCCCCCATTCTGTGTGGGTCTGAGAGCCCTGGGCGGCCCGCGGGGGTGGCGGTGGGTGTCGTACCAGAGTCTGAGAAGCATTGAACCCCATTTAGCCCAAGTGACCTCGGGAAATCCAGATGCTTGAACCAGGAGTTGGGGGAGGGAAGAAGAGGAAGAAATATTTTTAGTGAAGCTGCAGCTAAAAGAGGCACAGATAGGGCCTGCTTTGAGAGGACCTGGGAAGGAGAGGTTAGTCAAGGAAATAAGGCCGGAAGAAGAGCCATAAGCAAACGTTGGGAAGTGGAGAGCAGGCGTTCAGGATTTAACCTTGCTGGAGGAAAAGCCTTGAGAGGACCAAAGCTTGGCCAAGAGCCACTGGGTGGAATCCAGGCAAGCTCAGTCATTAAGTTAGGATCCTAGACCCCAGTTCCACCTGAGACCAACTAAGATGGAGATTTCCCCCTGGAGCAGAGCTAAAGAGCAAAGCAGCCGAAGGTAAACATCTGATTGATGTGCTAAACAGAGACCTCTGAAGAGTTAAAGTTCCAGACTCGTAGCCAGCACTCTCCTTGGGGATATCCTGGGCTGGTGTTAACACAAGCAGCTTTTACTATTTAGTATTTAGCTTTTAGTGTTTAGTATAAATAGCTTTGAATAACCTATTTAGGTTAAACTGCACCTAAGAACTTCTTTGAAAAGTGTTCACATTTCTTCTTCCGTATTCCTTCAGCACTTAAGCATTTAATTTCACACTATTACTATTATTTTGCACTTACTGGTGTATTCCTGAGGGCACTCTTGGATGTTCTGGCTCCTCGACTAGTGGTAAGGGGCTCTTACGTTAAGAGCATGGATCAATTCTTTCATACCATCCTTAATAGCACCCAGACCGTGCTCTACCCACAGAAAATGCTTGCTAGTCAATCAGAATATGTTTCCCATTTCACAGTCTCTGAGTGTATGGCGCTCAAAGATGGTTAAGTATCCCTCCCTGGAAATTAGTATTTTAGAATCTTATCCCCACTTAACCACTCATCAGACAAATACCAGCATTACAAATGTTCAACACTGGTTAATCTCTTACACTGGATTTTCAAACACTGCAGCTAACGCTAAAAGAGTTTATAGTTTCTTTTAAACATGGTTCTTGTCCTTGGAAAGTGTACACTCTGGTGGAAAGATGAAAAAACTAACCAATAGGATAGAAATACGATCATAAGGAACGCATATACTTAAGGTGAAAGTAAAACAGCTAGGTATATTTAGAATGGGAAAGGGGGACTCCTAAAAGTTTTTTTCTTTCTTTCTTCCTTTCTCTTTTTGAACCAAATATAATCTTTACTTTGGGTGTCATTTGCATCATGACACAGTTAGCTCTGGAAGCAGGAGCTGATGTTGGTTTCAAAGCCTTTGACCCGTTGCCCCCCTACCCATCCTCATCCGCCAAGACTTCACGTGGGTGGCTCTGCTGTTCTTCTTGCCTTGATGCTTTTGCACAGGCTTTTCTTCCTGCCTGGATGCGTCTCCCAACCTTCTTTAAAATTTACTTTCTTCCAAAAATCTTTCCTGATTTATTCTTTCTAAGGTAGAAGGGCATAGTGACACATTATTTTGCAATTACTGTCATATTTATACTTTTCCTTATACAATTTAGTAGATGTCCTATTCCCCTCTCTCCTTCCCAAATGAATAATAGAACATAATTCTTATTTATTTTATTCGTCAGTTCTACTAGTGTCGTGTACAGGGCTTTGATGTCAGATCTCAATGTGAATTTCAGCTCTGTCGCTTTTTATCTGCACTGCTCTTGGACAAGTTTTTAAATTTATCTGGGCCTCAGTTTTCTCATCTATGAAGTGGAGACACTAATAACCCCCTCACAGTGTTGTTGTAAGGATTAAAGGAGATGATTGCTGTAGAGCCCTTAGTACGTTTCCTGACAGAGTAAGCGTTCAATAAATGGCTGTTGTTGATGTTTATAATTCTAGTCCCCCTGGCCATGGCTGGGGGACTAACAGCTTAATGTTTGTGAATATATCTTTACATTGTCTCAGTAGTGGTTTGCTTCTGTCTGTTCACCTCACTTCTGCTAAGAGACACAGAATGATTACCCAGGCATTGTATACCAGGCATTGAGTCACACCAGTATGCACAAAACACTGTGTTTCTCCAGGCCAGTAAGCTCGTTGTTCCAAAACACCGTGGAGTATTAATGGAAAGATAGAAGGAAGAGCAAGGTTCAGAAGTGATACAGAGGAGGAAGTGGAGTATTTTGTCTGGAAGGTTTAGGGAAGGATTCATAAAAGAGGTGAAATGAGTGGAATTTCATAGGACAAATAAGTTTGCTAGTGGACAAGGAGAATAAGGGCTTTTCACACAAAAGGAACAGCATGTACAGACGTGTGGAGCAGCATTGTGTATGGGGGGTGACTAGTGGCATGGTGGAGTTCGGGTGGTGGCCAAAAGAAGAGGCAGGAATGGTTTAGGGAAGCAGTTCATGCAGAGACTTGAACACCCTGCTAAGGAGCCTGGGCTGGAGGGGATGGGGAATCTCTGAAGGACTTTAAGCAGAGGAGTCCCATGACCAGACTTTCACTTTAGAGATCTCTTTCTGGGAGCTGTGTGGGGCACTGATGAGAGTGGCAGGGAGACTGGTAATAACCTTACCCAGAGTTGAGGAGGAACTGAACCGGGTAGGGATAGTGGGAGCAATCTTTTGTGTATGTCCCTGTGCATTTTCTTTCTTGTAGCTGTATCTTGTCTCCTCACTTACATTTGTAAGCTCCCTAAAAGATCCCTTCATTTCCTTTAAAATGCTCCCCTTGCCAGTAAAATGATAGATACTCAGACACAAAGTGTAGTTGTCCGTTGTTTGCTTCAAAGACCTGAGAGCTCCCAGAGGTTGAGAGCCTTGCCTGGCTGACCATACCATCTCCAGCTTCTCCCTTGCTGCCTGGCATCTAAAGGGCTCAGTAAATGGGATGGCCACTGCCAGGTGCTGGCTCAGTTAGGAACGACTTGCACAGAACCCGCCGTCCTCTCTCCTCTAAGCCTCTTTTTGACCCGTGATGTCCTTGGAGGGGGGGTGGTCAGGGACAGCAGTTTCCTCTGTGTGCAGATACCTGTCCTGTAAGGCGGGGAAGCATGTCTTGACCTTTTTAAGACAATGCTAGCGTAGCCAGGCCAGTCTTATAACTTCTGAGTAAAAGTATTGGCCTAGTCTTTGGGAAAATCCCTTGGGGAAAATCTGAGAGGTTGCTGATATGACCACAATTCATATTTAAATCTTTTTATTTACATCTGCTTTAAATATAGAGTCAGCACAGTCACTAATGGTCCCTCCTTTCTTACTCTTGCTTAAGATAGCCTGGATCTTCTCTTACCTTCTTGGCCACTTGTTCATTTGGTTCTTGTGTCACCCTTATCCACCACCCACCCCTCGCCCCTCCCTGGGGGAAGGTATTGGACAGATCCCAGCAGGCTCAGGCACAGCTCCCTGCCTCTGCAGCTGGGGTTATAAATAACCACAAAAACTAAACAGTCAAATAACCACATTTGAAAATTGCTTAAAAAAAATTCCTCTGACCCTGACTCAATAGCAGTTCTTCTCCCGCTCCTGCCCTTCACCTCCCCCTTTCCTCCATTTATCTACCTCTTCTCCCTGATGCAAGCTCCCTGGGGAAGCCAACCTGAGCACAAAACCCTTGTATGATGAAGACATCCTTTTCCATATTTGACGGGGCCAAAGCCCTCCAGGGCTGTAGTTATAGTTACACAATGTTGTTATGGCAGCAAAGGCCTCAGGGCAACATATGTTCCTGGGTGGTAATTGGGTTTGCTTTAACAGACTGTCTCTCCCTGGGTTCTCCATGCCCACATTCACTTATCAAGAAGACCAAAGAATTGCCATTATGGACGGGCCCTCATTTCTTTATTCCAGCGAAACCAAATTCCTCTTTATTCCCCAGGATAGAATGTACCCAGTGATCATGGGTTGGAACTTTTTAGACTGCAGACATTTTCATTTATTCATTCAACAAATATTTATTGAGCATCTGATAAGTGCTAGGCATTGGGCTGGGAGCCGAGTGCCCACGGTGAAAACACAGACGTGGTCTTTCCCCTCTAGAGCTGATGATGTAGGACAAATGTATACCGGAGGGAGCTAGGGGAGTATGACTTTCACCTGTCCCACCCCTCTCCACTTTTTCCAAGATTATTAATCCGGTGAATAACACTAAATACATTTTTGAGAAAATAAAAGACATCCTTAATCTTACTGCTGCCACAAAGTTATTTCTATCTTTTGCATATTGCCTTCCAATTTTTCTCCACATGCATACGTTTTATTAAACACGCATGATTTTGTATAGATGCACTCATTCTTTACATGAAGTTTCATGTTTTTTACACATTCTCAACATTTCCCGTGTTTCTCTGTAGTCTTCATAATTGTATTTCTAACCGCTGTGTGACATTGCATTGTGGTACTGTGACATGATGTGCTTTCATTCTCATATTGGGGTCACTGAGGGTCTTTTATGTCAGATAATGCTGCACTGAGCGTCTGCCTGCTTCCATAGCTCTCTCTTGTCTTTATTTATACCACTTCTATATGGTTTTATTTCTTTCCCCAAAGACTTGCCCAAATTTAAAATGTCACCATCATTGTGTGATGGTGCCAGTTTAAAGACATTGTTCCCAGAACTAACTATTACTACTTAATAAAATATTGCAATTTTAGTAAAAATGAAAACTATACCTCACAAGTGCTTTTGATTTTATTTCTAGTTAGGACATACTTCAGTCTTCCTGTGTTTATTTACTAGTTCTGTTTCCTCTTCTTTGAAATCTTATTTGTTACGTATTTCTCTAGCAGGGTCTTGATGATTTTAAGTTTAAATGTGAGATAGATAGATAGATGCTTTGTCTGAGCCACATTCAGTTATAAAGTCAGTGTTATTAAGAAGGCAGAATATTTGCTTCATAATTATTTCTCCAGTATTTCTCCTCACTCTCACTCCAACTCCCCAATTACGTCTGGTGGTAAACTCTGTCAGGTGTAGGTGCTATTGACAAAGAGAATGAGATTGTGAACAGAATGTGGAGACAGGTTGTATCCTACCTTAGCAAGAGTTGAGAGGCCACTTTAAGAGCTTTAGTCACTCTTGCTGCTAGAGAAAGCTCGAAGATGGTTTGTGGACACTATTTTCTTAGTGACCTAGGAGAAACTGAGTTCCCGAAAAAAATTTCCCAAATCAACTTCAAGAGGATGAAAACTGACACTGTATTGTGCCATTTGTAAACTGCAGGTCATTTTCTTTGTTGGGAGATGCTTTTCAAGGAATGGGGGCTAGGAATGGGTCCCTCTGAGTCATTTACACGTGCTTACCCAATCTCCCTTGTGACTATCTGTACCCAAATGTTAATCAACTGACCAAGGTGAGGGATGCAAGCTACAATGAGGAAAAACATTTCTCTGTTTATGGCAAACCAGTACATACGTGGTTTAAGCCCACAGCCTTGGACTTCATAGTCTTGCTCTAACCAACAGAGGTTACCAATCCCAACCCAGTCTTAGGGGGTAAGGATGATTTCCTTACTAGTCTGGAAATTACGTGAGGATGAGTGGGCATCTGCTCATTTTCTTACCTGCCTAGCCTTGCCAGTAGATGTCACCACACCAAACCACATTCTCCAAGGGCCTGGAAGGATGGAGAGGGCTTCAGAAAGGCCAAGGCCAACCATCGTGACCCTCTTCTCCCATGGCTTCCATTAATACCCCTGGCAAACTATCAAGGATAGGTAAATACACATGGTTCCAGACAGTACTAAGGCCTGAACTCAGCAGGTCAAGACCCCAGGTTCTGGGCAGAGTCAGAGTTATTATTCAGGGGCTTCCCCAGATTGGGTGGGGAGCACAGCTGCTGAAGGAAGGCGGCAGAGTGAGCAGGCCATTTAAATAGGGGGCACACATGATAGAGTTATCTAGAACAAGAGCCATCGTCTTGGGGCTGTTCCAAATGTCACTGTGGCGCTGATACTCAGGGAAAGTACTCCACCCAACCTCCACCCCTGCCCCTCTGTCAATGCTGGTGGGGGCCATCTCTCACCTGAGGGCTGCTAGGCTGGGGCTGGCCTCCCAAGTGCCAGCCAGACACAGCCACATCATGCTGGGACACTGGGAAAGTTCCGAGCCGTTCAGACCGTTGTAATTGTTCTCCTTCAAGACAAGTATAAGCAGCATTAGTAATCTGGGGAAAAGAATCAAAGAATCATTCTCGGCTCTTCTGTAAAGACTTTCATTCCATGTGTTTCTGTAGGATGAAGACTGAAATCCTTACCTGGCCTGCAGTGTCCTTCCTGATCTGTCCTCTGGCTAACTCTCCAGCCCATCCCACACCACCTCATTCTCTGTGCTTCAGCCTCATTGGCCTTCCTGCAACTCCCCAGAAGTGTACTGGTTCCTTCTATCTCAGGACCTTTGCACATACTCTTTATTCTGCCTGGAATGTTCTTCCCCCATACTCTTTTTCACCTATTTCCAGTAATCCTTCAGATCTCAGGTCAAATGTCATTTCCTCAGGGAAATGTTCCCTGAGGCTTCCGGACTAGATCAAGGCCCTCATTCCTACACTCTGATAGTACCCTGTACTTTTCTTCATAGCAGTTGTCTCAGTTTGTAACTATGCATCTATTGGTGTGACATTTATTTGGATTCTTTACCTTCTACAGCAGTGTCCATTTTACTTTACCACTGCACCCTCAGCACCTGGCACAGTGCATGGTGGTCGGTGTGCACTCAGTCACTACTGGATCTATGAATGAATGGCGAGTAGATAAACAAAGTTAGAAAACATAGTGTTACTCTTGTACACACATTCATACAGCATTTGTATATGAAATACAGTGCCTAGTTCTGGTCACTTAGCTCCAGAGGAAGATGTACCAGAGTCCAGAGAAAGTCATTTAAATTGGTCAAGGGAAAAGCAGCGGTTAGCAGATGAAGCAAAATTTAGAAGATTGTAAAGATGGAGGCTAAGGATATGATCCATGCATACAAAAATATAAAGGGGCTAGATGCAGATTTGTTTACAAAACGCCAAAAGGTCAGCGTGAAGGAAAATCTTTCGAAAACTAGACTGTGGATTCCCCAGAGAAAAGACTGTGTATTATTCACCTCTGTATCCCCAGCACATAGCCTGATACCTGGCACATAGTTGGAGCTCAAGAAATGTGTGTTGAACTCTTTTGTTGTTGAAGCTTAAAGGAGGTAGAGTTGGGTCTGGAGATAAGGTAGTATGTAATTATTCACTTAGGAAACCACAGAGGCAAAAAAAGACAAGTATTCCTTTCCATGTAGAGACAATAGCTATACAATAGACCGTTTCAGGGACATTAGGGCTATTCAAGGCCCATCCCTTGACCTTTTGAGACCATCCTTACGAAGGGCAATTACCACAGGCTCTCACAAAGCACATCTTCTTTCTACCAGCAGGGATCAAATTCTAAACTACGTATATAAAGCATTGGTCTCACCCTCCCTCACGGTGTTATCTCTGTCAGTGCCCTCCAGACTCTTGGGCAGATGCCCTGTTGGTCCCCTGGGCATATTCTACTCTGGTTTTCACCAGAGAAGGGAAAATCCCAGAAGGGGGTGCCCTTCAATCAGAAGTAAAAATGGCTGCATCTCTCAGGGCAACCAGAGCCCGGGCCTGGTATTCCTGGGCCCACAGCAGGGAGGCCATTAGCCCGGGTCCCAAGAATCCCTGCAACCAGCATCCCTGGCATTTAGCCTACCATCCCTGGCACTTAACCCCCTGGCCCCTTAAGCAGGGACATTTCAAATAGTTTGTCATGGAGCCATGGAGGGTTCAAAAGAATTCTTGTACTTTAAAAAAATAAATCCTCCAAAAACAGCTATTGAGCTGCTCCACCTCACTTATTTCTTCCCTCTCCCAGCAGTGCGGGGCTTAAAGAAAAGGGTGACGATTGGGATGTGTGTCCGTTAGCCTCACTCCAGCCAGCTCCACTGGGCTCATCCTAGACGATACCGTGGTCTTGGGCCCCAGGACGGGTGAGGGCGATATCTTGTCCCAAAGCTGTGCTTGAAGGCACAGACATCAAGAAAATACTTTGACTCTTGTCAATGGTGTGCTGATGCGTCATGGAAACTAGTCCCAGAGGCTTCCCTTCTCTGGCTCCCCACCTCCCTTTCCAGCAGCCTATAAATCACTGAGTATTAAACACTGTCTGGAGGACCCTTCCTCCCCATCCCCTACTCTGGGGCTCCCTGCCAGGGAGAAGGCTGCAAACTAAGCAGGGAGAAAAGAGAGAATGGGCAGCAGGCAGGGGTGCCCATCATTTATCAACCAAATGCAGCGGTCAGTCACTTTCCAGCTGCGCTCTCACAGGCTGGGCAGGCAGTGCAGCCAGTGTTTTCTGGCAATGGAGAGCACAGTACAGGAACAGTCTCCCTTATTTAGCTGCCCTCTCCCTACCAGAGGTGAAGAGACAGAGTCCAGGGGTGAGTCTCTATTTTTTGATTTTGGTAGTTTCAGAATTAAAACACACTTTCAATCCTGGATAGATTCTTACCTCCTAGCCACCCTCTTCTGCCAAGTCCTTCCTCCTCTTGTAGCTTCTCTTGTGACCCCACAAAGAGGTTTCTCACTTTACCTGGCACACTACAGAAGTGTCTTAAGAGTCCTGGCTCCAGAGCTCTGGCAGGCTTCCTTAAAGGGCAGTATCATCCTTCTACCTCCTCGAATCTTCTCTGGTTTCTTCTTAATGGAAATCCCCTAGCTTCCCCATCTCTCTGTCCTCCCCCAAGGTAGGAAGCTCGGAGAGAGGGAATGGTTTTGGTCCTAGGCTACTCCACTGAAGGAGAGGCATGCTTTTGCGAAGGAGAAGTTCCAAAAAAGTTCAACTCCCGCACCAGGAACAGCTGGAACCTGCCAGACTCACCTCCATAATTTCTGAGCACTGCTTCCTTGCAATATAAACAAAGTCAGAGTTCTTGAGAGTGTAGAGCTGGGGGAGGTGACAAGGAGGCAGAAGACTGGGTTGTGGCCTTTATTCTTAACCCTGACCTTCAACCTCTGGGTAAGGAGTGGACCCCTAGGTCTGCATCCCTCTAACCTAGTCCACTGAGCCCCCCAGCAGTGGTTAGACACCCAGTCTTTGAAAGCAGGTGGACCTGTCGCCTCTGGCTCTATAACCTTCAACACATTTCCTAACCTCTCTAAGCCTCAGTTTTCTCACTTGTGAAATAGGGATAATTATACCCTCTTATAAGGTATAATAACCATGACTGAGGATTAAATGAGATTATGTGTGCAAACTGCTTAGGCTATAGTAAGCGCCCGGTCAGTGGAAGTTTTCTTCTATGCTGTATAGAACGGACACATAGCATGTAGCATCCTGATTATATTACTTCCTTCCTGGGGCCCTGGTGTTACTGTCTCCACAGGTGGTGCAGGCTTCTTGGGCATTCTGAGGAATGCAGACCCACCACGGGTTCAGGGATCCTAGGATTTCTAACCTGTTTGGGGAAGAATTCAGAATTGGGTGTATAGGGCTAAGAAATCGAGAGAGTTGGTATCTAAAGCCTCGCTTGACATTCTGGGCAAACACCCAGGAGGTCAGAGAATTGGAGGAGCTTCTGGGTGAGACTTCCAGGGAGGGTGCCAACTGGTGTGATATTCTCAGAGTAGCATGGAAGGAGCAAGGCCAAGCTGCTTCCTACCATACCCTTTATTGTTAAGGATGAGGAATCTTCTTTTGAAAAAGGCTGCAGTTTAGCAAGAAAATTCAATTCCCACTGAGAGGAAAAGAAGAGTTAAGGGGTGAACGTCATCCAGTCTGAATGAAGGAGAAAGAACAAGTGAGATAACGAAGCCAGAAGACAGAAAGCGGTGGGCCGCAGCAAGGGACAAAATGTGTCAGACAAAGTACCGAAGGTCAAAATCCAGGCCATCTGGTTACCAGGGGAGTAGGAGGGAAGGGATATAGGGAGAGGGAGGACATGAATGGGAGAGATGTTGAGGGCTAGGACCCCCTCCCTACTCTGTTCTCATAACCTCATTCATTCCCTCAACCCTCCTTCCTGATCCCTCTCAGGCTGCTCCGCTCTTCAGTTCTGACCCCATTTCCTCAGGATCTCGTTCCCTGAGGAGCCGGGCCTGACATTTCAGACAGAGGCTGAGGAAAGGAGGTAGGTCGGAAAAGAGACGCTGTGCGTCTGCGTCATCTTATTTTCTGTTTTTTTTATTTTGGAACCCAGGGGTCAAAGATGTAAGCATTTAGACATTTACCAGGAAGTTCAGAGAGAGTCCCCCGGGTACCAAGGAATATTAAGACTTCTCTATTCTCTGCTGGACAATTGCTACTGAGTATCAGATTCTGGAGGGTAAAAATGGTGATTTGGAATTCCCAATCTTGTTGGTTATTGTGGCATAAATGCATAGGACAAGGGTCAAAGTGCCCTGGAAGTAGGGCCTGGCAGCACCGTCAGAACTGGAAAGCTTCTCTCAGCTATGACGACCCCAGCCTTCTCTTAATTCAGTAGTCAGCAGGATAAGGCCTCCCTGCTGATCTTCTGATCTTCTAGAATTCCCCAAGCCTTTCCTCCTTGGTAGTCCCCCAGTTTCCTGCAGCTTTTAAGACCCCAGGCCTTATAGGGACTGCGTGGGGAGTGGCTATACCTCTGACTCACATCTATAGGAAAAATAACTCCAATCCCTTGGGTCCTCATGTATTTGTGACAGTTGTGGACATCCCAAGAGCAGGCTGGGATCGAGGGACTGAGCATTTGCTATTGGAACCCTCTCAGGCAAATAACTCTCCTATAGATGAAAAACAATTTATTGATATCCTTGGTGTATATAATCCTCCACTTTTGATGTTTTTGAGTGCCTGCCTTTGACCCAAAGTCCCTGCCCAAAGTCCCTGAAAGCAGGAACCAGGTTATGTCTCAATTGGAATAGCGTCTAGCCCAGTGCCACTTCTGCACACAGGCTTCAAGACCTGCTGGGCTGTGAACTCCAGGGTAGGGAGCATGTCTCTGAACAATATTGTCATTCCTTAGTGCCTAGCTCTGTGTCTGGCACATAGTGGTCATTTCAATAAATTTGTGACGAGTGAATTAATTAATGACAATCACATTGATAAGGATGACGAGGGGACAGCAACAAAGGTTTTCCTGCAAGCTAGAAGATGCTTCGTAAGCCAAGGCATCTCCCCTTAGCAGCACACGGCGTCCCCAAAGCCTTGGCTTCTTTTATTGGAGGAACAGACAGGAGTTGATCTTCAGATGAGGTCTTTATCCTCCCATATGTCCATGCCAGGAGAAGCTATCAGTGATAGAGAAGGGAATAAGAGACAGCTGGTTGGGCATGATACCTGGGTAAGGAGAGGACAGGGATTTCCCACGCATGCCTGCCTTCTCACTCCTCCAGCTGGGTCAACTTTAGTGTCTTTTGCCAGCAACTTATCAGGAAGGACCATGACTCTCTGGGCTCAGAAGATCCAATTCTTCAGCTGTGCTACCTCCACTGGCTCTTCTTCCACTGTCCAAGCCCTCAATTCCTGGTACCTTGGCTTTCGAACAAAATTTAAACACCATGTCCTTGAGACTAGCCACATTACCCTTCTCTCCAAGGGAAGAATGCATCTATCCAATAATACGCCATTTTATCTTTAGAACAACTCTGTGAGGTTGATGGAGCAGAGATGATTCTGGCATAGAGAAAGGAAGCCACTTGCCCAAAGTATTTCAAGTTTCCTCATTCCAGGGCTTTTACCTGTAACACATGCTGTATGACCCAAGCAATAAAAATCACTTGTCCTCTCCTAAGACTGCCTGAGAATTTACATGTTGAGGGGTCCTAAAATGGAATAAGTTGTCAGGCAAGAATAGATTTCAAGAGACCAACTAGTTCACCCTTTGGCTGTCAGGTAGGCCAATGGTCTAGAAGTTGGTTGGGAAAGTACTTGAATCTGGAGTCAAAAGACATGGGATGTAAGTCTGGGGTCTGCCATTTACTAAGTGGACAATCTTGGGCAAGTCATCTAGCCTTTGTGACTTAGCCTTCTGTAAAATAGGGTCAATAATATCTGCACTTTCTACCTTACATGCCTATTGTGAAAATTAAATCAGATGACATAGGTGGAAGCTATAAAGTACTAGACAAGTGTTAATTTTAACATCTCAGCCAAATTTGCATCTTTGGAGACTATGTAAAATATAAATAGTAATCCTTCTGTGTTTATAAGAAAGTTTTATAAGAATAGAAATTAGGAGTTTAGCTCTGGAGTCAGGCTGCCTGAGTAACCTAGGACATGTTACTTCTTTCTGAAGCTTCCTTAAAGAGGAGATGGTAGGGGCCGGCCAGCAACATAGTGGTTAAGTTGGCATGCTCTGCTGCAGTGGCCCAGGGTTCATGGGTTTAGATCCCAGGGACAGACCTACATACCACAGTGCATCAAGCCATGCTGTGGTGGCGTCCCACATACAAAATGGAGGAAGATTGGCACAGATGTTAGCTTAGCGACAGTCTTCCTTAAGCAAAAGAGGAGGATGGACAACAGATGTTAGCTCATGGCCAATCTTCTTCACCAAAAAAAAAAAGAAAGAGAGAGAGTGATAAGAGGAGATGGTACCCATCTCATAGGTGTGGCCATGAGCATTAAATGAGATAACATATGCGTAGTGTTTAACATGTACCTGGCATGGAGAAAGAGACTCAATGAATGTTAGCTGCTACCATTACTGATTTTATTAATGAAGATGTGAGACAGGGAGGTCCAAGAAGATCTGATAGAGATCTGAGCTGGGAATCAAAAGGCCTCACCTTTTTGGGCCTCAGTTTCCCTACTTGCACCATAATAAGAATCATGGTTTTCTTCTTCCAGATTGTCACCACAATTTGAAAAAAAAACAAAAAAAGTAGATGAAGACTTTGAACTAATTGGAATGGAGGAATGTTGTAAGTTGTGAGATTTTTAAACTAAGTAAAGTTTATAAAGACTGAGTTTTTATTAATTTGTTAGTTTTTGTTCGTTCCTATCTGCCTTTGGTAAAGTTTTCCTCTTCATGGAAAAGGAGTACAGCATTTCCCAGTCAATAAAAAAGATTTCAAATGTCAGATCTTTAAGTAAAGTCTTCAAATCTGCAAGAGTACACTCTTTGCAGACAAAACTTCTCTTCAGGATGTCCCATTACCTCAACTCATTCTTTGTATGTAGGCTGAGTTTAATATACAACCAACTCCTGAATTTCCACTTTGGGTATTATCTGCTTTCACTATTTAATCACAGAATGACCTCTCCTTGCCTTGCAGCACGCTCCCAGAATACCTCCTTTTCTCTGATTAGTTAGTATGGCTTCAGGGAATACCTTCATTTTAACATTAAACTGGGCAAAATAGAAATAGAACGATAAATCTGTAGCAAGATCAAAAATAGAATTCATAGCTAAATATAAATCTGAAGGGAATTATCCAATTATTTGGATGGTCCCTTATCGCAGACAATCCAGGGTTGATTGCCTTTTGCTTTTTCCATATATAGAACAAAATGGTTAATAAATACCATAAGTAATAATTTTTTCTTTTGAAGAGTAATAATTTTAAATAGCAACTTAACTGCTCTTTTCTTTCCCAAATGTCTTCATATATATTATAGCATTGATTTTCACAACTGCATGCATTCTCTTTGGGGACCACCCAGTCTCATTTTGACTTGTAGGCCAGGGAGCATTAAACTGGGAAGACCAGGATTTACTAATGGAGTCACTGCAAATTTGGGCAAGTTTCTCAGTCACTTTGTTCCTTCCACTCTGCTGAGTTATACTTGGAATGGGCAACTCGGAAGGGAAATTCCCTGCTCCTTTTCTGTCTCAATTTAATTTACAGGCTAGCAGCTGGTTTTTTTGGTTGGACCAGTACCAAGCAGAGACTTGGAAACGTGGAGAAAAACAAATGTGGGTGTCACATGAGGCACGGTAGCCATTAAGTGCACGAATATAATGCAAATAGCATGCAAATATATGCAAACTTTCTATTAATTTGTAGAGTCTTAGTTTGGAGCTTGCAAGCAGCACTGAGATCCCATGAGGATTCAAAACCAATGTTTTTAGGTTTAACCAAAAGTAATGCTTTTGAAGTTATCGCTTTCTCCGTGCTTGCCGGGACTCAACTGCTGAAAGTTTGACACTCTTCCCTACCCCCATAATGATTTCACTCATGCTTGTAGGATGGAAATCTTACACCGGCCCCGCCCCCGCTCAGCCTGACGTCACGTGACAACGTATTTGCATACTACCTGGGACTGGGTGTGACGCTCCCCTTTTCTGCGTGTTCTCATTGGTGGCGCGGGAGAACCAGCCCTCTTCCGGATGGGCCAATCAGTGGCCTCTCGGACAGAGGAAAGCAGGCGGGGGTGGGGTGGTAGATGAAGTCTTGGGTTGGATCGCTAAGCATATTTACCAATCACCTTCGGGAAAGAGAAGAGCAAGCCGAGGATTGGTTGGGAGGAGGGGTCTGGAAATCCGTAGGCCAATGAGAGCTCTGGGCTGAGGGGGCCGGTCTCCGCCCCGTAGGGCAGATAAGCAGCCGCAGCGGGGGTTGGGGGGCTGTGTGGGGCTCGCTGTGGGGCCGAGGCAGGCAGGCGGTCGGGCGGGCCATGGCGGGGGCCGCAGCGGGCGGCAGAGGCGGAGGTGCCTGGGGGCCGGGGCGCGGAGGGGCCGGGGGGCTCCGGCGGGGCTGCTCTCCCCCAGCCCCCGCCGGCTCCCCCCGGGCTGGGCTGCAGCCGCTCAGGGCCACGGTCCCCTTCCAGCTGCAGCAGCCGCACCAGCGCCGGGACGGGGGTGGCCGCGCAGGTGAGCCGGGCCTGGAGCGGGTGCTGGGGGAGGAGCCGTTGGGGGAGGGGGGTGCGCGTGACGGGGGGGAGGGGTACGGTGAGAAATATGAGGGTGAAGAGGATGGGGGCGAGAGAAGAGAAAGGGGGTCGCACAGAGTCTGCGAGAGCGGAGGGAGCGAGAACGAGGAGCTATGAACGTGGGGTGCACTGTCCGGACAGTGTGCAGGGAGTCGGGGCCAGGAGGTGAGGGGAGGGTCCTGGCAGATGGAGGCTGGCTTTAGGGGCGTAACCGAAAAGTGGGCAGAGGTGTCGTGTGGGGTTGAGTGGAAGATGCAAGGGTGGCAGCGAGGTGTGAGGAAGGAGTGAGTGGCGCCTGATGGGGGCGCGCTGTTCAGGACTGGCGTTCGAGCGAGGAGCCGGTGGGCGCTGGACGTCGGCACGGGGAGGGGGAGGGGCATGGAGCGGAGCCCCGTGGAGCCATGTGTTACTTCTCCAACTTGAGGTTGGCTCCAGCATCCCGCTCTACAGCTCTGGAGTTCCTTTCCCCACCACTTCACGTGCGCTTCCCTTTATGCCACCTCCTGGAGCTGATTTCATCTCAGTCGTTGGAATAAGTTAGTTTAACGGCTTTTTCTGCGGTACAGACGCTCCGCTCAGATTCCCTACGTTCCTCTTGGTGTAGCGCAGAAGTTGTATGTTCCCAGATCATTGATTTGCTTAATATGGCTGTCTCATTCCAACCATAGTGTGTGTGTGTGTGTGCGCGTGTGAGCGTGTGTAGGACCTGGGCAGTTTGCCCCCTGCCTTTCCCTCCTCCCCCGACCTTGGCTGTTTTGTGCTGGGCATTGCCAGCCAACGTGGCAGTGGGGTGAGGGCTTCAATCAAGTACACTGTCGCAAATACCCCCACTTTCTGAACAGCTTTGAAACGGTGTCTTAATAGCAGCTTGATGTGGGTGTGGGGGAATTAGGGAGAAGCAAGCTTAACTTTGCTTTCATGCTCAAAGCTGTGATGGGTCCCCCACAAATGCAGACAGTTGGGAATGGGAAAAGGAACCTACTTGCATGAGGAGGTTGGCAATAAGTTGAAAGTGAGACTTGCATTTGATTCACACCAGATGTGAAAAGATCATTGCACACTTCCACAAAGCCTCAGAGTCTACCAAATGTACAAAAGTCATGGTCCTTGCCATCTAAGGGTGAATGGCATTCTCTAAGCCAGAGTTTCTTGAGCTTTTTGTGATTACTAAGCTTAGTTACTGCACATCCCCTTCCTGAAAGTATAGCTACTGCTGTGCCTTCCTAGGTAGGAATGGAATTAAGACGGTTTCTGAAGCAGAAAGTCCAAGTCTACCTGGACCTCATTGTAAATGTTAGCATCGCATCCTGGAACACAGAAACTTGGTCAAATCTGGTAGCAAGATGGTGACCAACTAGTAAAAGTCTGCCTAGGGTCTGGTGGTGTAGCGCAAGGCAGTGCCCAGACAAACTCGTGCTTATCATGAACTAGAAAGAAAACCGCAAGACTACAAATCTGTTGGTTTTGTTTGTGCTTCCTTGGAGCCCAGCGACGTTAGTAGAACAGCAAGCACCAGAACCTTAGTCACTTTTAGTAGAAATCGACAGAAATCCTGTCTGTGTAGTAGCTGTAAATCTATTAGCAGTCATATTTTAAGAGCAGTTATTTTGTGTCCACTGTAGAACTAACATTAAAAGGACAAAGACTGGTGGATGCTGTGGAAAGGAGAAGAGAGTAGGTTTGGATGACTGGGTTCTTTACATGGCCTGTTCCTTTTATAGGGCCAGGGGCCCTAAGATACTGATAAAACCATAGGAAGCTAGAGCTCTGCATAACTTGTTGGATGATTTAGGGCAAACTGGATGGTCTCTTGTTTGTGGCTTGGGTCCATGGATTATTTCCCCACCTAATAGTATCCCAGAGGCGTTAATAAGGCACTTACCTGGTATGTAGTGGGATTATCGATAGATTTTCAGTAAGGCAAGAGAGAGGAAAGAGTGGCCTGAGCCTGTGGACTTGTTTGTGGCCATACATTAAGGGAAGGTACCTGGCTTTTGGTTTGGCAATGCTTCAGGTCTTCTACATGTTGACTTTAACCTTTATGTGCGTTCAGATTGTTTCCATTCCTTGGCCTTGAGAAGTGGCAGAAGCGGTTTCCTCTAGGTCAGTAGGGTATGCGTAATAGAAGGAAATGCCTTGCACTCATAAACCCTTAAGAGAATGGCTTTGGGTGCCAGAATGCCTGGGTTTCTAGTCCAGGTTCTGTGATTTGCTAGTTGTGTGGCTTGGAAAAGCTACTTAACTTCTGTGCCTCAGGTTTCCTCATCTGTAACAGGTGAATAATAATGGCTACATCAGAAGAGTCAAATGAGTTAATAAAATACTCAGAATAGTGCCTGGTACATAGTAGGTGCTATGAAAGTGTCTGCTGCTTGTATGATTATTCTCTCCACCCGGCCAAGGTGAGAGCACTGTTGGCCAGAACCCATTGCCTTTTCAGGCTTCAAAGAGCAAACCCAAAGAGCAGCACCCATCTGAAACTGCAGGTTTCAGAATTTCAGGGCCTCCCTTTGCACTTTTATTCCCTCATGTTTTAAAATGAGCTTTCTAAACAGGCCTCTGAAACCCAACTGTTTGAAAAGGCATGTGAGCGGGGACTGGGTTTCGGGAACAATGAAGTGTCGTCACTGTTTCTGTCTCCCATCTCAAAGTGATGTAGTGCTCAGGGCTGTGCAGTTCTCTCGTCACCACACACCCTGTTGTGTTCTTGACAAGATATATTAGACCTTGTAAACAAGGGTTATGGTGTAAAGAGCAAGATTTACCTTCTGTGGCCGTTCATCCATAAGGGATGTCTTCAGAAAGTGAGGAATGGCTTCATTTTTATGACCCTGGGCTAGGGTTGTGGAAGGCAGGAGAGAATGGGGAGAAAAATGAAAGTCCATTCTAAGAAAGGTAAGAGCCACTAGTGGGTCATAGAAACCCAGGATAAATTTCTTACAGCAATTCCCCCTTTAAGTAAATTCTCGTTTGTGTCTTATGTCAATTGGAGGCTGCTAACTTTTATGTTCTTTCAGGACCACTGATGATGGGCACAACAGGACTAGGAGGTGAATTGTTCTGGGTTCCTGTCTTACCCTCCTGTTTAGTGTCTCTGTCTCTATATCCCTAGAATGAAGATAATGTTTAATCCAGTTGTGCAAATTCTTCTGCAGTGGACCAGCCCCACTGGGGCCACCTGGGTGCTGGGGGAGCCAAATTCTGCCTCTATACCTCCTCTGCCCACCAGAACCTTCTTAAACCAGGGGTTGGCAATTACAGCCTGCACGCCACATCCAGGCCTCTGCCTGTTTTCGTAAATAAAGTTTTATTGAGACACATACTCCTTCATTTAAGTATTGTCTGTGGCTGCTTTTGCACTACAGTGACAGAATTGAGGAGTCGCAATAGAGACCATATGGCCTGCAAAGCCCAAAATATTTACTATATGGCATTTTACAGAAAAAGTTGGCTTACCTTTGTCTTAAACAATGTTCCTGACCATTATTCCTATTTAAAGATCAATTTCAAATGTGTGTAGGATACACCTCCTCAGAAAATCCTAAGGGGGTAAAGAAAGCTAACAATTCTGTGTCCCCACTCATATTTTAGGGGAAAAGAAAAGGGGGTCATCAGGTTCCAGTCAGTTCTCAATCTTTGTGGAAGATCAGCACATGTGAATCCAGGCTACCCACCTCACTGTTGTCAGATGGCATGTGTTCGGTAGACATAAACTAATTTGGTTTTACAGAAAAGCTTAACTGTTAGGCAAATTTGCACCCCTCCCTGTTACCCTCCTCTTAGACCTAACAACCCACAATTGCAGTGAACACATTTCAAAATCAGGTGGAAATTACTTTAGGCTTATCCCCGGTTTTGGACTTTTCTTGTTACCTGTTATTTTTCTGAACAGATCATTGAGAGCTGGCAGTAGGCGTGGCTGCCCCAAAATACTGGCTTCCTCACAGGGACATAGGAAGGGTTTATTTCACATGTCAATTAGGTTCTCCAGGATGGCTGGTTCAATGAATATAAGGCAGCATTGTTATTAGCAATGCTATTGGTAATTATTAAACTCCTTTCCTTGCAATGCTTTGAAAACTTGGTCCTTGGGGGATGGGTGTTTAGAGAGTTTTGGAACCACATGAAGGAGGTTGCTTATTAGAGACCCTGAGAGAAAGCCCTGATCAGACTGTGGTCCTTCTGGACCCTGGTGCCAGAAACAGCCTGGAGATTAGAATACAGTGCAGCTTTTCTATGCCAAGGAGCCATTTTGATATATTGAAGCTTGGGGGTGCAGTTAAAATCCCTTAGCAGCTACCGTTGTCCTCCAAAAACCTGTGATTGAGGCAGCTTCTGTTTGGGAAGCATTAAACACCAAGCACTTCCCAGCCTGACTCTGCTAACTTGCTTTTGACAGCTTTGCTGGCACCAGGCACATGGTCAGCAAAATGCACTGCTGAAGTATCTGACTCTTAAATGTTATCACTAGTGATGGCATCCTTGAAATTGGGGGCCACAGTGCCTAACTACTTTATCCTTTTGGTACCCAAAGGAGTCTGAGTCCATGTGTTCTTCAATATTTTGGATAGCAAAGGATTATATATATGAGAAGTTCTTCACTTGTGTAACATAGAGCTAGATATTTTAAATCATTTGAGGTCGGTGGAGGAAGGGTGAGAACAACAGTAGGGTGTGGTGGTAAGAGGACAGCATTCTCTCTGGTTCCAGATGCAGATAGATCTCTAGACAATTTGAGGCAGGATTGCAAAACTTTCGTAGTTATGGTGGCAATATGAGTGTTGCCAGAGTGTTTGGTGGGTTTTAGTAGCCAGGGGACTACTTACCTGCATTTTCTGCCAGTTTATACTGAATGGGGTCATGTGCACCAAGGCCACACTATTCCTTGATCTTAATGGAACTGTTAGAAATCGAGGGGCCTCCTCCAGTTTCTTAAAACTCTCACATAGAGCCTTTGTGCCAAAGGATTCAAACTTTAGGGTGTGAGATATTCTGGGGGCAGGTCTGGTTTTTCAGTTCTTAGTGACACTATCACGTACGTCAAATGTTATTTGACACCAGCTCAAATGCTTTACTAGACTTACCTGGGCTTACTCCGTTCCACAGGTGGTCTGGAGCCCCTTAAAGGGGCTGGAAGGGACAACTCGGTGTTTCCTTTCCAGTTCAGAGCAAAGGTGGGTGCCCACCAGCAAGTTAGTTTAGTGAGAGTGAACAGTCTCTTCGTGGGTTAATAGAGTTACCTAGCTCTGAAATAGATGGAAGAGGGAGCAGGGAAGAGGGGAAGCAGAGGAGAGGTGAGTGGGAGATCTGGTCAGCTTTCCAGCCCCGCCTGAGTTGAATCTTCACAGAGGGCTCCATTATTTGGTTTGCAGGGTTATGAATTAACCAAACATTAGCTGAATCTATTCACATTGTTAGGTCAAAAACAAATCCTGATCTCAGAGAGAAAAGAGTTTTGGATTATATTTGAAGTTATGAATTATCTGTGCTCCAGTTCCTCTCCAGTCGTGTGAAGCTCGTGAAGGGGCCGTTGTTCCTGGGAACAGCTGTATGGTGGGAGGTTCTGCACAGCTGGCTGCTCACACTCAGCCCTCCAGCTCTTGGTTCCCCCTGAACCTCCTGGTCTGGAAACTCTTCCTTTGGCATTTTGCAGTCTCCTCCACACTTTTCCTCCGGGTCACTACAAAGCTGAATGCCCAGCTTGGAGTCATTTAAATGTTTATCCTCAGGCCTGAATAAGCCTCAATTGACTTTTACTGTGTGGGAGCACCACAGCCAATCAAGGGTTGCTTTAACGAACTTAAAAGAATGCTATCAAAGTATTTCATAATAGGAAAACTTTTAACTCCAGCCCCTGGGGAACCTGGAACTGAAGTCCAGGCTGTGTACAGACACTTACCCTGCCCTGCTCTGCTCACGAGCCCCAGACAGCTGACACTGGATGGATGGAGCGCCTTGGGCTCAGCCCTGCCTGCACATTAGCAGTTCTTGCTTCCAGCTCCCTAGTAAAAGGGGTGGAGGTTGGGGAGGGCCTGGGAAGACTCCTCTGAGGGCTTTGGTGTATCTGCAGCAGTGGGTCTGTGATCAGGAGTGGGGGAGTTTTCCCTCCGAGGCTGCCTGAATGTGGCTTCTAAGAGGACAGGTGGTATTTGGCAGGACAGAGATTTAAGTGTGGGATGCATCTTCTCCGACCCTGAGCTCCCCATCTTGTGAATGGTGGGTGACTTTTGGCGGGGAACTATGTTAATAAGCATAGATCTAGTCTATCAACAGCTCTGCTACCTGAATCCCTTATCATCTGATCCTAAATGAAAACAAGCAAGAGAGCATTGAGGTCTAACCTCCTTAAGAGGCAAAGGTAGGATTAAATATCCAACTCCAAAAGTGAATTACTAACATGTGCACAAGTGGATAAAATATAAATTCAAACTGGAGGAGGCGTAGAATGAAGAAATAGTCAATGTTAGTAGACTTATTTAGAGAATTACTAGGATGTTTCAAATAGGCTTTTTTTTTTTTTTTAATTGGCCAGTGTATAATTCTCCCTAAGGTTAAGTTTTTATTCTCTCCCTTCAAGTTCAAAAGTGGCATTGATGAGTCCTTATCTGGTCAGCTGTTTTCTTTAACTTTCTCAAATCTCTAGTCTCTTCTGCCCCATGCTGGAAATTGTGTGCCTGCCTTTTTAAAAGGTAGGCACCTCATGTTTCAAGTTCAAGTGCCATGGAACTCACCCTGCAGCTTGAACAGATTTGAGTGTTTTTGCAGAGGGAGGGCCAGGGCAGATGGGGAGTGTCGTGCTCAATAAATACTTGTTGGATTGAGTTGCTGGAAAGGCAGCAGGGGTGGGGAGAGTGAGCTGCACTTCCCCCAGGCTCACCTGAAATGGTCTCTCCCACTTCTGGTCCCCACACACTGTGCCCCCTTTATAATACCTCTCTGCAGCTACTTACTAGGCAACCCCCCCCCCCCCCCCGAAGTGTTAGTGTTCTCTCTCTCTCTTTAAATCACTGGTCTCCTATTCATCGTGGTCATTGGGCTTGAAGCCCAGCTGGTAGCAAAGACGTGGCATTTCCATGGATGTCATTGCTAGGCCTGTAGGTTCTCTTCCCCACATACTTAAAGCCAGAGGGGGAGCTTGGGCAGTTAGTTACCAGGTCGAGCCATGGAAACAGCCAATGTTTAGGATTTTGTTATGATTTTGTAAAAAAGCCAGACTACCTGGCTTTAGGCTTAGATGTGGATATGGGTGAGAGGCCAAGGAGACCGAGATGAATCCTGGATGTCCTTACACTCCAGACAGATTTGCAGCGAATTCCCAGTGGTGCTATAATGTATAGCAAAGGCAAGCAGGCAAACGAAATTGGACCCAGCGACTTTTCTAGGCTAGGGAGGAGAATTGTCTATTGGCCCCAGGGTGGCTTCAGAGGTGTGATCAGCCTGGAAGCCCCCCTCTCCTAAGCCAGGCACCATCCTGTGATACGAAGCACTGGTGTTTCTCCTTCTCTTCCCCCCTAGAATGGGGAAATGCTGGGAAGAGATACTCATTATCATTCCCCAAGCCCTGGACACACACATGTCATCCATGGAGTCTGTGTTCCTCTGCCTTTAAAGTTGCCAACCCCAGGCCTGGTAGCTTAGTCAAAATGGTTTTATAAACCTGCCTAGCTGGGGGTAACTTTGAACAGAGTAAAAATGTAACTGGGAGGAAAGAAAGGCAGCTTCTCTTACCTCCTCCTCCCTTCTCTCCTTCCCTACCCCACACACTGTCTTCCCTTTAGGAGTTTTCTGTGCTCTGTGTGTGTTTGATCGCCCACACGGCTTTGAGAGAACCACTGCTGATAACACATGCGCTCCCTGCCCCACACCTGCGAGCTGGCTGAAAACCTGCCGCAAGGCCCCTGTTTGGGGATTATCTTTGTAACTCATGCCCATCAGATATGACATACAAACTGGGGTTGAGGGTGGAGGTGGATAGCGTTTGGCATGACAGAGGGGATGCAGCCAGAGAGCTTTCACAATATTACGGAGTCTGCCTTTAGAGATTGGGGAGAGGAGGGCAATATGAGTCACGTCATGGGGTGTGTGCTCATCTTAGTGCTGAGAGCAGCACCTGGACTTTTTCTCATTAGAACTGTAATCCTGAGTAGCTCTGTGTTCGCAGCAGAAGACTAGAACAGCTACATCCGTGGAAGGAAAGAGTCTGTGAATCCCAACTCTGGTAGGCCCCAGAATTCATCTGTATTTTTCTGGGAAGTTGAGAGTATAGATAGGTTTAGTTTTGACAGTGTGTTGCATTTGTTTAGCTCTTTGTTGCTCATAGTCAGTACTCTCGAATATTTCTCACTCATCTTCACAACAGTCCTGCAGGTGCAGGTGGCATTTGCTCGTTTTTGCAGATAAGGAAACTGAGACCCACAAAGGAAGTGGCTTGCCCGAGACCGTGAGCCCATCCCAGGGCTCTTCCCACAGATGTGTGGAGAATCCGTTGTGAATTTCCTCCCAAGCTGGCATCCTCTGTTAACTGCCCAGCGCATGCCCAGCCTTTGTTTCTCTCTGCTTGTATACCTGTATTCCAGGAGCAAGAGTTCGTTTTTGTTCAGTTGACCAAAAGAGAATTGGAAAGGAAAGTGGACTGCAAAGAAGTCTGTTCCTTCAGCACCTCTTAAGTGACTATTCACATGGTGTGGCTGATTGGAAAGTGATGGTTATTACATTATATGTATGATGTGGTGGCTTTTGAGTGTTTCTAACTGGTTTGAGATATGCAATTTCCATATGGAATGAGAAGCTAATCAGGGATAGCTAGAGCCCAGGAAGCTGGCAGAGTTTTCCTGTCTCTGTGGGGTCATGGTCATGGTTACTGAGCTTGGGGCCATGTCAGGGAGATGCTCTTAAGATGGAGCTTATAGGAAAGGGTGTCTTTCTTATGTGGACTATGTGGAACCCAAAAAAAGCACCTGCGAATAAATGTGGATGGTGAATTCCTGTGGTAGGGAGTAGGTGTAGGTGACATTGCGTCATAATGACAACTTCGTCCTCCGTGTAGGGAACCCCTGGTGCAAAGCTCCCCCCAACTCGCCGTCATGCTCTACCTGGCATGTCTCCCTCTCCTAGCTTTAAGTTCACTGGGAGTGGCGTCATTGTGATACATGATAGTGCCTTCATGAGACAAGCATGTGCCCAATAAGGGGAATAGCGGGGACTTGAACTAGGGAAAAATCTCCATCTAGGGACTTGGTATCATCGAGAATTGCCTGGCCTGCTTCACGGAGGTTACCTAACCCTCCCGAGAGGGTTATGGGCAGCTCTTACCTCCTTACCTGTCTTACAAAACCAGACGTTGTATAGAATTCCTGAATGTTCTAATAACTAATAATATGCTTACATGGAACCTCTCTTTCTCAGTTACTCCCAATTTCATAAGGTAAAATCCCATTATAACAAATATTATGCAAATGATTCTGTATAATAAAGCTATTTACATGGTTCATATAAATGGTTTGTTGTTGTTTTTTGTGGTTTTGTTTAAAGAAAAAGAAAAGAGTAACCAACTATCTTATGTAACAAGTACTTTTTCTGGTCCCTGTCCATGTAATGGTTCATCTCTAAACCAGAATGCTTGAGTGCTTGCTGTTTGCAGTGGAGGCAGGGAGAAGGGAGAAGAGCGGTGGAAGCATCGCCAATCAACAAGACCCCCTGTGCTTTCTCTTCATCTTGAACCTTCCACCCTCCGATACTTCCCTGTTTTCAAACAGAACACCACACAAAAACCCAACAAAGGATAGTATGTGTGTGTATCTGAATGTGAGTGTGTGTCTTGAGTGTGAATGTGGGAGAATGTGTGTGTGAAAAAAGTGCATGTGAAAGAAAGCAGGTGAATGAAGCACGTGGGGCAAACGTTGAACGATAGGTGAGTCTGGGTAAAGGCTACATTTGTTCTATGTGCTTTTCTTGTTCTTGCATCTGTACGTTTGAAATTATTTCCAAATAAAAAGTTTAAAAAATGAACATATATGAAACTAATTTGACTGTACCAGGAGTTCTTTAGCATGGCAGTTTTCTTCTGTCATCCTTATAACATCTCTTATTCTCCCCATTTAACAGACGGAACAACTGAAGCCCAGAGAAGTTAAGTGACTTGGCTGAGTTCATGTAGCACATTGAGGCAGAGGCAGAATTTGGGCCCAGGTATTGACCTTATAGTAGGCTACCTCACAGGAGACTGCAGCTTGTCCTTACTGCTCGAGCTCGACGAGCTTGGCCTCAGATTCTGAGAACGATCGGTGCCCGCTGCTGTGTGTCCGAGCCCAGTCCCTGCCCCACACTGACCCAGCAGAGGGGTCAGCGGGGCTGCAACCGGCTGCTGAAACGCACTGAGTGTATTCAGGATGTCCAGGTACCTTCCAGGGAAAACTGCTTCCTTATTCTAACAAACGCTCTTACTTTGCTGTTCACTCAACTCTCTTCATTTCTTAAAATACATGAAATTGGAAGGCTCTCTTGTGCCAGAGCTGAGGAGTCATACTACTTCACGTTTTTATGGTAGAGATCTGAGGGGGAAAGGAGTTGAGTTAGGTTTAGAAAGTGATGCCAGGTTATGGGCCGGGGCCAGACAGCTGTCTCAGCTGTGGGCCAGTCGGGTGGTTGTACCGACCGCCTCGTGAATGTACAGGAGCCTGAAGAAGGGCGTTTGTATGGTTTAGTGCGGCACGACTTACAAGTGGACAAGAGTTGCAACTTCATCCACAAAGGGAGGGCTCACTCTTTGTCAATGAAAACTGTCCACTAAACCACAGGGCCCAAGGAGGGGCGGGTCTGGTGATCACCACTCAGCAGGCAGAGGTGGATCTTCAGACACTGCTGTTGGTTCTTGGGCCCTTTTCTCTCACACGAGAAAATCTGTCTCTGCTCCTGGAAGGCACTTGAATTATTCCTGACATTTTTGCTTACTGATAATTTCTCCTCATCTTCCAGAACTGGGGTAAGTGAATGAGTCCTACTCTACTTCTTAACAGAAAAAAACCAATTTTCTCAAAATATTTAGTTTTAGCATGCATCCTTTATCTGAAATGCCTCCCCGCAGCTACCCTACAGCCTTAAGACTGGTTAAGTTGACATCAAAAGAGTTTTTTCATGGGCTCCAGCCAGTTATGTGAAATAGACCAATGAGTATTTATTATATTACTTTGTTGTTGTTAGTGCCGTTGAGTTGATTCCAACCCCTAGCGACCCTGTGGACAGCAGAACAGAACCCTGCTGGGTCTTTTTGCACCATCCCCTCACCTTCTAGTGCTATGTTAGACAATGCTTTGCTAGACCACAATTACTATATTAATACCCCAGCTTATATACTTAAATTGTTCATCTTTGGCATTTATCAAGCTATATAGGCTATCCCCACTATTCTCTGATTCTTCTTGGCTCTGTCCTACCCTAAAATAAGTGCCGAGTGGATGACATCCAGAATCAGGACAATATGCAGGAGGATGAGGAAAGCCTGCCCCCAAATTCCTGTTGGGTTGTCTGCAGCTTAGAGGTCTGTGTTGGAGCTGCTGTGCAAATGGCCAAAGCTGTCTGCCTAGAGGGGACCATGACAACTGAGCCTTTACCTTTCTGTTCTTGGTGGCACGGATAGGATGTCTTGGTAATTAACATTCCAAACTGTTTCCCTGGATTGAATTCTCCTTTTGCTTCAGGAGGATAAGCCTTTTCTTTACCTGACTTATAAAAGCAGGTGACATTACTCCTAAGCAGCTCTTGATTTAAGAGCAGATACAAGGCCCATCTTATTCTGGGGAGATGGTATAACTTACCTTCCAGCGATGTGTGTTGCCATGCCCTCCTCTGCCTCTGGAAGCTCACGGGGAGAGGTGACCTGACAAGGTATGACCTTATGCTATGAAGTCGTCAGTGGTCTCAGGCATACGTTGATAGTAGGAAAAATCGTCCCATTGTCATACGTTTTGAGGCTCTTTCTGGAGGAGCCATCTAATCTTGCTTTTTAGACTAGGTTTGCCCTGGAGGCACTATATAACCTTTGAGCCTCCCATAGGAGGTCTGAGCAACCAGCAAGACCAGAGCTTCAGAGCAGGGGCTGCCCTGGAATGTTGCCCAGCACACTTCAGGGTTTTTCCACCGATAGGGCGCAACCTGGGAATTTGCCGCTGATTGGAGGTCAGGCTGGGTCAGTTCCAGAATGTCAGAGGCCAGATGGGGAACCACTAGATGGGATGTAGTGGTCTCCTGGGTGTCTCCTCTTTGAAGCTGGGGGGGACATAGTAGAACTTGAGTCAGGAGATGGAGATAACCAGAGAAGACTCTCTGCAAGTGGAACAGAATGGTTCGTGCAGGTTTTCAAGGCTGTGAGCATTGAGTAACCCTAATAGGATTTTAGACCCTGAAGGTGAAGCAAACTCTGTGATTATAACTTCCTGGCCTTGAGGAACATAACTCAGCAATTGCTCTTTGTAAGCCCCCTCCCTGCCCCCCAGCCCAGAGCAAACTGAACCAGAGTTAGGGTTAAGAGCAGAGGTCCTGACAGATTCCAACCTAGTGAGGTGTAGCAAGTGAGCAAACCTGCCCTCTGAGCTCTGATGTCTACTCCGTGGTTACTCCCAGCTTGCCCAGTCACGTGACCAGACCTTCTGCTTGTGGCTAGCCACAGGTAAATTGAACGCTATTTATACCCTCCTGCTGGGGGGAGGAGGTGGGAGAGATCATCTGGGAGCCCACAACACAGCTGTCTGATCAGCCTAGCTAAGGCAAATCTCCCTTTGACTTTGTCCTTCCCCTCCCTGAATTTATCTTGCCCCAGATAGTAGCACAGGCTCTGAACTTTCAATTTAGCTGAATTGATCAGTAGCCCTACCTTATTGCCCGTTAATAGTTGGGGAATTCTAGAACTAGAGGAGGCTAAGACTCTTCTGGTGTAACCTGCTGCCTTCCGGGCGGTGAATGTTGAGACATCTAGGGGTATGGAATTATTTCTCCCTGGATCTGTTCAGGGGCAGACTCTGCAATCTCCCTCATTCAATTCCGATGAGCAAGAAGTTCTTCCTTTTATCTAGCTAGACTCTCCTAACTTTTTATTGCCCTTCATTTTTGCGCTACACAGAAAAAGACTGATAAATCCTAATTTATTTCACCTTCCTCCTAGGATCTAGCTACCTCCCCCCTAGCTATTTTTACCCATCTTCCCTGGGATCTCGCTGGTTTCCACATTCCTTTTGAAGAGCAATAATGGCAAATGAATGGCCGGGGGTGACTTGGCTGGAAATAGCTGAGGTTATATCCAACACCAACTGTGTTTCTGGACCTATCGGAACCCCTTCATTCTGCCCGCAGTTTCGGTCTTGCTCCTGGGATGACTAGATACTTCTTAATTTAAAATCGTCTTCGCTTAGTGTCTTTATTCTACCTTGTACTGATTTACATCTTTCGATTCCTTGCCTCCAAGTAAGCCTCATTTACTGTTTCGTTTCTTCTTGCCCACCTTCTCTTTCCCCAAATTAGAAGTCCAAAGCAGTGACCCAATTGAATTTGACTACAGCCTGCCAAGATGGAAGCGCTAAAGAGTTTAGATCCTTGCTGAGGAGTGAATTGAATTTCTGTCTTCCCAAATCAAGCCAGTTGTTTTTTTTCTCACAACTTTATTTTGGAAAAATTTCAAACCTACAGAAAGGTTGTCAGCACAACGCACACACGTTTATCTTTCACCTAGACTCTGGTGAATCCAGGTGAAACACCACAATTTTCTGATCTCTCTTCTCTCCTGTGTATTATGTATATGTGTGTTTACATGTATACACATATGTGCATCAATAAGCACTTTTTTTATTGAGATAACGTTAGTTTATGGCATTATATAAATTTCTGGTGTACATCATTGTATTTTGACTTCTGTTTAGATTACATCATGTTCACCACCAAAAGTCTAGTTTTCATTTATAGCCGTATACATGTGCACTTTTACTGGCTTCACCCGCCACTCAGCCCCCTTCCTCCGTGGTAACCACCAGTCAGTTCTCTGTAGCTATGTGTCCGTATGCGCTTTTTCTGATAAACAATTTGAAAATAAGTTGCAAATATCATGACACTTCACCCTTCAGTGGCATCTCCTGAGTATAAGGACATGCTTCTACAGAATCACAATATCAGCATTACACCTAAGGAAATTATCCCATAATTCCATATCATCGAATATCCAGTTCGTTTTCAAATTTCCCCTTTGGTGGCTGTTTTTGTTTTTGATCCAGGATCCAGTCAAAGGTTCTCATTTAGTTATGTCTTTTTGAAAAGTCTATCTAGAATTCCCTTCCCACTCCTGTTTTTTTTCTTTGTTTTTTTTTTGGTTTTGGTTTTTAATGACTGACTTTTGAAAAGTCTGGACCAGTTGCCTTCCAGCTGTCTCACATTCTGGATTTTTCTGACTTTGCTCTTGGTGGCATTTAACTTGTTCCTCTATCCCCTGTGTTTCCTGCAAATGGGGAGTTAGAGATGGAGCCTGATTCAATTCAGGTAAAAGATTTTTGGCAAGAACATTTCATGGGTGAAGTTGTGTACTTCATAATATACCACTTTGGGAGGCACATAGTGTCAGAATGTCCATTGCTAGTAATGCTAAGTTTGGTCACTTGAGGTGGTGACCCCCAGATTTCCCACTGCAAAAGTACTTTATTCTTCTCTTAATAAGTGGTTTATGGGTGATACTTTGACATTATTTAAGTATTTTGTTCCCCACAATGCTTCTCTTGGTAGTTTTGGCATCCACTGATGACTTCCTGATTGGGATATTACTTTGGGAGTTGGCATAAAGCAAGTTCTGAATTAACACTAGTGGATGTGGGATTGACACGAGCAGTTCAAAAGAGGAACAAAAAAATTTTTCTTTTGGGTTTTGGAATCATTGGGGGGAAGGTATCAAAATGGGGCCACCAAATTCAGTCAAAGTCTAGGTATTTTTTGGGCTGATATTAAATTGAGTATCAGTTGTCCTGGTTCCTAGCAAGGGAAGGGAATGAACCCTCCCAATGGGTGGAGTAGTTGCTGAACCAAGGCGGCCAGGCAGTCACCACAGTTGCGTCTGACAATGAAACACAAGGGTGGGAAATGTACTTTCAAGAGTCTTCTTTTGAGGAGAAAAGGCCGGCGTCTCAATTTGCCCTGTGGCATTGCAGAAATCAGTTCAACTCTATGTGAGGGCATGTCATGGGCCCACCAACCTGTAATGCCTTGGAAGCTCTGTCCCCTCTTCCATAGGAGAATTCATGAGAGTGTGTGGGGTGACACGTTGAGAACAGAAATCAGGATAGTTTCAATCACCGTTGTCCCCTCACAGGATTTATTGTAGATGAAGCTCCCCAATCTCTGGTTCTTCCTTCACCTCACTTATCTTAAAAGAGCTGACTGGATGTCGTGATTTCTTCTCTGCTTGATAGGAATCAGATTGTTGTAAGAAGTGAAGATACTGAAGGGTTCATGCCTGTCCTCTGAGCTTATAGGCCACCCAGAAACTCATTGCTCCCAAATCCCCATGGGGTGAGGATTTTGTTTAGGGAGAGAAGTCTAGGCTATGTGCTATTTATGCTCTTCTGGCAAAGGCCAAGTAGATCCCAAAGGAAGGCATGCTCCAATCAGTAACTGCTGGTATTTTGTTTTATTTTTAAAATGTTGAAATCCTATAGAAGTCCTCTTCAGAAAATTCAGATAAAAGGTGAAAAGTTCACACCACTTCCTTTTCTTCTAACTGCATTTTCTTGAGAATTGAACAAATGTCTAACTGCTGTCTGTTCTTTTTATACCCCTCCTCTCTCTCTGTGGGAATCACTTTTTTCCTCCTTGCTGATGCAAAGAGTTAGCATATTCCTTATTTTTTCCCCACGGTGTGACATCTCCAGATGGGTTTCTCCTGGCTCTTCCTTCGTGCTACCTATGGATATGGTCTGCATCCTGGGCAGTCAGACACACAGCCAGAATTGCTTTTACTTGGCTACCCACTTAAATATGGAGTTAGTAATTAATTGAGAGCCTGGCCGAGAAGTTTTTCCTGCATGCACAAATATCACCACTCTTTTTCATTTCTCTTTAGTTAACCCTTTATGGTTAGGAAAATAGGATGTTACTCTTTTTTTTTTTCTTCTTTCTTTTTAATCTAGTTTCTTCTCCCTTCTTTGGCTGAAATGAGCTATTGCTTGGTGTTGAAAGAAGTATTCAAAGCCCTGGGTTTAATTTTCCCAGCTGGGATTGATGGGGTCTCCTTGGGCTTTCCAAAGAGGGCTTCTAACTCTTGTACAGTCATATAGGGGATTTCGGTTTGACCACAACTTCCCTCCAAAACCCACATGTCCCTGAGTTAAGCAGTTAAGCAGCGCTGGACCACAGGGAGCTCAGAAGACTGCCTGCACTGTTTAATCCCAGCACACATACTGAAATGGAAAAATAATCCCTGTGAAGCTGCTAGGAGGAACTTCCCCTGCTTACTGCAAATCTCTTATTGGGGAAATGTTTAGAAATTCTGAATCCCTGTTTTAGTTTGCTCCTCTCCAGATTAACATTCCCCCCAACAAAAGCACTGCATCACAGCTAGGAGACGGGGACGGGGCGAGCCTGCTCCCTCCATGTCCAACTGTACACCCTGCCTCAGCCTCCTGGGTAGCCCTGCCCCTGCCTGCTTCTCCTTCTTAAGTGGAGATCAGTGACTGAAAATAGCAGATTGTAGGAAAACGTGTATAATATGATCCCATTTTATGAAAAATACATATGTGCCTGGAGAGAGAGCAGGAAGGATGTGCACCGTGGTGATCTCTGAGTGGGGGCATGCATGGTGTTTATTTTTCGGTTTTTGCTCATCTGCATTTTCTTATTTCCTCCAGCATATGTCTAGCTTCTGTTATAAGTTATTTTCTCTTTAAGAGGGGAGGCGGGGAGACTACTGCTAATAATGCTTCAAAGCCCAACGCCATGAGAAAATGACTCAGAGCTTGTTTGTTGGACCAGCTAGTTGTTGAGTTTCTGCCATGTGTGCGATCTCATTGGCTGCCTCTCTCTCCTTCCTTCTGTAATCCTTCTTAGGCATTTTGGGATTACTGGGCATCCTGCTAATGGAGGATGTGTGGAGAGTAGCCTTGTCTTATTTCCCAGGCTTCTCTCTCCTACATTGCCCCAAAGATAGTAAAATAAGTGGCCTCCCTAGATGCCCAGCTGGGACCATTTTGTCAGGGGCTGGTTTCTCCTTGTAAGCTGCTGAGCCTCCACCCCACACTCTGTCTCTGGCCAAGTTGAGAAGGGAAGCCACAAGTGCCTCAATTCCTGCTTCGTCTGTTGCTTTCCTGTTTCTAAGAGCTGTCACCCTTCTCCTTCGGGCTCCTGGGGGCAGCATTTGCTGGTGTGGTCAGGCCTGAGCTGATTTCCAGACAGGGATATGAGGGAATATCAGAGACAGATTGGTGATCCTTCTGAAGAGGCATTGGCTGGGGGTAACTTCAGGTGCTTAGGGCCTCTATCAGCCTCCCCCTCTTCAACTTTGCCAGCAACTTCTTGTCCTGCTTCTCCTGTATCGCCAGTGCTTATCACAGCTGGCTGTGGTGGGCACTTAAAATCTGCTTACTGAAGGAATCAGTTTACTATGGAGTACCGGGCCCCTCTTGGCCACTCTTGGTTCAGTGTCTTGTCTGCTGTTTGTATGCTTCCGCCTTATTGACTATCCCCCAATGCACAGATGCTTGACCCCTGGCCCTCTGCACTCAGAGCCCCCTCTCCCCAAAGGCATACAAATGCAGCAGTTGGAAGACAGAGCCACGTGGCTCTGGAAGATAGAACCTAAAGTTTCTTATCTCTGGTGTGTGCTGTTGTGTTTTGTTTTTTTCCATTTGCTGTTGCCCAAGAACCAAAGCATCCGCCACTGCTCAGCTGCATGGTAACACGGCCTGGCTCTATGCCAGGATACTTCGCCAGGTGGTTGGGCTGTGGAGGCTGCTGCATGCGATGGGCCGATAATACCCCACAGTGCTGTAAACAGGACACTCCACCCTCCTGCAGCCACCCTGCCAGTGGCCCGGCAGCCTGCTGCTTTGTCATGGCCTGTCATGATATGGGTGTCTCTTCTCAGATAGGGGAGCCGATTGTCCTATATCCCGCCCCTCTGTTTCCCAAATCTGAGAGGGGTACTTTCCAGAAATGAAACCAGTTCATCTTCCAACCACAAGCAACCGTTGTGACTTCTCAACACTTCTTCTCCTTTAAGCATAATCACACAATTGCAGGGCAGAGCCCAATGCCCAGATCTTTCCGGTATGCCCATGAGGGAGGGATAAGCCATGAGCCTCTATTTCCACTATACTCATTTGTGAGATTTCTTGGGGAAGGTTTGTGACTGAGGTAGGTCTCATTGGCTAGCACAACTTGAGTGCCGACCTGCAGCTGCCAAGACCCACGTCTACAAGCAGCTTAATTCTCCCTGCACCATTTATTCAAGGTGGTGTCCATGCTGGGTCAGACCATGATAGGAAAGGAAAGGGCTTTGACACAAAAGATGTGCACCTTCCCAGGGGATGGTGGTGGCCAGAACTCACACTGTACATCTTTTCTAGATAGTCTCCTCTTTCTTGGCTCCCTCACTCCCACCTTCTAGGGATTGTGGTTGGGGGAGGGATTAAGTGACAGTAATTGGTTTGACATAATCTATCTAATGAAGACTTTAAAGCGTTTTTGTTTCTCGTCTTCTATTCTTTATAGCATCTCTAAGAGGTAACTTAGACCAAGACTGTGCTCCTGCTTGTCAGATGGGAGAGCAGACCCAGTGAGGTTGAGTGGTGGCTGCAGTCACTCTACAGTGAGGGCAGAGCTGCAATCAGAACTAGGTCTCTCACCTCTCAGCCGCTCCCAGCTGACCCCTTGGTTTAGCCCTTAACCAGTTTTGATGCCCAAATTAGCAGGTGCTCCCCAAACCATTAGGAGTGAGGATTTTGAAATAAGTGGTAGATTTTTTCCCTATCAAACTCTAATCTTTTTTTTTTAAGTGCCCCCCCCCCCCCCAATTTTCTGGGCATTGAAGGAAACATGGCATTTTAGTCTCCTCAGAGGGGCCCAGACATGCCAAGAATTTGGGAGTTTGGGAGGGGAGAGGGACCTTGCTGAGGGCTCTGTGACGGAAGGTAATTCTGTCATCTTGTGGCTAGCTAGTGGCTGTGCCAGCATCCTAAGCTAGGATGGGGTCACTGTAGAAATAAGGCGGAGGCTCAGCTTTCTCATTTAAGGAAAAGAAACAGGCGAGTCCTCCGGTTTGACTTAGAGTCAATGGGATCCTTGCAGGTCTAGCAGAGAGGAGGGGTCAGAGGCTGCTGCTTCTGGATGGGGGTGCTTGGTGTCTCCGCATTCCCATCTCTTCCCCCTTCTCTCCCTTCTTTCCTTCCTTTTTTGTTTGTGTGTGGGTATGTGACTTATGGATGAGGAAGTCAGGACTCAAGGACCTCAGAGTCTTTGTGAATAACTTTGGTCAGAGGTGGCCAGAAAGCATGTAGAGTTGACCAAAATGGGTGGTTGGATTCTCACACCAAATTCCAGGATTCTAGGTTCTCCCTAGCCATGGGATTCCTGGGAGTAAAGTACCACCTCTGATTACTGCCCTTGAGATTGGACTCCTACTATAGCTCATGAATGGGGTGGGACGTGAAGGGCACTGAGAACTGATGTAAAATAGGGCTGTGGTGATAGTAGAATGCTTTACCCTGGATTTCAAAGACTTCTTCAAAAAATAAACCCAAAAAACAGAAGAAGGTCATTGCAGACACCAGGGTCCGGCCTGCCATCTCTTGCCTTATTCCCTTTTCCTAAAAAGGAGCTAAAGAAGCAGTCCTTCCTCAAGGTGTTGAGGCAGGTATCTCTGCAACCTCAGAGGGTTTTCCTGATCTGATTCAAGAGGGCCTCAAGCCCCTGTGAGTTGATTCAGGAGGTAGGAGGCTTGGATTTAGATGTCAGACTGCTGCTGACTTGCTGGGCGACCGAGTCCAAGCAGAGATGGGGCTTCTCTGTGCCTTAGGCCCCTTAGGAGTCTTTCCGAGCCCTTCTTAGAGCTGACAGGAGAGTAAAAGATTACACACATGAAAGGGCTGTGGGGATGGGGCAAGAGGTGAAAATACAGTATAATCACAAGAGAGTATTTAAGGTCTCAGTACGGAAAAAATCTAAAGGAGATTTTGTGGCAACCTCTGCCGAGGGGCTGGGAGAGGCAGCTTCAAGAAATCTTTCTCCCCCTCGATTCTTTCTCAGCCCTGGAGACATAGCCCTTGTCCTTCACACTGTTAGGACGCAGCCTTAGGAGCATTGCATTCTAGCCTTTAAGCCAATCTCTTGCTTGTCTAGTTTCCACCTGCATCTTTACTTCTCTGTCATGTAATGTTGTAAACTTACTTTCCAGGGCCCCTGCCTCATCGGTGGGCTCTTACAGACAGGTTGAGGGCCCCAGGACAGCATTTTGATGTCTGACCTGGCTGTTGGTGTGAGTCAGAAGCTCCCAGAAATATCCAGTTGCCTCCTTTGATCTTAAACCCAGGATAGGAAAATGAATAGTTGAAATGATCATATAGGAGATGAAATTGGGGCTTGAACCCGGCATGTCTATCACCAATTTACTGGGCGACAAGGTACAGGGAGGGAAAGAAAGAGGTTGGGCCTTCCTGAGCCTCAGAAAAAGAGACAAACAGCTCTGAGGGCTTTACTTGTGGGGAGCAGGAAGAGCCTGGATGTGCAAAGTAGACGCGCTTAGAATCCATGGTATGATTGGAGCAGGTCTACCCTTGTAGTAACAGTTCTTTGATTTTGTTCAAATACTTAGGCACCTCCCAATCACCAGCCCTATGCTTTAGGCATTGCAGGGGGTACAAAGACAAGTTAGAGACAGTCCTTGGCCTCAGGTTGTTTATTATCTAGAAATTGCAAATGCCCGTAATGACAAGAGAGAGGGTGGTAAGTACTTGAAGAGTACAAAGTGTTGGGTAAAATCAGAGAATTCTGAGACTTTCCTTCCAGAGGATCCAGGAGACTCTGTGGAGTCAGAGGCTCAGATTTCAACCCTGGACACATCACTCAGAGGAGGGAAGGCCCGGGACATGGGTGGGAAGTGGCGTGTAGTGTGGTTTGTCCAGGACATAGAGACCTTGAAGAGGAGTGAAATATAAAGGTAAGCAGGACCGGAACATGAGGCCTTTGATGACCATCTTTGAAAGGGAGCCTTTGAAGAGTTTTAACAGAAGTGTTAAGATCATTTAAAAGAGGTCTTGTAGTTCAATATATATTGATTTGGAAAAGTGTTTATGTCATAATGTTAAAACACCTTGTGAAATGATATGTACAATATGATCCCAATTTGTATTTTAAAGCATGCACACACACATAGACATGCAGACGGTAAGACTGATAAGGATATATATCTCATAGTATCTTCAATGATTATCTGTGGATATTGAGAGTTGAGGGTTTTTTTCTTTTTGTTTATGTATTTCTTTTCCACAACTCACACTTAGTACTTTTATAATTGTCATTTTTTAAAAAATATTTTATTTTACTTTTTTCCTCCCCAAAGCCCCCTGGTACATAGTTGTATATTTTTAATTATGGGCCCTTCTAGTTGTGGCATGTGGGACACTGCCTCAGCATGGCCTGACAAGTGGTGCCATGTCCACGCCCAGGATCTGAACCGGTGAAACCCTGGGCCGCTGAAGCAGAGCACGCAAACTTAACCACTCAGCCATGGGGCCGGCCCCTAATTATGTTATTTTTAATTTGTTTTAAATGAACACGTATTATATGATAGCTGAGGGAGATAACTTAGAAATATACCAGGAATTAGATAAAAACTGAGACTAAAAGTTGTCCATGCAATAACATTTAGGGTATCCAAATTGGGAGGGGGAAGACCCCTCAAATGTCCAATGATGTGGGAGTAGCTAAGCAAACTGCTGCATATCAACCTGGTGCAATATTTTTAGTCATTAAAAATGACAAATATGTAGATTGTTGATGCTTGGAAATGGGTGTATGAAATGGGTAGAACAAAGCAGAACTTAATGTAGTACATTTTGTATTGATTACAAGTATGTCAAAATGTATGTAAATACTTGAATGGATTTGGAGAATGTAGATAGTGTTGTTAGTGTCTCTTTTTTTATTGTGGTAAAACATACATAGCAAAATTTACTTATTTTATTAATTTTATTTTTTATTTATTAATTTTTAAAATAAAAATTATTTAACCATTTTAAGGTTACAATTCAGTGACATTAAGTACGTTCACAATGTTGTGCAGCCATCACCCCTCTCCATTTCCAGAACATTTTCACCATCCCAAGCAGAAACTACGTGCCCATTAAACAATAACTCCCCTCTTCCTTCTCTCCCTAAGCCCCTGGTAACCTCTCTTCTACTTTATGTTCCTATGAATTTGCCTATTGTAGGTACCTCCTATAAGTGGAATCATACAATATTTGTCCTTTTGTGTCTGTTTTATCTTGCTTAGATAATGTTTTGAAGTTTCATCCATATTGTACCACGTTATCAGAACTTCATTCCTTTTTAGACCAGCATCGCATTGCATGTGTATGCCACATTCTGTTTATGCATTCATCTGTCAATGGGCACTTGAGTTTCTTCCACCTTTTGGCTATTGTGAATAATGCTGCTGTGAACACGGGTGTACAAATAGCTCTTTGAGACCCTGCTTTCAGTTCTCTTGGGTATATACCTGGAAGCAGAATTGCTGGATGGTGTGGTAATTCTATGTTTAACTTTTTGAGGGACTGCCAACTTGTTAGTGTCTCTTTAATATAAATCTCTTCAAGTTTATTTATACCTACAATCCCCAGTTCCTTTGCTGTGCTTAATGCACACATGAATTATCAAGGGCTTGGTACAGACGTGAAAGCATTTTGCTGTGTTTAAAGGAAAGAGGCTTGTAGATCTCGAGAGAGTAGAGTGTTCTGAAAGTGGCCGTAGAAAACATGGCCAACCCAGATGATTGAAACTTACAGATGATTCCAGAACCCTTACATTTTATCAACAGTTTCAACTCTTACCTCCTCCCAGAAAGCTTTAACCAAGAAAAAAAGTAAAGGGGTTAGATTTATAATTGCTTTATTTTTGTCCCATGTAGTCAGAAGTCAGAGACAGAGGAGAGAACCAAAAGACTTGGATATTTTCCTAAACTGGATTCCTCAGCCCTGGGTAGTCAAAAGTAGTTGGATTGTGCTCTCTGTCTCAGTCATCTTGGCTCCCTGAAGTTAACTACTCTTGAAGGAAGTATGAAGAGGCTTTCAGTTAACTGGGTTGAATGTGTGCAGTGTGTAGGGATCCTATAGTGGGTGCTGGAAGGAGGAAGAAGGACAGGAGATAAAAGATGAAAGAAAACTTGGGTTTTATCCACTTAGAGTTCCCTCTTTAATGATAGGAAACAGACCTGCTCTCGGGAAACTCAGTGTGGAGACCTAGGAATTCACAGTTCATAGTCCATTAAGAACAGGAAAAAGATAGAGAACGTGTATAAAGTAATCCCAATCCAAAGTAAAATGGCGTAAATTGTTTCCAGTGATAGAGGCCAGCTGGTTAAGTCAGGAAAGCGCTCGTCAGACTGTATGTGCTTTATGGGCCACTTCAAATTCTTTTAGGAGGGAGGTGGATATGAGTGAAGACGTGGCAGTCAGGCGAGGCTTCCTAGAAGAGAGAAGGTTGGTTACCACGTCTCCTTCCTCCATACTGATGTCAAGGTGTGCGGGCTGTGCTCTCTTCCAGCCAGTGTCCCGTGTTCCGTGGCCCCAGAAAAGTCAGTGTGTAGGCCTCAGCCACCCCAGGTCCGACGTACATTCTCCCTGGACACCATCCTCAGCTCCTACCTTCTGGGCCAGTGGCCACGAGATGTTGATGGGGCCTTCACCTGCTGTACCAATGACAAGGCCACCCAGGTAATGAAGCTCTCTCCTAATGGGATAAGGGATAAGGATGGCGGGGAGGGCTGGCTGAGGAGGCCTTTGATCTACGTACCAACTCTTGGTCATTGAAATGACTTGTCCTGGGTTTGGGCTGTACGTGTTCACCATGTAACTTTTCATCATCTAATGTTTACCAGCTTGGTTTTCTTTGTAAACTTACACGAACATGAGTTTGCATTCCACCTGACTGGTGGAAGAGAGAAGTTAATCGGGGTTTTTCAGTTGGCTTTGAGGATTCATGTGTGGGTAAGCAAGAGTTGACTTTGGAATTTATTCTAGGTTTTAAAAAATGAGACTTACCTTGCTAAAATTAAACTGAGCCCAACGTTCAATTGAGTTTGCATTCCCCAGACAACTGCAAGAGGGGCCCAAAAAGTGTGTTAAGCCTGAGTAGATCTCACTGGAGCAATAGGAGTGGAAAGTTCTCAGATAATGGAGAGTTGATCCCTAGCCAGTCCTGTGATCGAGTCCTGTGGAGCCCAGGTCCCCTCCTTCAGGATTTTTCTTCACAACAATCTTTTCATTAAGAATCCTGGACTTGGGAGAACTCTTCATAGACCATTCAGTTCATTTGTCAGTTTTTGAATAAGATAGTGTTAGCCTGAGCAAGAAGTCATCTCATATGTGAAATTACACAAAGATATTTCTTAATCTGATTTGGGACTTCAGCATTCTTAGCAGTGAAGTTGTTAGGAGTCGGATCTTCTCTTTTTTGATGTAGTTTGAACCCATTCCTATTCAACTTCAGAAAAAACGAGTTGTTCTCAGGAAAGAGGAAACAGGCTGGGAAGAACACAGGCTGGGAGGCAGAGTGGCGTCCCGGGGGTGCTGGGCAAGACAGCTCTTCCTCTGCGAGCTGGGGGGGCGTGCGCCCGCTCTGCCTGCTCACAGACAGGGTGACGGCCAAGTGGGAAAGTGTTTTGTGCGCTCACTTACCCCTGCCTCCTCCTCTGAGCGCACCATGTCGGTCCCTGTCTTTGATATATTTTTTAATGAGATCCATTTTCAAATGTTATTAGTGAATGTTTGAATGCCCAGTACTGTTCTTGGCATGTTCAAGTGAAGAAGAAGGAAATGAGAACATGATTTGGCCTCTGCTAGTCTGGATGCCAGTTCCATGAAGGCCAGTAAACAGACAGCCAAGGGATGAGAAGGGGCCAAAGTCTGGCACAGCTTAGAGGAGGAGGATTCTCCTGGGAATACCCCACCTTGAACCAACAAGAGTGTGCTGCACTTAAACTCGATGGCCTGCTGTAGCTCTATGAACAGAATGTGGGGGGAAAACAACTCCAGGGAGCAGACAGAGTAGGTCAGCTTCCTGGGAGCCCTGGGCACTGGTGTTCCCTATATCCTTTGAAAAGGGCAATTAGGATAAATTATGCTTTCCCTCACAGCCCTGGAGCACACACCCCTTTCTCTTTTGAGAGGAGTGTTTAGTCCAAATAATGTGTCTAGTCAAGGAGGGCTTCCTGGAGGAGCAGGACTTGAGGTTGCTTCGAAGCGTGTAAGCTCACGACTACATCCCCCTTTGTCAGACTGCAGGCTTCTGTGTAGCCCACCTATCCCCGTCTCTGCCATTTCCTGCTACCAGCCTTCGAGGAAGCCTCCATCTCATCCCTCAGATAGCATTCTCTGTCAACTCACAGCCGGGTTGGCCTCAGATGGTCCCCGGCCGGATTTAGAGGCATGGGCTCCAGGCTGTGTGTTTGTGCTCAGGCTCCAGCTGCAGGCCAGATCTTTTATATAACAAGTCTGGGCTTCTTGCCACAGCAAGACAGAGGTCAGCGATGCGCCTCCATGGGTCTGGCAAGGCCGAGCTGTGCAGCTTTCCTCTCTCCCCGGGATGGGCTCCAGCCCTCGAGGAACTCTTAGCAACCTGTCAATATTGTGGCTGCAGTCAGGAGGTGGGAGAACTCTGATCAACGTAGGCATCCAAACCAAAACATGCGCTCTGCCTCAGTGTCGTTCCTGGCCTTCTGGGAATTTTCTGCTTCTAGGTTTTGGCCTCCATTCAAATTCCTACTTAAGCCCCCTGGCCTGGCACAACCCACCTTCTTCAACACTGGTATTACACCATGAAGACATCTCCCTAAGTAGCTGGTGTTCCTTTCCTCCTGAGCACAGGGGTATCAGCCAGAAAGACCTGGACGTGAGGGAGAGGTTTGACTGGGGACATACGAGGGAGTGTGGAGAAGATAGAGGAAGGTAGGGAGGCAGGGTGTGCCAAAGTCCTTGAAGGCTTCTAAGTTGTTAAAAACAGATTGATCCCAGAACCTGTCCCTAATTCCTTTGAGCTCGAGGGGGGCTGTTCCCACCGCTGCCCTCACCTTCAGCCCTTTCTCTTCTAGCCACACCAGTGTCGCACATCCACCGTATCCGGCAGGCCCTCACGTCTGCTCTCCTACTTGTCCCCCACCCCCACACCTGAGCCAGCAGCCAGAGCATGTGTTTGGAGCTATGTCGGCCCTGGCATTCCCGGGGGCATGCCTTGCAGTGAGGGCCGCAGCCATCGTGATGGTTTAGGCTGAGCAGCTCCCCTCTCTGAAGCCCCTAGAGCCAGCGAGGGCCCTGCCCGTTCCGAGCAAGTTTCAGACCTGGGCAGCAGACACAGAACACCTGCCATTTAGATAGCGAGGCATGCTGCATCCTCAAGACTTCTCACAAGACAAAACATGGGGTTAAAAGCTCTCGCTTCTCGAACATAGCAGGTTGCCAACAGTCCCAGTATTCCCTCCCTGGGCTTAGCTGTGTTTTAAGCTCTTAGGCAGGCACAAAGGATAGCACCGGTAGCCCCTGGGCAATTTAAAGTCTGACAGAGAGATCTGGGTTACCCAGTGGTTTGGGGCAGGGAGGAAGACAGGTGGATGGATCTTACTTGGGAAACAGGTAGTTCTAGGAAGCAGGAGGAGGTGTGAAGATGGTCATCGGGGAAGCAGGGGTGCTTTGGAGCTGCAGCATGTTCTGAGCCAGGATGGGAAATGGGAGAGGGATGACCAGGTCTCCCAGAGATCAGCTTGGTGAGCACAGGAAGAGCTTGGCTGCAATGGGAGCTGGACACAGAGCAGCCAGCCAGGGAGAACTAGGAAGGCTTCTGTGTGGGGTCACCATCATCTGGAGGAGGTTTCTTTGTGTCCTGGAGGACTTTGTCAGGATTCTCCAGGTCAACCTGAATACGTTTTCCCTTCTCTGGACCACCCTTCCCCCAGGTCAGCTGGTAAACCAGAGCCGGGCACCGCGGGCTTTGGGCTAGCCCCTGCTGGCGGCTGGGCCTGGGCCAGGGCGGGTGATGGCAGCACATGCTAGTGGTTGTGGTCACCCCTCTCTCTTGTTGTGCAAAGCATTTGAGTCTTCTTGCACTCTTCTATAGGGAGGAAGTGGCCTCACCACAGCTGGGATGACTGTTTGAGCAAAGTTCCCCACTGATCTTCTCATCCTGCAGACAGATGGGACCCTGGGTACCTGCTCTGCCTGGCCTCCCTGTCTGCTCCTCCCCAGCCCTGTTTTCTCTGTATCCTCCAGGTGTGGTGAGGAAGCCTCGATGGTAGGCCTGACTTACTCTTTGGGGAAAAAAAATGACAAATCTCACGGAGTGTCTTGCAGGCCAGAGGCGGAGGTGGCATGCTTTGGGGAGACTTCTCTTTCTGTGGCTTTTCCCTCCTTACCTGTGTACTGTCCTCCTCCTTTTCCCAAGCCAGTGCCTCAGGATTTAGTGATGATCCACAATTCAGCTGCCTATCACGGGCCTTCCTTTGTGGGTGTGGGGGCCTGGGCACTGCGCCTATTTTCCAGACCAGCAAGCAGGGTCAGTTGTTCAGCATATGGTTTGACAACAGCACAGACTATTTGCCAATGGGTCCATGATGGAAAATCTGAGGGTTGCGTAGTAACTGTAGGGCCAGAGATGGTGGCCTTGGCCACCTGCAACCAGAGTTCTCTGAGTTAGTGGGCAGACCATCCTCAGAGGCTTTCCTGCCTCTTCGTCTGGCCAGAGACCCAGGACACTGATTCCCTGCTGAATTTCAGTTCAACACACAGTAACTGACCACCCATACCAGGCCAGACACCACGCTGCTCTGCACCTCCACACAGGTATGCTGGGTTATGTTCCCAGGAGCCAGCCAGGCTCTGCCAAGGTCACTGGAGACAGCACGGCCAGGACTCTTCTTGCCTCAGAGTCCAGACAGAAACTTAGTTGAGTTGTCCACAGAGAAACAGGTTCCAGTTTAGAGGGTTTTCCGCTCCATCCCTCCCGTCGTGTTGTTATATCGGGCTGCTCTTTAGAGAGCTGTCCCCCACCCCCATGCCCAGTTATCCTTCCACATGTTGCTTTGGGATCTCCGAATCCCAGGCCAGGCTTCCTTGGGCTAGGCCTCATTCAGTTTTGCATAACATGAGCATCATCTGCACAGTCGGCTGATTCCACTCATGGCTAGTAAGTAGCCCTGTTCTCCCCCAGCTGTTCCCTCCGGGCCAGGGTGTTAAAATAAATCTGTTCCAGTGTGTGCGTCCCTTTGACAACCACGACTTTTTTTGGTCTGCTGAGCTCAAGCTGGCTCTACCCTGCTTCTGAAGGATCATCTGGAAGGACCACTTACGGTGCAGTCACAGCATAGCTTGACCCCTATTGTGCCATAAAGGGTCACTCTTTGAAGGGTAGTCTTCCTTAGCTGTGGCCTTTCTGTGCTCCAGGAGACCTTGGCCCAGACATCTGTGGTGAGACCCACAGGGGCCCTGGAAATAAGGGGCAGCACATCGTCCCCACTCTTGATGCTCCCAGTTCAGTTGGAGGGGCCGAAGCCCACACCTGTGCACATGCCCACCTTCGGGAAACTCAAAGCCAGCATGTGAATGCCTCAAACACAGGATAACCTACTGTATTAGGTTCTTGAGGCTGCTGTAACAAATTACCTCACACTTAGTGGCTTGAAACAGCAGAAATTTATTCTCTCGTCGTTCCAGAAGTCCAAATTCCATTCCACTAGGCCAAGATCAAGGTGTTGGCAGGCCTACACTCTCTCTGGAGGCACTCTCTCTGGGAGGTCATTCCTTGCATCTTCCAGCTTCTGGTGGCTGCCAGCATTCCTTGGCTCCTGGCCACGTCACTCCAATCTATGCCTCTGTGGTCACATCATCTTATCTTCTTCTGAGAGTGTTTAATCTCCCTGTGTGTCTCTCTCATGAGGACACTTGTAATGGCATTTAGGGCCCACCAGGATAATCCAGAGTAATTTTCCCATCTCAAGATCCTTAAATTAACCACATCTGCAAAAACTTTACCATATAAGGTAACATTCACAGGTTCCAGGAATTAGGGCCTGATATCTGTGGGAGCCATTTTTCAATCTGTCACCCTACTGACCTCATCTCCTGCTACTCTGCCCCTTGCTCACTCTGCTCCAGCCACACTGGCCTCATCATTCTGCTTCAGGGCCTTTGCACTTACTGTTACCTCCGTCCCGACCACTCTTACCTCAGATGTCCACATGGCTCCCTCCATCATCTCTGGTTTTTCTTTAGATGTTATCTTTTCAGTGAGGACTTTCCTGACATTTAAAATCCTGTTTCCCCACCCAGCATTCCTAGCCCCTTTGCTGTATTTTTCCCTTAGAACTTATCACTGTTTAAACTGTGCCCCCATCTAGAATGTAAACTCAAAGAGGACGAGGACTTTTGTTGTTTTGTGCCTTTATGTGTCCCCAGCACCTGGAACAGTACCTGACTGACACACAGTTTGCATTGGTAACTGTTTGTTGAATGTATGAATGATGCTTACTCTGAACCCATCTGAACAGAGGAGACCCAGAGCAAAGGAGCAGTCAGCATAAGGTGGACAAGTTAGGAAAGGCTTGCTGATGGGGATGCTGGGAAGAGTTGGCAGGCCGTCCTAGATGGGGAGACCAGGCTTACAGGTCAAGGGGCAAAGTAAGAAAAAGGAGAGGGAGCTCAGTTTGCCTGGGGAGGACAGAGAGCCAAGTGTGGAGAGCCCATGGAATGGAGGGTAAGAGGGTGATATCTACCGCCAGGGGTGGGGGTTCAGGCAAAGCGATGGCCTTAGCAGCACAGCTGACACAGAGGAGGCAGAGGTTACTGGACAACGTCGCTGAGCAGAGAGCAGTGGGGTAAAGTGGAATGAGAAAGGAGGTGATCCTAGCTGCCCCGAATTTTCACATCCCTTCTAAACTCCGGTGCTAGCCTACACTTCTCCTTCCACCCCCTCACATATCTCAGAAGAAAGAAGGGAGTTGAAGAGTTTGCGGGAGATGTTAGAACCGGTGGCAGCCTGAATGTGCCTGCTTTTTCCTACCTCTCACCACCCACCTGTGAGTACAGAACCTTCCTGGAGGAGGCGCCGTGGGCACCCTCACTTTATCCTCTCTCACCCCTCCTCTAGAGTCTCTGCCACCTTTCCAGGGATGACAGCCTTGCGTGGGACCCAGAGCTTTGATTAGCAGAGCTGTCACTCTATAGGGTTGGCTTTGGAGCCCTGGGAGGGGAGGAGCATTTGTGTGCCAGCCGGCGCAGGGGCCACCGGAGAGATGGACTTCCTTCTCACTTCTCGGTCTGTGCAGCAGCCTTTTCTGAGCCTCTGTCTGCCAATACTCTGGTTTAGAGAGATGTGGGCATTTGGAAGTAAACCAGCTGCTTGGTTGCCATGTGCTGTCAGACCAGCTTCACGTCAAGGGCTTTGGGGTACGGCCTGAAGGATGTGTTGTGGGCCCTTTTCCTAAAGGAGAGAACTGGGGCGGAATGGCTCTCCGGATGTCTCCCTTATGGTGCTAGTATCAGGAAAGGAAGTTAGGGCATCGTCCCACCCTGGCTGTGTTGCACAGCCCAGTAAAGGTCCTGATGGGTGGGCAGCTGGGAGAAGGAAGAGCCAGGCAGAGCCAGCCCCCTGTGGCCCCTCTCCACTGCAGCTGTCGCCCAGGCAGTCTGCTCCCACAGTCCCCCTCAGACTGCCCGCCGAGCTCTTCTTAACAGCTGTTGGGTGGTGAGTTGTTGGTTTTTTTCCCTCTTATCCTCCCCCTTTTCTGTTTGCAACAACCTCGGGGGAGGTCAGCAGATCTGCTGGAGGAGACGGTTCCCAGGCCCTCATGGTTTTGGCAGCTTGTGCAAAGAAGTTAGAGAGGAACTGGTTCCACTGGAGCGCTCCCCCTTGGGCCCCTCCCTTGGAATGGAAGTAGGGATGTTGGTGGTAGGGAGGGATCTTGTCCTCCTCTGCCTCATGCTTCGAGCCAACAGCTTCCTCCCTTGTGTGGGGACTCAGGAAGTGGGTCCGCAACTCCCTGTGCCTCCATCTTGGGCCCTCAGTCTTCTGTGCAGCGGGGGAGGGAGGACAGCAGGCAGACTGAGAGCCTGTTCTCGCGGGGGGCAGAGCAGGGCCCAGGAGAAGGAGCCATGGTAAAGCCAAGAGGGGTCAGGAGTCAGGGCTGAGTTCAGCACTCTGGCTCCCTTGTCCCTGAAAATGCCCCCCACCTGCTTGCATGTTCAGGAGGACTTTGGGGCTTAACTGTTCATCCAGCCTTATGTTTCAAAGAAGAAAGAAACAGTTATACTTTCCCAAGCACTTTTTCCTGGCTCTCCCTCTCTCTCAGGAGGGCTCCTCTTGTTGAGGTTGAGTAGAGAAAGCCAGAAATTGGAATTCCAGGGCTCCCAAACCAGCTCTGTCTACAGGGAAAACTCGCAGAACTAGCTCAAGGCACCACACTCCACAGAAGGCTCCTGCTTCGGTCAAGGATGGGAGGCGGGGATCCATGCTGACCTTTTTCCTACTTGACCAATTCATGATTCCTTCACAGAGTCCGGTCTAGTAACTCACTTCCCTTAGGCTCCCAGGAACCTGGGCCTATGCTGGCCACATAGAGAGTGAGAGAGTTGAGGGTGCCAGTGGTTCCCTGAGTCTGTGCTCTCTTGGAGCTGGTTGGGGTGGGGCGGGGTAATACTTGTCCTCACTGCTGGGCACACCTGGAATAGCTGGGGCCATAATCCACGTGTAAAAGTCATGAGAGTAAAGAGCAGGTTGACCTTATTGGCTCATCGGGGAAGGTTTCCTGGAGGAAGTGGGTTGGTAAAGAGGCAGTGCAGGTGGAGAAGCCTGAAAAGATGACAGAGGCTGGCAGTGTTCAGGAAGCTGATGAGCAGATAAGAGAGAAGGCTTCAAAGAGCTACCAGCTCTGCCCAGGAAATGGTGTGCCTGCTTCCCCAGAGCCTGCCTGAGAAGCTGCCCTGCCTCACTGGGTTTCTCTCCCTGCAGACCCCCCTGTCCTGGCAAGAGCTTGAAGGTGAGCGAGCCAGCTCCTGTACACACAAGCGCTCAGCATCCTGGGGCAGCACAGACCACCGAAAAGAGGTAACTGCCCCTCTGACTCCCTGGCCAGGGCAGCTGCCTCTTGGTCTAGCCCAGCACCGTGGATGTGTCTGCTCCAGAGTGAACTCACATTTCCAGTTTAATTTGCCTTTTCCTAATGAGATGGCTCCTCATAGCTGCCTCCCAGCCTCCTGGTGGCCAGGCCTTAGGAGCCCAGATCCTCCTGCTGGCAGGGGCTTGGCCAGCCCCTGCTGGTGCCCTCCAGCAGCCAAGCAGAGGGTGGGAGCTGCCAACGTTCTCACTTTACTTTGAGGCTGGATCCAGAGAAGCGGTTCAGAGACTGGTGAAAGACAGAGTGAGTTCCTGGGAATTGGAAGCCCCCACCTCATGCTTAACTGTTCATCCAGCCTTATGTTTCAAAGAAGAAAGAAACAGTTATACTTTCCCAAGCACTTTTTCCTGGCTCTCCCTCTCTCTCAGGAGGGCTCCTCTTGTTGAGGTTGAGTAGAGAAAGCCAGAAATTGGAATTCCAGGGCTCCCAAACCAGCTCCACCTGCCATGCCTTGTGGCAGCCCCTGAGAAGCCCAGCTCAACCTGTTTAGAAGGGGAGTAGCTTCTGCCTTCTTGGTTGCAAGGAGAGAAAAAATTTGAAGTGAATGCTGTACAAGTTTAAGGCTCTGGGAAATACAAAGTGTTCAAAGTTTGTAATCATCAGAGCAAGCAAGTTATTGACACTAAGCATGGAGTCATGTCATGAATGATCCCCAGCAGCAAATCAAAAGCACTTTCTTCATGGCCGTCATCATAAATTGTATGGCTGTGGGTAGCAGGTCTGCTCTCTGAATTCCATTTAATTTAGGCCCATATTTCAGTAGCTCTGCATCTCCTGAGCATTTCCTAGCCGAGGGCAAGTAGGTGCAGCATTACAAATGTGACAGGGATAATATCAGAATTGTTGCTGATAATTCATAACTGTTAGAGGATATGGATCAGGACAAAACCTGATATTCCTTCTTGAGCACCTGCTCCTTGCTCAATGCCGTCTGCTTGAAAATGGGGGGAAATCCTTCCATCCTTCCTGTCTCAGGGCCTTTGAGATAGCTGTGAATGTACTTTGAGGAGTGAATTAAAAAACACCATTTCCCATTTCTATTAATAGAATAGTATTCCATGCCTTTGGAATCTGTGAGAGACAAAAATGGTTTCAGCGTTATTTTTAATTTTTTGGAAACTGATCCATCTATGGAACACATGGTAATTTAAAAAAAAATCAAATCCTCTAGTTAAGAAGGTATCCAGCTTGCCCAATGAACCTATCCTTGTAGTCCTGAACACCACTGAAGTGTTGTGAGATGGAAGATTAACTTCCATCCCCCTTTGATGTATTGTCATGGCCTCTGGCGGGAGCCACCCCCCAGGGAGGAGGGACCCAGTACAGTTTTGCTTTGCTTCACCTGCCTCTCCTCTCTCCCTCTCTGGGCTACCAGATTACCAAGTTGAAGCAACAGCTACAGAGGACGAAGCTGAGCCGCAGTGGGAGAGAGAAGGAGCGGGGCTCCCCACTCCAAGGGGACCATGCTGTGCGGGGAGCACTGAGGGTATGTTTTCCCCTCCTCCTCCCTCTGTCATCCTCCAGGGCAGGCCCCCCGCTGTGGGCAGATCCCTCTCAAGTCGATAGCTACTGAGCCCCACCACATTGCATATGGTCATGAGGGTGCCAGATGAAGTCTTAGTGCAACCTTGGACTTGCCAAGTAACAGTGGAAGGGCTTCTTGCTGCTCTGAATTTCTCTCTCCTCCAGCCCAGCACCCTCGACAGTAGAGGCAGTGATGCTCCTGAGATAATAAAACACACTCTCGACCTCTCAAAGCCCTAACTGCTAGAGAAAGCCCCCCTGAATGAACCTGTTGCAATCTGTGACTGTCCCCAACTCCTCCTTTCCTCTCTTGGTTCTGCTGTGCAGACATGACTGTCACCCCCTGGTCAGAACTGATAACTGTATGGGGGCTTAATGATCGCTTTGTTTGCCTCCTCCTCAGGCATCCCCTCCCAGCTTCCCCTCAGGGTCCCCTGTCCTGCGACTCAGCCCCTGCTTGCACCGGAGCCTGGAAGGGCTCAACCAAGAGCTGGAGGAGGTGTTTGTGAAGGAGCAGGGGGAGGAGGAGCTTCTGCGGGTGAGTGGGGGCCGCGTCCTGGATGCTGACGGCAGCATCTTGCTGAATCTGGATGTGGGGAGATGAGACTCTTGTTCTCTGAGGCTCACAGGCTGTGGCTACTTCCACAGAGCAACATGCACACTCCACCCTCCGGAGGGAACCCAAATTAAGCTTCTTAGACTTGAATTATTAACCACCAGAACAGCAGAGCTGGGTGGGTGTAACTGGGGAGGGCTTTGCGGTGGTGAGTAGAAAGAGAAGGTCCCCAGCTGGGAGCACTGGGTGAGGCCTCACTCTTTAGCTCAGCACCAGCTCACTGTTCCTGGCGTTCTTGGTGCCATCACCCTCACCCACCTGTGCCTCAGGTCAAGCGACCCCCTTGCCTTGTTACCACTTCCTTTTCCTCCATCTCCACCTGGTGACACGCCTTCATCCTTCATGCCCAGTCTCCTGTGTAGCCCTCTCCCCTCCCCACTGCCAGGCAGAATTATTTGCTACCTTTTCTGCCGCCTCAGGCACATTTTTATACTGACACAGTGCAATTGGGAAATGCCAGTTGGGCAGTAGTAATATAATTCTAGCAGTCACACTCCTCAGTTTATGATTTACTTCCTAGTTGATTTTTAATTTGCATATATGTAGGATTTTATACCCATCCAATCACATGCATACAACTTGGTGAGCTGTGAGTACAAGTATCATTGAATGTTACAAAGGGGGAGGGGGTATTTAGTCCTGATACTAATCTGCTTACTTGTCCTGCAGGGGCCTACCGTGGTTACAGAGCCGCTGTGTTATTCATCTTTGTGTTCAGAAGGTCCCTGCTCTCATGAGGCTTACAGCCTGGTGGGGGTAACACATTGGTGGAACCATAAAATAAATATGTAATCATAAGTTGGGCTGCAGGTGCTATGAGGGAGAAGAACGAAGTGCTATAGGAAAAATAGGAGGGGTTTTTCTTAGATTGGGGGGTGGTCGAGAAAATCAGAGACTTGAGACAATGGTGTCCTGTGTCACTGTATGTTATGAATCGAGGACAAGAACAACAGCATGCGGCAGACCCTAAGGGTCACTGCAGCTCTGCCAGCCTGAAGGGACAGGCCTGAGCGTCGTGACCCACCCTCTTCCCTGGCAGATCCTGGATGTCCCTGATGGGCACCGCGCCCCAGCTCCCCCTCAGAGTGGCAGCTGTGATCACCCCCTCCTCCTCCTGGAGCCTGGCAACATTGGCAGCTCTCCCTCCATGCCCCTAGCATCCCCCCAGCCTTCTGGCCAGAGTGGCCGTGAGGAACACCGGGGTGCAGTGGAGGAGCTGGCAGCCATCCCCAACGACAAAGGTGAGTAAGCGGAGGAGGCCGAGGCGGCAGGGCCGACACAGGGGATGGGGGTCTCCATTCCCTTTTCCGCCTCCGATCAGTTTCAGGCCTGGCATTTTTATTTACTAATCAACTACAATATCTTTAGGAGTCATCTTTATTCTGTACATCGTGCTAGTAATAATAATGGTCCTCAATATAGATTCTTACTTACAATTTATATAAAGTCTCTGCACCTATACTTTTATTTAATCCTTTCTGTAATCCAAAGAAGCAATCCCTCCCATCCCCATTTCTGGTGGAGGTTCAGCATGCCGAAGTGAAAGCCTGTGAGTCTGTTCAGGTGTTTGCGGTACCCTTTACCAGCAGTACCTATTGAGGTGTTGTGAATGACATAAAAGAAGAGAACGTGGTCTCTGGCTCAGGGTCACAGGGTTTGACCCAAATGGAAATCCAAGCTTTCTGACTCCAAATCTCCACTTTGTCCGGTGCCCTGCCTGCTTCACTGAGAGGGCGAGATACAGCCCTCCCTCCGCGTAACAATGATCCTTCCATTCTCTAGCGCTGTTGCCTGCATCGCCGTGAGGTAGGCTGGTCCAGGGCGTGATCTAACAATACACAGAGGCAAATAGAGCATGGAGTAACAAGGAATAAATGTGAGATAAATACAGATAAAGTCAATATTTGCAACCTAGGCAAAATGTATTCGCTGTGTGGAAAGCAAGAGGAATTTTATCCCACAAGTGGGGTTGAGTAAAGATTGCTTTTCTGAGTCAGTACAAGAGCTCTTCCTGGAAGAAGGGATAGATTTTCAAGACTGTGGAAAGGAAGAAGCTGTGGTATGTTGGCAGGCAGGGCGGTGCAGTCTTGGAAGAAGGCAGAGAGAGACAGAAGTTAAGACTCCTTTCAGTTTGAGACTGGGAGTTCCAATCACAGTCGACCTCCTGGGAAGATAGCATTGGTATTAGACCTGATTTTCCCATCAATTCAACTGTACTTTTTTATCCTGTATAAGAGCATATGTATTTTTGTGAGCTGTTTCAAAGATTTTTTTAAGGTAGAGTATATACAGACAACCTGGATTAGCATAACCGCTGCCCCCCACCCTACTGTGTCTCCCAGTCTCTCCCCTTCACACCAAGGCCTGCCCTGAGGAAAGCAGACACCTTCCTTCAGCCCCACTGGACTCAGCCTTGCTCTCTCTGCAGCCTCCTCTCCAGGCCACCCAGCCGTCCCTGAAGATGGCAGCCCATCTCCAGTCCTTGTCTTTGCCGCCTCCCCTCGGCCCAATCACAGCTACGTCTTCAAACGGGAGCCCCCAGAAGGCTGTGAGAGAGTGCGTGTGTTTGAAGAGGCCACGTGAGTACATCAGAGGGATGGGGCATGCCAGGGAGGGACGAGGATGGGGGGTTAGCCCGTGTTGTCCCACCTGACAGGCCCTTCTTCAGTCTCGGACTCTCTCTCGTCCTAGAGATGGTGTCAACTTCAGATTATCGGTATTGCAGTTTTTCCATGATCAAACTTGTTGACATTACCTACTCTGAGCACTTAAATCTTTGCTTATCATTATCTCCATAGAAACCTGCTCTCTGCCCACATGCCAGCCACAAGCGCAGCAAGAGCTGGAAAGGAAAGAGATTTGAAACCTAAACCCTTTGTTTCTTCTATTTTTTTCCATCCCCCAGGAAGGTGTGAAAATTTGCTAGACCATAATCAGAGAGAGAGAACACACTAGTTCTCTTCAGGCAAAGACTAGAAAGGCCTCGTCCCCACTAGAGTGGCAGAGGGAGCCTGAGCAGCTTTCTGGTTGCTTCTGAGTCAAGTCTTCAGCCTGCAGCTGCAGTGGCTCAAGTGTCATGAACCCCTGGACAGAAATTTCCAGTCCTTGCAAGTAAGGACTCTGGAATATTCCCAAACCAGATTGGACAATTCAGAAGTCATTCTTCTGTGGATTTCTTTGCTACAGTTCCCTCCCATTAGCAGTGAGACTCGAGAGCCAACCTTTCCCAGTGCCCACACAGCCCCTCTTAGCAGGCACTCTGCTAAGAACTCCTTTCATTCCCCCTGCCACTTAATATTCATGGGGGCAGAGCCACCGTGGAAGTTGTGGTTTCGATGGCAGTCAAGAAGTTTAGTCATCTGTGTGCATGGAGAGTTAGCTAGGACAGGGTTTTGGGCCTCAATGGCTCCTTTTGTACCTCAGATGAGGGAGAAGTCCACCCAGGGTAGTAGCAGGTGGTACATATATACCCAGAGAGGGAGGTCGGGGGAAAACCATGGCCACCGAGCATCTCCAAGTACGCTGGGTCATCTGGGATGGAGTTGGGGGGAGAGACCAGACTTTGTAGCCTAAGCAGACTCCGGGCTCTTGTACCCCTCCCCAGTCCACGTTGTGGTTGAGTCATTACAATCTGGAATTGCTTGTGGAAATCAGGCTGTTGCTTGTCTTGATTCTTTTGTAGACTCATAATGCCAGAGGAGGTCTGAAACCATCTCTTCTAGCTGCCTGCCCCCATGTTAACCCTTAAGAGTGATGGTGATCTGTCAGTTACTTTCTAAGATTTCCTGGGGTAGAAATTCTCAGCTCATTGGGATCTGTTCATTGTATGAACTTTCCTCTTGGGAAGTTCTTATGTTTAGTGGTTCTTCTGTCACATTTTCCTCTTCCTAGCTGCCCACCCTGTAAGATGGCCTGGATTTCTCAGGGAGGGAATCAAGCTGTTCAGGGTCATGCTGGTTGCCCTCATGTCCTTCGAGCGTTATATGATCCCCTCTGGGTCACCTTCCTCATGTGTGCATGCACACACTGAGAGCATTCCCTCTCCCATGCATTCTCCATCCCTCCATAAAGTGGGATTCTTTTTTATTTTTTTAAATTATTTTTTGTTTTGTTTTGTTTTTTGGTGAGGAAGATTGGCTGAGAACTAACATCTGTTGCCAATCTTCCTCTTTTTTGCTTGAGGAAGATTGTCACTGAGCTAACATCTGTGCCAGTCTTCCTCTATTTTGTTTGTGGGATGCCACCACAGCATGGCTTGATGAACGATGTGTAGGTCCGTGCCGGGGATCCAAACCTACAAACCCCAGGCCACTGAAGTGGAGCATGCAAACTTAACCCCTAGGCCACTGGGCTGGCCCCAAAGTGGGATTCTTTAAACCCTTTTCAGTCAGGGCACACCTGCCACTGGAGTCCTCTGGCACCCCAGGCCTTCACTTCTTTATATTTCTCACTCTGTGCCAGCCTCTGCCCTCATCCTCATGCCTTGCTCTTCTTCCTGGGTTTGGAATTATTAGAATGCTACAGTTAAAATGGCTATCAACTTATCAAGCTATACACTAAGTATATATATTTTCTGTATATATATTATACTTCAAGCAAAAGTTTAAAGAAAGGTCATTGGTGGGAACCACTGGTAACAGCTTCCCCGTCTTCCTGCACATTTGTCTTCTCACCTGGAATCCTCACAACCAGCACTTCTCAGGGCTGTTTCACCCTCGAAGTGTGCCAGACACTCCTCATCTTTTTTTATCAAAGTGTTCCTTACTTTAGAACTCTCTGACTTAACCTCCTGTCATTTCCCCTACATGATCAGAAAGTCAAGGATGAGTCTGTCCACGATAAAGGTGAGACAGGTCAGGCCAAGAGCACATGGTAAGTTAGAACCGTGATCTCCTGATAAGCTCTGGCTGCCTTTCTCACAATGATTGCTATCCTTTCCTCCCAGCGAGGGTTTTGAAAATCACACCTTTCAAATATGCTCAAGAATGAGATTCTTTAGGCCAGTAGATTTCAATGAGGGATAATTCTTCCCACCAGGGGACATTTGGCAATGTCAGGAGACATTTTTGGCTGTCACAACTTAAGTGGGGTTGGGGGGGTGGGGCTAGTGTCGGTGCTACTGGCATCTAGTGGGTAGGGACCAGGGATGCTGCTAAACATCCTAGGATACACAGGACAGCCCCCCACAGCCAAGAATTATCCAACCCAAAATGTCAATAGTGCTGAGGCTGAGAAACCCAGCTTTAGGCCATAAAAAGTCTTAGAAAGTCTTTGCCTGAGTCTCTGCTTTCAGGTAAGTGGTCTGCCCCCAAACACTGTTCACTGATGAAATCTCTCAAATGAAAAGATCCCTTGGTTTCCTCTTCTAGAATCACATTGTCAGAAAGTTCTCCTTCCTGTCTAACATCAATCCCTCCTGTTCCTAGCTAAAGTAGATTTCCTGTTGTTTAGCAATATTTCTAACAAATGGGGAGCTGAGGGGCCTCAAGACTGGTTGTTGCTCAGTAGCCTTTCGTTTTTTGCTCAAGTTACCATCCTGTTTGAACAAAGACCCAGCTCCCTACTCCCTGATGCCATGACATCTCTCATCCCTTCTCACTGGCTGTTTCCGTGTGTGTGTGTGTACACATGTATGTCTATGTGTCTCTCTCTCCATCCTCCAGGTCCCCAGGTCCTGACTTGGCCTTCCTGACTTCCTGTCCCGACAAGAACAAAGTCCACTTCAACCCAACCGGCTCGGCCTTCTGCCCCGTGAGCTTGATGAAGCCCCTCTTCCCCAGCATGGGCTTCATTTTCCGTAACTGCCCCTCGAGCCCGGGGTCCCCCCTGCCCCCTGCCAGCCCCAGGCCACCACCTCGGAAGGATCCAGAGGCCTCCAAGGCCTCCTCGCTGCCGTTTGAGCCGTGGCAGCGCACCCCGCCATCAGAAGAGCCCGTGCTTTTCCAGAGCTCCCTGGTGGTCTGAGGATACCACCCCCGCCACTTTACTGTGGAGACCAGTGCCTTGGTGGCAGGCCCCTCCCTAGCTCCCCTGAGGAGGGGGATGAAGGAGTCCTTCCCTCTCGGCCTTCGAGCACTTTCATTTATTGTGTCAAAGCCCCGGGTCCTCTTTCCGATGGACACTGGCCCCTCCAAATGTGAGGGGACCTGCCTTCTCCACTAGCAGCTGGGCAGCTCACAAGTCACACCTGTGTTCTTGCCACCTCTCTCACTTGGTGGAAAACTCACCAGGAAGATCTTGGGTCCCCCACTCCTGAGTGTGAGTCCAAAGGACTATATATAGGCCCCTTGTCCTTGTCATGGAGCAAGCTGACCATGATGGAAGGAGAAGGGACACCACAGATTTCCTCCCCTCTCCTCCACAGACACAGCAGAGGAGACGGGAAGATAGATAACCCCGTCCTCTCAGCCCTCACCCACATGCCTCCCTCTCATTGGAGGAGCTGACCAAAGCAGCCCTAAAGGGCCCTAACACTTGACCAATCCAGCTGCTGGCAGAGGGGGAACCAAGTGTTTTCCCAAGTGGCATTTTCATCTCGCTTTCACCCTGACTAAGATTGTCTTAAGCAGCAGCCCAGCCTGCCCGGCCCCAGGTGGGTAGTAGGGGAGAGGGAGAGCTGGCATTCCTCCAGGTGGCAAGTGGCAACTTGACACCCTCCACCTGCCCCAGGACTGGGTTGGATTAGAAAAATGCCTATTTTTCTTGTATCGATGTAGAAACTCTATTTTCTCCCAAAGACACTATTTTTGCAGCTGTTTGAAGTTTGTATATTTTCCGTACTGCAGAGCTTACACAAAATTGAAGAATGTTAATGTTCAAGTTTTCTTATCCTGTGTTTAGAAGTTGTTTTTTGCAGATTTTGGTGTTAATAGACCAAATAAATAAGTATTCCCAGCAACTTGAGGTTCTGTTAAATTTTTTGAGGGGAGCGGGAACAGGATGGAGATTGAGGGTATTATATTGATCACTTCATCCTTGTCTTCAAGAGGAGCCTTTATGTAACACATAATGACATGGGTGTGGGTGTTGTGTGGATGGACAGAGTCCCTGTCCGCAAGCCACCAGGCCTGGATTCTTTACGTGGACGTATAAACAGTGGGTCCATGGAAAAGCTGTCCAGAATGAAGAGTGTGTGAAAGTGGGGGAAGGAGTCAGTGGGGAAGTCTTCCATTCTTGGGGGAGTCTGGAAAGGTTCCCTAGGGAGACTGGATTTCAGAGAGGAAATGAAGGTGACTGAGGGGGAGACAGGTTGACATTGTGGTTGTTCTTGGCACTGGCAAAGGGAACAAGACCAGGGAATGGCGTTCAGGCTGAATCTCTTAAGCACAGTTTTAGGGAAACTTTAGCTCCTTTTGAGTATTCTTTCCATCTCAGTGAGTACTCACAAAACAGAGCGCAGAAGAAACTGTTCTTGTCCTTTTGCAGGCACTCAGTTTTATAGTGCCACACCTGTAAGAGCTCTCAGGCTCTGGGGCAAAATGGGAATAACCATCCCAACATTCTGATGGTGCTTTGCAATTTACAAAGCATTTTCACAAAAAGACACATTATCCCCATTGTATGGGTGAAAAGCTGACTACCTCAAGGGCAGTCATAATAACTACAATTGCACCTATCTGCTGAGACCTCAAGAAAATTCCAAAGCCAGGCTATCCCAGCTACCATTTATTGACTTGGTAAGCATCAGATACCTTGTTAAGTGCTTTACATAAAATGTCATTGAAATAACAGCAACCCAAAGAGAAATGTGGTAAAGCCCTCTGTACTAATGAGTGAAGGACAGAAAGATAGAATTGTGTCCCCCACAGACACAAATATGAAGTTGGGGAGCTAGGATTGGGAACTACATTATTTGAATCCAGTGCCCATGCTTCTAATCACAGCACTCTCCCACTTGTATTATATTCCCATTAATTTCAGATGAGGAAACTTGACTCAGAAGTCAAGTGAATTGTTTGAAGTCCTAGCTGGTAAAGAGGCAGAGGTGGGACTAGAAGCCAGCTGCTGCTTGGTGTCCTGAAATCATGGGCTGATTCAGTGGAGTGAGCCACTGTGCAAGAGAGCAAATCTGTAGGGGTTCCCCCTCCCCCACTAATATGAAGGAGACAGGGGGTTGAAGACAGACCTTGTCTTCTATCTCCTACCCCTCCCCCAAAAAGATGTTTGGCCTACCCCCAAAGCCTTAGTGACTCAGGCCCGGAGTGATGGGTGTGGTGCGGCCCCGGGTTTCCTTCCTTAGCTTGAGGCTGTGCCAAAGGAGCAGGCTGCTGGAAGGGGAGAAGGAGCCTCTACCCAGCCAGCAGCCCAGAGTGCAATTAAATGGGGGCTTGGGGTTGGTAGTGGGAAGACCTGGGGTCAGTCTTGTCCTAGCTCTTGGTGCCAGCAGGAGGAAGCCCTTGGATGAGGGAGGGGTCCAACAAGGAGCTCATTAATGGGAAAGAATCTGCAGGGCAGCAGAGGGTTTGCTCCATTGTTGGTGAGTTGTAAGACCTTGAAGAAAATTCACATCACTAAGCTTCTATTTCCACCTCCAGGATGTGAGGAAATAAGATCAGCGTTGAGAAAGAATAACGACTAATAAAACCTTGAACTTGCACAGCGCACTACAGTTTATAAAACACTTTCACAAACCTCAGCTCAGTTGATCCTCAGAATAGTCAAGAGGCGACAAGGTGGCTATCATAAATGATCTATCCCTAGTTTACAGACTGGGAAAACTGTGGCTCGGAATTTAGGTGACACGAGTAGATTATCCTTCCTTTAAGTGACAGAGCTGGGACAAGAACCCTGCGGCCCTTGGAAGCCTAGTGATCTTGTGCCCCAGAAGGACCGCTCTCGAAAGTTGCGCCTTGGACCCTCTTCTGTTAGAGAGGGTAGAGTGCCTGACGCTCGGCAGCGGCTAGGGGGCACTAAGGCTCCACTAAGAGGGTCTTGGCGTTAGGACCCAGCAGAAGCCTGACCGCCGACTGGGGAAAAGCCTGTTGGATCTGCCCTGCCGGCCGCACCTCCTCCTTCCCGCCCACCTGTCTATCTTCGCACAGCGCAGCCAATTGGTGATCTCCACATCCTTATACGTCATCACTCAACGCCCGTGTATGTCCAGGGCCATACAGGCGAGCTCTGGGTTTCAGTTGTCCTCGGAGTTGCCTGATCGGAAGGTCTCGAGGGCGAGGCGTTAACCTCGGGGCATGTGGCTCCCCTGGCCACCAGGGACGAGGTCAAGGTCCTAGGGCGGGTCCCTGTTCCTTGGCAGCGGTTGCTGGGTTTTGAGGGGTTTCCTCTTTGGCCGCCCTTGAGCTGGCGGTTCTGGCGGTGGCTGCAGGGTCCTGCTGCGTGGCGGTCGCATGCAGCTCCTATGAGGTCCCTGTCGCCGGTCGGCGATGTCCGGCTGGAGCTGTCGCCGCTGCCGCTGCCCCTGCCGGCTGTGAGCGGGTCTCCGGTCGGGTCTTCCGGGCGTCTCATGGCCGCTAGCAGCTCCCTGGTGCCCGACCGGCTGCGCCTGCCGCTTTGCTTCCTCGGCGTCTTTGTCTGCTATTTCTACTATGGGATCCTGCAGGAAAAGATGTGAGCGGATCCCTGGGGCCGGAACGCAGACATCCCCCTTTTCCGCCCCATCTCCCCAACCTTGTTGCCCGGTTCGCGGTCCTCTTGACCCCGCCCTCCCAGCACCCCGACACCTTTGCAGCCGCGGCTGAGCCTCCCCAGATTTCCAAAACGCGAAAGTTGGCTCTGGATTCTCGAGACCTGGTTATTTTTCTTCTCTTAGTTGCTCTTTTGTTTGTTCGTTCCAAGGGCCTGGGTTTTACGGGCTGAGACTTCTACCCTCACACAGGTTTCCATGATCTGTGCCGGCTCCTCTTTGGAACTCTCAGATGCTTGCAAGACAGCTGATTCTTTCGCCCTCGGCCTTGCTGCTGTAACCCAAATCCCTTCTGCCGGGGTACCTCGTTTCACCATCTAATTTTCCGCATTTTCTCTAGCTCCATCCTTTACGGATATTCTTTCCCAAAGGTTGGGATCAGCAGGCTGAGATGTCTAGTTTCTAGACCCAGTAAAATTAGCCTCTTTTGTAAATAAGCCCAGTGATCCTTACCAAACTCTCCCTACATCCAGAGAGGCAAGATAATTTCAAAGCTTTCAGTGGCTCTGGACATGCTGGATGACACTAATGGAAATATGCTAATTCCTCCTCTCTCTTTCTCATACATTTAATTCTTAGAACAAGAGGAAAGTATGGGGAGGGAGCCAAGCAGGAGACATTCACTTTTGCCTTAACTTTGGTCTTCATCCAATGTGCGATCAATGCTGTGTTTGCCAAGATCTGTGAGTACCTGGATAGTAATCTGTTGTGTTCCCCCTCTGTTTCCTGGGCATTAGGCAGTGATCCAACCTGAAATTGTAACTCTCAAGACCCCCACCCCCTTTAGTGCTTACACAGCCTCTCTGTTCAATGTATAAAACTAATGGCTTTGAAAGGGGGTAAAACCCTATTTTCCTTAAATTAAACCAGCTTCTGAGTCAGAAATGTGCAGAGAATGGGTCTTTTGTGTTCCAGATCCCCGCTGAGAATACTTAAATTTTTTTTCGTGGTCCCTTTGAGTTTCCTTTATGTGTTAGCTTCAAGCATATTTTGAGCTTTCTCTCTTTATTCTCTGGGGACTAGCAGCAGGGCTAACTTGTCCCTTGAACTGAATGAGCCCCCACCCCTGCGCGGCATGTGGTCTTGTGTTAGGCTTAGGTGGGGTTGGAGAGTTGAATAATCTTCAGAGACTTCGCAGTCTAAGAGAACAGAAATAGCTTGTGCTTCTTGTCTCACTTGACAGACGGGTTCCTTTCATGTGGCTTTGACTTTTGTTCAGTGGTCCATCCTAGGCCCACCAGGTTTCCCTTGTGTGTTTTTTTGTCTTTTCCCAGTGATCCAGTGTTTTGACACTGCCAAGGTGGATCGTACTCAGAGCTGGCTCTATGCTGCCTGTTCTGTCTCCTATCTGGGTGCCATGGTCTCCAGCAACTCAGCACTACAGTTTGTCAACTACCCAACTCAGGTGAAACCTCAGGGTGGGAGGAGGGTTGGCTGAGAAGTTGTTTGAAAAGGCTTAAGTATTCCTCCCTCAGGTCTGTGACATAAATAAAAAGAGAGTGTGTGTGAGGACTTCACAGTGTGGAGAACCACAGATCTGAGGTGTAGTGGTGGTGGGTTGGCTGTAATCGGGCTGTATTCTGAGGCTGTGGTCTCTGAGGCAGGCCCCACACTTACTCATCTTAACACAACACCTAGCACAGTATCTGGCACATCACAGATGCTCAGAAATTATTTGCTGAATTTAATTTCAGGTCCTTGGTAAATCCTGCAAGCCAATCCCAGGTAAGCAGAAGAAGATGGTCTCCGTCTTCCATCCTCTTCCTGTAGTGCGCTCTGTCCTCTGCTAGAGCACTGTATCCCTCCGGGCATTGTCATCCCACCATAACTATCTTCAGGGACTTCCCCCCATCTGTTCCCCCTGCCCATCCTGTCATCTTTGTCACTTCCTGTGGTGTTGGGTGTGCATAAGCTGATAATCCTTACTAGGAGCTAGAGGTTGACCTAGTCAGCTTCATGGGGTCAATCATTTTGGTGGTGTGTGTGTTTATATTGTCATTAGACACCCCAAATCCCATTTCGATTATCAGTTTCTTTCTCCCAACCTCTCTCTCTTTCCTGCTGTCCCCGCCCTTGCCCTGTTCCTTCCTGGACCTTTCACCGTTGTTATTTCCTTTTCCCTGTGTTATACTTGTTGTTCAACCCTATTGCTCAGTTGTCTTTATCTAGATGCCACCCTTGTACTCTCCTCTTGTCCTCTATAGGCCTTCCTTCTTGGACATTTTTTTTTCCCATGAGTCTCCTAGGAGCAGAGTGTTGGGCTCATCAAACCCTATGGATGCCTGAATTTTCCACTCTGTTTTTTCCCTGTAGTCATGCTCCTTGGAGTGACCCTCTTGAAGAAGAAGTACCCAATGGCCAAGTACCTGTGTGTGTTGCTAATTGTGGCTGGAGTGGCCCTCTTCATGTACAAGCCCAAGAAAGTAGTTGGGATGGAAGAACACACAGTTGGCTATGGAGAGCTGCTCCTGGTATGTGATCCTGTGGGAAAGACAACCTTTCCCAGTGATCTTAACCAAGGAACATCCCCACTGAGGCAGGCAGAAGACCGGTTCCATGTCTTAAGGGAGATTGTAATGCTCCTTGCTGCTCATTTCTGGTCTTCATCTCTTTCTGCATGGCTTCTGGCTCTGCTCATGTCATAGTGGGAAGCCTAAAAGATTTAACTACAGCTCAGCTCTCCTTCTGAGGAAGGGGTGACTCTGAGGCCTGTGTCTAAAGCTGGCGTGAGATCACAGAGACCTGGGGCCGGCCCCGTGGCTGAGTGGTTAAGTTCACGGGCTCCACTTCAGTGGCCTGGGGTTTCGCTGGTTTGGATCCTGGGCACAGACATGGCACTGCTCGTCAGGCCATGTTGAGGCAGCGTCCCACATGCCACAACTAGAAGGACCCACAACTAGAATATATAACTATGTACTGGGGGGATTCGGGGAGAAAAAGCAGGAAAAAAAAATAATAAAAAGATCACAGAGACCTGAGAGCAAAAAGGGCAGGAGTAGTGTGTCTCTCACTGTGGCTTTCCAAGAAACCTGGAAGCCAGAGTTAAAAAGAATACCATAGTAGCTATTGCTTACTATGTATTAGGCACTGTTCCAAATGTTTTACATGTTAGTTGGTTAATTTTTACAATAACTTCATAACATAGATAGTATTATCTCCATTTTACAAATGAAGAAACTGAGGCAAAGAGAGGTTAAATCACTTGCCCATGGTCACATGGCTGTTAATTGGCAGAGTTAGTGGCTAACTTTGCCCAGGATTCTAATCTAGGCAGCGTGGCCACAGAATCCAGTCTCTGGAGCACTCTATTCCAAACCAGGAGGCTAACGTGCTGGGGCTGCATTTTCTTTTCAGCTCTAATGGAAGAATGTGTGTGGCTCACTTCAGCCTGTTCTAGGCCCTGCATGCCAGGCTTCCTGGCGTTGTGTTGGGGAGTAGTAGGCTTCCTGTCCTACTCAGATGACATAATGACTGCGTGGTTCAGATAGCCTGTCATTCCAGTGCCTGGGGGAAGAGGGGGCTAGCATGGTCTCTCCCCACCCTCCACATGTGACCGATTGGCAGCGTTTTGGTCTGAGGACTCTGTCTTGTGGCAGCGGCTTTCTGAGGCATCTCAAAAGTGAGAGTCCTGTGTGCTGGGTTAAGGAGGGGCCCTGTTGGCCTTCTCACTGCAAGCTGTACCCTTTCTTTCTCAGCTATTGTCTCTGACCCTGGATGGACTGACAGGAGTTTCCCAGGACCACATGCGGGCTCATTACCAAACAGGCTCCAACCACATGATGTTGAACGTCAACCTTTGGTCGACATTGCTGCTGGGAGCTGGTAAGGAGCAGTTCTGCTGTTCTTTCCATGTATCACCAGAGGGCACACTGCCCTCATCCAGTTGATCCCTAGCCCAGATGCCAGTTGCTAACTTTGCCCAGGCCAAAGGCCTACCTCAGTTCTAAGATGCCCTTATGTCCAAGCCCCTGAGAAACCTTCTTGGAGAAACCTTCACCATCAGGCTCTGCTTGTTACTCGTTCCTGGCACAGTCAGGGGTAGACCTGTGCCAGGTGTCACAGGAGAACACAAAGCAGTAAAACAGGGGGTGCCCTGGCAACTCGTCCTCTTCTGAGAGAGCTGAGATGTTGGCATGTAGTGTATACTGAGTATAGTTTGAACCTGAATGCATTTGCTTTTAAATCAGTGCTTCCTGACCTTATTCAAATCTGGGATAGTAGGAAGCAGAAGTATTTTTTGTACAGCACACTGGGGTTAACGGAGGAGGCCGCTGATGGCTAGAGGCGACCAGTGCTGGGGGCTGCCTTACGGTAAGGATGTGTGGATCATTAGCTCCACAACATCTGAGGATCTCTGCTTTCAATCACTGTAGCAGAAGTAACTCATTAACTTCCCAGCCTTTCTCAGAAGAGTCTTTAGTTAGTTTCTTTAATCAGAAAAATAGGGACGCCTGATGGAACAATACAAACCCACTCCATACATTTTCCCATGCCCCACCCTCCTTCAGAATACTTTTGCGGGCCCTGTGCAGGGGGGTGTGTGTGAGTATGGGCACACAGGATGCACCATTCATCTCCTGACAATTTCTTCGCAGGAATCCTGTTCACTGGAGAGCTCTGGGAGTTCTTGAGCTTTGCCGAAAGGTACCCTATCATCATCTATAACATCCTGCTCTTTGGCCTGACCAGTGCCCTGGGTCAGGTAGGTGCCTTGAGAGGGGGTGGCTTGGCTTCCCCAAGAGACTGGCCTGACTAGAAGAGGGGTGGCAGAATGGGTCCTGATGTCCTGTCGCAGACTTCAGACCTTGTGCAGATACCCAGTGACCAGCCTGACCCACCTTTTTCTCTCCCTCTAGAGCTTCATCTTCATGACAGTTGTGTATTTTGGTCCCCTGACCTGCTCCATCATCACCACAACTCGAAAGTTCTTCACCATTTTGGCCTCTGTGATCCTCTTCGCCAACCCCATCAGCCCCATGCAGTGGGTGGGCACTGTGCTTGTGTTCTTGGGTAAGTTCCATCCAAAGCAGGCATTTCTGGGCCACACAGAGGGACAGTGACAGAGCCTTATGTTTTTTTCCCTAAAATTTGCTTATATGTTTATAAAATTTAGTTATTTTAGGGAAAACTTTTTTAAAAGAGAAAAGGAAGCATTACCTCTAATCCGGCCTTCCTAATGTGCATTTCATTTTAGTGATTTCCTTCCAGTAACTTGATTTCCCCAGACGCTGAGCAGGATAAAATTATTATACTTACTTTGTACCGATTAGTGTTGCTATAGATGAGCTGAGAGAACTGGCTTATAAGTTTTGACTCTCAAGTTTCTTTCAATCTTGCTGTATTGTATATATATATGTAATCAGTATCTTACAGTATATATTAAGTATGAGTGATTTTCTTCATTTGATGCCGTTCTCTTTTTTCTGAGGGAGTTTTATAAAACCAGTGTTTAGAAATTAATTTTATTTAAAACCCCAATTTTGGAGAACCAAGGCTGACACTCCCCCCCACCCCCAATCATTGATAGGTTTCATTTTCCCCCATAAAACTAAGCCTGTTTTCTCGCCTTCCACAGGTCTCGGTCTTGATGCCAAGTTTGGGAAGGGGACCAAGAAGACATCCCACTAGGAAGAGAGAGACTACCTCCACTCCAAGAATATTTAAGTTATTATCTCCAACAGTGACATCTCTTGGGAAAATGGACACAATAGGGATAAGGGACTGTATTCCAGTCTTTTTTTTTTTTTAAAGGAAGCAAAATCACATATTCTAAAAAAAGGACTTGGATTTTAACAAGACAGAGTTGGCAGTTTCTGTTCTTGGTGACCTGGAGCACAACCTAGTGCAAGTAAAGAGAGAATGAGAGAGGGAAGAGGCAGAACTCGCTGCTCATTGCCCAAGCTGCTCCCTCTTGGGTGTGGCCAGTTTGGTTGGATGGCTAATTCCCCAAGAGCCTAAGCATTATAGGGAGGAACTTGGATAGACTGTGTAGTTATGCTTGCAGCCTCTGTTCCCACAGGTGAGGGTCTAAATATGCCAGGACAGGTAGCTGGCTGTTAGAGCCAGAGAATGTAAAAATCACTTTCTCTCTTAAAGCTCTGGTGGGTTAATATTTCTTTAAAAACTACAGGTATATTCTCTCCTCAAGAAACTTCCCTTGAGGTTGGGATAAATGAGCCCAAGCCAGAGTCTGTTGTGTTTTCACATTTCCCCACTGCCTCCCCTTCAGCCAAAACTCACCCAATGGCCCAAGTGGACCCAGTGTATATGTCATGAGCGGCTTTCGAAGGTCTGATTCCCTCCCTCCATCTCTGTGTCTGTTCTCAGTCTACCCAGCCCCCTCCTGGGGAGGCTAGGCTATTCCTCTGCCCCCTTCAGCTACTGAAGCCTTGCAGTCCTCTGCCATCCTGGCTGTGCCGTGGTGTCACCATGCCAGCCTCTGCCAGTTGAAAGGCATGCTGGTGGAAGGCATGGCGGCTGAGTCCTGGCGTAGAGCCACTGTTGAGTTTTCTGGGTGGCAATGGGGGGAGAAGGCGGAGCATGGAGCAGAGCCACCTGCCCACTGCTGCCTTCAGAGCTGGAAGTCGCAATCCTCCACGGACCAAACTTTACACATGAAAGTGCATTTCCACCAGCTGCAACTTTCCCTCCATCTGTTCAGCAGCCCCAGCCGTGGCTGTCCAGATGGGAGCGCAGCCTCCTTCCTGAGCGGCTGCCTTACCACCCCCCGCCCAGCCTTTCAAGCCCTGCCTCACTTACACTCATCTCACTCTCCAGGGGCCCAGGTGTCACTGCAGCTCTGCCCCTAAAGGCCTGCTCTCATTTTGAGCTCCTTGAAAGAAGAGGTTTTAAGTACCTGTGGCTGAACTTCCTTCCTTTCTCCACCCTTTTTCCTCGGATTTTTTCATCCTGAAGGCTGCATCAATTAGCTCCTTACCTACTGGCCTGATAGTTCTCCCACACTGTCTCCTGTGGCTTAGTTAGGTGGTCAGAACATGTTGCCAGGGCCGGGGCCTACAGGCAGTCCACATCTGGGCCTATGCTTTTAATGAGACATTTTTCAGCTATCAGACCAGTCCCCTCCACCTCTACCCCCAGCCATTCCCAACTAATGCCTGATGCTAGTCACCAAGAGCAGGACAGAATTTTCAATGGCTCAGCTTGGCTCTCACCTGATACTAGAGCAAGCCTGTCCCACCCGCGGTGGTGGTCTAGGAGCCCAGTTCTGGTATATTCATTTAGTCTCCTGTCCATTCATCTAACACTGCCTTCTGTGTTCCATGTACTGTGAACATGCTGGGAGTTCAAAGTTGAGTAGGACCTATGTGTACCCTCTAGGGGCTTGGCACTCTAATCGGGAGACCGATAGACGAGTCACTGCATCTCAGAAATGCAGGGCTAACAATGAAGGAAGTTGTCTGGGCAAGGTGAGGCTTGAGCTGGAGAGAGTGGGAAGATGAAAGGAGGAGAGAATAGAGCTGTGGCTCCACCACCAAGTGGGAAATGGGGTTTTAAACTGCCTGGCTTGTCCCCATTCTCCTGCCTCCAGTCAGTCAAGTGAGAGCACAGGGACGGAAGAGTGGCTCTGCAGTGAGGCATCGCTCAGCTCAATTGGAAGATATTTAAAAATGTGTAGGCCCCCAGTTTGCTCGGGGTGGCATCCTTACGTATGGGATCAGAGGAGCTGAGAGTGCCAAGTGAGACTAAAGTCAGTAAGACTGTTAGGTTATAATAGGGCTGATAAATGGGAAATACCAGACAAGTTCAAACAAAAGTGTTGTTGATCACTAACCCTGGGCAGCCTGATGCCTCAGGTTTCTAAACATCAAAGGACTTCCATGTGCAGCTAATTCGCAGCTATGTGCAGAAGGGAGGGAACCAGCACACTTTCTCCCAAGCACTATGTTTTTAGTTTGGGTGTATTGTACTTACATCTATTTTGGTCAAACCATCAGGTCCACCTCAGCTGTTTGTGCTAAGGCTCATGGTAGAGTGGTTTTTCCATTTCCTGTCCACCTCTTAGCCTAGGACAAGGGGAGTGACCCACAAATGTGATTTGGGATAAAACTAGAGGGAAAGCTATTCTGGAATTGAACATTAAAAGGCAGCAGAGTTACGCATTGTTTTTCGAAGGATTTAAAGGGGCAGGAATTAAACATTCACTGTGGATAATCTTTAAAGGGAGGGTTTAGGAATGGATTGTGTGTTTTCTCACAGCCCTGGGACACCCTTGTAAAGAGGACCGAGCAAGCATCTTCACCTTTTAGAAATGGAAAAACTAGTTAGGGAAGCTTGGGTGATCTGCAGTAGATCCCTGGGTGTGTCCCAAGAGATCACCCAGAACTCGAGGCTCCCCGAGGTCTAGTGTGTCTTGGACCTGTTCCCTCTGAGGGAGAGAAGCAAAGCTCCTCAGGAGGCCCTTTGCCCCTGCCGTCTGGTCCCACTTGTCAGTGGAACAGTTTGCACATTTTATGAGTGGTGCTGGTCACTTTCCCCAGATGCCCTGGCAGAGAAATTGTCCTGGGTCTCTGTGGGATCATTCAGCCCTTCGCACTGAAAACATACCAGCTGTCTTTAGGAACAGCTATCTCATCTATTTATTGAGCTCCTCCCTTCCCAAAGCTCTTTAGTTTGTGACATTTTATCCTTGCAACACTCCTGGGAAGAGCATAGGCCAGAAACAAGTCTCCCCATATTTGAAATAGGGAGCCTGAAACTTGCCAAAGTGTATCAGCTAATAATCACACGACTCCAAGGGAGGGCACAGCCCAGAAGGGAGTATCTGCTTATCACATGTCAGAGGTCAGCGAGCTAACCCAGTGGTTCCTGGCCAGTTCTGGGAATTCGTGGTCCAGAGAATTGCCATGTAATTTAGGAGGTTGACATAGGTGTTCTGGCTTTTAATTTTTTCGCAAAAGGACATTTGAAAAATCTGCTATCACCATATGACTTACAAAAGAACATTTTAGGAAATCTATCCACCTCAGAATAAAGGACTCTTCTTCCAAAGAAATTATAGTTGGAAATCATACCACTATATAGATAATAAGATAAATTAATTTTTTAATTGCATAAAATGTTCAACATAAAATGTTATCCAATGATAATACATTGTAGGGTGTATTATGATGGTCGACTTGTTACAACTTGTTTGGGGCTCTATTCTGAATGCAGTCCACTGGAGCTGGAATCTCACATGGGCCTGCTGGCCAAGATGGAAGCAACCTGCAATGAGGTTTTACATCATTTAGAACATTCTGAGAGTCTGAAAACAGCATCCCCCTGACCTGGGCCACTTCTGCGTTCCCTCTACAGGACCAGAAGGAGGGCAGGCTGTGGGGGCCAGAGGGCTTTCCAGTAAGGGCACCCCTGCTCCAAGATCTACTCCCAGGATGTGCGGGCCATGGCTTTGGTCACCTAGCTCAGAGCACCCAGAATTTATTCTGGAAGGTTTTCACCTTCTGGTGAAAGCCATTTTCTAACAGGCACAGTCCTCAGCCTGGGAACGGGGTGGCTATGCCTGCCATAGCAAGAAGGGTCAGAAGGGGAACCAAGAGGGTGTTGGAATGGGAGAGAGTTCATCCAGTGCCTTCCACTTGGCTGAGGCACAAGTCCACGGGCGCCGGTGGGTTTTCTGTCTGAATATGCCTGATTCTCTGTCATTTCTGGGAGAGGTGGAAGAAGGAAGAGGTTCAAGGCGTTTACCGAGGCATAGAGCGTTTCTTCCTGCCCACTTCTGTGTTTTGCCATAGTGTGTGGGTGGCCAGAGCTAGCAGGAGCACCATGTTTCCACTTAGGTTCTGACTGGACACCATTTCCTCCTACTCAGGACCCTAGAACTGCCACAATCAGACCATACTAGGGGGAATGCGTCACTCTAAATGAAGGCTGGGAACTCCCTGAAATTTTATGTAAAAGTGTGTGTGTGTACAACAGCACAAGGGCTCACACGTGTGTCAAGCTTGTAGGGTCATTTTTCTGTGAAAATGGTCCACAGTCCTCTTCACATTCTCAAAGGGGTCCATTCGTAGGGTCCCCCACAATCATGGGGTTCATTTAATTAAAAGAGATTGGCCATATAGAGTTGTATGACTGGGCACCACCCCAAAATATGAGCAAGCATCATCTCCAGTTCTGCTTAGATGAGGGGTGAGGTTAAAGTTGCAGAGATACCCAAAGAAAGTAACCATTCAATTTCATTTCTAGTTCTCTCCTGGCCCCTCCACACTCTTTATCTAGAGTTGTCAGATTTAGCAAATAAAAATACAGGATGCCCAGCTAAATTTGAATTTCAGATAGACAACACATAAGTATTTCCCATGCAATATTTAGGACATACTTATACTAAAAATTATTTGTGCAATATTTGAGACATACTTATACCAAACAATTGTGGTGTTTGTCAGAAATTCAAATTTAGCCGGCATTCTGTATTTATCTGGCAACACTATTTGTGGCATTAGTCTTTATCACACATGTTCTCATGGGCCCCTCTTTTCCTAGGAAAAGGAAGGCACTCTCAGATACATACCACCTTGCAATTCTGTGCACAGGGCTCCAGGTACTTCAGGGCCAAACATTTTATAATTTCCCTTTTGGCCCGGGGAGGTGCAAGCCCAGATGTAGTCAGCAGGGGGCACCATTTTCTTAAAATAGATCCCCAGCGGAGTTTCAGGGGCCTCAAAGGGGAAGAGGAGCATTGCATTGAATTCTGATTTGCTGCTTCTGCATTCCCTCTGGAGCTCACTTCCCCCACCCCACCACCCTGCCAGAGTTATCTCTGTGAAACAAGAATCTGATCCCGTCACTTCATTCCTTAAATCTCTTTCAAGGTTGCATAGTTACCTTCTTCATGCGGCATAAAATGTGCTTCAGGATCCACTGACGTCTATTTTCCCTGCTTCAATTCCTGCGGCTTCCACCCTACCTGATCCCACTCCGCACTTCCGGCACCCCCTTCACCACGAACTATTTGCAGTTTCTCTGTACACTATCTACTGTCCTGCTTTTGTGCCCACAGTTCCCTCTGCTGGTAATTCCCTTTTCCACTAGGTGCTTCTTGTGACTCCAGTCATTCACCCACATTTCATAAGTATGTCTTAAGACCGACCGTGTACCAGGCACTATGTTGTGCACTGGAGATAGCTGGAGAAGGCGACGACTAGAACCTTTCCCTTGTGTATCTCAGGATGGGAGAGGGGAGAAACAGTTAACAAGTAACCAAATCAACGGGTTACGCGGGCTTAGTTCAAGGGTTAACCGATCTGACTTCCTCGAGCAGAGTTGATGGTTCCCTCCTTTGGGTGCCCTGATGGATTTTCATTTTAAGGGTCCCAAAATCTAACTCCTGCACAACCATTGCAGGGAACATGGATGAATGAAGTGAGCCAATTGAAGTTAATAGGGAAGGGGCTGGGGTGGAGAGGTGGGGGAGTGTGGCCTGTGACAAACTGAGAGTGCGTGTCCCATCTAAAAGGGACAACGGCTTTTCACCTCCTCCCAATTGTTGCCAGATCTGTTATTTCAAAAAAACATGGAAATACTGATTTTTACATAAACTCTCCCAATTTTTAAAATTCTTTCCAGCTAAACTAAACATGCCTACAGGTCAGATATGGCCTATGGCCACCAGTTTGCCACCTACCATATTGCAACACTATATCATTGTCTTGCATCAGATTAATATTTATGTATATTTTCTCCCCCAAGACTGTGTTCTTGCGTCTTCAGCCCCTAACATAGTGACTGACACATGGTGGGTGCCAGTCAAACATCAATAAATGTTTGTGGAAGGGAGAAAGGAAGGGAGGGAGGAAGGAGACGAACTGGGAACAACAGTTTGTGGATGGAAATTCTTATTACTGCTGCTTTGGGGGTGGGACAGATGGAACAAGAAAGCCTAAAACAATTTATTGCTGAGTGTGCATGTGCACGAGTGTGAGTTTCAATGTTAGCAGGTGTGACAGCTGGAAAATGTGTTTAAGAATCATAGGCTCCTTTCTTGGTGGACTCCCAAGCCATCTCTCCCCATTCTCGGCGGATGAGGGGGAGGAGAAGAATGCAGGGCTCATGGTGGACTTCCTGGCTTCCTTCCAGGACCTGTAGTCACTGGCACAGAGATCAGAAAGAGCTTATATAGGCTTTTGGCACCAACTGACACATCCTCGGGGGAAGATGTCTGGCAGCTGCTGCCACCCACCGCCTACCCGCTAGAGTGCCCACTGCATAGCAAGCAGTTGTGGGTCAGAATAAAATGCTTTCTCTTCTCACTTGTCCAAAGTGAGATAATCAAAATGACCCGTCACCCTGCATTGGGGGATGAAAACTCCCAATTTAAAGAGAGGGGCGGGGGTGGCTTAGACTCCCCATCACGGCCCCCCAGAGACAGAGCAGGAGCTTGACCTCTGGAGCAGCCTGCCGATTTCTGTTAATGGTATGCTGTCCTTTTTAGCAAAAGGGGATGCTGCCTTGTGCCCACACGGAGCATCCCATGTACATTCTTGCTGGCCCGATGAATAAGGACATATCTTTGGAAAATAGACATCTGAGGCTTAGAAAGTATATTTTGTCTAATTTTCAAGAGAAGTAACTAAATCATTCAGGAATCAGAGCCTCCATCTTGGCCCTGAAATCCTTTGTGAAGCCTGGAAAATGTGATTTTCTGAATCTGAGAAGGTGGAGGGTATTGGGGCAGCCTGAAGTACACTGGAGTCACTCTTTAAGCTGGACTATGGAAATTTCTATCTCATGAATCTCTCTCTGGTGGGAGGTATCTTGAAAGCCAAAGCCACCTCCAGCCTCCAGGGTGCTTCTTGCTCCCTACCAGCACTTGGCCAGCCAGAAGCTTTGAAGCAAGACTTTCCAGGAAGCAATCTCTCCCACAGGCACTGCTGACTCAGCCCAGACTCCAAGCTCTGAGTCTGGTTCCTGTCCCAGAGTAGCCAGCAGAGGCAGGGGTGCACAGGGGCTATGGTTCTGGGCTGTGCCCATGCTGCCAGGAGGGAGGAATTGGGGGGGAGGGCGGGTGCAGAGATAGCGGGGCATGGAGCCTGAGTTGTTTAGTCTTTTGCTAAGGGAAAGGGGAGGGAGAGTCAATATTTGCTTGAGTCCTCCAAGTTCTGGCATCCTTTGACAAAATCTATCTTTCCTGAATTCCCAGAGGCAGGGATAGTGGCAAATTCAGTACCTTGAATCAGGGAGTGAGAACATTCCTTGATATGTTCCCCTGCTCTTGTTTTCAATCTGCCACGGGGGATGTGACTGACCATCTTTCTAGGGTCTCCACCTGACTCTCCGACATCCTCTTTCCCCAGATTACCCCCATTGGATTAAAGGAAAATTTGTGTTCCTGCTCTCCCCTTCACTTTCTCCACAAACTGCCTATGATTCCTTCCATCTCTGCTGCTTCCTGCTTCCCTCCTGCCCACTCTCCCTTGCTTCTTTGGTCCTTCACTGTCATTTTCCTCTCTCCATACTCCTCCCTTCTCTCTCTCTCTCTGTGGTTCTGACAGTGAATCCTTTCCCTGGCACAGGCCCTTGACTTGCTCGCCAGCCCTGCTGGGTTACTCTCCTCATTTCTGTAGCTTCTGTCCAATTATCTCTCTGGCCAGGCTAGTTGGGAGCCCTCCCCTCTGGCCACCCTGCCTCTTTCCTTCCTGCTGCTAGCAATGCTATCACCCACGATTCGTTTCCATTTGGGGTGGGGGTGGAGAGCTGGCTTGAATAAACTGGGAGATGCTTGGCAACCCATTCTGTGTTCGGCTCTGAGAACCCCAGTAGAGTTAAGAGAATCTTAGGGAAGAGGACACCATTTCATAGACAATTAAGGACTGCAGGATCTAGTTTTAACAAACATGGGATCAAAAGCTTTTTAGAGTCAGCCAGTCCTTAAAAACAAGGGCCCAGGGATGGGAAGGAACAGAAGCCCTTGCCACAGAAAACAAACCTGTGACTCAAAGGCATCACGTAGATGCTTCCTTGCTCATCCACGTTCCTGAGTTTAATGTCTTTGGCTTGGGAATTAACTTTGAGACTTTTCCAACAAAGATAAAAATAGAGCTCATAAATGCCATCACAGGCACTTTCCGATAAGGTGGCCTTTTAAGGGAAGGCTGGGCTCCCAGAAAAGAGTGTGAGTCAAGGAGCAGTGTTCAGGGTTCTCACAGGCTGCTGACCAGCCTGTGGCCAAACAGTGGATGCAGGAAGAGAAGCTGCTGGAAGCTTCTGTGCCTGAAACTACAGGAACCACATCCCTGAGAGGAATGTTTATTTCACTCATTCATTCATTTATGCATCACACAAGCATTAATCTGAATGCCTATTATATACTAGGAATGCTGGTTGGTGCTGGAAACATGATAGAAAGAAAAAGGGAATCCCTGCCCCTAAGGAGCTTACAGACCCAGAGAGGGAATCAGGCAACCATGAGACTGGGGGATAGTGCAGTGGAAGGAGAATATGGGAGACGTAGCTCAGGGTTAGGCAACACACACAGCTTCCTGGAGGAACAGATGGATAAATGGAAGCCTACAGAATCAGCAGAGAATTAACCAGGGGAAGATGGGGGTGGGGGTGGGGAAAGGTGTGGAGAAGACTGTTCTGGGAAGAGGTAACAGCAGGCACAAAAAGAGAGAACTTGGTTTATTCAGGGAATTGAAAGTAGTTCTGCCTGTGACTGGAACCATATTGCTCAGTGGAATGAGAAGCATAAAAGAGCCCCAGAGACAAAGGCACAGGTCACTGGTAAAGAGCATTTTACCCCTATTAAGGAGCATGGGCTTTATCTTGAGGGCAATGAGGAGCCATTGAAGGGTTCTATACAAAGAAGTGACTTGATCAGATTGACATTTGGGAAAGTTCACTCTGGCTGCAGAGTGGAGAAGGAACTGGAAGAGGGAAGACCAGAGGCTGGAGACCAGTGAGGAGGCTGCTGTGATCCAGGGAAGAATTGGGGAAGTGTCAGTGAAGATGGAAGGAAGTAGGCAGAACTGGGAGAAAACTGAAGTTGGAATTGTCAGAACTTGGTGTTGAATTAGATATGGGCTTGAGGAGTCCAGGATACTTCCCAGTTGTCAGCTTGAGCTAATTGGTGAGACAGAGAACACCGGAGAAGAAGCAAGTTTTAAATCTGCTGGTGCCTATGGGACATTCAACCAAAGATATCAGGTTGGTAGTTGGGTATTTAAATCTGGAGCTCAAGAGAAAGACCTGGCTCAAGATAGATTTGGAATATTCTTTAGCAGATGGATGGCAGTGGAGCCGTGAGAGTGAATGAGCCATCTCAAGGCAAGTGAGGACAGTGTGAAGAGGAGAGGAACTGAACAAAATCCAAGGAAAGGCGATATTCAAAGGATGGCTAAAGGAAGAGCCCATACAGGAGACTGAGAAGGAGCAGCCAGAGTGGTAGAAGGAAAGCCAGGAGTAGGGGTCTTCTGTTGTTGGCCTCAAGCATTTGTTTCTCCCTTCTCCTGCCAAGAGCGCACTGAGTTTCCTTCGGGGAATTCGCTCCTCCCCTGTTCTCAATCTTTTGGTTTTGATCCTAGGGGGGAGATGCTGGCTGGCTCTGCCTAACCCTCCTGACCCACCTCCCACAGCTCTCCCACTTGCTCTCTGGACTCCAGCCACATTAATTTTCCTTGAGTGTCTCAAAAACTCCATGCTCTCTCTGGCCTTAGGATCTTTATCTTACTGGAATGCTTTCTTCCCTCATTCCCCTTCTCCACAGCCTTTTGCCTACTAACCTTCTAACTATGCTTCCAACCTCTGCTTAAGCCTTCTCTTACATTCCAGACAAGACCAGGGCTTTCCGTTTTACATTCATTCATTCATTCATTCATTCATTTATGCAGTATGTTCTAAGCACCTTCTGTCCATGTGTCAGCTCTGTGCTGAATGCTGGGACATTATGGAGAGCAAAACAGACAGGTCCCTTTGAAGCTGACAATTGAGTAGAGGAGACCAACAATAAACAAGTAAATATTCAAAACAATTACAAATTGGGGCTGGCCCCGTGGCCGAGTGGTTAAGTTCGCGTGCTCTGCTGCAGGCGGCCCAGTGTTTCGTTAGTTCGAATCCTGGGTGCGGACATGGCACTGCTCATCAAACCACGCTGAGGCAGCGTCCCACATGCCACAACTAGAAGGACCCACAACGAAGAATACACAACTATGTACCGGGGGGCTTTGGGGAGAAAAAGGAAAAAATAAAATCTTTAAAAAAAAAAAAAACAATTACAAATTGTTGTTAGCGTTGTAAACGAAGTAAACAGAGTACCATGATACCAAGAAGTTCCTTATTTTGGATAGGGTGGGTGGTCAGAGAAGGTTCTTTGAGGATGTGAAAATTAAAGTGAGCCCTGAAAGAAGAGGCAGAACCAGCCATGTGAAGAGCTCATAGGTGGCCAGTGTGGCTGAAGCGAAGACAGAAAAACAACGCCACATGAGATGCCGTTGAATGCGAGACTTTTCCAGGCAGTTGCACAAAGTTTGCATTTTATTCTTGGTACAATGGGACACCATTCAAAGGTTTTAAGCAGGGTTGCAGCATGATCTGACTTAAATTTTAACTAGATTGCCCTGGTTTCTGAGTGAAGAATGAATTAAGGGCCAAGCAAAGAATTAGGAAGACTAATTAGGACCCTCTGGCCATGGTGCAAGCAAAAGAGGATGTTGGCTAGAACTTCAATGGGACTGAGGAGATGGAGAGAAGTGGACAAATTCAAGGGATACTGTGAAACTGGAACATACAGGAATTCTTGATGGATTAGATATGAGGTATCAGGGGAAAAAGAGTCAAGGATGATGCCTAATTTCTGGCCCGAAAGGGTGGAAAGAGAACCATGCTGGCTTGGCTTGGCCTGCCCCAGCGGAATTTGCTACCCCCCCCCCATCCTTTCCTTGGAGCCCCGGGGGGCCCGGGAATCTTCAGAAGCCCAGAGCTTGCAAAGCAAGCATCATTTGAAAACCACTGGGTTGGAGAATCTTTACGGTCCCTTCCAGTTTTGAAATTCTTTTGTTCTAAACTGAAAACTCTTTGTGAATAGGGACAATATTTCTATGTATTTTGACTTCTCCTGGAGTTACCTTGGTCAAGCTCTGTATCTGGGGAGCGTTCAGTAAGTGCTAGTTGACTGTTCACTTTGGCACACACCTTCCATAATTGAATTTTAGATTAAATTTCTTTTTTAAAATAGGATTCTAACGTAGAGTAAACTTTCGATTGAAATCAGTTCACCTTGATAAAGTAGAGCCACGGATAGGATAATCTAAAATTGTAATATCTGAAGTAATTTCTATTTGAGTCGAGGTAGAGAAAAATGTGTTTTTGCTAAACCAATTATCTACGTTTAGGTAAATATTATTTTAGGGTAAATACCAACAGGTGGTGGATCAATCTCATTCAGAATAGGACCAAAAAGCCACTGAAAGTAATTCATAATAGTGAATATAATCTATATTTGGTAACACACTCTTCATTGAAAACAAATATTAACTCTCTCAAACTTCTTTTGAAGCAATGACTTCTGGCAATTTTTAGACCCGTTTTAAAGATGAATGAGATGAAGATGGAGTTGTGTGGCCAGTCCAAGACAAAAATCAAAATAAAGCTAGCACTCAAACTTGCCATTTCCTCTCCTCTCTTTTCCACCGCTGCTTCTTTCCCTGGCACTGCACCCTTCAGATATCGTGTTTCCCAGCCCTCTTTCCAGGTTAAAAACTCAGAACTTCAATACCTATAAGCACATCGATCAAAGCCTCAGATAAGTACACCATTCCAAGCCTTTGGTTTTATTAAAGAGGGAAGTAAAGTAACAGAATGCCTTTTATGTGCCAAGCACTTTAGAACAAATACCATGTCGTTCCATGCTGCTTATTACTCTATGATGAATACCCCATTTCATGGATGAGACAGGAGGGTTGGCCTTCCAGCATCTGATCTGCTTCCTGTTTGGGATGAGTCCCCTGCTGTGGATGGCGTCAGTGAGAAGGAGTGCCGAACATTACACTGTGGACATCATGGCAGTCAGACCTTTCTTCATTGCCCCCCAATCGTGGTCCGGGCCCAGGATACGGCCTAGGATTGGCCAACAGGGTGCTGCTATTTGGGCTTTGGGTTTGCAGCATGAGGCACAAAAATGGAAGGAAGGTTAGACATCCTTTGCAGTGACAGCAGTAGTGGCCGTGTGTCTGGTGGTGTCACTTTGTGGCACTACCCAGCAACTGGACCTCCTGGCCAGAATGTCTTGCTAAAGAAGGTTGGTCTTCCTCCACTGACCCTTGGTTTCCAGTCAGATTTCCAAGTCTGATTCTTCAGCTCTTTGTCAGTTCTGAGAGCCAGAGATATTTCTTCAGTAAATTCCAATTTGGGTTGATATAGCCAGAGTTGGTGTAGTTCCTGCAACCAGAAACCCTGAGTGATCTGAAGAAACAGATTCTGAGGTCAGTGAGCTTGTTCAAGAGCAGTGTTCTGGCTGAGAAGCCTGTGCTGTTTCCTTGATTCCATACTTCCCGAAGAATTCTAAAGGGCATAGAGAAAAGGAGCATGGAACGCAGTTCAGAGTGGGGCTTGAAGACCGCTAGGCATATGAACACTTACTCCAAAAATCTACCTTCAGTAACACATCTGTAAACAAGTAGGTTCTACTCTATGCTGGGGACTGTGCTATGTTCAAATATTATTTCAGTTATTCTCACAACAATATGATATGGTGGGCATTATTTTCTCCATCATTTGGATGGAAAAACAGGCTCAGAGAGATTTGTCCAAGTTTAGTGTTAGTGCCGGGTTTGAACTTGAATCTCCAGACAAGGAGGCTGGTGCTCTTTCATTAAGCCACAGCTGCTTCACTATGAAATTTAATCAGTCAAAAAAAAATTTCTCCACTGCCAATTTTCTATTAACCCCATTGTGGCCCCAGTACAACCTCATCAATGTGTTCTTGTTGGCATGCTTCGTGTATATCGTCTTACATCTGGGTCCCAGGGTGTGTCATCTGTCTCTCTTCCTTTAACTGCTGCGCCATTTTTTTTTTTTTTTTTGAGGAAGATTAACCCTGAGCTAACATCCGCCACCAATCCTCCTCTTTTTGCTGAGGAAGACTGGCCCTGAGCTAACATCCATGCCCATCTTCCTCTACTTTATATGTGGGACGCCTACCACAGCATGGCGTGCCAAGCGGTGCCATGTCTGCACCTGGGATCTGAACCAGCAAACCCCAGGCCGCTGAAGCAGAACGTGTGCACTCAACCACTGCGCCACTAGGCCAGTCCCTCTCTCTTCCTTTAGACTGAGGACGTCCAGAGCACAAGACCATGCCCCCACTAAGGATCTTCCTTTCCTGCATATCCATCTCCCATGTTCACACAAGGCTCTACCATGGCAGGCCACTGGGCCAGGGGGTTTTACAGGCCACCTGAGTAACTACAGAGGGGAGAGAAGGACTTCATTTTTATACAATGCTAACAACCAAAATTGGAGCTTATACTTATCTTCTATTCATTCATTCCTGCCTGCTTCCACCTCCCATACAGCTTCAAGGGGAACCATGCGTTTGCTCACTGGACTGTAAAATGGAGCCGAAGATCCTTGTTAGCAGAAGAAATAGTAGATGTCTTGAGGTCTTTTGGGACAGAGCCCTTGCCCAGACCTGGCTCATGATGGCCAATGAACACTTTGTTGTTTGTGTTTCAGATTAAGAAAATGAGTTGTGCATGTTTCCTACCATCACAAGGAGCAGTGAATTGAATTGGTGCCATTGTAAACTTGATTGTTGTCACAGAGATAAAAGCCTCATTAAGTCCCTCAGGAAGAGAGAATTTTACTTTGAGCATAGAGGACTGAGGGGGGCTTCTTGCTTGTCGTGGTTACAACAAGAAAACAGTAAATGGAAGAAATAATTAAATAATTGCACTTCCCCCACCCCCAAACCTCGTCAAGAGGCTGGGTGAGTTTTTAATTAGTGGTGCATTTTCAATAAATCCGTATTTGTACGTGATGCCGATTCTTTCCTGGATAAGGGATAGATAATAATGAGAATCCTATTTTTCAGTCCCACACTAAAGGGATGCCTAGTATATTTAATCATGCTGTAGAAATCCTGGCAGCTTTCTCTGAGCCCAGCCTCTGCTCTAATTACATTTCTAGATTTTAGTAAATTGAAAGGGAAAATGTAGGAACAAAATAATTAAAACCGAAGAGGAAGTGCATATTAAAAAGGAGAAGCTGTTTAAAATTCTTCCACGCAGTGCTTCCAAGGACATCTCCAGTTGTTTAATCAGATCCACACCAAATCAAAGTCCTTTGTACAGAGGCTGGTGGCATCCCATCTCAGGTGGGCAGTATGGTCCCCACAGCAGAGTGGGAGCCTCATCGTGCTAGGCTACAGATGGAGATAGGACGCTTATATCCTTCCAGATCTCTGGGGATTCAGGGCCAGCCTGGACAAGCAGCTGGCACAGACTCACTAGCCCCGAGGAGTCCCCTCCCAGGTCCCAGGTGGAATCTGACTAAACTGTAACGATTAGCTCCAATTGTGAGGTAGCTAAATTATGTTGTCCAAGCCTGCAGTTTCCTCTTTCTGCACCCCTTCCCCACCACCATGCTCCTCCCTGCAAGGACTATCCTTTTTCTCTCTTCCCTGCTGTCCTGTGAAATCTGACGTCAAGAGAACAGGAAGTGAACAGTCTCAGTGACACCAGGAGTCAGTTACTTGTAACTGGGTTTACCTGTGGGGCACTCCGAATTTTCACAAGGACTGAAAACCTTGCTGGCTTCAGCCAAAAGAATGAATGTTTGTTAATGATGATGATGAGTGAAAACTAATTGGAAAGTTTCAAGCATCCATCTACCAGGTGACAAAAGCTCTTTTTAAGTGGGGCAGGCACAGTAACCACATCATTGTGGCATTTAAGATCTCCGTTTCTTGATCATTTGGGCTGAAATTTGGGTTGGGCAAACTAGGAGTTTAGAGTGTTTTGTCTGTGATTCCTAGGACATTTTAAGCTGTAGGATTGTAGGGTCTGCTTGTGTATTTGAAAGTGGAAGACAGCCTGGCACTGTCAGGGGTTTCTTTCCAAACTCCTGTGGCTTTGTTCATGGGCTCCCAGTCTTCCCTGCTGAACAGACTCACCAGCTACCTGCCGCCAGGACACATGTGGCAAGAGACAGTGAGCACCGTCTCCTGGAGACAGTCCCACGGCAGCAGGACTTTGGGAAGCTGTTCCCAAGGCAAGGCGCACACTTTGTCACCCCATGACCCACAGGTTCATCTGGTTGTTCTTTTGGGTCCAATGCCTCCTCAGGCATTTGTGTGTGTACGCCTGCATAATGATACTATCTCAGTATGGCAAAGAGACAATGCTGCTCCAGATTATTTGCCTTGATTCAGTAAGAATAATTTTTTAAAGTTTAAGCTAAAAGAATCGTAGCAATAATAAGTATCCCAACAGTGACATTATCGCTCCAACGTGGAGATGACTCTTTTCTCCCAGGGCCAACATGCTCTGAGACTTTTCTTTTTCTCAACTCAGGAATCACTGATGGCCCTTGGAAGCTAGGATGTGAGGCTGACTGGGGACCCAGGTGTCCAAGACAACAAATTGTTACTGAATCAGCTTCCTTTCAGTTAAGCTACCTACTTGCCCGCCTTCCCCCCAAGGAATGGTCCTTCTTATTTTTGTTTCCAAACGCTAAATTTTAAAAGTTATCTAAGAGTCTCTAGCATTATCATAAAGTCCAGAAAATATTTTACTGTCAGAAAAAAAGCAGGTAATGCACTTAAAAGTCGTTGGTAACCCATAAACTGCTTGCAAATATAAGGTACAACTGCTAAATGCCTTTATTGTTATGCTGCCCACCCGGACTCCAACTTGGTGCGTCTCTTTTTGGTCCTCGCACCTCGGCGCAGCCCGCCGCGCCCTGCACGCGACCCCCACCTCCCTCCGAGTTCCCGCCTCTTTCTCCTCAGGCCCCGCCTCCCCTCAAATTTTCGGACCCTGCTGAGACCCTGGGACGCAGGCGCACTAGGGGTGGTGGGTGGTGTCTTGAGGAAGAGGGAGGAGAGGCAGGAGAACCCAGGGAGGGGAGGGGAGGAAAGGGGAGGGGAGGGGCGCGGAGGGGGCGGAGGCCGCGCGGGGTGGGGCCCGGCGGGTACGCGCTCGCTGCGTCGACGTGCTGACGCCATGACGCCCCGGCCGGTGTGTGTCGGTGTGTGTGTGTGTGAGTGTGCGCACTGCGAGTGTGTGTGTATTTGTGTATCGGCGGTCTCGCAGGTCCCGGATGTTGCGGACAGTATGAGGCGAGCGCAGGGGGACGGGGACCAGCAGCTGTCGCCACCGCTCTCAGGTGAGTGGGGGGAGGAGAGTCGAGGGAGAGGGTTGTCCTGTCGGAGTGTGGGGGGCGCCTCCCCTAAGAGGTGACTGACCCCCACACCCCCCGCCCCCCCCCGCCACACATGTACTCTTCTCTGTCCCATTTCCTACATCCCGGGTTACGTGGCCTGTGACTGCCAGAGCCTAATCACCCGTTCCTTCTCCCAATCCCAAGCATTCAGGAGACACAAACGCGCCCCCTGCCTTCAGCCCCCCCCATCATTTTCCCAGCCCCATCCCCCTTGCCAAATAGTGAGCTGTCGCCTGCGGCGAGATGGGTGACTGCGCATGCGCGAGTGTGAACGCGCTAGGGGTGCTTGTTCGCTGCCCTGGGGGCGCATGCGCATCGCTGTGTTGCAGGGACCTGCGGGATAAAGAGCCCCTTGACCACGCGCCCGCCTTCTTCCCAGGCAGTGGGCTACACTTGCTGCCGGATAGTGACCCTCTGTAGCTCCGATCCAAAAGGGAGAATTTAAATTATTTGAGGGGTTTATTGATAAAGCACTGCTGGCGTCTGGTGTTGCCTTAGAGACTCCCAGGCTACAAACGCCTCCCACAGCCAGCGTGCCCCAAGCTGACCTTTCTTTTGAAACTGTCACTGCAACTTCTAGTTCTCGCAATACTTTTCTTCCCTATACTCCCATCGTCATGCTGTACCTTTAACGCAAACCTCCCCTAAATTTAGGAGTAGGTGCCCCAACCCATTCATTTATTCTGGCAGGGGATTTTGGTATCCTTTCTGAAGAGGACTAAGGGTCATAAAAAAGAAAGTAGGGGGGGTTTCCTTTTAGTAAAATTATCTTCGCGGAACTAGATAAGGTGGAGATCAGGAGCACACAGTATAGGCGTTAGAGTACTAACTAAATCAAGACATCGAGATTCTCATCTCTAGCCCTCCTACTTGGTGTGACCTATTTGCCTCTTTTTTTGAAAAAGATCTTTCTTAGCGCTTTCGTTTTAGCTGTACATTATTGATGCTCTGTCAACATCACCTGAAAACAAAAGCAATCTGAAACCACTGGTGGACGATAACTTACCCCGTGGAGGTTTTAACTTTGAGTAATGAAGTGAAGTTTCTTTCACATTTACCAGTAACAGAGAGCGATTTGAAATAAGGAACTTTAAAAGTACGGTAATATTTCAGTGATCTAGGACCTGAGTTCTCAGTTGGCAGGTTATACATGGTCCTTTAATTTGCTCCTGTATTATCATTCTTTTGGAAACTTTGAGGCTGCTTAGCTCTGCCATCAGAACAGGATGAGGAGATGATAAGCTTACAAACAGAAGGTTTGCTGAATAGCATTGAAATGAATAGCTAAATTGGCGGGGTGGGGGGTGGGCGGTGGGGGAAGCGTTTTCTGTGTTTTTCAGTTGTCTTTGCCAACGCTGTCTCCTATCTGGATATCTGGGAATGGGATATATTAGTAAGCCTTATTTTTTATTCTCTTTCCATTGTATTCTTTCTTTGCTGTTCTCTCAAGGCTTTTTTGGCTGCCGTTCTTAATTGTAGGACCTTATGTTCTTGGACCTTAAAGTATGTATATGTTTTTCACTTCCCCATTTAATCCTGGCCTTTGCATGGTTCAGCTGTCTTTTGTGCTATTTTCTGTTGCCATGGTTACAGTTGGAGCCAAGAGATGACACAGGAAGCACAGGAGTTTGGGGGGCATATATCATCCTGTGTCCTGGGAAAGAGCTGGAGACTCATCTTTTTTTTCCCTTGCGTGAAGACTAAGGAGTATGTTATTGCGACAACCTCCCATCTAGGGTGGGGGTGGTTGGTGTCCATTTGGTACTTCGGTGACTTCTTTTAGAGCTCTTCACAGTGGTTAGTTTGGTACTTGGAAATGTTTAATGTTGCCTGTGTCCAGACTTCCATCAGGTTTTGGTAAAATCTTGAGGTAAAACTATTGAGGTAGTGTCCATTTCTCTTCTCAGTAGGCTTCTGTTATCCAGGACGATTTGTTTTGATCTGGACACATTTCATCTGGTTGAATTTATTGAAGGCTCATTTAAAATTTTTATGGTATGAAGGCATGAAATGCTTTTAGGATTAAGATGAGTATCATTAAATAATTCGTATTGGTGCAGAGCCATGCTAAAAAAACTCTTTAAAATGGGTAACACATGTACATACATATGAAACAAAATTCGAAAGATACGCAGGGAGAGTGAAGAATCTTTCTTCTAATGTCCTCCTTTCATCCATCTGTTTACCTCCCCAAAGGAGACTGTTGTTCCCTGTATCTTGTTTACCCTTCTAGAGACAGTCAATTCTTTTACAAGCATATACAACTATATGTTCTTCGGTGTTTAGTTTTTATTTTACAGAAATGGTAAGACACTATACCCATTCTGCACTTTGCTTTTTTCACTTGATGTATCTTGGCCATTATTCCATACAGTGTGTAAAGTACCTCTTCCTTTTTGAAAGATGACAAATATTCCATTGTGTAGATGTACCATCATTCAGCCAGCTCTTATTATTGGATACTTAAGTTGTTTGCAGTGCTACAATCAATTCCTTGTGTGTGTCTTTTATGTACCTGGGTGTCTGTTGGATAAATTCCTAGTGGAAGTGCTGGATCAGAGGATATATGCATTTTTGATGTTGTTAGATATTGCTAAATTGCTTTCCATCAAGGTTCTACAAATTTATATTCTTGCCCGCAGTGTATGAGTCTGCCTCTTTCCTCACCGACACTGTGTTATCAAATTTTTCATCTTTGTGCAGTCTTTTATCTAGGATTTTAAAGTTTATAGTGTAGCTTGTTAAGCTTCATTACACCCAGGAGTTGTGGATAAATACCGTTGCTGTTTTGCAGATGGGGATGGTGGTGGAAGATATTGTTTGACTGGAGAATAATGTCCTGAGAATAAAGTCGTATGCCTGGATAATACAGCCAATCCATGACAATGTTAGGAAGACCTGTAAAACCTATATTCTGATTTCTTCCTTTAACTCTTAGTTGCTAGTTTCTCTCTGTGAAATTCTGTAAGCCCATAAGTGATGTTTTATGATCTCCTTTTGAGAGCTGTGACTCAAAATTGTTTATACATGTAAACTGCCATTCTCTTGAGGAATCGAAAAGCTAACCCAGTTAAGGTGCATTACTGAGTGTCTACACAGAATACTGCTACTAGTGCTTTTTAAAAGTCTGCTGATTGCAGTATACTTCACTATGAACTGTGAGGAAATAGAAAAGAATTAAAAGATATCCATGCCTGAAGGAGCTTACAATCTTTTTGGAAAACCAAATCTACTGAATATATGAAATAATAAGAGTACAGTTAGGAAACAGAACCTGGGGATGATGCACCACAAGACAACATTTTGGCCAACGATGGACCGAGTATATGACAGTGGTCTCACAGGATTAGTACCATATAGCCTAGGTGTGTAGTAGGCTAGACCATTTAAGTTTGTGTTAAGTATACTCTGTGATGTTCACACGACGACAAAATTGTCTAGTGGTACATTTCTCAGAGCATATCTCTGTTGTTAAATGACACATGAGTGTATTTGCTCCATCTAAATATGTGCATATGTGTTTATATATATAATATATAAATGTTTATGTTGCAGACGTCATGGCACCTATTAAGGTGCATCTTCTTAATATAAAAACGTTTTGCTTAATTGTTCTTACAATACATTGTCACAGTTGAGGCAATTAACATTAATTTCCTAATACCATCTAATACCCAGTTCATATTCAGATTTTCCCAGTTGTCTTGAAAATGACACTTTTTAGCTATTGGCACTTTTTTCTTCAAACATGTCTTTTAGTCCCTTTTTAAATCTAGAACGCTTTATTTAGAAGCCACACAGTATTACCTTTTGAAGAGACCAGGTTGTTTGTCTTGTAGAATATATCACTTCTGGAATTTTCTGCTTGTTTTCTCACAATTTCATTTAATTTGTTGCTTTATCCCTGTATTTCCTATAAACTAACACTGCAGTCTCAAGGCTTGATTAGATTCAGGTTAAAGATTTTTGGTAAGAATACTTCTTAAGTGTTGCTCTGTACCTCGTATTGCATCACCGTGAGAGAAACAATGACGTATGATGTCCCACTATTAATGATGCTGAGTTTAAGATAAATACCAGATCTCTCCACTGTAAAAGCGTTTTTTTCTCTTCGTAATTAGTAAGTAATCTGTAGAGTGGTGACACTTGGGCATCGTACTCTTAGCCTTCTCCAGCAGCCTTTCACCTAGTGCTGATGATCCTTGTCTGGATCAGTTATTTCTTTGGGTGTTGCAAAATGGCTATTTTCTAATTTTCCCATTCCTTTTTCATTGATTAACTTTCACTCTTCTGTAAAGATTTCTCTCCTCAGTCAGGAATAAGTTATAAGTTCTACCAAAAAGTTCAGGTAAATTCTTAATTTTCCCTTTAATAATTTTCTGAATAAAGAGAGAGTATAATAATTGCCTCTAGCAAATGAATGGTTTCTTTTTGTCACTGTTTTAGTATCATTATAAGCTCATGAATTTTAGTTAATTCTGTGTTTTACCAATAATTATAGACATTTTTTTTGATGCTCAAAATGTTCCATATTTGGCCTCTGGGAGCCCTTTAAGCTTGGTATGTGAGTGCTTCCTTGCCCTCTCGCACAAGAAGTTCCTGGCTCACTTTGTATTTTTCCTGTCCTAGATGTGGAACCCTCACCTCTGTATGTTTAAGTATGTGTGATATATATATCTATCACATTTTCTTCCCTTTTCATAAATTATGTTCATCTCCCTGTGGAGCTTCTGGAACCAAATTCTAAAAAACTAAAGATGCCTTTATTTTAACACAACACTAGGGTTTGACTCACTTCTGTGCCACTGGCGTTGCTGGATGCTAGACCTCACAGATTGCTTGTCTTGAATACTCTTTGTGAAAGACAGGTGGTACTCTGAAGAGAGCGTTGCTTCCCCCCACTTCCTTAATATAAGGTTAGCTGTAGAGGAGACTGGGGAATGTCTTCTCTCATAAGCAACCTTGGTTTTTTTCTGAGATGAAAGTTACACAAAATGAAATTTAGAGACTGCAATTGTGTTTATAAGCTTTCTTGGAGATGTGAGGTTTTGACGGTTATATAAAAACATCTTTGTGTGTATACGCACAAGGATGTGTTTGTCTTGTCTCCCCTTTCCTCATTTACATGCGTTTCTCCACACAGTTGGAGTGTTATGTAAGATTATGCTGTAATAGCATATTTTTTTCATTATTACTAGATTTTCATCATAAAAAAGGAGTGAGCCAAATTTGTTCTTAATTAGGGAAAAATTTCAGATAGGCCATGAACTCGTCTATCTAGCTGTTTTAACACAGGGTCTGAAACAGTGCTGAATCTTGTGGATTTTTATCGTGTCCTGTAGACTCAGGAGAACTGTTGCTGCATCCACAGTGTTTTCTCAAAATCCACCACACTAATGAAGGTTAATGCAAATGAAAGATACGGTGGAACTGCATTCTAAAGCTGGTTTTAGGGGCTGGAGTAATTCCTGCCTTAGCAGAAAACGTTTTGTTAGACTCGTCATGTAGTGGTATTTTGAGTAATCTTACTGATTTCAAGTTACTCAAAACTTGACGATAAAGATATTCTGATGTTTATCTGAAATTTTTTTTTTATCATCTTGTCGTATTTACTTCGGACTTTATAAGGTTATTTTCACCCTGGTTTCATAACAATACTGGCCCCATGTTAAATTCTGGTGGTGTATTCAGGGAAGCACACCTGTTTCTTGTAAACGTTTTCAGGCATGGTGAATCACTCCGAAAGGCTGTCCTGACACATTTGCTACGAGATCTGGTAGCTTCTTTTACTTTTGTTTTTGACCAGTTCTCATTATAGGAAAGAAGATTCTAAAGTATGGCCTCTTTAGAGACGCTTGGGCCGTCAGTCTTACAGCTCTGGTCACGTCTAATAGAACTGGCAGGAGTTGCCCAGCTGCTCTGTGTGGCAGAGCTGGTCGTGCGGCTTTGGGAGAACTGGTGCAAACTTCAGAATGGGAGCCTTTCCTTGACCATGAAGTCGTGTGTTCTTGACTGTTTCTTTCTAAGAAGCCAATGGCATAAATCATCTTGCTGTGGCACCAGCTACGTCAAAGAAGGGCTTGCAGTAGTTCTCCGAAAGCCTCTAATTCCGCCTGTCTATTTATTTGTAAGAAAAAATGTATATGTAATCATTTATCTCCTTAATTTGAGATTTACATAATCCTTTTCTTGGTATTTAGAAACAGGTAGTACTTTCTGTTTCTGTGATTTTTTGACTACTTTAGATACTTGGTCTGAGTGGAATTATGTGGTACAGACACTCCTCAACTTAAGATGGTTCAACTTAATTTTTCAACTAGACAGTGGTGCGACAGTGATCTGCATTCAGTAGAAACCATACTTTGAATTTTGAATTTTAGTCTTTTCCGGGCCAGCAGTATGATAGTCTCTCGGGATGCCGGGCAATGGCAGCAAGCTGAAGCTCCCAGTCAGCCACTGGGTCACCAGGGTAAACAACCGGTACACTTAGAACTGTTCTGTACCCGTACCGCCCTTCTGCTTTTCACTTTCAGTAGAGTGTTCAATAAATTACATGAGATAGTATCTTAAATAATAATTTATTATTAGATATTATTTATTATAAAATAGTCTTTGTGTTAGATGATTTTGCCCAATGGTAGGCTAACATACATGTCGTGAGCATGTGTAAGGTAGGCTAAGCTAAGCTGTCTTGGGTAGGGTGGGTGTATTAAATGTATTTTTGATTTACCATGTTTTCAACTTACAATGGGTTTATCGGGATGTAACCCCATTGTTAGTCAAGGAAGATCTGTATTTGTCCTTTTGTATCTGGCTTATTTCACTTAGCATGATATCCTCAAGGTTCATCCATGTTGTAGCATGTGTCAGACTTTCCTTCCTTTTTAATATTTTTTTTTTAAAGATTTTATTTTTTTTCTTTTTCTCCCCAAAGCCCCCGGTACATAGTTGTATACTCTTCGTTGCAGGTCCCTCTAGCTGTGGCATGTGGGACACTGCCTCAGCGTGGCCTGATGAGCAGTGCCATGTCCGCGCCCAGGATTCGAACCAACGAAACACTGGGCCGCCTGCAGCGGAGCACGCGAACTTAACCACTCGGCCACGGGGCCAGCCCCTTTCCTTCCTTTTTAAGGCTGAATAATAGTCCATTGTATGTATATAGTAGTCCTCCCTTGTCCGTGGTTCTGGTTTCCCGCTTTCAGTTACCCACGGTCAACCGCGGTCCGGAAGCAGATGCTCCTCCTCCTGATGTATCGTCAGGAGGTCAGTGGTAGCCAGTGCTGCGTCACGATGCCTATGTCGTTCACCTCAGTTCATCTCATCCCGTAGGCTTTTTGTTATCTCACATCATTACGAGAAGAAAGGTGAGTACTGTACAATAAGACATTTTGAGAGAGACCAGTCACATAACTTTTATTACAGAATATTGTTATAATTGTTCTGTTTTATTGTTAGTTGTTATTGTTAATTTCTTACTGTGCCTAATTTATAAATTAAACTTTATCACAGGTATGTGTGTATATGAAAAAATATATAATATATATAGGATTTGGTGCTATCCACGGTTTCAGGCATCCACTGGGGGTCTTGGAACATACCCCTTACAGATAAGGAGGGAACTGCTGTATACCACGTTTTGTTTATACAATCATCTGTTGATGGACACTTGGGTAGCTTCCACCTTCTGGCTATTGTGAATAATGCTACTGTGAACATGGGTGTACAAATAGCTGTTTGAGATCCTGCTTTCAGTTCTTTTGGATATATACGCAGAAGTGGAATTGCTGAATCACATGGTAATTCTATTTTTAATTTTTTTGAGGAACTGCCATACTGTTTAATATAGTGGCCGCACCAGTTTACATTCCTACCAATAGTGCACAAGGGTTCTAATTTCTCTACATCCTTGCCAACAGTTGTTATTTTCTGGGTTTTTTTTTTATAGTGGCCATCTTAATGGATGTGTTTTAATTTTTTTTAACTTTATTTTATCTTTTATTGAAACTAAGTTTTAAACTTTGAGTCAGATTTATTATGGTTTTCCTTTATGGTATGTGTTTTTTGTGTCCCCTATATTGAGGTAATAGTTAGATCCTATATTCTAAAAATTTTAAAGTTTTGCTTTTCACTTTTAGGTCTCTAATCCACCTAGAACTTATTTTGATGTTTGGTGTGAAGTAGGGATCTAATTTTTTTTCCATAAGGATAATCCTGAAGTAGGGATTTAATTTTCTTTCCATAAGGATAACCCAGCATCATTGAATAGTCATGTCTGCTACTTTATAATACCACTTTTATGTTTCCAAATATATGAGGGTTTATATCTGTATTCTCTATTTCATACCATTGGTCTGTTTGTATATCTTGTGCTGGTACTACACTGCCTTAATTATCATAGCTTTGTAGTAATTGTTCATATCTGGTAGGGCAAGCTCACTACCTAGTTCTTTTTCTGTTCATCAACCTCCCTGAAAAACCCTGTCAGATTGGTATATTTTAATGAAGCCGTTTGCTGCCTAGAGTATATTGGCATGGTATATAGAGGCCTTTTCTAAAAAAGAAAAAAAATCAAGCCTCGCTTATCTAGTAGCTGATCGTTAAGTGTGTCTCTTTTTCTGAATGAGCCTACAATTTCCATTCAATTTTTAGTTTTGTTGGAGTGATTTTCATTTTTATATAGGTATATGATCTTCAAATGGAGGGGAACCTTGTTATAATTTGGTGTCTCAGATAAGGACACCAAGTAAAACACTTTAAGTAAAGGCATTGAGATTCTATGGCATTTTCTTCATCATAAGAAAAAGAAACGTGTTTAAAACTAGCTCATATAAAAGGAGATTTGTCAAAGGAAATAGCTGTCATAGAATCCAAGGAAAAGCTGAACAGTCAGGCCTCAGAAAGGGCTGGAACCAGAACAGTTCCAAGGACTTCAGCAATAAGAGTTAATGGACTCTAGTGTTCTGCCATAAATGGACCTCAGTGTCCACGAGGTTCAGTTCAGATCCCTGAGCGAGATCTGATTGGTCAGTCCAAGGCTTGACTTCCTCTGGGCCAGATATCTGCCCCAGGTCCAGCTCTGGTGAGGATAGGGGAGAGGAGATTTGGTACAAACAGAGCAGTTTTGGGGGTGGCTGGAATCAGAGGCAGATTCTCTTAGAGCAGTGGTTCTCATACTTTTTGGTCTCAGGGCTCTCTACACTCCTAAAAATTATTGAGGACCCCAAAGAGCTTTTGTTTATATGGTTTATTGATATTTACCAAATCAGAAATTAAAACAAATACTTTTCTAAGTATTAATTATTAGAAAAATAAACCTATCATGTTAACATAAATAATATATCTTTATGAAAAGGAACTTTTCAAAAAATTAGAACAGTGACAATGTTTACATGTTTGGAAGTCTCTTAAATATCTGGCTTTTTAAATAAAAGACAGCTAGATTCTCATATCAGCCTCTATGTTCAATCTGATATGATAAATTGTTTTAGTTAAAGTATATAAAGAAAATATGGCCTCAAAGGACATGTAGTTAGAAAAGGGAGGAGTATTCTCAAGTAATTGTGCTGCTACACCAAAACTTGCTAATTGGTAGTTTCTTACAAGTTAAGTTACAGTGTGGAATCTGAAATCATATTGATATTTCTGTTCCATTAAAATCCAATGGCTGTCTTGCGCTTTGAATGGATCTTTTACCCATACATGATTTTATAATGTCATTCGTTGGTTGGTTGGGAAATACTGGTTCATTGAGTTAGGCAAGTCTTCCAAATGATACATTTCATACTGCAATATCAAAAAAAGTACATTAGTTCATATCACCACCCATCTCATCAGAAGATCTCTAAGTACTGGGAATCTGTCAAGCAGCTATAAGATTTCCAAAATTCTAATTTTTGATTAAAAGCTTGGGCGTCCAGCCCTGTGGTGTAGTGATTGAGTTTGGTATGCTCCACTTTGGTAGGCCAGATTTGCATCTCAGGTGCGGACCTACACCATTCATCAGCCAGTGCTATGGCAGCGACCCACATACAAAATGGAGGAAGGTTGGCACAGATGTTAGCTCAAGGCTGATCTTCCTCAAGGAAAATAAAAAGGAGGATTGGCAACAGTGTTAGCTGCTCAGGGCTAATCTTCCTCAGCAGAAAAAAAAAAGCTTGGATTTTATCTTTAGCGACAAATAGTGTCAGTTGTTTTCCTTGGAGTGATAGATTCACTTCATTTTCAAGAAAATGTATACTAAATATTCATGTCTCAATAACCAGTTTGTCCTTTGTTCCAAGTAAAAGTAGTGTTTGATGAAATAAACAGTTCAGCTCACAACTCAAATAGTCACAAGTGGTTTTCCTGGAGACAGCTATTGTACTTGAGAATCCTGCAGAAGTGCTTTTTGCATACTTCTCATTTCATCACACAGAATGTTTGAAAGACCTGTACTCAAGGGTTCAGATTGAATAAAATCAACGATTTTTATTGCCTCATCAAGAACATTAAGTGAAACTTTTTTTTTACTCACCAATACATGATGGTGAAAGACGCATGATTTCTAGTACAGTTTGATCCCATTACCTTGACTTAGGCTAAGACAGCAACAGTTTTACCCATTATTTCTTTCATACCACCATGCAAACGTCAACCAAATGAAAAAGGCAAACAATTTCTTAGTATTATAAAAATAGTTTCAACTTCACAGAGCGCTTGAAAGGGACCTCCAGGGATCCGTGGACTACACTTTGGGAACCACAGCGTTGTGAGAGGGTGTGGGTAGGGAAACCAAGGCCTGTTACTTGAGGTACAACAGCTGTTTCACGGTGGAGTTTCACTGGATTGCCGGTGCTGTTTCCTAACGTCACTTACTAGGATGTAGAAATGAATGGGACATTTTAAAGATCATAAAAAGTTTCAGATTTCTTGTTGAACAGAAATGTTTCCCTAGTAATTATTGTTTTCAAACAGCAGAGTTTAAGGTATTCAGATTTTCAGCCAGATATTCCTTCAAGTATGTGATAATCCTAGGGTAACACATTTTAATATAGCTTATGGAATTTATGTCATCATAGTAGCACATACAGTTTAACATTTTTTTCAAGCAGTTGAATACATTAAAAAATTTGAGCTCTAAAAATTGTATTTGGGAACATCTTGCCTTTTCAGAAGAGGAAAAGAAGGGAAGGTAAAGGCTGGGAATATTTGATCATTAAAGGGTTTTGCTAGAGAGAGCCTGCCCCCCAAATGTAAATATGTTTTATGACAAAGTGGTATTAACTAACTTCAACAAATATCTATTGACTATAAACAAAGGTTTTGTAAAAGGTGAAGGAGGGGTATGTTCTGAAATGAGTGAGAAATTAAACCAATATTATATATTTTGGTGTTTAGAAGAGGAAGAGATCATTCATTTGGGGAAGTTGGGGGGGGAATCAGGCCTGTCTTCATGAAAATTACATTTAAACTTGGTGTTGAAGGTGTTTTGAAGGCTAGAATTTTGACTGGCAGAGATGGAAAGGGAATTCAGGCAGAAGGAATGTCAGGACCAAAAATGTGGAGGTGGGGAAACACAGTGTTTGTTAGTATAGGGTGTGTACTGGAAATAATGAACAGTGTAGTGTAGCTGAAGCAAAAGACTCATGGGATAGTGGGAGATAAGACAGGAAAGTAAATTGGCCCAGAACGTGGAAGGTCTTCTACCAAGGCCAGGCGGTTGGGGTTTAATGTGCTAAGTGACGGAGAGACTTTGAAAGTTTTTGATTGAAAAAAATAACATGATCAGAGTGTGTTTTCAGAAAATACATTTGACCTCTTTCATTTGTTAATTCATTTATCAACTATTTTTTAATTAGTTACTCTGCTACTTAAGCATGAGGAACAGTATACAGTGGTGAACCAAACAAAATCCCTATTCTCATGGAATTTATAGTCTAGGAAAGGAGCTTCAGCAAATAAACACAAATATAACTACAACTTAGTGTAAATGTTATGAAGGAAAGGAATGTTACTATTAGGGGAATTATGGGGAAGTTAAATTTAGTTAGAGGAAGCTGGGAAGGCCTTGGTGAGGAGTTAAATATTAATTGACTACCCACGTTGTGCTCGGTGCTGTTCTCAGTGCTGGGTCAGAAGCCCTGCTCTCATGAGGTGCATATTCAGGCAGTGAACAAGATAGGTGTATGGTATGTGAGAAGGTGGGAAGTCCCAAGGAGAAAAATAAAGCTGGAGAAAGAGAGAGGGAGTATTGGGGTGGGGGCAGGTGTTGCAATTTTAGATAGAATGGCTGGGAAACGGCTCACTAAATCACTACAAAGGTGATAGTTGAGTAAATACCTGCATAAGGTGAAGGAGTGAGCCAGAACTCCAGAGAGAGGGAATAGCAAGGACAAAAGCCATGAGGAATATTTGTGTCTGGCATGTTTAAGGAACCAGGCCAGTGTGGCTGGATTTAAGTGAGCAAGGGAGAAAGTAGCAATGAGGTCAGAGAGATTGGTGGGCGGCCAGACCCTGCAGAGCAGCGGTTCTCACCCTTAGCTGCGTGTTCGAGTCCCCTGGGGAGCTTTTAAAACTCCCCATGCCTGGGCTGCACCTCACACCACTTAAGTAAGAGTCCTTGCAGGTGGGACTCAGTGGTAGAGGCGATAGAGAGAAGTAGATGGATTTGAGAAGTATGTTAAAGAATCCACTTAATTATAGATGGAATGTGGGGGTTGAGGGAAAAGAAAGTGTCAAGGCTGACTCCCAGGTTTCTGGCTGAAGCAATTGGATGGATAGAGGTGCCACTTACTGAGATGGGAGTGGGGGAGAGAGAGGAATGGGAGGAGTAGGTGTGGAATTTGGAGGGAAGATCAGAAATCAGGAGTTCAGTTTTAGACATGTTAAATTTGAGATGGGAGTGAGGCTAAGTATAAATATGTTAAGTAGGCAGATATAGGAGTGGAGCTTGAAGTGAAGTCAGAACTTGAGGTAATAAATTTATGCATCAGCTGCTTATTGGTTGTCTTAAAAGTATCTAGATGACATATAGGATAAATTTGATGGGGAAAGAACTGGAGGTGTGGAAACTGGTTAGCCTGTTCCACTAATGTGAACAAGAACTGGTGCTAGAGTGAAATAGGATAGTGGCAGTGGGAGTAGAAAAGAAAGAGTAGGTTGGAGATTTGAGGACCTTTGGAGCCCGTGTGTAGTAGGGGTGGACAATAGGCAAGGAATGAAAGACAGCTTTGCCATATCAAGCCTGGGTGAATGATCCGTCTGTTAGCAGATATAAAATGGTCAGGAGGAGCTGGTTTGGGAAAAAAAGATAGTGTTTGGCTTTGCATGTGTTGACATTTAGGAGAGGCTGCCCAGCGGGCAGGCAGTCGAATCTCTTGCACTGGGTTTTAAAAGAGCAGATGAGGTTTGAAACATAAATTTATGTTTCATTTATGTAAAACTGATTCACAATGGGAGCGGCAACATTTCTGAAAATAACAACGTGCAGAGTCTTCATCGTGCCTGTTCGGCCCTCTGTGATATGGTCCCTGCCTGTTTCTTGTACAGTCTTTTCCTTTGTGTCTCATGTTCAAGCTGCACTGGCTTGCTTTCTATTCTTCCAGTATACCCAGCTAGGTCCTCCTTCAGAGCTTTCGTACTTTTGTTTTCTCATCTTAACTCTTTCCTTCCTCTTGGTAGAGGGAATAGGAGTTCAGAGAGAAAAACTTAGAAGTCGATATCTGAGAAGTAGAGAAAATTCCAAAAGATCCTTGCTAAGGTATGAGAGTATGGATGAGCACCTGAAATGGAATGGCTCTGGGAGCCATTGAAGTTGAAATCCCGTCAACACAAAGACAGAGTTCCATGTTAGCCTTAGCTACTTCAGTACTCAAATCTGTTGATTGGAGTTGCTAAATCAGTGGTAGTTCCCCTTCAGTCGGTAATCTGATGATGGGGCGCGGTGGGTAATGGTGATGGTTGACCTTTGGAATATAACTTGACTCAATTCATTGCTGTCCTGTCAGCACCTAAGGAAACGTCCTCTGCATAGGTAAGAAACTTCCTTCAGTGTAAGTTATTGGTAAATTATCTCAGAAACTTCTGGCTTGAAGAAACAACATAAATACAGCAGGGAAGTTAATTATGCCTCGACTTGGATACATTGTTAGGGACTTCTCTTTATGAGCTAGTGTGTCACTCCTTTAGGGGTGGTGATAGTAGTAAATGTGAGTAATGCACTGTATGCACATATCCTTAAAAAGGCTTGTGTGTAATTTCAAAATCTATGCTGTATTTTTTCAGAATAAAAAGATTTTCTGATTATAAAATAATGGAAAAATAGAAACATAGAAAAAATAAAAACCTAAAAAATTTCATGTCACTAAAAAATAATCTTTTAAAGTAACTACATAGAATTCTGTTGTATGGATGTATCATATTTTATTTGGCCGATTCCTTACTAATGAGCTTCCTTTTTCTTCAGTGTCTGCTTGTAAATTATGTTGTGATGAACACTCTTGTACATGAATGTTTTATACACTGATCAGATTGATTCCTTAGCATGGGTTCCTAAAGTGGAAGTGGCAGTGGAATTGCTGTGCTGAGGGATAGGCAGTGTTCCATTTTTCTAATTATTCTTTAAATATTTTTATAGTTGAAAAGATATTTAAACAGCATTAAAGGACATTTTAATAATGGAAAAAATCAATTTTATTCTTGTACCAGCTGTTTTCCTCTTCCCATCTGATAAGTTATTTTGTTTTGTTTTTAAGTACCTATTCCGTTTCACTAGACTTACCGAAAGAGAATTTGGAGGTAGGGAAAGACACATACACATTGCAGTTCTGGGCATCCGCTGTTAGTTATGAGGTAAGGGATTCTAAGTAACGTTTGTTAACTGCCAAGAAAGTGACAATAAGTGTGATAGGAATCCAGAGTGAACTGGGGTGTTTAGGAAATGCTTCAAGGCAAGGTGGAACTTGACCTGGATCCAGAAGGGTAATATTCAGGTAGGAGGTAGGAGAGCATTCCTGGCTTTCAGAAGGATGTGAACAGATTTGAGGAAGGCACATGATTGTGTGAGCTGACAAATGGGCTAGAGTCTAGCCGCTAGACTGACTGGAGAGAAAGGCTCGTGTTGTGGTGCAGTGGGACTTCACTTATGGGAGTTAAGTTATATCCCAGGGGACCAATTTTACTTTTAGTAAATCTGAAATTGGACAGTATGGAACTATAAGATAAAGCAGATATATAGGGGCTGGCCCCGTGGCCAAGTGGTTAAGTTCGCGCCCTTTGCTTCGGTGGCCCAGGGTTTTGCCAGTTTGGGTCCTGAGCTTGGACATGGCACCACTCTTTAGGCCATGCTGAGGCGGCGTCCCACATAGCACAACCAGAGGCACTCACAACTAGAATATACAACTATGTACGGGGGCTTTGGGGAGAAGAATTTAAAAAAAAAAAAAGAAGAAGATTGGCAACAGTTGTTAGCTCAGGTGCCAATCTTTAAAAAAAAAAAGCAGATATATAGATGCGGCCCAATTTAAGCAAACTGAATACATTAAAGTCTCTTTCTACAAGAAATATAGAAGAAATTCATTTATATAAGTGAATTACTTAAATAATGAACTTCCTGTCTATCTTAAAAGCTCTCATCACAGAAAAAATTTTTTTTGTAACTGTGTGGTGATGTTAACTAAACTTATTGTGGTAATCATTTTGCAGTGTATACGTATATCAAATCATTATGTTGTACACCTAAAACGAATACAATGTTACATGTCAATTGAAAATATTTTTTGAAAAATGAACTTCCCAATACTTAGATGTTTATTTTATCTTGTAGTTTGACAGACATGTTGCAGTTTTTGTGGATCTCAGTTTCTTCTATAAAATCAAAGGGTTTAGACAAGCTGGTTGCTCAAGTCCTTTCTGGCACTGAGATTGTTACATAACTTTTCAGGAATACCTTGATTTTGTAGAATAAATTGACCTGCTTTAGGCTGATACCACTTCTAGCTCCTCAGGCACAGTAATGCACCCCCACGTCTGTGGGAGCAAAAATCCACAATTGGATGATTCTTTCATGGCTTCCAGGTCTAGATTGATTCACCTTTGGAAACTCAGTTGTTCTCATCTTTTAGTTCTAAATGATATTTGGAGATGTTCATTTGAAAGAATTTTATGGCTAAGATTGAGCTTCAAGAGGATGCTGTGAGGTTGAGAGGAATTATATATTAATAGTCAGTTTTAAATTATCCTTGTGTAAATTATCCATAGGAATTTATCTCATGCTGGCATCCTTCTTTTGTTTGGAATTCACTCCCATGATGTCGGTAATGTATGACCAGGCTATGTAAATATGTTTTATTATTAGTTCAGCCCAGATAAAATTTTGGGTATAAATCTGTAGGAAAAATTACATAATACATTCCAAAGTAAAATGTTAAGTATATCTTTTTTACTATCTCTTTTGAATTATTTATACCACTTTTTACCTCCTTTATTATGAATAATCGAGAACTGACTAGTACTTTTTTAAACTCAGAGACTTTCTCTTTAAAATATACAATCATGTTCAAAGCTAATTAGCGGCATTCTTTAAGTCTCTCCCTCCTAGCATCACATTCTTTTCACTAAATTGTACTATCTTTGACCAAAATGTTGCCTTTTAGAGAGAACCAAGGTGAGGTGTCATAAGGTGACCGACTAGCTCTTCTGACAAGCCCTCTCAGGATGCTGTTAACTTGATGGAATCTTTAAGATTCAGGAAGCATTCCTCAATTTTGCGTGTAAACTCTGTTTCTTCAGTGTCACCAGAGTTGTTGCTTGGTTTTAGGGAAAAAATGGCTAACCAAACTCAAAAGGGGCTGACAGATAAGCTAGAATGCCATTTTATTAATGAATATTGAGGGGTAGTCTTTCCCATGAGCTACCCAGCATGTGTCTTCTCAGTCCATTCCCCTCCTCGTGTTAGGATATTATTAAAAAACTGATAATAGTGACTCCTGATTGCTGAGCACATAGTATGTGTGTGTCAGGCACTGCTCTAAGCATTTTTCATGTGTTCAACTCACTAAGTCTTCACGATAACCTTACAAGGGAGATGTTCTTGTCTGTATTTTATAGTTGAGGAGCCCATGGCACAGAGAGGTTTTTTTAGTAACTTGCCTGGAAATCATACAACTAGTAACGACTGTGTTGTGCTGGCAAAAGATGACTTGGTAAGTATAGAATCTTCATAAAGGGAAGTAAAAATCCTTGAGGCCATTTAATTTGGATCATGATATATTCACTCATTCCTTTTTCAAACATGTATTAAGCACCTAGTATTTGCTGGGCACTGCCTAGACACCAGGCTTACCAAGGTGGATATAACCCTCAGTTAAGTGCCCTCCTGGGATTCTCAGTCTAGTGGGAAAGACAAATAATTACAACAGCAAGAGATCTACATATAGAGGAGGAGGAAGCATTTAATTCTACTTGGAGAGATTAGAGTAGATGTTTACAAAGATGAAGGAAAGGCATTCTGGGTGGAGAAAACATATGCAAAGATGCCTTGACAAAAAACCAGCTTATTCTGCAGGAATGAAACAAGAAAGTATTGCATTAATTAAGGTGATACTGTAGTTTATTAATGTCCTGCACTAATTAAGTTGGGTTTTGGTTGTGGGGATCAGGAGAAAAAGACATATAATACCAAATATAATACCAAATACCATACTATAATACCAAAACTTCATTTTAACGAATTTCTCTAAACTTTCTCACCAATTCTTTGACCAGGCTCACACATAAGAAAATGGGTGGTTTTAAATTTATCCATTCTCCTCCTACTTGATTATCACTGCTGGAAGAAAGAGGGACAAGAATCAGGATCTGAAAAGTCTACAAATTGGATAGTGACCACTGTACTGAATTCAGTCTTTTTTCCTCAGTAAATTGTGAATGATTTCACTATAGATATCTACAGTGCTTTTAAGAATTTAAAAAAGTTTTTCTTTCATCTGTTTCAAGTATGGTAGAAATTGAAATAAAGGTCATAATTTTATTCTAGAATAAAGAATGAGTATAACTATCATCTTTATTACTAACTATAATATAAAGATATTTTGAATTAGCTAAATTTATATCAGTTGTGAAAGTCAAAGTTTATTGACATGAGATATTTATAGAAGTGATTGGGTTAATTATAAATTATATAGAAGTCTCAAAGACGTTGGACAATGGTTTTTGGTAATTTGTTATGCAGCAATGGAAAACTAAGACACCTCCCTTCCTCTGTTAGGCTGTGTCTTGACTACTGTGCCTTGTATAGAGTACATGCTCATTAAAAACAGATACAATGGAAAAAAAACCTACTTAATTTTGGAAGTTATTTGTATTACATGATCTGATTGGATAAACTTTTGTGGCAAGTATGGGCAGTAACTGTCTACAGCCAATCGTGAGCCATTATCTTCTTTTATGTCATAATAGTTTGCCATTTAACATAAGAACCCAACCAAATATGGCTTTAGTCTGTTTTTAACAGTATTTGCAAGCTCAGTGTTAAATCGAATGTCTTTAGATTTGATTTTTGATTTAGTTTCCAGTATTTATTTTTTTCTCCTTGATCCGTTGCCACTTAATACCAATCTCAAGTCCAAGAAACAAATTCTTGTGTATCTTGGAAACAGTAGATTGTATTGAAGGAGGTGATTATTTCATTCCAGTCTGAGGCCTGCCTCTTTAATAATGTGATTGTAGTATTTGTTTTTCTTTGGTTTATAGTTTTTATTTGAAAACTCTTAACCTAAAATTTTTGTCTACTAATCTGCGGAATTCAGTTTGGTAGATGGGACGTTGAACTCCATAAGGTAGTGTTTGCCAGCACCTAGAAGACTTTAATTTTTCTTGAGCTGCAGCCAATCTTAAAGGATCTACCCAATTCATAGGCCTACAGGTAAGGGTTTCTTTGTTAGTGGTAGAATTTGGGGACCTCCCACATGATTTTTTGATAATATCATGGGCAGGACCTTTGCCAAGTAACTCTTATCTTTGACTTTGTGTCCCGTTTAGTTCAGCTCCCCCTTCCTTTCCCAGCTGGTGCCTTGTTGGGTACCTGGAACTGTCTGCTCTGAGTCCAGTGTCTGGAGTTGGGCCCCATTGATCATTTGCGGTTGAGTTAGAGCGAGGGCTGAGAAGACCATCATCATTTTGAAGAGATGCTCAGCGTAGGACTTGCTGTGCTTGGTTAGTTTCATGTGTGGGTGTATATAAGGTTGGCCTTGATTCTGAGTGCTTCTGATTGATGCTTAAAATTGTGGGTTTTTTAGTGATCCTTTGATAATAGAAGAAACTGGGGGCAATTTTCTTGAGAGATTTAGTGTTGAGTGTGGTTGGTTTACTTGGGTGAGGAGAGAAAAGAATGTATTGGGAATAATCTCATAGTGGTTGTTCCCAAATTGTGTTTTCCTACTTTTCTTATAAAATTAGAGGGAGCTTCTGCTGAAGACAAACATAACGTTAGATGTATTGCATTTCCCTGATTCTAAAATTAAAAAATTTTTTTTCACATTTCATTGTAAGACTAAGGTATGGTTTTTTCTTTTTCCCCCCAAAATGTGATAGCATACTGCTACTGATGTAATGAATACTTATAATAAGAAATTATTGACAGTAAAATGAGAACTTTTGTATGTATTTATTTTGTTTTAGAAACTCGTGTGCTCCTCCCTACACACACGTGTGCGCACACACACTCCTAGAGTTGCCTGATATTTACGTGGTCCTTTGCAAGTACTTCCTATTAAACCATGATAATTTTCCAAGTGGATGATGTGATTAACTTAATGAACAGCCGCTTATTGAGTATCGGCTACATGCTAGACATTATACCAATTATTTAATAAAAAACACTTTTAAAATACACCAAGTGTTACCTTTTATGTGCTTTATTAACAATTTTATACCTCTGGAATCACGTACCATCCCATTTAATTTGGGGATAAACGGCTCAATTAATAGGGATTCTTTGCCAGTGGTAAAGCTAAGGAACTAGATTGACTCTCACTGTGCTGATAACCATCTCTGGGTGAAAGTGGCAAAATTATATGTGAAGGAATTTAGCCATATGTGTTATTAAATGCACATTGTGATCTAAGACAAAACTGGGTCTCCTTGGAATTCATAGAATCTGCCATACAAGTAGCTCACCTACTCTCCTTGTGTGTGGTCCCCCCTACGCAATTTATTTTCTGTCACTATCTTACAAACACCTCAAGGAAACAGCAACGCTTAAATCTTGTAAACAAACAGGTACCACACATCGTGTCTGCTGTATTTTTGGCAGGAGTTTGTCCACTTAATTCATAAAAGACATTTCTGGCCTTTTTTTTTGGTATGAGTCTCACTGGCTCTCATGCTTAAAAATTTGTTTATGTCTCTCTGTCTCTGGCCATCCTGGATGAATAGTGTATCAGGAGAGTGGATGCTCAAAGGTGCGGAGAATCAGGCAGTCATGCAGGGAGTATATATTGATACAACATTTTTTAGGGCAGTTGACAATATCTGTCACAACAATGCACAGGCTCTTGGGCTTGCTTGCACTTATCTTCAGATAGACCTATTTGCTACAATTTTTGCAGTAGCAAAAACTTGGAAACCACGCATCAGGGTACAGTGGAGTTCTTTGCACCTTTGGAATGAATGAGTTATATGTGTGCTTCTGGGGAATAGGAGAGTGTGTGTGTGTGTGTGTGTGTGTGTGTGTGTGTGTGTCTCTGTCTGTCTGTATGCTTGTATGTACATGCCCTTTTTTGGCTTTGTGAGTTTTTTTGTCTGTTTCTGAGGATACCGAAGAAAACAGTGATTGGCTTTAGCCTTTAGAAGATGGATTTGCGTGTCTGGAAGGAAACTTGTACTTTCCTTTGTATTATAGCTTTCTATAACTTTTGAATTATTTATGATGTGTATGTATTACTTTTAGTTTTCAAAAAGCATACGTGAAAGGAGGCAGAAATAATTTTAACAATATTTCCAAAGGGGCATAGAACTTTACCTTTGGAAGGGACCTTAGAGATTCTTGGACAGTCACTCCCAACTTAAAGATGAGAAAACTCAGATTTAGGAAAGTATCTACAAAGCCTGCAGTAGGATTCAGGTCCCAAGGACAGCAAAGGCTTATGAATATACTGACTCATTCTATTCTTATTCTAACTGTTTGTTTAACTGATGTCCGTTTCTCATTGTGAAGGATTGATTTTGGAAGACCCAATAAAATGTTGACCTTTGTAAGACAGTTCTTAGAGTAACTATCTCTGGCAATAAGGATAAAGTGCTAGTGGTAACTCTTATCCGCATTTTGTAACTTTGGAGACCCAGTCCTTTAAAAGTGAATTTACTTATGAGTTCTGCAAGTATTTAATATTTGAAGTAAGTTTGTGTCTAGAGTCCAAAGCTTCTCTTTTGGATTTGAATACCTAGCTGACTATTCTAGATTTTAAAATTGCTTTTAATGAGTTTTTGTTCCATCTAGAGTTTTGTTCCATCTAGTTTTTGTTCTATCCAGTGAAGAGATGGAGAAGTAATTTTTGTGACTTCTAAGTGGCTTACTATTTAAAGGCAAAGTGTACTGTAAAAGATGGTAGAAAAATTGTTTAATGGAATAAAATTTATATTTTGAGGAAGAGTTCCCAGTTCTCGAAAATGTGAGCATTTCTTCTTTTAACTGTATGTTGAGTGTTTTCCTGACTCCTCGAGGCCAGAAACATTTTCTTTTTATTCAAACCAAGCAAGGAAATTGGTATTGGTGAGGCTGCTGGTTCAACATGGGACTGGACATCCAAACTGCATTCAATGAATATTTTTTATAGTTGATTCACTTTAGGGCTCAAGCAATAGAAACACATTTATCAATGTTAAGATTTTGTTGGACTTAGGATAAAAATCTGTCTTTGCTTGTAACTCTGCTGCTTGTATAGGTGGGGAAAACTTACTCTCCCAAAATGTAAATAATCCATGGGCAACTCTCAAAATGGGCACTCCAGTAAGTTTGATTAAGCTGATCAGATGAATCTTTGCTTCATGGGAAGGGGTTTTCAGGAAATAGGGTAAAGGAGCCTTTTCACATCTTGAGGATCAGAGTCAAATCATGTCTGTCCAGTTTTAATCAGTAAAGGTTTGGTTGAATTGAAAGGGAGAAAAGGTTATAGAGGGCCAAGAACAAATAGAGTTGCAAATTTATCTTTGTAACCCTACCTCCTTAGGGAGGAATCCAGTTTGTATAGCCACTTTAATTCTGTTGTGAATGTAGACTGAGCAGTGGAATTGGGTTGTCTGACAGTTGACTTAATTTGAACAGTTGCATTAGGTAAGACTGGACAGCTAGGTTGGGGGATGTCAATGTTGCATGTGTTTTCTGGTTTGTTTCCAGTATGCTTTCTGATAATGAAGAGAATTTGGTTGGTCTACATAAGGGGTAACTATAGTGCTTCACCAAGGTCTTTTTTGCTTGAAATCACAATTGAACAGTTAATTACAGTTTGATTGTTTTTCACCAATACGTTATCTTTCATTTACCCACATTGAAACTCTTGAGCCCAACACCAGCTTTTTCCAACATAACTATGGGGAGATAGTATAATAGCCTGGGCTCTGGTCTCAGCTCTGCTCCTAGTGTCCTGTGTGTAATATATCACATTAGGCAAGCCACTAAGCTGCTTTAGGGTTCAGTTTCCTGATCTGTAAAACAGAATCATTTGAGTGGATGTTCATTAAGTCCTTTATATCTCCAGAATTATTTTACTAATTCCTTTATTCACCTGACGTTTATGAAGCAGCTTCTGTGTGCCAGGCACAATACAGGCTGCTCTGGGTGCAAGCCCCTTGCCCTCGAAGAATATTCAGGCTAGTAAAAGAACTTTCTTTACTATTTTTTTTCTTCTTCTTCTTCCCCACAAAGCCCCCCAGTACATAGTTGTATATTCCAGTTGTAGGTCCTTCTAGTTGTGCCATGTGGGACGCTGCCGCAGGGTGGCACAACGAGCAGTGCCATGTCTGCACCCAGGATCCGAACCAGTGAAACCCTGGACCGTTGAGTGGAGCGTGCAAACCCAACCACCCAGCCATGGGGCCGGCCCCAGAACTTTCTTCACTTTATCCAGATCTTTTACTCTCGAAGAATTAAGCAGTGTTAGCAAGTTTTCTCACTTTTACTGTCACTCTATAAGGCATTTGTTAAAATTGTTGGTATTATTTATATCTCTGTCTCTCAAAATGCTGTTATTTCTACCTTTTATTTTTCTATTTGTAAGCCAATTTACCATTTTGGAAAACAGATCCCAGATCCCCAGTCCCTATTATGAAAAACTAGTGATTTCTTTAAAACAAAAAATATAGAGTCTAGAGCTTGCTATTATAATTTTTAAAAAGACAAGCCTAAATCGATATAATAGGAACATTTTCAAAGGTTAATGATGGCTTTGTTTAAACATTTTACACCCAAAAGAAAAAAGAACATTTAATAAAGTTTCTTTTGGATGCTAAAAAGAAAAAGACCAGGGGGCTGCTTCTGACTGCGAACTGGGCATTATCTTAGCAGAGCCCCCTCTGTCTGGGTTCTGGTTTTAGCTTTACAGGACCAGAATGGCAGTATTGTAGGTGCACTCAGAAGATGATCAGGCTATAGACCACAGACAGTGTAAGGGATTAATTCACATAAATCAAATTTATAGAAGGTAGGGGTGGGCCTGCTACTTTTGACTGTGGTCAGAGAAGGCCTTTTATTAAAGAGGTGACTTTTGAGCTAAACCCAAATAACGAGCAAGCGAGTAATGTGAATATCTAGAAGGGTCTTCCAGGCTGAGGGACAACAATGCAAAGGCCCTGTGGTGGAAACAGACTTGGGTTATCTGTAAAAAGAAGGCCAGTGTGTTTGCAGAGAAATTAGTAATGCAGGAGAGGGGTAGGTGATGAATTTGATGTAATGGGCCAGCTCTTATGGAACCCTATAGGGTCAGATAAAGAGATCGAATTGTATTCCAAGTGTGGTTAAATGGAAGAGTGACATGTTCTCATTTACTTTTTTCAAGTTTATCGTGGCTACTATGTGGAGAATAGATTGTGCTTCAGAGGAAGCTAGGAGAGCAGTAAGAATCCAGTTAACTCTGGTTCAGGGGAGAGAAAGCTGCACAGAAATGGATAAAATTAGACAGAACTGGGTAAATGTGGGATACATTAGGAAGCAGGACAGCTGACAGGACTTGCTGATAGATGGGATAGGAAAAGATAGGGGTTTGGGCCCGAGCAACTGGGTAGAAGATGGTCATGTTAGACATCTCAAATGAATATAATTAAGGAATGATAGAAATTGTGCTTTTTAGTTCTGTAATCTTGTGGCAAAGGAGAGAGAGAGCTCTCCAGAGGAAAGACACTGGTTTCTCAGAAACTCAGACTAGAAAATTACTCTGGCGTGTTAGAACCGTAGACATTTTATTTTTTAAAAATTAATGATGATTAGGTACTAAAGCATAGAAAGTCATTCTAAAAGTATTAGGACATACGATTTGTTCCCCGGGGGCAGTTGTGAAAGTAGGCATGAGCCTATCAGTAATTTTCCCAGGTCCCCATTAGTAATTGTGCTCAGAATTCGTAAGAACAAAAGAGCATACTTTTCAAAAGAGTTGCCACTTGAAAATGAAATTGGAGTTGAAAGCTGGGATATAGCAATGTGTCTTCTATCAGATATTTTTCCAGTTTTTACAAGTTCAGTGAAAGACCATGCCTGGTCTAAGAATCACCTAGTCACAGGAATTATAAAGTATAGGATTAGAAGTTGAAAGACTTGAGCTCTGAACTCAAACCTGCTGATAGCCATGTGACCAAGACAGACTGTAACCTCTGAGCTTTTGTTTCCTTATTTGTAAAATACTTGCCCTGCATGCTTCACAGAGCTGTTAAAAATTTCAAATAAGATCATGAATGTCAAAGTACTTTGAAGACTGTGGAGCACTGAATACCACTTGTGAGGGAATATGGCTTAAAGTATTGAACACAAAAGATCTTTGGAAGACCGTTTAAAGAAGACCAGGAGGATGGGGGTGGAAGTGCACGGGTTGTCCCTCTACTGTGACTCTTGATGCTCTGGTTTCCGCTAGGCTATGGTACTCAACTGTATAGACCTGTTGTAAGTTGCCTTATGATCCTTAGCCAGAGTGACTTGTGAAACAGAGGACTCCAGATCAATTTAAATGCTGTAGAGATGATAAAATGTACAAGCAAGTTTGATTTTGCCGTCTTATTTGGTAGTTAGAACTTTATTCCTAGTGGTAATGCCAAAATGAAAGGCAGCAAAATTTTTTTAGTTTGTAGTATTTTTTAGCTTTAGTTTTTTTCCCTTATTTGACCTTTGGGCTGTGGAGTGGGAATTTGTTCAGTTTACTTGGGAGTATCTTTTCCTTAAGAAGTGAAAAATATAAACATGCTCGAGGCTTGCTAGCAGTTGAAAGCAACTGTTGGTCAGCAGGAGAGTGGAAGGGAAAAAACCAGGCTGGGGGTGGAAAAAGTAAAGAGGGAAGAAAAACATATTTGAAAGAGGAGGAAAAGCTTAAATCATTTCAAAAAGTCTCTTTTTAAAAAAATCTGTCTTTGAGTACAGGTACTAAAATTTGAGGCGTTTAAAGAAGGGAGAGATGGTCCTTCAAGGGGAATGAGTAAAATGAGGGCAAGGTGGAGGACAAGTCTTCAGGTCAGAAGGTAGAATGGTGGACAGGAAAGAGAAGGTGTTCTGTGGAAACATGGTTCCTTAAGAGGATTCAGTCTCTCTGAAGACATGCTGGCTTACTATGAGTATTATTTTTTATTTAAAATGTGCTTTCTTACTGAAGTATATGAAGTCAGTCTCTCTGGTCCCTCTGCTTAAGTAACCCCAGTAATTCCCATCAACTGGGGAAAATATTTTACCAAGAAGAGCTAGATTTTTAATTATTGAGAAGATCTGTACTGAAGTTGTTGGCTTTTTTAGTTTGATTCAGACTACATTATTGTCTATTTAAAATATTGCTCTGACGTTGATTTTCTTTAAAGCTTTTCTAATTTAGTTTTCCTTCTGAATTCATTGTTTTTGAAAAGTTAAAAAAAATAAAGTCAAACAAGAAGTAGAGAGACTGTGACAGACACCTTCAGCTGAAGTCCTCTTTATTCACTTTCTCAGTGCCTTTGCCTCCCTCCCTCCCCTGGGACGACCTAGTCCCTGAATTTAGTGTGCATCCTTCCAGTGCAGAGAGAGAGAGTGTGCATATGAATATCTAAACAGATTCCATGGCAGTCATCGTTTTCAGTTCTTCCTCTTTTTCAACATCTGTTCATCTGGGTACACATAGATCTAGGTCCCACATTTTAGCTGTTTCATTTCTGTTTCATGGTCTGAGTATTTCAATTTTCCAAACCCCTTTGACAGATACTTAAATTGTTTCTGTTTTTTACCATTACAGACAAAACTCCAGTGAACAACAACCTCCTACATACCTTTTATGGTTTTCTTCTCCTCCTTCCTCCTTTTTTTGTTTTGTTGTTGTTGTTGTTTTTGTTGTTTTGGTGGTTTGATTCTCCCACTTGGTCCACCAGTTTGGTATTCACAATCATTGTTTGAGGGAGAGTGGAGGATGAGGAGCATCTTCCATTACTTGGAATGCCAGTCTTCTTTTACTAGGGCCAGAGGCTCTGAAATTTTCTTTTCCTATGGATTCTTTTTGGAGTCTGATAAATTTCTCAACCTTTGCATTTTAATATTGTGTATTTTTATTGTGTCATATTTAATTGCTGTTTTTCATAAATGTTAATTATTCACCTTTTCTCCTTCTCCCTTCTTTTTTTTTTCTGCTTTATCTCCCCAACCCCCCCCCCCCCCCCCACCCCAGTGCACAGTTGTATATCTTAGTTGCAGGTCCTTCTAGTTGTGGGATCCTTCTCCCTTCTAAGTTTTTTTTTTTAACCTACTTTTTAACTCCTAGAATACTTCTCACCTAGTAGATGTTGAACTATTTAGTGATCTCCAATACAGTTTATGCAGTTCGGGTGTTACCTTGTAAGTTCAGCATGACCCAAACATAGCTGGTATTTATGAAAGAGTGTCTTGGAGCATTCTTAGCCAAATTAAACATTTTAAAAATGTCAGCCTTCAGATTAGATTAAAATTATTTAGATTTAGATTAGAATTGTTACAGATAAGCTTTGTTCAGGGACCATATATTTCAATGACCAGTGGTTCTCATTTATAATTTTTTTTCGTGGAGTTTTTAATCTCCTATGCTTTATTCCTTATTGTGGGGTTGAATATATTTTAAATTTTTATGTTCCATGTTTTCTCCTCCTTTAAATGTGCATCTTGTTCAGAGCTTTGAGCACTTGGAATGCTGAAGTGTTACAAATGAAAACTGTTACTCTTCTCTAATGATACACTGCCTGCTGCGTGTGTTTGAGTAGGACTTCCTTTCTTAACTAGTTTGGGCAGCCGCCTCATCTATGAATATGTATTCACTTCATGAATATATCAACTATCTTTAAAAATTTGAGAAGGATTTATTTGCTGAGTATTTTTTAAAAACAATTGATAAGACCTTAAGATGGAAATCTTAGTAATAAATATAACTGTGGAATATCAGATGCCTGGGCATTTGCTCTCTGATTTATCATGTCTTGGGATATGGTTCAGGTCACAAGTATTATGGTTAGACAGTAACCTGTGGACTTAGGCTTGCTCTGACTTTAACTTGGGTGGAGTGTAAGCTCTCTGTGTGCTCAGGAGTATTGGTCATGTCACCCAGGAGGCAGTTTTGTGTAGTGATTTATCTTCCTTATGCTGTTGTAATCACTAAGTTTGAGTGGAATTTGTTCCCTGCGCTTTGTCACTTCAATCTCACATTTTATGCTGCAAAGAAATGTTCCTATTTTAAGTCTTTCTTTAGAATAAAATTATGTTCTTATATGGAACACTAACACCACGGAGTTTTGTTTTCCCTTCCATTCTGAAAACTCTGCTATAAAATTTTTAGTTCCTAAGTAAAAAGCAATTTTTTTTCCAACTGTAGTCACCTTCTTGGGTTATTTCATCTGATACATAACAGAAGCCTTTGTTGTTTCTGTGGGAGTCAAAATACAAAGAATTTTCTTCGTGAAATTGTATTTTGTTTGTGTAATTCTTTCTTTAAAATACGTTTTGTTTTCTTTTTACTACAAAAGTAAAACATGCTCATTTTTTTAAAAACGAAAAGTATAGCTAAAGGAGGCAATCACTCAGTCTTCGTGGTGGCTATCAGGTAGTTCCCATAGTGGGTATGCCAGTACACACCCGCACCCCCAGTACAGGAGAGGCCTTGTCTCCCTGGGCTCTCCCAGCATTGTTATCATGAAAATGGGCACCACACATTTGTTAGGGGAAAATACAATTTAGTTTGTATCAACTTTACGTACATCTTACCTGTAACTCATTAATGTTAACAAGAGCATAAACCTGAAACATGTTAGCGAAACAAACTTTGTTAATGAATTTGACATACAGAGAGGGGAAACATTCTGTTTGTTGAATGTATAGAGTTACTGTCTAATCTTTGCAAAAGAGAAGGAGATTCATTCAATCATTTATTAAAGAAGTATTTTTTCTCGCTTTCCATGTGCTAGACACTGTCTGGGTGCAGCAATAAAACAGACAAGCATCTGCCTTCTTAATTCCAGATGTACTATGGTAGAAAGACTTTATATGCTATAGAAAAAAATTAAGGAATGAAGGAGGAATAGGATTGTGGCTGTGAGGGGAGGTTTGCATTTTGAAGGGTATCGGGGAAGGCGTCACAGAGATGGTGACTGTTACAGAAAGACGCAGCGGTGGGGAGGGAGTGTGCCAGGAGAAGATCTAGGGGGAGAGTTATCCAGGGAGAGAAAAGGGCGAGCACATGGCCTGAGGCAGGGATGAGCCCATTCTGTCTGAGGAACATAACAGCAAAGAAGGGCAGTGTGGCCAGAACACTGTGAGCTCAGGAGAATGTATGTGGCCGCAGAGGTGATAAGGTCCAGACTGTGCAGGGCCTTTCTGGCCATTGTAAGGACTTCGGCTTTTACTGGGAGTGAGACGGGAAGTCACTGGAGGTTCTATCAGGGGCCACGATTAAACTAAAAAGGTAAAGCCAAAAAGTACTGGTATTCTGACTTTCCTTTTTCAACAGCTTTGTTTATTTCTTGCAAATAATTTTGGTATTAACTAATGGCTACTGGTGAGTAGTCATACATAGATTTAAACATTTGTGTCAGTACTGAAAATTTCCCTGAAAAACAGATCTTAGGTATTTGCATTTAAATTCAAAGAAAGGAAGTACAGTAGGAAAGCCTGTCTATAGGTGTCCATTCCTGGGGGGCCCTGCTTCATTACTGAGTTCTCCGTCCTGAATTGTCTTGGGGAAAAAAAATCAGGGGTATATTCTGTGCAAGACATTGTATTCACCCTTAGACATGGGAGGATACACACACACACACACACACAGCTACTCTACTGGATTATTTTAATTTGTTTTGAACCTTTTTATTATGAAACATAGAAAAATACACAAAACGTAACTGTATAGTTTAAAGATTAATTATAAAAAGTACCTACATAACCACCAATTAGACCTAGAAATATACCACTGCCAGCACCCAGAAGAATCGTGCTCTGTGTCTCTTCTACATCGTAACCCAAACCATGGCTCAGAGGTATCACTAGTCTGACGTGTTTGATAATCATGTCTTTACTTTTCCTTGTGATTTTTACCACCTAGGATTCATTGCAAACCAATATAGTTTACTTTTGTCTGTTTTTGAACTTTATATAAGTGGAATGATACTATGTGTGGTTTTTTGTGTCTTCTTTCAGAACCTAACACTATGTTTTTAACTTTCATCTATGTTGTTATTGTAGAACTGTAATTTAATTTCGTTGCCATATAGCATCCTGTTATATGACCGTACCACAATTTATATATTCATTCTACTATGGATGCTGTTTTTGGCTGTTATGAACAGTGTTGCTGTGAACATTCTTATTTATGTATGCTGACAGACATGTGCTGGGCCTTCTCTGGTCCATATTTTGGGAGTGGAATTGCTGGATCTTTAGTTTTATTAGATAATAATAAACTTTCTCCAAAGTGGGTATGCTAATTTGTCCTCCTACTAACAGTGTGAGAGTGTCCCTGTTCCTCCTATTTTTTACCAGTGTTTTCAGACTCTTTAAAAATGTTACCAATTCTTTAGGACTAAAAATGTTCATTCTAGCGAATTAACTGAGAAGCCAAAGCCTTAAACTTAAAAAAAAAAATTAGAGTAAAAGATTAAAGGTACTGGTTTCTACTTTAAGAATCACAGATATTCAGAGCATTTTCATTTGTTATAGTTGATATCTTCTGCCAGAGTAGTTGCTTATAAAGTTTTAAAGGCATTTATCTGTCTACCCTCAGAGGGTTAGGGACCTTGTCTGTCTTTTTTTACTACCGTGTCTCAAAGAATGTGTTGCCCACTTGGTGTTCAGTAAATATGTGTTAAATGAATTTGACCGGACTCTTACTACTGCTGAATCTTCTGCAAGACTGTCTTGTTTTAGTGTCAGTAGTTTAGGACAGTTTTTGGTGAGGGCTCATTCCATTACTGATAGTAACCAGACTTGGTTTACCAAAATAAGAGCAGCTCATTTGTACCAGTTAAAAATAGTGTTTAAATTTTTCAGGAAAAGATTCTGTTTTTAAAGAATCACCCACGGTGTATGCAGTACTAAAAGAGAAGATAGGGCCAGAATTTTCTGCCCAGGTGAGGCTCCTGGAAGCCTTGCAACCACATTTATCCCTCTTTTTGTTTTGAGTCACTTTGTAGGGTATGGTAGACCATTAGGGCGGTGGTGGTAGTGGTGGTTACCCAAGGTATTTCCCCAGTCTTCAACAAGAACTTCAGTGTGACAGCTGTTTATTGAAACCATAGGATACATGGCTTTGTTTAAATGTATCTTGCTTTGGTGTAACTGACCAACAGAGCACTTGATAATTACAAAGGGGTATTTTCCATAAAAACTTAGTAGTTCTTTCAACATTTTGTGAAGTAGCTGGCAAAAGTGATCACTCCCCTCTTTTAAATGTTCACATGAGCAAGCCACTTATTTCATTTTCTTTGTACTAACAAATTAGGCCAATTTATTAGAAAAATTAGTTTGGATTTTTCTGACTAATTTCAAAGTATAATCTTTTTGAGAGATGACTAATAAATAGAGCACTCAGAACTAGTGTTGAGATATAAGAATGGTAATTTTGACTAGTAAATGCTAACAAATGTATCACCTGCTTTTGTAAGAGTTCCACTTTTCAGAATAGCCAAAGTAAAGATTTATGAGATTGAGAATCTAGTTGTCTGATTCATCATCTTTATTTCCAACAGTGATTTCCTGTTAGACAAGACAAATTAGAGTCTTCCTACTGACTTAACTTGGTGAGTTTTTACATAGTTTTATTTTAAACATAGTTTAAGATCATGAGGCAAAAAGCGGAATGAAATGTGTAGAAATATTTACTATGACTTTAAAAAATGCAAATCTTCACATCTTGAGTGCAATCTACTATTTCATTTCAGTGCAAGTGGCATGTAAAGTTAGCAGTCATATAAGGTAAGCATCTAAGTGTTGTCTTTTTTTTTTTTTTTAATAATGAGCCTTACAAACAGTGTTAAACATATTTCATAAGTGGCTTCAAAAGAATATTTATTCTAAATATTCTTTCCTGGCATAAAGCAGAGCTATTTATTCAGGTCTCCTCTGGTGACTGCTGTGCATAGGATGACTTTACACCAATGGTGGAGGGGAGAAAAGATGTTTGGATTTAAATTTTTAATCAATGGTTGATAATACATGATATGGAGACCTTAGAGTAAGATTATTTTTCTCCCTAGAAAAGATCTTCAGGGAAATTAGAATTACAGTTTATAGAAGGAGATGCCTTAAAGCAATTCATGGGCTTCATTTTACTCTGGAAAAGGAGTTTGATTCTGAGCCGACTGCCTTTGTGTTATGTACCTTAGAGCTCATCTTTCTATGAGTAACTTAAAAAAATCTTTCTACCATTCCGGCTGGCATCTGAAAATTTTTGCTTTGTGGCATGAGACTCTTGCCTCAAATGCTTATATATGTTTTTACAGAGTTTTATTGGGTAAAATAGGTGTTACCGCATTTTAATCTTTTAAATTCTGACACAAATCATCAGGAGCCAAGAAATTCTAAGACAGACATTCTGTCTGATTTTCCCCTGTTTTGTCTGTCTGTATGGTCTTACTTTTTCCTTGCGTCATGAATTTTGGAATGAACATTTCAAACTGAGAACTTTCTGCCAGTCCTTTGTTCCATTTAGTTTCATTAGAACCTTAACATTAACATAGAAATTGGCTTATTTTTAATAACTTCAGGAGGAGAGAGAATTTATTTCTTGCAGATGGTTTCTAGGTGAGGAGCACGGGTCCATGTAAACAGTCGTCAGGTTACTTCAGTTAAGACCATAGTTAGAGGAGATTAAAGCATACATTTACTCCCATCTCCCATTCGTAGTTGGAGGGAGGTCTAGGTGTCTCTCATAAAGAAAAGTGTCTTGAGAGAATACTCATTTCTGTACTGCTAGATAGTAGTAGTTAGTGCTGAAGAGAATTGGTTGCCCTTGTGTTATTACCAAATCCTCTGGAGCAGGTGGGCCTTTTCAGCTTCTAAGTTAATGAATTTATTTCAATTGCATACCCTAAGACTAATTTAGAATTTGTTCTTTGGTATGCATTCCTTGGGCCCGTTCTGGAGCCGAATTGTGTTAGCAAGAAATCTTTTTAAATGGCTTGACTAAAGTATAGATGGCTAAAGAGAATTGCATGTTGAATTTGGCTTCTATAAAGACCAGAGGACCCTGCAGGGTTATGCAACCTCTGCCTATTTGTTCCATGAAATGACTCTTCTGTTTTTGAATTCCTTGCAGATTGGACACGCTTAAGTTGCATTAGGACCAAGCCTTTCCTCTGTTTACTATGTGGATTTTATAAGGTTCATCATAGTTGCAGTTGAAGGGAGAGGGTGAAAAACTGTAACCTCTCAAATTTTCAAACTGCTTTGGGAATATAATTATGTAATAAATAGAATCTTCTTAGCCATAAGATTTTTTCCCTCTTCTTCCTTCTCCTCCTCTTTAAAAATTCTGTCCCAGCTCTTGATTAAGAATAAGTCTTCTCAACCTAGAGGAGAAATCTTTGATAACACGTGGGATGTGTTAAAATCTTCATCTTTCTTAAGTTTGCTCTTTGTGGCCCTGGAGATTTTTGCCCAAGCCAGTCAGTGGAATCAACACCTTATTATAGTTTGTGGTGAGAGAGCAGTTGTTGTTTGTTTGGTTCTGCCTGTCTAACTTCATTTCTAAAGGGGCTTTCCTTTGGAACTGAGATCCACTTTGAAGTGAAATAGCCCCTTTATAATCAGGTTTGTGTGCTGATTTGGATTCATGTTGTTCCATCTCCAACCTCTCCCAAATGATGATTTTGAAAGTGATATATGGAAAAGTCTAATCTGATGAACCGTGTCTACCTTTTCTTAAAAAGCAGTTGGAGGAGTTGTTTTTTCCCCCTGCAGGGGTTCAGTAATTAACAACAGCAGCACATCACCTGATGGCATTAGTGCAGACCTTGTGAAACCTGTGGTTGTTGCAGCCGTGGTTTATTCCGCTGGATCCTCCATCCAAGTAAAGAATTTTTTTCCTCCAATGTTGTTATGTAGATTTATTTAGCTCAATAGTCATTTGGCCCTAAATTAAAAAGAAAACAAAAACTCAGAAGTCTTTTTAGGGTCTAAGGAGATGCAGTCTTACAAGGCTATTAAGTGGCATCTGCCCCTTTCCAGGACAGACCTCTGCATTTAGAGCAGAACATGCATTGCATTCTCCCTGGACATATTTTTGGGGTAGGGAATTATGCTAACATGTCTGTTTCAACAGCTCTTACATAATGGATAGTTTTTAGGGGAGGGAGTGATTCCGTGGCCCTTAAATTGGCAATAAATTTTTCTGCTCTTTGATTTTTTTTCTTAACTGGAAAAGTTGCTTCCAAGGTGAGAATTATTCCATATTTTAACCTTTGAGCTGGCTGCTAAGGTCTCCTTGGGGACAAGGACACTTTGTAGTTATTTATAACCTGTAGAGAAGGGCAGTAAGGCTGTAAACAGCTGGCACACATTGAGGTTTGGCAGTCAGTGGGAGTGTTCTGTTGGTTATCCCACGGCTTTCCCTGCCTTGTGATTCTTTCATGTACCTCCTTGTTCATCTTTAGCTTGACTTTGTCTGGATGAGCCTTACCAGCCAGGCTGTTTCTATAAAACTCTCTCTTATAACACTTAGATTGAGGAGAAGAGGGAAAGATAGGCTTTTTATGTATGAAAACGTATCTAATCCTCAGAATTATTTCAGAGTCTATACTTGCCTAAGAGATATCTGTAGACTGGGAAAATCTTAAAGGTACTGACATTACATATGTAATACTATACTGGTTTCTGAGTTTTCCTTATATACAACTGTTGCAAGAACAATTCAATTCTTAATTAGATAAATATTTGGGTATGGCAAAAAATATGTTCCCCATGTTAGCCTGGTATAGAAAAAACTTAGTTGTATATCTAGACATGTTATAAACATCTCTCTCTCTCTCTCCATACATATATATATGTAAATATATATACAAGTTTACACATGTATATATTTAATATCTTTTCTCTACATGTCATTTTTAAGGGAATCAAACCCTGTGCAGATAGGAAAATTATGGGTCAAATCTAAGAAAATGCTAAAGATCTGCCTCAATTTTATGTATTGGAATTTTATTGTATAGATTTAATTTGAAATAACATAGTGGTCTAGCCTGAGTTCCTGACGGCTGCTGTAATGGTACTTTGTATAACCAGGATCGACTTGTTCTGGAAAATGTGCTTATATTACTGTGGTCTTGTAGGTTCAGGAACTTCCATTTAACCTTACAGGCTTCCCTTTTCTCCCAAGTTTTCTTGGAATTTTTTTTAATCAAAGAAGAGTGTAGTGTTGGAAATGTATTGAATGAATTCTTTAAAATTGGAGTGAGATGAACTGATAGTTTTCTTTTTTGTTTAATTTTTTAAAAAAGTATGCCTAGATTCCTATGGCTGTTATTCATTCAGCCGCTCTCAAAATTTAACCTTTTAACTAGAGCTCGTTAAGGAAAAATATGATCCCAAAAGACAGTGAGTTTAGTTATTCAACAATAGTTTCATTGAACAAATATTTGTTGAGTGCCAGTTATGATACCATTTTAGGCACAGAGGGATGCTCTTCTCGCATTGAGCTTATTAACTTCTAGTGGGGAAGACAATAGATAAGTGAAAAAATAAAAGCAAGATAGTTTCAGACAGTGGTAATAAAGAAGAAAATAAAATAGGGTAATGTGATGAGAGGGGCAGGCTAGACGTGGGCTACTTCAGATCAGGGGGTCGGGAAAGACCTCTCTGAGGATATTACATTTGACAGGCTTCCTAAATCACAAGAAGGAGCCAGCTGTGAAAAGATCTGGGGAAGGAAGGGCTCTCCAGGCTGAGGAAAGAGCCCGATGTGTTTACCAAATAGAGTTAAAGGCCTGAATGACTAAAGCATGGTGCCTGAGAAGGGTAAAGGCTGCTAATTCCTTTCTAAATTTTTAATTTATTATTTGAAAGGTAATATATTCACATGGTTCACGATTCATAAAGTACAAAAGGGAATACAATGGAAATTCTCCTTCCCACCCAAGTACCCAATTTCCTTCCTTGGAAGTAACTAGTATCCCCAGAGTCTTGTGTAGTTTTACCAGAGATGTTATATGTATTAAAACAAAGAAATATTTTTGCCTATTTAAATGGAAAGAGCTTCCCCATTCCTTTTTTTTTTTTTTGCAGATACTGTTATTACACTGTGTATCAGAATTTATTTAATCAATTCCTTGTTGATGGATTTTTAGGTTATTTCCATTCTTTCATGATTACAAATAATGCGACAGTGAAAAACCTTTTGTTTGTCATATTAAATATATCGGCAGGGTAAATTTCTAGAGATGGAATTACTGGATCAAAGGGGATATGCATTTCTTATGCATTCTGATATACGTTTCCCTTCATGGAGATTGTAGCAATTTATACTCTAACCAGAAATGTTCTCCTTACCCTGGACAAGTGTTATCAAACATTTTGATATTTGCCAATTCGCTGGGTGAATCCATGTGCAATTTAATTGCATTTCTCTTATTATGAATGAGAGAGAATTGAACATGTTTTCACATAGTTAAGAACCATTGCTTATTTACATTTCTGGAAACCATTGAGTGTTCTTTGCCCATTTTTCTGTTAGGCTTTTGATGACTTCTTGATCTTTAGATTCACCTAATACTAAATCCCTCTGTTAAAGAATTAAACAAAAACAAATACAATGTTATGTGTCAGTTATATCTCAATAATAAAAAAAGCAGTCATCTTTAACTTGTGAATTTTACAAAGCATGAACCTGATAAGAGACATTAAAAAAAAATCCCAATCTTTCCTTTGCTGATTGAGGTCTCTCTTGATTGCCCTTAGTTTCATTTTAAGAAGTGTCTCTAAATTTAAAAAAATAAAAGTGCATTTAGTATTTTGTCAGACTAGATTGAACTGCAGAAGTTTACCCATAACAAATATCAAAAGTCGTTCATACCTTGCAACAGAAAACATCAGTATGACCTGTAATAATCTGTCCTTGGGGTAATGAAAAAGAAGTTATTACCTCCTGCGCTGTATATGATTGCAGACGCTGGAACAGAAGAAACACAAATGTCTCTTTGAGGTCACATCAGTTTCTCAAAAAGAGTATACTCAAGTCTTGCTATAGTTGTTTTTTTTTTTTTTTTTTTTTGGTCAACAATCTTTTTGGCTTCTTCTGTTTTTGAAAATGCAGACGTCTCTCAGGTTTAAAATAGTTATGACATTGGGATTTTTTCCTTACTTGGAAACTGTACAAGGCTTTAAACCAAAAGAAAAAAAGTGAAAAGTCCCTAACCATTTTTTGGCAAGAAGCTATGTTCCCAGCCATCTAGCTTGTTCATGTTTGTGTTATGTTGAACCACATGAAATTGGCGATATTCGACTATTTTTGGCCTACAAAGCAATTTCATGATTCAATCTAATAGCACCACAATCTTATTTCTGTATTTTAAGACTGATAGATATAAGGCTAACTCATGGATATCATGCATGTGATATACCTGTGTTAGTTGATTTTTTTTTTAATTCTCTGGGTGACTGGATTAGGTTGAAAATTGAGGAATGCTTACAGGGAATAAGAGAAAGATAAAAAATAACTGCACAAGCTGTCTATGTAACACTTTTCAGAGAGTGTTCTAGCCCAGCTCTGCATATGTTTCAGGTTAAACTATGGAGACATTTCCCTCTATTGTACAGGGAATTCATCTTCTATTCTGAAAGAATCCTGATTACGTAAGAGTTTAGTTCGAATTACTGATTTCTGTTTTCAAAATAAATGAAATTATAACAAGCCTTTCTCCTTTTGTAGAATGAAGATATATTTGATACTGGATGAAAAAGTTACTTTTACCAGGGCTGATAACTTGAGGTGCCAGGCTGGGAGTTTTTGGCTTTGTGTGTAACTCATCCAAAAGAAGAAATTAATGATTCTCATTGCATTGCAAATCTAATATACTCAGCATTATTGGAAGGATTCTTTTATAAATATGTTAAAGAAACAAGCAGAAAAGTTAATGAACTTGAACGCAACTGGATAAATGTTTCAGTCATCAAAGTATTTGTGCTGAATGCCTTGTTGCAGGCAGGCTGTGCTAGGTGATAAGGGGATACAGAGAAGAATAGTTGCGAGTTCCTTTGAAGGAGTTTTAAGTCTACTGGAGGCAACAGAAGTGTTCATAAGTGTAAAAGAAGGCAGCAAAGAGTGCTCTGTGTAGGTTCCATTGAAAGCATTATCTGTGTATCATGACAGTATTAATACGTTTTTGATTTTTTTTTAGAAAGATTAGCCCTGAGGCTAACATTTGCCAATCTTCCTCTTTTTGCTGAGGAAGACTGGCCCTGAGCTAACATCCGTACCCATCTTCCTCTACTTTACATGTGGGACGCCTACCACAGCATGGCTTGCCAAGCGGTGCCATGTCTGCACCCGGGATCCGAACTGGCAAACCCTGGGCCACCAAAGCAGAACGTGCGCACTTAACCGCTGCGCTACCAGGCCGGCCCCTACATTTTCTTTTTTACTTCTGTCTACTCTCCAAAGTTTAATGTTTTAGTTAGAAATCATGTATATTGATTGACTTTAATCTCTTGTCAAAAATGATTAACAACTTCGTGGTCTCATAATACCTGCTAGGAAGCATTCTGTTAGAGATTGCTGCTACTTGCTATTGATACTACCTTCCATGGAATTTGAGCAGTAGCAGAGTTGACAGAGATATTTAAAAGTATATTTCTTGGTGTAGCCTCACAGGTTAGGACTTAGTAGAGTGTACAGGAAAATAAATGGTGGTATATAACAGATGCGTTCAACGTCAGGACTGTCGGCATACTGGGGAATTGCTAAGCTTTGAAAAATAAATTTCTCATTGGAGAACTTGGACGGTCTTGTGTTAACCTGTTTGCAGCCAGGAACAGTATATTTTGGTGCTAGTTGTCTCCTACAAAGGTTCTTAAACCATGACCCTCAAATGGGCCTCCTCTTTTCTAAAATTGTTTTTCTGCTAGGCATCTATGGCAGTTGGCACGAAGTGCTGGAGAGTTCATGTGACACCAGGCTACTTTGCTGCTGAGCACTTTGCCCATGGTGCCTGCCATGAGTGAAATTAATTAGACTTGTGCTCTCCTGGTCAATTTCCCTCTCAGCAGGTTGTGTGGTTAGAGCTCCTCAGAGTCTAAGGCTGATTCTCCAGTTCTACTAGCTGCTGGGTTGGACATTTTTTAAAAATGGGAAGAGAGGTGATACTGTTTAAAAAAAAATGACTTGGCTACAAAATAAGTGAAAAGCTAAAAAAGAAGAAAAAATGGCCAAGACCAAAGTTCTTTTGTTTTTTTGTTTTTTTTTCTGGTGGTTATAATGGACCATGGTTCAGTAGTAACAAGCCATTAAAATAAACTCGTTTTAAATTTGTCCTTTTCTTAGGTTTAGAGAATTCTTAAATTGTTAATTGTTAGACAAATTTGAAGTATTTTTTTAAACTTCAAAATAAACTCAAGTTAGTGTTTTATGATCACTCAGTGTAGAGCTGAGCCTGTACCCCACACCTCCAGAGCCAACTTTTATGCTTTTAACTAACGTGTAAAATTCACATGTTCATTGTCAACCCGCCCAAAAAGATAGTTTTAAGTAAGAATTTTGAGATTTCATTCGGGCTCCTCCTGGCATTAATGGTAACTAGGGTTTGTAAAACTGCCTTAGACGTATTTACTCGTTACTAGACAAACTGTTCTGTAAGAATGTGTTTTCCATCAGATGCAAGCCTACCTTGATCACAGGTGATCAATTATAGCATCTGGTCTGTTTTCTTGGTGTTACCCTGGAGTCATGAAGTGCACGAACCATGGAGGCCTGAATGCCACTGCCATGCTTCGTTTGCTAGCTTAAGTGAAATAGCACATCATGTGTATAAGATTGTTAACTCCATCTGTGATTACATGGAATACTTCAGTTGTAAATGCCTTTAGGATGGTATTTAAACCTAATGAGGACTCTGGTAATGCCAATGGAATTACGAAGTGAGGGTGTGACTATATCTTATTAATCCCCCTCCATGCTTATTACTTAAGTGGCCAGAATGTGTGAGTTGAGTGGTTTTTTTTTGTTATTCATTTATACTTCTTTCTACAAAGGGTTTGAGGCAATTTCCAGAAATACTTAACATTTAAAAGAGTAAAATAAACAGTTGAGGGAATTAGAGCAAAGTGAATAACATTAAGAAAATAGTAAAACTATTATAGAATGAACATATGATCTTATATAGAATATAGCATATAGAACAAGCCTATCAACCTATGCTTTCAAGAGGTGGGTCACAAATTTGTCTCAGGGCTTCCTAGTAGCCAAGCAAAGAGGGCAACATGATCATGCTGAAAACAAACCAGGTGTTCAGGAAAGAATTTTCTCCCTTGGGTAGTTTATAGTCTCACCAGCAGTATATGAGAGTTCCCATATCCCCATATGTGGTATGGTTGATTTTTTTTCTTGCTGGTCTGATAGGTGTAAAATGTTTGAGCCATCTTATTTCTGTGAACAATATTTTTATAAGGTAGTTGGCTTTTTTCTTACTGATTTTGTAGAAATATTTTATCAATTCATGTATTAATAAAATAATCCCTTTGTCATGGGTTGCCAACTTTTTTTTTTCAGTTTTGTTTATGGTACTTAAAAATTGTAACCAAATTCACTAATTTTTTAATGGCTTTTGGGTTTAGAAAGGCCCGGGAGGGGAGAATTTGGAGTTGGATTTTGATTTGCTACTGGGACACCCTGTTGAGATGTATAGTAGTTATTTGAAGTGGTCTGAGGCTTATGAGAGAGGTCATGGTTAGAGAGATTTGGGAAACATTTGTATGAAGGTAGAAATTTGACAATGTTGGGGGGGATAAAATTGCCATGAAAGAGAATGTAGATTGGAAAAATGATTGAGGATGAAACCATGGGAACAATAGAGGAGGAAGAGAATCCAATAAAAGAGACTGAGGAATGAGCATGAAACAGAGAGCAGGAAGCATCTGGAAAATCGCATAGTGACAGAGTGTAAGTGGGGAGAGATCTCTAGTGCTGCAGAGAAAGGAACACATCTGGGAAAGGGGTAAATGTTCCCCTGGAGGAGAGCAGCTAGCAATGGGTTGAGGAATAGAAGACTGCCCTGAAGTCTGCAGTGAAGCGTAGGAGAAGATGAGACAGCAGTTAGAGAGGTAATAGGTCATTTCCTTTGGAGTAGAGTGTTTGTACCACAAGGGAAGGAGCCAGTCGCAAAGTTGTGTTGGTGTTCACTGTGCTTTCTCCTCTTTATGCAGCCTTTTTAAGGATGTACTTTATGTGTCTTTTGAGTAAATTCATTTGGTAAGATAGTGTTAAGTATTATGCAGAAGATTAAAATAGGGTGATTTAATTGTGACTAAGAGACTACTTTAGATTAGATAATCTTCTCTGAGGTTAACATTTCATGCTAAGGAGCCATTTGAATGATAAGGGGAGAGCTTTCTAGGCAGGAGACAAAGTTTCCAGTCTCTGGAAGGTCTGACAGATAGTAGGATAGTAGACCATTAATCTAATAACATGCTCTTGCTTCTTGGGTGGGTTTTAGGGTGAAGAGAGCAGAGAAATCTTTGTCCCCTGACTTTGGAAATCTTGTTTAACCTTCAAACTGGCGATGTCAAGAGTTCCAAGTCCTCCACCTCCGGCAGAAATGTCGAGTGGCCCTGTAGCTGAGAGCTGGTGCTACACACAGGTAAGTTCATGTTTTCACCCTGGAAATCTTGCATCTTGGGAGGATTTGGGGGGATGAAAGGAATAAGATTTCTTTTCTACGTTGAGTTTCCTGCTTTCTCTGGGACATAACTGCCATAGCAGATAAAGTACTTGTCAGCTTTCCATTCCTTGTTTTCCCTCTTGGAATCTGAATGTCCTAGGCCAGTGTCTTTCACTGGAGGATAAAAGGGGACTCTTTGAAACTAGATCCACTTACATCCCCCTTGATGGAAATGTGTTCCTCTGTGTGCAGCTCAGGGGGAAACCAGGCTTGAGATTTGCAACCCCAGGCAGTGGCATCAACATCTAATTGTCCGATGTTGCTCTGAGCAGAGGCTGATTTTAGGTATGGCTTTATCATCTGCTTTCCCAACCCTGTCTGTGTTTTTCTCACTCATCCAGTGTTTCTCAGAAGCTGAGAAAAGTTATGAAAGCAGTTGGTCACTGTGCGATTTCTTAAAATGTGGATGAGGGATGGAAAAAGCTGAGGCGCCCTTTTGGCCACACACTGCTATCTTCCTATGGAGATCATGCAGAGGGAGGGAGGGGAAACAACGATCCGATCGTCAGCCTGTTTGTCAGTTTGCCCACTTCCTATTTAATTGCTTTCTGGTTTTCTATCAACAGATCAAAGTAGTGAAATTCTCCTACATGTGGACCATCAATAACTTTAGCTTTTGCCGGGAGGAAATGGGTGAAGTCATTAAAAGTTCAACCTTTTCATCAGGAGCCAATGATAAACTGAAATGGTGAGGAATATATGTAGCTGTAAAAATTTTTCTGAAAGTTGCCTGCTTTGCTTGGTTTTATGGGAGACTGACTAGAATGTAAGATCTTTGAAGGCTGGGAATTTGTTGTGAATGTATTCCCCAGTGCCTGGCACATAACAGATGCTCACTGATATTTGTTGAATTAATTCAGTGAGTGTATCAGGGATCAGCAAACTCAAACGGCTGTAGGGTAATGTAAAAGACTGAAGAGGGCCAGTGTTTGCAAGTGATATCCATCCACGGTATGAGTGTTGACCACTTGGCAAACGAGTGAGTGTCCTTCTAAAAGGGATGGTGGCTGCTCAGCTCCAGCTGACTATAGCTATGTGTGAATAAGGGCTACCAAATTTTCTGAGTTTTCAAGAAAAGCAAAAAAATCTAGATTTTAACACAATATCTGCTGACTTTTAAATTGCCTGCTTTTAAACAATCAAGGAGGTTTATTTGCTTATGTAACTGGAGTGCCCAGGGTGTCGGATGGGTTCAAAAGTAGTTTGATCCAGCAGCCCACTGGTTAGATTAAGGACTCCATTTCTCTCTGCTGTGCTCTTCACACTGTTGGACATCTCAGGTCTCCCTTCCCTTATGGTTGAAGGATGACTGGCAGTAGCAATGGGCATAACCCACCACCATCCAACAGAAGTCTTTGAACTTTCGGTGAACTAACTGTGGCCAAGAATACGTCATACAGGCACTGATTGGTTTAAATCTGGGTTCTCTCGGTTAGTCCTGTGGCAAAGGGAATAGGATCTGGGAGTGGGGGTCAGTCCCATCTAAACCGTGTGTCCTCTTGACCAGGAGCAGGCAGTTAAGGATACAACCGAGTGCTTACTGCAAAGACCAGAACACATGTCTGTGAACCACCACTTTTGACCTCTGATAACCCTCTGAGGAGTTAAACAAGTCTCCATCATTTAGTATTTTTTAGCTATGTACGTTAAGCAGTGTACTCCTAGGTGCAGAGAGAATACTATTCTTAGGCATTATGTTTAAATCTACATCTTTAGCACAATGTATAGTGATGTATGTGGCATATGCACTCCCTAGAGAGGCACTGGATTGGGCCACCTGTCTGAGAGAGGTGCCATAACATTGGCAAGGCCTAAGGATACATATGGCCTATGTATTATATGCGGTAGAAGCAGTGTCTGAACCACATGCCCTTCAGCTAATGACATTTGCAACTTAACTCAGTCGAACGGTTAAATTCTGTCTATATTTTGTTTTGATTCATTGGTAACAGATTGGCATCTTTGACACTATGGAGAAGCCTAGCTTGGAACTCTACCCTGGGTAATAGGAGTTTCCTTTTGTGCTTCCTTCGTACTGCCTCCTTTATTTTAATCTTAGAATATTATTGCCAGATTGATAAAGTATCTGTAAAGGATTATGTACTATTCACGTATTTCTCTAGAATACTTTTTCTCTCTCAAGGTGATATTAAAGGACTCATTGACATTTATTTTCATGGTTTTGCCAAAGTCCTGACAAAATAAGGGGCCGCCTTTCCTGAAATTGAGCGTAAGAATAGAGTGAGACTAGGCTGAGTTTTAAAATATTTTAGGGGGAGAAAAGAGTGATTTGGGAGATTATGAGGAAAAGGCAGGATGTGTTGTCAGATTCTAGGGTGCCCCTTTATTTTTCAAAAGTTCTTTATTTTATTATGGTGTGCATCATTCATTAAAGAATGCCCCTTTATTTTGATTGTTTCCTTTTTAAAAGGTGACTCGGGTTGCTCTAGGAAAGTGGTTCCCAAGTAGTTAGTCTACTGAATCAGAATCTCCTGGTATAGGGCCTGGGTTTTTGTTCTTGTTTTTTTAGTATCTCCCTCTCTTGATTTTGATGTTCTAGTTCCCTCCTATCACTTCACAAGCCTATAAACATGGATGCTTTCGACATTTTTTTTTTCCTATCTGTTTTGGACAGGTGTTTGCGAGTAAACCCAAAAGGGCTAGATGAAGAAAGTAAAGATTACCTGTCACTTTACCTGTTACTGGTCAGCTGTCCGAAGAGTGAAGTTCGGGCAAAATTCAAATTCTCTATCCTGAATGCCAAGGGAGAAGAAACCAAAGCTATGGGTAAACGTTCTCCTCTTTGTTCAACAGCTTATTTTCACGTACAACAACTATATACACTGACAAGTTGCGGATCTGATCGGTTTTTTATGAGTAACCCAAAATATAACTTTTTTTTTTTTTTTACCTCAGAGAGTCAACGGGCATATAGGTTTGTGCAAGGCAAAGACTGGGGATTCAAAAAATTCATCCGTAGAGATTTTCTCTTGGATGAGGCCAACGGGCTTCTCCCTGATGACAAGCTTACCCTCTTCTGTGAGGTGAGTCCTTTTACCCCACTGTGAGACTAGCAATTCCCAGACCTGGTGGGTTTGGTAGGCTTAGTTGTATTGTATCAGGGATAGAAAGTGAGAAAAATCCCCAAGTGGAGTGGCACCGCACACACGTCATTTATGTGACTGATTGAAAATTGTCATGATTTCAAGGTTGTTGGGCACCTCAGCTTTCCATTTGTTACTGTTCTTACAAACAAAGATTGTGCACTATCTTGGTATGTGTGATTTTTGAGTTGCTTAGGTCAAGATTCTGGCTTTTTCATTGCGGGTTTTTTCAGATAACATTTAGAAGGACTGTCACTTCAAGCTGAGGAGAATGGCCGGCAAACAGATATGTATATCTGTTCCTTAAACTTTCTGACTTCTCCTTGAGTATGAAGTCCACGCGTGTTTGACTACAGAGCATTTGCCTTTTCTGCTCTTTGAACTAGATGACTCACATCAGGAGTTGAGTGGCTCTGGTTTGTCTTACTGGAGTAATTGTGAAATAGGAAGGTGGGAACCATTTTTTCTAGAGTGAAGGCTGTGTAAAGCTCTCTAACTTGTTTGCCAGGAGAATTATCTCTAGTTAGCTAAGGAAATCCTTCTCTCACAAACGACCTACGAGCCTTTCTCATGTTTACAGGGAAGCCTCGAAGTACAATTCCCAAACCGAGAGTGAGTTGGAAAGTGGTTTCTTTAATGAATATATGCCAATTAGTTGTTTCATGCTGTTATCAGTACATTTATAAATACTCATAAGCTTACAGCGTAATAATTGAATAAAACCTTCAGTCAGCTGGGATGGTAGTGTTCCCTATACATTGCATGATCAAGGAACCACTCCTGAGCAGCAGCACTTGATGAGATGACCATTGTATTTTCATGGGGAGGATGCAGGCAAATTCCCCAACTGCCAGTGTGCTCTATCAAATAATAGGCTCACACTGTGAGTTAATGACAGTTCCAAAGGCATATCACCACCTGTGCGGCTGGGAAGGGTGTCCCTTAGGAATCTTGCCTTTTTGCAGAAGAGGCCTGGCCAGCAGTGGCCAGCTTTTTTTCTGAGTCACAGCTCATTGAGTATTTCCACAGAGTAGTTGCTGGTGATTAGAAAACTTTGGAGGTGTAGTTTATTAAAATACCACGCTGAATATAAAAAATACAGTTTGCTTAATAGTTACTTCCTTCTCCTTGGTAATTGCTAAGTAAAAGAAGGAAATACTAAAGTTATGCCTTCTATATATATAAGTACATAAAATGTTGTAGTTGTTTTTTTGTATGAAACTAAAATTAGAATTCCATATCACACTCAGTTGCCCAAGTGAAGAAATGAGAACAATTAGGTGATTTTGTATGAGGTTAGATGTTATATGAACAGGCTGTCATTTAATTTTTGCCTATCCTAGAGACCTATATTTCAGAAAAATGTAAAAATAATGGAAAATTCTAATTTCTGTTGGAAATGAAAGCCAACTTTGAACTGTTCTCTGAAGGAAGAGACATCGCCTCTAAATATTGCATCTGGTGTTTTAGGCAATGCCATAACCTTTATTGCAGCATTTTCAAGTCCACAGTGGGTCCAGCCTCGCTCATGTGCTTTCCTCTCCTCCTCCCCAGAAAATCCATTCCAGCTGTTCCAACCCTTGTATTGACGTTGATTTGGAAACCATTTAGCCTGCCCTCACTTGGCAGTCTCTCGTCTTGTGGTTAAGTCTAAGGCTCGCTCTCCCTTCGCTTCCGCATATGAAATTCTCTTAGGAGAAATCCTGTGGTTAAGTTTAGATTTGCCTTACTGACTTAGAAGGGAAGTGAGATGACACTTTGGAAATGAGGAGATGTTGAACAGGGAAGCGTCTGCTGGGTTCTGCTGATGCCATCGGTTTCTTACCATCGGACCAGGTGTGCCATCTGTTCCCTTCACACTTCTCTGTCAGCCACAGGTGCTGAGTGTTGCTTCTCATCCTTGGGCTTGTGCCTAGTGAGACTCGTTTCTGTTCCAAGGCTCTCTGTGGACTTAGTAGCATTCAGCATTGCAAGACGGTTGCGTGGGGGTGTGTGTTGGATGCGTGGGTTTTAAAAATGTCTGCAGCTCGTCCAAGTTCCTAGCGCTTTTCAAAGCTGGATCATCCTCTGGTGCAAATTCTGTCCCTTTGACCTGTTGCTCCCTTCTATCAATGGAATATTTATAAACAAGTTTATCTTAGGTCATGTTTATATTTTATTAATTATTGGTTAGTATTTTCATATTATTTAGAGGCTTTTATGAGGTTGATGTCCACATACAAATTTAGGTTGTGAGTACTCCACTACTCCATTCCTCACTCAGCCTTTGGCCTAGGCACTTCTGTGCTATCCTGACTCAATAAGTGCAGTCATTTCATGGATTTTTGGGGGCTCTTCCCGGAGGCCATGAGAGAGAATCCTAAGGTGAAAGACTGAGAATCATACCTTTGTATGTTTGGGCTTTATTTCAGTGGTATTTCTGTTAATGAATATTTAAATGAAATTAGATTGCAAACTCTGAAAATGCCAAATGGATGGTCTTGTTTGTAAAGTGCCGTACTGGGTTCACTTTCATTTCTCAGTGATGTGTTTGTCTGACTGTTAGGAAATGTGGCGACTCTTCCAAGTTGATATTGCTTCGTTAATGTATTTGGAGCATTTTCAAAGCATTCCCTGAATTGTGTCTTATCACAATTCTTTCAGCTAGGTTAGTTCTCTTATCTTCGTTTCCTGTTACTGGGGAGAGAAGCAGTGCCTAAGGAGGTCAGGTAATTTTTCCTAACATTGTGCAGCAAACTAGCGTCAGGGCCGGGTCAGCTCTCTGTTTTCCGTCTTTAGTCTGCTGTGCTACACTAAGCGGAGCTGAATGCCATTCACCCAAGGAAACATCAACTCTACGAAGTTTTCTTAAAAGAGAGTATTTATTTTGGTAATCAAAGAATCAGGAAAGCTGTATTACACTTTTGGTTTTCTCTTTAATAATTTGGACCACAGAAAATCTACATGAAAAATGTTTCAGTTGTGTTGACCCTTCTCTCCATTTATTTATATTGAAAACGAGTAGCTGTTAGTAATAAAGACGCATGTATTCCACCTTCACTGTCTTCACTGTATATGCTTTGACAGGTGGAAGATTCTAGTGCCTCTTTGTGTTGTTGTAATTAAAGTTGAAATATGAAATAGCTAATCAATAGTTAACTCTTAAAACATCTTTCTTTCTTTCTCAAACATAGCTTGGGAATATGTATTTTTGCCAAATTTTAAATATGTGGGTCCATTTATTTTTTTTCCTTTTTATCATTTTATCAATGGGTTGTTTGGATATATTAGTTGAACTGTATGAAAAAGCTACTATTTGATTGTTCTTGACCTACAAAAATGATGATTTAATGTGTAACAGTATAACAGGTTATAAAACATGATAATGTAAACCTACCACCCAACCCAACACCAGCAGTAACTTGGAACTAACCTGTGTGTGCTTCTCCTTTATTCCTTAGACCTGTTATCTCCCTACTCAGAGGATGATAATTAATAGCTGTTTTGAATTGTATGTTATCATTCCCTTCTTAATTATTTGTATGCCTGAACAATACTTTATTATTTAGGTTTGGTCTGGTTTTCAGCTTTATAAAAAGGTGTCAGATTGTATATAGTCATCCAGGACTTGCTTTTTTTACATTATTATTGTGGATGTAACTATAGTTCTATAGTTCATTCATTTTTAGTGCTGTTTAATAGTCTGTTGTGTGAATATACAACAGTTTAATTCATTCTCTTGTTGATGGACATTTAGATTGTTGCTAGTCTTTTGATTAGAAATAGTGCTGCTCTATAAACAATCCACGTGCAGTCTATTTTTTTCTTGATTGTTTTAATTATATAGAATTTTAAAAATATATTTCCATTGGTTTTACTTAGACTTTTTATGTTTAGGTAAAATGTACAAGAATTGGCACAATCTTTATAGTCTTTTATGGAATTTTCTTTTTTAAGAAAAGGAATAGACTCAAAGTAAGACCCTTTTACAGCTTGAAATTTAGGGGATTATACAGCCTTCCTGAGACATTTTCATGCAGTCATTTATAAGACGACATAAATGTCACAGTCACGTCATCTTCACAGCTGCAATTCTGAATGAGTCTCCATAGTCAACTTTATAGGCATTAAAAAAATCTTTAGTTTTTCTCAAAATGGTCTCATTTTAGCATCATCATTTGCAGAGGAAAACAATCCCTTTCTAAGTTAAAAGTTTGGGCTCTGAAGACTCATTTGTGAATGCCATTTAAAATTTATTTTTAATTAAGCGTATTTAATGTTGGTAAGAGGTGCCAGACATTCAGAGCTCTGGAGACTCCAGGCATCCATATATCTGCAGAACGAGTCTGGCTCAGACAGTGAAGGTACATTCTCCTTCTTGCTGTGTTCCTGTCTGTCTAGAGAGAGAAACTGCCCCAGTGAGAGGAGTCATGGTCCTTGGGCTCTACTCATTACCAAGCATACCTTTAACCGGCAAAGGGTCCACTGGTAACTGTAGTTTGAAATTCAGCTTAGCTCTTGCCAATTCATTTTACTCAGTGTAGTAAATTGCCATCAAGTGTTAATGACTTTGGGCTCCTGTCAACCTGGTTTAATTCAAGCTTAGGAACCCAGTGCCAAAAGCATTTTCCATTCCCTTCATTGGCCATCCCAAGAGATGCCTGCCATTCCCTATGAGGAAGTTGGATTTAATTGATCTTTTCCCTTTTTTTAATCAACAGTATTTTGAAGCTATAACTAGAAACAGGCAACTTCTACTTTCGGTGTTAATATTGTCAAAGAAGTGAGGGTGTTAATGTGAGAAAGTGGCTGAACCAAATTAGAGATCTTACGCAGGACAAGAGAGAATCTCTGTAGGGTGGTTTGTGCTGGGTCCTGGGTTATTAAAATAATGTTGTAATCTGACTCTGATAAATGTGCTACTAATGCTAAGCACATTCATAATTGATTAACTTGGCTCCTTCATTGCTCAAGACCATAATGGCTAGTTTTAAACAAATAAATAAATTTCTTGACCTGATAGTAAATATCTCAGTCCTGCACAGAAGGGACTATGGGTCATTTGGATGGGGCATTAACTTTGCCTCGGGGTTTATGACTGCATTTAAGGGATGACTTGCATCCCAAAGGTTAAAAGGGTCATTTAAGATGTTCCTAAGCTGTCTTTCTCATCGAGCAAGAGTGGGGAGCTGATTCTCAAGGTTTGTGGATTCTCCTTTGATTATAACATTTCTAACCTAATGTGACGTAGGAGATGAAGCGCAGCAATGGTTGTTAGGCAGAAGACTCATCTGCTAGGTCTTATCTTCAGTGTGGTAGCTTACTCTTATTATATAATGTTATATGATTTATAAATCCTTGTATCTGGTGTCCTAACAGATTTTTCTGAGTTTCACTGATCCATCTAGAAGTTACCTGGGTTTTTATCTAAGCTGAATAGTTCAGTAAATTCAGCTGGTTAAAACATGCTGCTGCTGAAGCCACAGTGGCATGTTGGATCCCTCTATAAACCTGTTGCCGTCATTCTGTTCCAAAATTCTAAATGCATGTCTAGCTAGAGCTGGCCATCTTGTATGTCGTTGTCACAAATGACTAAGTAAGAGTATAAATGGTGTGGGATATTCACCCAGTTATCATGACCAGAAGGATCTTCCAAGCCCAGTTCTGTTCATTAAACTAACATTTGTGCGGAGGTGCCAATTATTTCCCAGGCCCTGTAGAAGCTGTATTTTATTTTCATGTTCCAGACTAAAATAACTGAAGTGCTTTAGGCTTATTAGATTCTTTTCTCTAGAGAGTTTAACTTAAATGGTAGTTTCTATAGGAGTTCTTTGTATTTAACCTTTTGCTTAAGACAGGATAAAGTAAATACTTGAGGTTTATCATTTGTTTCTGTACATCTTTTTCCTCTGGTGGCTTTGCCCGGCTTTTCAGGGCAGGAGAGGCAGAGCTTATTAGAAGTTGGAGGAGAAGGAGATTTGTGGGGCCCTCTCCGCGTTGTCCTGAGATGGTGTGGAATGAGTATGATTGTCATAGATTGGACGTTACTTGATCCAGAGGATAAAGCCTTGATTTGTGCAGCTGGTTTTAAGGGAGCATGACTAACGTTAGTATCGAGTATACTATAGCATTAAGGTAAAAGTCATCTCTCCTGCTGGGAAAAAAATTCTTGGTAACAGAAGCTTTGGACTGTGTTTCCTTGTCTTTTACAGGTGAGTGTGGTGCAAGATTCTGTCAACATTTCTGGCCAGAATACCATGAATATGGTGAAGGTTCCTGAGTGCCGGTTGGCAGATGAGTTAGGAGGACTGTGGGAGAACTCCCGGTTCACAGACTGTTGTTTGTGTGTTGCTGGCCAGGAGTTCCAGGCTCACAAAGCTATCTTAGCAGGTTGGTATTTATTCATGGGGAAATTTAGTTTTGGTGAAACAAGGAAAAACAGTGGCTGCGTAATTGCCTTTTGAGTAACTCGAACTTTTTGAACTAGTGTAAAAAAGGTGCAACTAAATAATATTTTTATATTGTGGCAACATGAGTTGTCATAACCAAAAAGGCTGCTCTGTAAAAATGGTATTTCTGTTTTTCCTGTCTGTAGTGGACTTAGGCCATGATTTTCAAGGAGTGGATGATGATGTGTATTGAATGCCTTTGCACCTAGAGAGTAGATGTCCAAACAGTGGTTAAGAGCAGGTGTCAGCCTCTAAACAGGGGCTTAGGATGTAATGGAGAGGATTCTGGACTCAGGACCAAACCGCCATCTAGCTCCGTACCCAGTCCTGGAGGTCTTGGCCCTCTCTTTGGTGCTAGAGGAACGAGAATGCTGCCCGTGACATGGAGGATCCGCTGGCTCCAGTTATAGGCCCTTGGTCTCTAAGACCAGAGATGCCGACGCAAGAGGAACTGATAAGCCAGGACTGAATTCACCTCACGTGAAAGTATAGCAGTCAGACACAAACTTCTTTTCAGACCATAGAGCCTGTAAGAGGAAATCGCAGGAAGCTTCAGGCAACAGATGTATTACCAAGACCCTCAGCTCTGTCATTCTAAAATATGCACCTAGCAAAACGTCAGCCTGGCTCAATGTGGCCCTCTTCCCGCCCCCTCTCGCAACTAGGTGTTACTGTGTATTGCTATAGGAAGTCGCTAAGTCCTCGGTTAGTGTCTCCACGCTCAGCTGGGCCCTCAGCCCTGCCAGGACTCTTTCTACAGAAACGTAGTCCACTCCCTTTCGTTTTCTCAGTAATAGGTACTTCAGACCTTTACCACTCTCCTTTAATCTCCAACTACTGGAAGATGACCCTGCTACTTCTTCCACGAGAAGATTGAGGTCCTTCTCCCTTAGCTCTTGCTTCTCACCTTAACGGCATTTTCCCTGCGTTCTCAGTGGAGGAGCTGTTCTTCCTCATGTCCAAAGCAGACTGTGTTTTCTACTTCTGCTTCATACCCCCTGCTGCCTTCTCAGAAGCTGTGCTCTGCCAGTTATACCTTGTTGTCTGGTGTCTTCCCCATCTCTCTCTCCTATTGCCTGTTTACCGTCAGCCTGGAAACAGGCTCAGGCCTCTCCCTCTAGTTCTTCTCTCTCTCTCTCTTTTTCTTTTTTTTCCAGAGCTAAGTTTCTTGAGTTAGCACATTCACTGTCTCTCCTCCTTTCCTCCCACTTATCCTCAGTTTACCTCCATGCTGTGAAAGCAGTTTTCTAACGTTATATGACCTGCTAGTTCCTAAATTTGAGGGACTCTTTAATTCATATATTATTTGACTCCTTTCTCTGGTTTTCTCCTGGTTCTCTGGCTACTTCTAATAGTAATAGCCTCACTCTTCTTCGCCCATCCCTTCAAACATTGGTGTTCCCTGAGGGTCTGCCTCAGTTCCCTTTTCACTCTCCTTATTTCCCCAGGTGATTTTGTTTGTTCTCATAGCATCAGCTTCTGTCTATCTGCTGAAGGCCCTCTCAGCGTATCGCTGCTTTGGATCCTTCTCTCTTTATTAAAAGCACCAGCACTTTAGTATTCAACTGCTGTAAGGTATTTATTTAGTACCTTATACTCTATAACCCTTCTGAGATAAGAACAGTGAGAATTAATATCCTTTTGGGATAGATTAAAATATTGAGGCTCAGAGGGTTAAGTGATTTGCCCAAGATTATGTGGTTAGAAAATGGCAGATCTAAAACTAGTCCTTTCTGATATAAACTATAGATCAAAGTCCTACTATGTATTCCATCTGTTCCTCCTCTCTTAGGTAGAGATTGGTAGTCTCAACTTTCACCAAAACCCTTGATTTATTGGACAACATGATAAAATTTGAGTTCTTAGCCATTTTATTACTTTCGTGGTTGAAATTAGGCTTACTTATTTTTCATAGTCTCTATTAGACTAGAATGGGCATGGATTAGAATGCTGTATCTCAACCTGTTCTTATTATCCCCACCCCTAAGGGAAAAAATTAAATTATACCTAATGAGAGACATTAAATACTAAGGATTGAGATTTTTTGAGGTAGGATTGAGCTTTGAAGGGCTGCCAGCGATTGTGATAGCTAAGATTTTTTCGCCTCTTTGGGTCTCTCATCTCTGTTGAGAACGCCTGGCTTGGAGGAACAGACAACCAGCTGAAAACAATCACGCGCTCCCTCTAGTTAGTGGATGCCACTGAGCCCTGTTCTTGACCTCGTTGCTGTGTGGTCCCTGGAGATGGAGAAAGTAGGTGTCGTTGTTCCAGGCAAAAGTCCAGCTGTTAAGACACCCTGCTTACACCATGAAGGGCTTTCCGTTTGAACCCCCATATCTACCCAGAGGATATCATTGTCATCCAACATAGGCAATTTGAGTAATTTCCTTGAAATATAAATGGTTGGGATGGAGCTAATAAGAAATTATTTTGAAAGTAGTGATTTTTTTCCCCTATGTGTTGTAATTATTCAGATTTTGATGTATTATAAGAAGAAAAGAATTTTATAATTCTGGTGTAATTTGAGGCTAAGACCCTTTCCTGTAGCAACAGGACAGAAGGAGAATGCTCTCTTCTTCATAACAGAAGAACCAGGAGATTTCAGTGTGATAACCGTATCTGCCTCTGTTTCCCTCTCACTTTGTAGCTCGTTCTCCAGTTTTTAGTGCCATGTTTGAGCATGAAATGGAGGAGAGCAAAAAGGTATGTAACAGGAGGGAGATATGTCTTTTTAGCTAGATGGCTAGATTCAGATGATTTCCTAGTTTGGCAGCAGGTTTATTTTCCTAATGATTTTTTTCTTATGTGTTGTTAAAATGGAGTATGATTCCCTGAACAGACACTTTCTGAGAGCAGAGAGGTGGTCCATTCTAGATATCTATCTATCTAGATATCTAGGAAGCATTCTAGATAAAGCAGTCTCACTCTGTCCCAGGCACAGAGCTTTGGGTGAGAGTATTAGATATGTGTTTCTACTCAGGGCAGGAAAAGTGACAAGGACCAGCCCTGGAGGCCTAGTGGTTAAGTTTGGCATGCTTCTGCTTCAGCAGCCAGGGTTCAGTTCCCAGGCACAGACCTACACCACTCTTCTGTCAGTGGCTGTGCTGTGGTGGCAGCTCACATACAAAAAGAGGACGATTGGCAATGGATGTTAGCTCAGGCGAATCCTCCTCAGGAGAAAAACAAAAAAAGGTGACAAATCAAAAACATAGTTGTCTTATTGTTGTATATAAGAAAACAAAGGTGGTATGTATGATGGGAGAAAAGGCTGTTATAATCAAACAGGGCAAAGAGAAATTTTCCATTCGTGTTAGATTTTAACATTTCTTTTTTCTTTCTTTTTTTTTGGTGAGGAATATTGTCCCTGAACATCTCTGCCAGTCTTCCTCTATTTTGTATGTGGGATGCCACCACAGCATGGCTTGATGACCAGTGTATAGGTCTGTGCCCAGGATTCAAACCTGCGAACCCTAGGCCACCAAAGTGGAACACACGAACTTCACCACCACGCTACCAGGCTGGCCCCCATTCGTGTTAGATTTTAAATGATATCAGCTTTTCTCCTCACCAGAGCTTAAAATCATGAAAATTGTTTAGGGATTTTGTTCTGTTGGAACGTTTCTCATTTTCAGTTTTTCTGGCATAGAATCGGGTTGAAATCAATGATGTGGAGCCTGAAGTTTTTAAGGAAATGATGTGCTTCATTTACACGGGGAAGGCTCCGAACCTCGACAAAATGGCTGATGATTTACTGGCAGCTGCTGATAAGGTGAGATAAGAACAGAAAAATAGCCCAAGATGAGGAGTTTCTGTGACTTCTTGAGTGTCATGATGGGGCTTCTGTGTTGCTTTGTGGGTAAGAGGAGCCGCGTCTTAATCTGGCCAGGATGGTCCTGGTTACACTTGTTCTCCAGCACAAGTATTGATAGCACCCTTTTGATTTCAGAAGTGTCTTGCTTTGAATGGTAAATTATATGGTCACGCAAACTATGGAAAAGAAGGATAAGTTTGATGTTTTTCTCTCTTTACTTCCCCATCTCAAACTTAACCACAGTGATATTAAAGATTCAGATAATACTCACATTTGGAGTTATAGTTTATAATTTGGCTTTATAATTTTAAAAATGTTCTTGAGTTCATTAGCTTTTATGTAAACTTTGTCAATAAGAGAATAATCTTTTATCCAGTGTCATGGTTATCATTTTCAACTTTTACCTAAGTAGTTATTGAAATATACCATATTGAAAATTATAAGGTGATTAATAGCTCTTTGGGGAAAAAAGAGATACTGCTATAGTAAATGTATACTTTGATTGTAAGACACGTTTTGGTTTGAGAGATGTTAAAGTGTGAAAATAAAAATGTGGATCTTAGAGTCAAGAAAATATTGGGGATTACCTAAAACAACAGGCCAGTGCTTCCCAAAATAAGGTGGGGATGGGGGGAAGGTTAATGAAACACTGCTTTTAACCGAGTCCAATCAGGGAGTTGTGTGTCTCTGTTTCACTGCAGGATTTCTCAGATCCTTTACTATACTCGTGTGCCCTATGAGTTTCCTGTAAGGGAATGTGATGGTCAGCATTTCTTCAGTTTAGTTAACTCTGGAATCCTTTTCCTCAAGGACTGCCTCTGGGGATTAGTGCTCCCCAAAACAAACTTTGGGAAACTGACTTTCATTGTGTAGATATAGCAGAGAGAGCCCTGTGGTCTGAGGAAACACAACTGGGTGGGGGTGAAAGGATTGCTGTCTGTCCTGCGGGAGCTTTTCTTGTGTTGAGGGTGGTTGAGGCAAGGGCGTTAAAAGGGCTTAAACCCAGCCAGCAACAGAGCCAGTGGGAAAGATGGTTCTCTTCCTGCCGTGCCGCTGCAGCACCCCTCTCGGGGCAGCGCGGGCTCTGACCGAGGGCGCTAGAGCCTTCCCGGGCTGCTGTGGGAGTGGGCCCCTTCTACCTCCCTCTGCACCCGAGGACAGCGGGAAGGGCCTGTGTTTATAGTGCAGGCTTGATCTTTATGATCAGCTTTTTGGAGTGTTTGTAGGGAGTGAGGCATGTAAACCCCATCAATGCTGCTGATGAAAAGGATTGAATAATAGCTGTATTCTTAGCACCTTTCAAGACTTTATTAGTACAGTTAAGCAAAGTGAACATTCCATACCCTTCCATTCTGGCTTAGTCCTTACCGGAGGAATGTTGCTTTCAGTGGAGACAGTAGGAAGATTCACTGTGAGCTCTGGGGAGGTAGAAGACACAGCCCAATGCCTGCTTTTTGTAAACTTGAGTTTATAGTGATTGTACCTCATCTCTCTGATTTTTCAGCGGTCTCTTGTGCTTAGGCACACCAGATGTTTATTATCCCCCTCATCCTCCTACTCCCATAAGGATGAGTAGTAACACAGGGCCCACTTTTTAGACAGAAATACTGAGGCTCAGAGTGGTATATCCCCAGAGCCAGGGGTAGACATCTGTGTTCCCTGGGTTTTCCTTCCTGCTCTTCAGCCAGAGAACTACTAGGATCCTCCAGTAAGTGCACAGAACTTGGGATCAGCCTGAATTGACATTCCAAGAATGGTATTTTCAGTACAATGTGTTAACTTACATTTTGAAAAGATAAAGCAGTTGAATCACGGCAGTGCTTCAACTTTATGAATGAGAAGTAACTGAAGGGTGTGTTTCCAAATTCCATTCAGAATTTCCAGTTAGACAGTCTTTGCTCCAATCTTATATGGAAACATTTTTACCTTTACCCCTTTTTTGGAGCTTAAGGAAAGCAGAATAAGAAATCTTTCATGGAAGGTTCTAAACATCTAGAATTTACCCAAGAGGTTGAAACAGCTTCTTCTGAGCTTTTCCAGTCTCCTGGGGACATGTGTAATTAGACCAAAAACAAAACAAAACACATCGGCCAGGCCTAGGAGACACAATTTCAATCTCTCGGGTAAATACTGCCATTAGGCAGGTTTTTCAGAAGCATAATTAAGGGAAAAAAAACTTTGTCCCCCAAGGGACAAGAATGGCTACTTTTGTCTAATTATGCAGTAGGGATCGGAGCTATTCACAGAAAAAAATCCTTTTAAAAGAATATATTGAGAAAGGATAAGAGGATTGTTCCGTGCAGAACTGTATAAAGACTGAACATTTACTCAACCTTTCCCAGCCTTTTAAAACAAAACCGGCAACCTGATGTCTTGCTTGCCTAGTGTCATTCCTGTTTTCCATGGAAACTGTTTTCCAGTTACTCAAATGTAAAAAATTAAAGCTGCACCAAAACCAATAAAACTCTCTTTTTGCTGCAGGAGATCACAATGCCAGTAGATATGCCTCCCCAGAATTCATAAATAAAATTGTCCTGGTTTGATTGCCATGATTCAGCCTGGAGGGGTCTTATGTCATTGAGTTCTGAGGCCCCCAAGATGGGACCTATTCGGAGACTGTGGATACCCTCCAAGCAAACCATTCTCCTGTGAACTAATTAATGACATTTTATGTTGTGCCTCCTTTTATCCGTTCCTCCTCCTTATCCCTCAAGTTCCTTACTAAGTCCATAATCTCATATTTGAGAACAAGTAATATAGTTGCATCAAAACAAATGAGCTAGATCAGATGTGCCCAATATTAACCTTCATTTCCAAAATGTTTATACCCTTTAGTTGGAAAATAGGAAGTTTTTAGACAGAAACTAGATCCAGGGTCTCTGTTGCTTTGTTCTTCTGTTCTGAGCATCTTAACCTCAACCCCAATAAAATAGGACTCCTTTTATCCTTTTCTATTTAAAAGGAGACCTTTGGTTGACCCTCATTCAGGAACAACTAGTGGCAGAGATGCTGGTGAAAGTCACCACAGGGCTCCTTTTCACAGCCTGATGGGCCAGTTGGGATACCCTGCCGGGCTGGTGACAATGCTTAAGTAGAAAGAACTGTGCTTCACCCTGGGCTGGCTGTAAATAAAAGGATTGTAGAAATTCGAAATGTAATGCCCCTGTTGACTTGAAGCACAGTAATGCCTCATTGTAAGGATGGGTGGTGATGGTTTAAGACACACTCTAATCACAGCTGGGGCAGGGTAAACTTGAGAATGTGCATCTACTTCATAATTGCTACTTTTCTAACAGGTAGAGTTTAGAGCTTGAATGGCAGCTGTGCAATTTATTTAGCTGTCTTCATTTAGCCTCGGGAGTATGGTTATGTTTTATCCTTGCAGTAGTACCCTTCTCATGGCCTGTGCAGTTCCATTCAGGTATCCGGTTACATGGTGTACAGCTGAAGAAAACCACTTAAGCAGCAGTCCGCCCGGAGCTGTCCCTGCTCTGACGACAGCAGTGCTTGTGTTTTACAGTACGCCCTGGAGCGCTTAAAGGTCATGTGCGAGGATGCCCTCTGCAGTAACCTCTCCGTGGAGAACGCCGCAGAAATTCTCATCCTGGCTGACCTTCACAGCGCAGATCAGTTGAAAACTCAGGCAGTGGATTTCATCAACTAGTGAGTTGGCATCTTCAAAGTTCTTCTTTCAGGATGGTTGGGACAGCTAGAGAAGTGAGAAAGACTTTGAATTAGTGAATAAAATAGACAAGTAGCTTCATTAACCTTTTAGTAGGAAGTAGAGAGTTTTCATTTTTCCTTCAGCTTGACAGTATGGAAGATGATGTTGCTTTCATGGGTCTAACCCTATTGGTGAATGAGGTGTTTTACTTCCTTGTAGTAATCGGAATTGATGAAAATGATAACTGGCTGGCCTGAAAAAGCTGTGTGCCCCAGATGATAGTATCTTTACTTCACACTCACTGGCTTAATAAGGACATGGAGATCTCTGGGAGAACAGAAGTATGCTTTTTGGGAGTTAGTAAAATGTGTCTAATGGCTGATTGTGGAGTGGGGAAAAGAGAAGGGGTGAGCGCTAGATGAGATTAAGTACTGTTTTGAGGAAGACGTTCTCTCCAGTAGAGCTGTCCCTTCATCCTAATGACCTGGCCGTATTACTTTTGAAATAACTCTCAGGGCACGTTCTACTCCCTTGCCTCATGGGGAGCAAAAGTTAGAAAAAACCCAAGGGAGAGAAGCGGGCCTTATGAAGCCCACACAGCAGCAGTTCCGCGGGGGTGGGTCTAAGAGGTCACCAGGTAGACGAGTGAACGTTATTCAACACAGAATGTGCCTGAAGACAGGAAACAACGGCCCCTAAATCTGTTTGTAAGATTATTTCAAAGTTACCAGTTGAGGCAAAAGAGGGAGGGAAGAGAGCACTAAATGTGCATTCTGATGAGTGCTCACTCTGTGCTGGACACTTGTTTGGTGCTTTTAGATGTAACCATTTCACGAAGTGTGGTTATTACCCACTCCTTTTCCGTAATCAGATAGGCCCCAGGCTAGAATCTGCTCTGTGGATACGGGACTAGTAAATGACAAAGCCAGATGGAAGCTCAGAGCTGTCTGACCAAGAGAACCTGTGCTCTTTCTCTTTATTAGCATCTTCAGTAAGTACAGAGAGCATTGACAATGTAGAGAAGGGCCTGAGCAACATTTCACCTTTTGTTTTTGAGAATATAGTGGCTCAAAGTCCTGGTTTTCAGAGTTACAACAGCCACAACCTAGTCAGCTGTCTCCACATTGTCTAACAAGCAAATCCTCATGCATATTAAGGGTTCTGTCTGTTTCTTACATTGACACCGTTTACAGCAAACTCTGGGAAATTAGGCCATCTAGGTGGCTGTTGAGTCCATCCTTCGCTCGCTCCTTTGGTAACCCGTCTCTCCACATTTCTCCTAGTCATGCTTCAGATGTCTTGGAGACCTCCGGGTGGAAGTCAATGGTGGTGTCACATCCCCACTTGGTGGCCGAGGCATACCGCTCTCTGGCTTCAGCACAGTGCCCTTTTCTGGGACCCCCACGCAAGCGCCTGAAGCAATCCTAAGATCCTGCCTGTTGTAAGACTCCGTTTATTTTCCAGAAGCAGCAGCCACTGTTGCTGCCACTGACCACCAGGTAGACAGCGCAATCTGTGGAGTTTTTACTCTGTTGTGGGGGGAAGAGACTGCATTGTGGCCCCAGACTTTTAAAACAGCACTAAATCAACTGGGGGAAAACGGGGGGGAGGGAAGGGCCCGGGACTCGGGGCTGTTCAACCTAATGAAAACCCTGTTGCTGCGTCACTGTGTTCCCCTTGGTCTGGCCAAGTTTGGTACTGTGGGGACAGAGTTTAGGCGCTGGCCCTGAGGACATCCCAGCGGTGGTACTTCGGAGAAACCTGTCTGCATCTGACTGAGCAGAACAAATCGTCAGGTGCCTGGAGCAAAAAGGAGAAAAAAAGGACATTTAGTTTTAAAAGAAGGGAAAAGGAAAGGAAAGAAAAAAGGATTTTTGCAGAATTTCTCAAAAATCAGTTTGTGAATTCCAAGTGGTATTTATGTTGAGAGAAATTTTAGCCCATCCAGCTGTGCTAAAACTTTGATATTTGTGAAAACTCCTCACCACCGTACAAGCACCAGAAGAGCTCTCTTGTTGTTAGCACTTATTGTTTGCAAGAACAGAATACATCCTTTTGTCCGTTTATGAAAAATGACAAGTTGAAGGAGAAGGAGGTATCGGATCTGGAAGATGAGTGTTCTGATGTGGTGACTTTTGCAAAAAATCTTCATTGGTGTTGAAAACTGGAAAAAATAATTCATCCAGAATTCATACTGTCTTGACGAGAACTAAGGTTCCCTGTTTTTAGATATTGTGGAAAATGTTTTTTGGCATTTTTCTCTGATTTTATTTCTCCTTCCTCCCCCATCCCTTTTCTAAAAAAAACCAAAAAAGCAAAAAAACACAACACAAAACAAAAAGAGAACTAAAAAGAAGAGAAAGAAAAGGAAATTTTATTATTGCTGTGTGAAAAAAAATCCCAACCCAGATTGCTCAGCTGTTCGTACCAGACTTGCCGCCTGCATAGGAGCCAGTCCCATTCCTTCCAATTTGCCCCTCTTCCTACAGGGGAGAACTTCCAAATGTTAATTTTTTTCTTTTTGAAAATATAAATAATTACTATTTTGTACTGTGTGGTATCTCTGGTCTTTTGTTTCACTCACCTGGCTTGTCTTTGAGTCTGAGTTCCTTAAGGGATTTTGAAGGCCTAGTTTGATCCTTCAGCTTACAGAGATGATGTTTGAAATGTCTAAGCAGTAGGGACTTACTGCATCTCCCTAATCTCGAGTTTCCTTTATGAACTACCAGCATCTGCCAGTCTCTTGTCCTTGAGTATCTCACCGTCCACATCCTAATGAGGGATCGGGCTCCTACCTCTGCCAAGGCAAGTAACGGAAGTGTGGTTTTCTGTACCCTATGTGTTTTAAGACCTAACTCCCAATCTCCCTTCTCCTAGCTAAATATACAAAGATCAAGGGGACATGAATGTGGAGACTGATTAAATAAAGGGAAATTATTATCTCTGACTGCTTCTGTCACTGACTTTATATGTTTGCAGAAAAGTTAATCTCTGAATTCCCAGTGAGTTCACAAGAATGCTCTGGGGTGTTCTGCCTTTCTCATAGCAGTGCTGGACAGGACAGGACAATGGGACACACTGGAAAATGTGCTGGCCATCTGGCCAAGGTGTGTATTATCTGACCTTAGATGGAGGCTATATTCCACCTTCCATTTCCCTTCAAAGATCTTAGGCTTTGCAAATTTTCCAGTTTTCATTTATATTGCTATCCCTGGAATGGAGTGGATATGATCTGTTAGCAGTATAATCAAAGGATTTACTTATTAGAAACCACTCCATTCACTTTCAGTTTCCTCCTAAATGGCACCGTGTGAGGAAGTGCCCAGTTCTCCGTGTTCTGGCTGCTGTCCTGTGCCACCTCAGTCCTTGCTTCCAGCTCAGCACACAGATCCAGGGATCAGGGCATACACAGTCTCCTCTACCCATCTTGTCTCTCAGGTCACTGCATTTGCTCAGCAGTTCGCGCTTTTCAGCGAACATTCCGTATACAGTATCTCATTTGAACCTGCCAACAACTTGATGAGTTTGGTAGGACAAGTGATAGATAGCATCTTCCGATTTTATAGATGAGAGAGGTTAAAACCCAGAGAAGTCAAGTGACATGACCAAGACCACGCAACTGTTGAGTGACAGGTCTTCTGATGTAGTACCTGGAAAGACGTAAGTTACTGGAAGAAGTTCCTTTTCCGAAATGTTTAGGTATGAAATCTGAGGTAAAGCTTTCTTCCTGTGGGAATAGCAGAAGCAAAGCTCTGGAAAGGTACCTCTGCTGGCCTCTTCTTCAGAGGTTCCTGGAGGATAAACCAGGCTTCAGATTTGCTTTCTTCCTCATTCACAGAAAGCTGTGCATTGGGGGCTGGTGATTTCAGGGAATATGTCCTCAGGAGGGTAGCTGTCCTGGCACCACGCTTCTGGCAGGATGAAGGTCTCTTCTGGGATTTTCCAGTATTTATGGAGTTTCCAATGTGGGCTTTACTGTGGGTACAAAGCTGTTAGGATTTCAGGTACAGGTAAAGCTGTTCGATGCTTCTCCTGTCATTATTATATTATTTCTGGACGTGTTTGTTTTTGTTTAAATGATACAGTTGAAGCCATCTGGTTATGACAACATCAGAGCCCCAGCATACTGTTCATAAACCTCCCACTGCCACCTCCCCCTCCCTTAGCTCCCCCACATCTGAAATTTAATTCAAGTTAACTCCACAATCTGGGGCATGTGCTGTCACTGCAGAGATGTCCGTGCCAGTGGAACAGTTGGAGATTTCAATTCCACAAGGATATGGCTTATTTATCAAAACAGTATTTCAGGCAAGTAGTTTCATAGAACCTTTGGAGTTGTAGTTTCTGGTCCAAATAGAGTATCTGGCATCATTCCCCAGCTCCCCTCCTTCCCTATTGTCAGCCCCCCTATATCTGGCCATCCATGGAAAATTTTCCCATTCCCTATGTAGAGTTAAACCTCTCTGTGTTGTTAATAGACATTAGGTGTTATTGGAACACCTTTACAGATTTTAACAATTTAGGTAAGAGATTCCCCTCTTTTCCTTATCACTGGTAAGTCTGCTGGCCTTTTAGGTGTTTGACTCCTCTTCTTTTTTTTAATTGTAGCCGGGCGTATCAAGATCCTCTCTTAGGCCAAAAGATCTCCTGCTTGACCACCACTCTGTGCGTTCATTTATAAATCTGGCTTAAACCTATTGTTGCTTCTCCATGTTGTGTGAGTCTGTGCAGATGCAAAGAAACAGCTTGTATGTTTATGTGAACAGAACAATAAACAGAGGGGGAGTTGAGCTGTACTTTGAAACTGACTTGCTTTGTTCTGGCTCTTCAACTCCTATAAAAGAAGAGCAACTAAATCCCTCCAGCGTGGTGGAATTGGATCCTTTGGTTTATCTTTGTCAAAGATGTTCTTGGTTAGAGCCCAACCTTATTTTCCACAACTAATTATCTTTTTAATCAGCCTGGGCCCCGTGTGTTTCCTTTGTCTCATGACTTTTCACTGAACTCTGCCCTACATCATTTAGATTCATTTCTAAAGGCTTGCTGACTAATCTCACATTCAGGTGAGTATCATTGGACTGCTCTTTATGTATGTGTATGCACGAGGTGGATGTGTTTTCCCCCTTTTAATTTCAGAGGTGACCACACCACATTGGGGCCTTTGACCCAATAGGTGGACACCTCACGGAGACATTGCACAAGAAAGCAAATGTAGGATGATCAGTATTTGGGATAATGAGCTGGGGGAACCAGAAGCTTTGACCTCCAGATGAGAGCGGAAACCTGAACGTGTTGACTGATGGGATCTTTTTGCCTCTAAGCCATTAGCAAGATGATCGCTCCCCCTCTGTAAATCCTGTAATGCTGGAGCGGAAAGTGGCATCTGGACTACTGTTTGGTTCTGATTCCTGCAGCTCTAGGAAAAAAGAATTTTAGAGTTGTGGGAATTCAAGCAACAGAAATGATTAAGGAGTTGAAGGGGATCACCTCTAGGGGAAAACATGATGAAGATAAAATATGCGTAACTCAAGTATGGGAATACAGCACCGGGACCTGTAGTTTACAGACCTCACAGGAGTTCTGCACGCTTCTGGCTTGGCTTGTACAGCTCCCATTCATCCCAATTATATAGCTGGGGAAGGTGATAATGTAACTTCCTCAAGGTCATGCAACCTGGTTCTGAGCCAAGAAGCAACAGAAGGCAAAGGAATAGCTTTGGGGCTTAGGCCCAGGGACCAAAGAGAAAGTAAAAATCCAGGAGTTTGCCTGGCTGGCAGTAAAGTAGACGCACCGTCTCATAACACTCAGTTGAAATGGAGAGAGCTTTAGCCCTCTCAAGACCCTTGAAGGTGAGCTCTTAACCAATGGAAGGAAAACGGGGTCCCTCACATATTTCACCTTCTTTTCACGTCTGAGAAAACAGACATCCAGGGAAGTGAGATGACATGCTCAAGGTCACAGATTAAGACTCAGGCCACTGATTGAGCGAGCAATGCTGAGCATCTAGACAGTGCCAGACATTGTGCCAGGCTAGGATTGGGGTGGAGGGTAGGATTTCTGCTTTGCTAATTCAGTCCAATAGAGGAGGCAGGGGAATGCCCCACAGTAACAAAGCAGAGAGGCCGTGCCTTTGAGGACTGAAAAGAAGCTATTGAATTTAGCAATCAGGAGGTCAGTGGGTACCTTAGAGCAGTTTCTGTCAAATGGTGGAGGAAAAAGGCAAGACTGATGAGAAGGTAAGCAGACATAGACTGCGTGTATGCTACTCTTTCCAGAAGTTTGGCAGGGAGAGACGAAGGGAATCTCTCCCACCCACTCTTAAGAACTTACATCTCAATCTAGTCAACACATTTTATGTCTAGAATGATGTACAGGTTGTTCCATAAAATTACACTTTAGTAACTGATAATTGTAGTAAAAGTCATGTTTGTAGAATAATTATAGCTCTAAGTTGAGAAAGAAAACAATCACCTTCAATGTTTAACGCAATTTTGAGAATGATTTTCTAAAGACAGGCACGTGTTTCTCTACTTCCTCAACCTATCCATCTTCCAAGTGAAAGTTTGCTTCACACTTGCTAGAGACCCTTCAAATGTTCTCATGGGCCAGCGCTTTGGTTCAGTGGTGTGCTATTACAGGTGTAACATGCAGTTTCCAAAAATGTAGGCCCTGAGTGGTAGCATTTGCTAGTTTCCACGGTGTAAGTACTCCCACCGTGGCCCATTTCACACTTCCACGGTGACGTTACTAAGTGGAAAGGGGTGTGCAGCTCGTCATGTATTTCCACCATACAGAAACAATAGATGCAAATAACCTCAGGAGCACAGATAACAGTAAAATGTAAAACAGGAAGAGATGAATTGAGTTTTTATTACCTTTGCTCTTAATTATACGTTAATATAATTTAATTTTTAACTGGCCATTGAAGAGCCAGCTCTCAAAATTCCTGAAAATTTAACACTTCACTCTAGAGAGCCAGTGTGAAACAATTCCATCACACCACTGATGTGGTTTCAAATTTCTCCTCCAACATCTGTGTTACTGATTACTTCCTGTTAGCCCACAGCACTTTAAAATGCAGTTACCTAGTTTAGTGGTAAAATGAAGTACCGCCTTTTTAGAAATCTGTAGATACATTGATTCATAATCAATAGTCATATTACACATTTGAATCTCTCTGGGTAGATAAAACATTTTTATTTCTATCTCTTACCAGTATTGGAAGTGTGTATTGTATTCAAACACTAATGAAAAACAGGCATATCCCCTGACATGTTATCCAATATAATCTTCAGTCATTCCAGGGGGGTGTGGTTTCCGTAGGGTATAACTTCCTGCCCCCATCACCTCTGAACAAACATTGAAAAGGGCATCTGAGAGTGGTCAGCGTGCCAGTGGGTGGTCCCCAGGGTCTTCTACACTCATCAACGTTTAAGAACCTCTGCCTTGGTTTGGCCTTTTCAGAATGAATTTTTAGAGCCCCTTCTGTTTTCTTTGCTAATCATTCGTTTACACGTTGGATATACAGTGTGCCAGGGCCTGCGCTAGTTTCTAGGGATAAGCAACGAGTAGGACTAACTGCTCCCTGCCCTCATTAGGGTTTAGAATCTAATGGGGAGAGAGTGTCCTTAATAATCCCACGAATACATATGTCAACCATGGTGAGTGCTCTGAAAGAAACGTATAGGGCACCGTGAGAGCCTGGCAGGGGATTTAATCTCAGCTGGGGGATCCAGAAAGGCTTCCCTAAGAAAGCAGCTTTTGAAGAGAGAGCTGAGGGATGAAGAGCTGTCAGCTTGGTAAAGTAGGAGAGGCTCATTCCACACAGAAGAAATCGCATACGTAAAGCCCTGAGTCAAGAGGGAACTCGGTGTGTCCCAGGAGCCCAGAGAAGGCTGGGTAGCTGGAGTGTGGAAAGGCATCCCAGCAAGTTAGGAGCCAGATGTGGCAGGACCTTCATAGGTCATATGAGAACTTAAATACTTATACTAAGAACTGTGGGAAAACCATTGAAGAGCTGTAAGCAGGAGAGGTGACAAGATTTTCATTTTATAAGCTCTCTGACTAGAGTATAGGAAAGTTAACGTCGGGAGTAGGGATGGAGGAAAGCAAGAGATGATAGAATTTGAACTAGGGAGGTGGCAGAGCTGGAGAAGAGTAAATATATTTGAGAGAGGTTTAGGGGGCAAATTTGGCAGAACTTGAGGATGGATTGGATAGAGTAAGGACAGAGAGGTGACTAAGACGGATTCACCAAAATAGAGACCACTGGGAAGATAAATAGGCTGGAGGGAAATTAGATCATTAATTTTGTTTTACTTGTTGATTATGAGATGCCTTGAGAAATCCAAAGGGAGGTATCACATGGGCTGTTGAATTTCTGAGCCTGGAACTCAGAGGAGAGATCAGGACAGGAGAGAAGGTTCGGGAGATAGTGGTTTATAGGTGTAATTGAAGCCCTGGGGTGTATTGGGTCACCGAGGAGGAATACAGAGTAGGGAGAGAAGGGCGCCCAGGACTAAACCTGAAGGAATTCGTATTTAAAGGCTGGTAAAGGAAGACAAGCCACAAAGGAGGAGGAGAAGTGACCAGAGATAGACAGGAATACAATACACTCAAGAGAACCAATACAAAACTGTTAAAAGTGTCAAGTTCCGTCAAATAAGAGAAAGAATTAAAAAATGTCCATTGGAGCTAGCAAAATGGAAATCACTGGTGACCTTAGCCAGGGCCATTTCAGGGAAGGGACCGCCATCCGGGTAAGGTGAGTGGGTGGGAGCCAAGGGGGTACAGGCACGGCTTTGAAGTATGGCTGTGAAGGGAAGGAAAAGTTTGGGCAGTGTCTGGAGGAGGGAAATGAGTAGAGGAGGGTGTTTTATTTTTTTCCCACAGGATTGAAAGAGACATGAGCATGTTTAAAGCTGATGGGAAGGATCCAGTGGCTAGGAAGCGGTTAAAGCTCCAGGGCCCAGTAGAGGAGGGGATAACCTGTGCATGGGGGAGAGGGGAGGTTAGGAAGAGGCAGGCAGCGCTCTGTCTGGGAATTAGGAGAGTCCTGCAGAAAGAAGTGGGTTTGTCTGCTACTGGGAAGTTGAGCAAGTTTATATCTGGTGACCTTCATGTTTTTCAGTGTTAAGAAGAAAATAAGGTCAGTGGCTGAGAATTCCTGGGAAAGGGTGGGGGGTTGGAGGCGTGATCTGAACTAGCTGTTGGGGAGGGGTTGGTAAGAGCACAGGCAGCACTGAGGGTCCAGCCAAGGGTGGTGTTTGGAGAGCACGGCAACCACAGTCCAGGAGCCTGGCTCTGATCCCACGCCATCTGCCGAAAGAGCTTGCCTATGCACGCCTTAGTTTTCTCATCTGTAAAATGAGTGTATCTCATAGAGTTCTCTGGGAAATTAATGCGAAAATACACGTCAAGTCCTTAAGACAGTTCCTGCCATTGAACAAGACCTCCAGAAAGGGAAACTGCTGTTAATGTTGCTGTTACTGCTACATAGTTCTCGTTGGTTCGAACCTAAGCTGGATGTAGCCTTTTGAGTCCACTTCCTTTTAGGGTTTCTTGGAATGGAATATAAATCTGCAGTGAAACACTGAGTTGGGCACCTTTGGGAGTTTGGGGACCTTGTGAAGCAGGGTTACCCTGGAGAGAGGATCCCCAGCAGACGGCTGGCCCCAGGGTCCTGCGAGCTCTGAGGGGCTCACCTGCCGTCATGTGCGGAGGGGCATCCACAGAGGTCCCAGGAAGGGTCAGCCTGCCCCGAGCCCGTCAGTCACTGCAATAGCTCTTTCATTCTTCATGTATGATCACCACTGTCATCACTGTTCAAATGGCCGAAAGCTAGGAGTGCTTGTCATGAGGCATCCCAGAGAGGAGGGTCAGAGAGGAGGTTAGGCTGGTAGGTGTGAAATAGGGCTTGGGGAGAGGACGGAGGGCACTTGAGACCCAGGAGCCCTGTTTCCTGGGCTGTTGCTGCATCCGAGGGGCCCGGAAGGTGGACAATGTGAACCCATCTTTTCCACACAGTTCTTGTTTTGCTTCTCTTTTTTCCTTCCTCTTCTGCTCCCTGCCCCTCCCTCCTCCTTGGAGCATGGAAGCTTCCATTTATTTCTCTCTCGTTTTCCTAGACATTTCTCTCCCCCGTCTCCAGTCCTGCTCACTAGAGTGACATCCTGAGCCTGATCCTGTCGCATTAAAAAAAAAAAAAAACTCTGCCTACAACCAACCCTCCAGTGCTGATCTCCGCTGAGATGTGGCAGATGGCAGAGCCTGACTGAGCAGCAGCAGCTCCCTCCTAGCCTGGGAGCTGCCAAGACTGGTAAATGGGGCATTTATATACCTTTCCACACTCTTGTATACCCCACCTGCCCCCTATCCCTCCAAACCAGTGTCGTTCTCGTTCATTGCAGATGCCACCCGTGAGGGTTTAGCTGCCTCTTGACCTGTGTCTACTCCCTTCTCCTCCTCCCTGTCCCTGTGAAAGACTCCCACGACAGAAATTGAATTCAGAGTCGATCCGTGAGTCAATAAGATTTACTGGCTGGGCCCTGTGTGCATCCCATGCACTTGGTCCTTCTCAAAGTGTGGAAGAAATGGATCATGCGAGGCCCAGTCCTCAGGGACTGACTCACCCTTAGGAGTACAGTCCCAGCCAGGCACATTTCACACACCCGGTTCCCGGGGGTACCAGCAAGGGACCATGGGCCATCCAGACTGATGAGAAACTGATCCGTCGTCAGGTGGAGGTGATGAAGACGGGATGGGGAGAGAGATCAGTGCAGAGGGTCAGGGGTGGAGGGTGAGGCCAGGACTCAGGGAAAGGAAAGGCAGGAGGGGCTCTGGGCAGACCACCTCCCCCTGGGGAGTACGCTTGGCTGACTGCTCTGGGTGTTTAAGTCTGTGCTTCTAAATAAAGCCCCTTTAGCCACCTGCATTCTCTGAGCCTTGTGTTATGTTTATGCGTAAGGGTCCCAGGAGGCAGTACACAGATGAACCCCCCCAGTGCATCACAGGGACTTGTGGGATGCAGAAGTGGGATTCTGGGCCCAAGGAATAGTAGGAATGCAACCAAGGGCCCCATTTCTTGGCTAGAATCAAGGAAAACAAAAGTAGACTCCTTTGTATAAGTGTCATCTTTCGTAGACATGACAGACGTCTGACCTCCTCTGTGAGGTTCTTCCCTGCACATTCTTCCTGCAGCGAGCAGTGAGAGTGCCCATGGCCCATCTTCTCCCTCCTCCCACAGGGCTTGGCCAGGATCGGCGGACAGGGGGTGGGGGCGCTGTAGTGTGGGACTCCCAGAGCTGCCCGCCTCAAGCACTGTCTCTGCACCAAACACAGTTCCAACTGCCTTACACGTGCCAACTCCCAACAGCCCTCTGACAGGGAAAGATCATCCCCATTTTACAGATGGGAAAGTTGAGACACAAAGATGTCAGTGACTTGCCCGAGGTCTACTATTAGGAAGTGGCAGAGCAAGGAGATGAATCCAGGCAACCCAGCTCCAGAGTCTGTGCTCTCAACCACCGCACGACGCAGCCTTCCAGGGAAAGAGAGACCAACCCTCTCCCCACCCGTGAGGCTCTGGGAGGCCCAGGAGCCCAGGGGGATGGGAGCAGGATGGCCATCGCCCAGAGCCCACAGAGCCAGCTCATTCCTCTCAGTAACCAAGTGAGCAGGTCAGGGAGCACTGCCCTCCAAGGCCCAGGAGGCGAGGTGAGTGGACCGAGATCACGTGGCAACTGACACGTGAACCCAGCTCCCTCCACACCCATCGGAGCCGGGCATGGCCCTACTCTCACCAAAGGTCAGGGAGCCCAGGCTCCCTGGGACTGAGCAGGCCAGTCCTTCCCAGGTGGGGCCCCGGCAAGCCGTGAAGGGGATCTGGACAAGGAAGCCCACTATAATAGAGAGCGGTTGCTGGGTTAGGAGCCAGAAGGCCCTGGCTTTCCTGTGACTCTCAGTGCCCAGGAGCTAACCTGGGTCTCCGAAGACCTTTCTAGAAGAGACAGCATGCAATATCAGGGAGAGGTGGGAGGAGGGGTGCCAATAGCAACATGCCGCCATCCTCCTCTCCTGCCGCCACGCTTCCTGCCCACCCTCTCCAACCAGGAGGACCTGGGCGTGTTGGAGTGCAAACGGTGTAGCAGTTGGTCCTCCTGTGGTCACTTCCTCTCCCAAGCTGGCAGAGCGAAGGCTGTGCTCACGCCTCAGCGCACCGTCCACCGAGGCCTGTCACAGATGACGCCCCCGTGGAGAGTTTAGTGTGGGACACCTGGGTTCAGGTAGCTCTTTAGATACACCTCAGACAAAGTGCGTCCTGCCACTGGGGAGTCTCCAGGCCAGCTGGACAGGAGTGCCTAGCCCCCACCCTCATGGAGTCTCCAAGCTGATGGGAAGAAGCTCCTGTGTCCGGGCATTAGTTGGTCTGGGGGGACATCCACGTTTCCTGCTGTGAGAGCCCCCAAGTTGGCAGGTACACAGCATTCCAGACTCAACCTGAGTCAGAGAGGAGCAGGCTCTTTAGAGATGCTGTGGATGTTGGAGGATAACAAGGGAAGTGAGATGGAGTAGGGAATTGAGTCTGGATGCTGGAAGAGAGGACAGAGTGGGAAGGGTGGGAGCAACAAGGCCTCAGTTCAGGAGAGCGTGTTGCACTGAGTAAACTGCAGAGCCTCAGGCTCCAGCTTTGGAAGAACTTGGAGTGTGGAGTGGTGGGCCTACTGGCTGCCACTCTTCCCCCTTGAGTTTCTCCTTCCTCTTGGGGTTTCTTGATTCAATTCCAGCCACTGACATCAAATTGACCCCAATAGAACATTTCCTTTAAGGCTGTGTCTCAAGTGTGAACCAAGACCTCTTCCCTGGATCTCCAGGCACCATGGGGAGCAGCTGGAACTTCCAGAGGCTTTATTAAGCAATATTTGTTGAATGAATAAGTACTAAGGGAGAACAGAAGGGTATTAACGTATGATGTCCACAAGGCTTAAAAATAGCCCAGCTCAGAGTCTGGATTTCTGAGTCTGCCCCCGCCAGGGCTTGGCAGGCTCTGGCCTGGCCTGAGAGCCAGAGGGCTCCTTCCTTCTGCCTTCACAGGGAGGAGCCAGTTGAGGCCCAGCACCACGGGAGGGGTCCTTACTCATCCCTCAGAACCACATGGTCCTTCTGCAGCTCACCTACGTTACTCCATTTCATCCCCGCTCCCCAGGTGGGTGACATCTTCAGGAAAGACCTTGTTTGCGGGCATGGCTTTCCCTTGGAGGATGCAGAGGTCCCTCTGTTTCCTAAACCAGGCCAATTCGGAAGGAATTAGAATCATGCCTGCTCCTACCCAGAGTGTCCCGCGCAGGCCGGGGTCTCGGGAGGGCTCGGACCTGAGCTTAAACAGTCTCAGTGTATGCACAAAACCAACAGCGACAACTTCAGATTCAAGAGCCTGGTCCTCTGCTCCCAAGAGCCTGGTTTGCCCCCCTCCCCTGCCTGGCTGTCGACCGAGCCAGAAGCGTGGGCGGAACTGGTTGTTCCACGCAGCTTGTGCCCACCTGGGTGGGAGAAACGCCTTGCGACCCTGGGTTCCCTGAGTGATGAAAGGGCAGACACTACTCTGCCCTGTCAACCATTCCCCTCCCATCACAGGCCCCTTCTGCCTGGACTTCCAAAGCTGTGTTGTTGCAGGTAATTAAAGGGTTTTAATTAAATTAGGATCCCATCTGGCTGGGATCAGTCAGGCCCTTAACGAGGATTGTGTGTCACCAACATCAGAATGTGGATGGGGACTCAGACGTGTGGGGGCTGATTTGGGGACTGGAGGCCTTTCAGACAGGGGTAGAGAATCCTTCTTGGCCTCTCAGGGGCTCCCTGCAATGCAGAAGCAACTTGTTCCACCTCCAAAAATGGAGGCCGTGTGCCTTGATGCCAGAGGAGGGGAGGAAGACTGGAGCTTTCCCAAGTTCGTTCTTGTCTGTGAGTCTATAAAACCTCTCTGAAGTGTAACGAGATATGTGAGCATTATCTCATTTCTACAAATGAGGAAACTGAGGCCCATAGAAGTGAAGTGCTCAAACTCATCTATGGAATCAGGTAGAGCCAGATGTAACTGAAAGAAACGGAGGTTGAATGAAATAGAAATTGGATGGAAATAAGATAGAAATTTGATTTTTCTCTCACATAAAAGTCTGGAGGTTGGCAGCCTAGGGCTGGTATGATATTTCTATTCCACAAAATTTTCAGGGACTGAGACTTCTTCCAACTTGTTGCTTTGTTACTTCTATGGTGTAGCTCTCATCCCTCATGGTCTAAGATGGCAGCTAGAGCTCCAGCAATCACATACATATTCCAGGCAGCAGGATGGCGGTTGGAACGAAGAAGAAGAGGCAAAGAATGTATATTAACTGTTTTAACATTTCTGGAAGTTGACAAATATCCCTTTGTTTTACATGTCACTGGCTAGATCTTAGATGCAGGGAGGCAGAGAAATGTAGGGTTTACTTCAGGCAGCCATGTGCCCAGCTAAAAACTGAGAATTCCATTACAATGGAGAAAGGGGAAATGGAGATTATGGGACTATTAGCGGTCTCTGCCACATGCATTATGGGGCAGAACCAAGACAGGAACCCAGGTCTCCTTCCTCCAGCCTGCGGCCCTTTCATCTCTCCGCACCAGGAGCAAGGCTGAAGTCAACACACCCATCTCCAGAAACAAGGAGGAGGAAGTAACATTCGTGGCTCAACTCATTTGATTTTCCTAACAATGCTCCAAGGGAGGCAGATCCTTAGTTTTTCACATAAGGAGGCTCTGGGAGATCGTGTCACTTGTCCAAGGCCCCCAGCTAATAAATTACAGACCAGGACTGGGACCCAGAACTACCTTCCTGTAACATTCACGCTGCCAGCTCACTGGCAGTCTCTGTGGTTCAGGAGGCGCCAGCTTGTTCCTGGGACCGTCTGGCCAGGTGGCCCTGAGATGATGGACTGGCAGACTTTGAACTGGGCATCCTTCACTTGGATTATCACCAGATCGGCCTTTGAGCTTGGCAGACCAACAGGAAACAGGGTCCCCGGTGGAACCAGAATCCAGCTCCCAGCTACTGAGTGCCAGGTTTCCTTTGGCATTTGTGTCTTGGTGATGGGGGCAGCTGCCACTCCAGGACTTTGGCATAATCGGCAGGTGCCACCCCACTCGATCTTGCCTCCACCTGGTGGGGCTGGTGGTGCCTCTCCTCGCCCCTCATCCCAGCCCCCGGTTCTCCTGGCTATACCCCAGGACTCAAAGTCTTCAGAAGTAACATTTCTCTTTCCCACTCCCAGCCATGACATTGGATCACTTCTGCCACAGGTCAACTGGTTCTTTGTATCTCCTACAACCCCCTACACATACCCACTGGATAATTCAGGTCCCTGGTCACCCTATGACCTTCAGCTGTCTCCACCCCATCCACACCCTTCCCCCAGCTTCCCTACCCACCCACCACCTCGTGCATCTCTGAGCAATGGGCCTCGCCACGGGAGTCTGCCACATGCAAGGTCATCAGCATTCCTGCCAAGGATGGGGAAGGGGGTGACTCAGTTCCCGATTGCTCATCCCAGGGAAGAAGTATGAGGGAGGAGGGAGGAGGGACCCAGACACCCATTTGCTTTTGCCTTAAGCTTCATCAAGAGGAAGACTCAGCCTTGTTGACCTAACATGTGTGCCCTCTTATTAGCTTCACAGACTGCTGGGGAGATTCCCCCCATTAGACATGGGAATGCTGAGGTCCAGATAGCACCTGTGCACAAAGCTGAAGGGCAGAGGCAGCTGTTCCGATGCTTAGAAAAGAACAAGCTTTCCCGGTGTCATAGTGCAGTTCTTGGCCTCAGGGAGACTCCAGTCTGATGAGGGAGATACAGACCCTGGCCCAGGGGATCTCCAGTCTGATGGAGAGATACCAGACTGTGTCCTTAAAGAGCCCCCAGTCTGCTAGGCTTGTCCCAGAGGCTCCACTTGCATGGAGAGGACAAGGCCCCTGCCCCAGGGCAGCTCCCCAGCAGGGCTGAGCTGACAGGGGAGGAGGACCATGGGCCAGCACCACTGAGGGGCAGTGGTGGGGGAGGCCAAAGGGTGGGGCGAGGGTGGACCTAGAGCTTCTCTCTGGGAGAGGAGACAGGCTCCTTCCCGAGGAATCTGCTCTCCTGGGAGTGTTCAGATGGCAAGAGTGGGAGGTCCGAGCACTTGGCAGTGACTGGGGGTCCATCCCCCGGGGGATGCCCTAGACGTTGCTCACCAAGGGGGAAGAGGTCAGTCGATAGCCAGAGGCAGTTGATAGACCCCTTACACTTGTGAGGAGCAAGGGGCACAGGAAGTATCTGTGCAAGAGGAGTAGGGCCCAGAGGGCTATTCCAGAAGAATTATGATTTGGGAGGAAATCTGTTAGCAAGATCCTAGCTGCAAAGGGCAGCCAGGTTACTGGGCAAGACAGAAGAGGAGGGTTGAGGCAGCGGAGTGTGCACGTGGGCGAGATGAAGTTATTAAAATGAACCCACCCCCTGCGCAGGCAGAACTGCATGCCAGGCAGGCCAGCCCTCCAGCTGTCGGCAGCATCTGGCTCTCCACAGGAGGAGAGGAGCCAGAGGCGGTGGGTCGGAGTGCCCCCAAGTCTGCTGATAGTTCCGCCAGGCCAGACGGAGGAGGGGCCCAGAGCCACCACCAGCCCCCTCTTCCTCCAGCGCCCACAGGGCTGTGGGAGGTGCTCCTGGTTGGTGTCCAGTGGGTGTCTGCAGGTGGGACAATGCACCAGATTCCAGCAACCCCAGTCCCATGGCAGGTCCCAAGCCCCTGGCTATCTCCAAACTAAGCACTCGTCCCCAGAGTGGGAAGGGAGAGAGTGGCAGGGAGGAGTGTTGGCATGGGGGCGGGGGTCTCAAATCTCTGCTCAGGAGAGGTGGCCCCAGGAAGCACAGTGCAGGGGACAGAAGCTGGAATAGCAGTGTGAGCTGAAGTCACATGCCCTTTCTGGGTCACTTCATACAACGTGGGCCTGCACCGAGTGGCTTCTAAGGCCTGGCCCAGCTCTGCTTTGCACTGTGAGGGGCACTGGTCCGTGCCGAGTCCTGGGGGCAGGGGAGACAGGCTGGGGGGGCAGACCATCTTCTCCTCATGCTAGGACTCTCTTCACTGTGGCTACATGGCCAAAGGGGACCCAGGGACCTGAGTGCTGCCCTCTCAGAGCAGACCTGGAATGACCTCCAGAGAGGGCGCTGTGGTCTTAGTAGTGGGGCCCCAACCTTCCCCTCATGAGCCCTGAAGGGCCCAACAACTCCCAGACGAGGTGCCACCAGCAGCCAACTGTTCTGAGGCCCTCCTATTGGCTGGGGCAGGGAATGGCTACTTTCAACCCCACTTCTGTCCCCACCCCACCCTCGCCTGTTCCCCCACTAGCATGTCATCAGATTGAAAACTCGACACCCCTGATTGTCTGCTGGGACCCTTCCCAGGAGACCTCCCCAGGAGAAGCAGATGGAAATCAGGATCGGGAGAGAGCATCAGAGGGGTCTCCTCATCCCGGGGAGCCAGAGCCAGAGACTAACTTAGAGGTCATTTGAGCAGTCCCCAAAGTGTGGTCCCTGGCTCAGGACCATCAGCGTCTACCTGGGCATGTGCTAGAAAGACAAATTCTTTAGGCCTCACCCCAAACCTACTGAGTTAGAAACTATGGGGTGGGACCCAGAAATCTGTGTGTCAATGAACCCTGTTGGTAATTCAGATGCCCACTCACATTTGAGAACCTCTGGGCTGGGTGAGCTCCTCGTTTTATACAGAAAAAGGAACAGAAAGAGACCCAGAGAGGAGAATGGACTTGCCCAAGACCACAGAGCAAAATACTGACAGAGCTAGGACCCCCGCTAGGCCCACCCAGATGGCAATCCAGGGAGGCAACAAGGAACACCCTTATGTGACCCATCCCACCTACCAGCTCTTCCTCCTGAGCTGCTTTGCAGATGCCAGCCCCACCTCCTGCCAGCACCAAGTGCTGTGTTCATTCAGCTTTCCCCATAGCTTGGAAAGGGGGCCGGAGACGGAAGCCCTGAAGCCTTTGGTGAGCACCAGCTCCGACAGCTGCTGGAGCCCTGCAGCTCTGGTCTCCAGGAAATGTCTTGTCGCCATCTGAGAAATGCTGGCTGGACCATGGGGTACCCGGGGCCGTTCCCCCCTGGACAACTCGGAATCCAATGCCTCAGGAAAGCTTTATTTCCTGCTCCAGGAACAAGATTCCGCATACAGAAGTTGACAATCAGGTGATTTCACAAGACTTCCCTCCCCTCCCCCCCATGGACAGACACTATGGAACAGGTCCAGCACACGCTCCACAGTCCAGCCCCAAGCTGCTGATGGCCCCATGGGCCAAGAGGGGAGGTACCATCTCCATCTGGGTGAGCCCCAGTCTGACAGGCAAGGCTGGCTATTGAAGGATTGCTCGCTGGACAAGGACACTCCCAAGGAGCCAGCAGGGGTGGGGTGGAGGAGGGACACACAGTGCACGGGTGGGCTTCCACCTGTGGCCTTGGTGCTGGGAGAACCACGATCGCCCTCTGTCTCAGGTTAAGGATGGGCGTCCCGTCAGCACGAGGGTGGGTAGGGGTGGGGAGCAATGGAAGGAGAGGGGATTTTGGAAAGGGGTGGCCTGGCTGGGGGCAGATGGTCTATTTGTCAAGACATCAGACTCCAAAGGTCACCACTTCAGCCTCAAGCCGAGCTCAGTCACAGTCCAGGACAAGGGGCTTAGGGCTGCCCACTGGATGGGGCTGGAGAGTTCCTCCTGCCCCGGCCCCCCAGGGCTGGCTCCTAGGAAGCCCCATCTCAGCCATTCTTCATTGCCTACTTGGTGGCCACGCTGATGAAATACCCCTCTCCTTGTTGCTGTCCTTCCTCAGGATGGCAGGGAGGGAGCCAAGGTTTTAGGACCCTCTCCATGACTTTATTGGGGCCCCACTGGTTTGCCTGCCCCAGGGGCATCCTGGACCCAACATCCGCCTGTTGCTCGGTGGGGAACCCTGTGAGGCTGCGCTGAGAACTCACTCCTCCCCTCCTCCACTTCTCCTGTGTCCTAGCAGCTCAACAACCTCAGGTTGGGGCCAGCATGTGGGACCCCTTCCCCGCCACTTGAGACTTGGCCCTGGCACCACGTGGCATCTCCTCCTCTCCACCCCCATCCCTGCCTGAGGCTCATCCCCTTCCCTGCCCAGTGTCCAGACAGATGGCCTCCTTCGTGGGCAGACCTGTCCTTCCAGCCCTGGCCTGGCCTCTGTGGCCTTCCCAGGGTCACCCAGAGGGGTAGTAGGGGGTATCACTGTGGTAGTTGTAATCTGGGCACACCTTCTGGACCAGCCTATAGTCTGTGCTGTAGAAGGCGATGTAGACACAGACAACTTTGAAGGGCTGAGAGCAGCTCCAGGTGGCTGAGCTCTGAGCGTGGTCTCGGGAGCAGGTCTTGGCTGGGTCGTGGGTGCAGAGCGAGGTCCGGCGGCCCCGTTCCACCTTCTCCCACTCCATGCGGCAGTTGAAGATTTTGGAGGCCTTGGCTTCGATGTAGATCTGCTGCTCCTGGTGGAACTCTACAGCTTTACTGGGGGGCACGAGGCTGATGGAGATGTTGCCCTGGCCCGTGGCATTGTGCCGGAAGTGGACACTGAAGGTTCCGTTGCCGTGGTCCACGATCTTCCCTGTGACGAGCAGGTTCAGCGCCACCGTCTTGATGTTGGAGTAGAAGTCGCCCCAGCCAAAGATTTTCTTCACCTTGGCCGAGGGTGGGGGGCTGTGGTTTGGGCGGTTGAGGGGCTGCCCAAGGACCCCCCATGCCTCCCCAGGGGGAGCCAGCAGCCCTAGGAGAGTGGAGTTGGCCATGGGGCGGGACCTAGGTGAGATATGGCCCCGCTTCCGAGGCATCCGGGGCCGGGGCTGGCTCTCATGGTCATCATGCTCAGGGTCCTCTGAGCCCGGGGGACCATCATCCTGGCCACAGATGACCTGTGGAGGGAGTTGGGAGGAGAGTGAGAGCCCTGTCCCCAGGGCACCCAGGAGCTCTGGTTCCCCACTTCTCACCACCCACATTGTTTCTCTGCCTGTCCCTTTCACTGACTTCAGACTGAGGGGCCCCTGCACATTGCCCACTTACAGCTGGGAGGCAGATGTGCAATCTGGCTTGTGTTGTGGTCCCATCTCGTGTTTTGACACTCAGGTCACCCCTACTTCTCTCCCCACTGTCCTGCCTCTTGCCAGTATGCAAAGTCTGGAAGGCTGGTTGAGAATTCTCTCTACTGGACCGTGGCACCAGAGATACATGGCCCCTACCCCTAAGGAGTTGTCAGCCTGATCTTGGGAAGGTCCCCATCTGACGGCAGAAAAGCATATCCCTGTGCTGACAGAGCTCCCATCTTACAGGAGAGGTAGAGTCCCTGCCTCTGGGAAAGTCCCAGGCTGATGGGGGAGGCCTGGTCTCTGCCCTCGAAGATCCCCAAGTCAGATAGAAAAGCTCCATCCGTAGGCTGGGAGAGCCCCAGTTTGACAGGAGAGGGACAGCCCCTGCTTTATGGGATTTCCTAGTCTGATGAGTGAGACACCATCCTACTCTAGGATAGTTTCTATTTTCAGAGGCAAAACCAACAGACAATGGAATAAGAAAACGGAACCCAGTGAAATTCTCTCTCCAGCACAAATACAGTTTAGATTTTGGCAGGAGGACGCGGGCGAGACCTGGAGTGAAGGCCAGAGTGTGGGGAGCCAAAGCCTCCCCTGGGAACCATGGATGATGACATGCCAGGACATCACTTGCTCTAGGAGGTAGGAGTTCTGATCATTCCCATTTCACAGATGAGGACACCAGGACTCAAGCTTACATTGCCACAAGGCCAAGTCACACAGGGTCAGCCCTCCCACTCCACCACACATGCCCAGCCTCACAGACCAGAGGTGTCCTTTTCTAGGGGTTTTATCCAAGCCCCAACCCCACCCGGAATCTCCTGGAAAGCTCTGCCGAGGCTCTTGGCCAGCCTTGGCGAGATCAGCTCCGGTGACAGGCGACACCTTGGGAGGCTTCCTGGAGTTGCTGTGAGGAGGGCCAGAGGGACAGGCTGACAGAGCTCAAACACAGGACAGCTCTGGAGGGCATCGGGAGTGGACAAGGTTTCCTGAGGGCAGCTGGCTGGCGTGCGTTTGCTCAGTCTTTGAAGAGAGTACTCAGCCTATGCGTCTGTGTTACCAGCACCAGGGGCACCAGCTCACAGCTGGGCAGCATCTGGATTTGCTGGTGACCCTGGGGTGAAGGTGGAGGATACCTGGGATCTAGAGAGTTCCAAAGAGGTTTGGGGTTTTCATGCCCCCTGTTCTGGCCCTGGCCATGCCCATGGATACATGCAGTGGCCCCGCCTGCCAGGCCCCAAGGGGTAGGGTAGAGGGACAGCCAGGAGGGGAGGCTCCTGGGGGTTTGGTTCAAGGCTGCAGACCTGTGTGTATTTGGTCCTGGGGGTCACAACTGAATGGCTGGAGGATGGGGAGAAGGGCTGCAAGTGGAGAGGCGAGAAGGGAGGGGTTCGTCCATACAGTGGCAAAGGGGATTATTGTTTTGAGGAAAGGGGCAAATCCAGATGTGGGGCTGAGGCTTCTCCTCGACAGGATTGCGGGGGCGGGGCGGGCGCTAGGTCGGAGGGGAATTGAGCCCTGGGCTGGGGTCTGGGGTGGATTCCTGGGCAGCCGGGAAGCCGCGAGCGAGCGCACGGGGAGCGGGCTCTCGGCGCTCCGCTCAGCCGCCGAGCGCCCGGGGCGGGAGCCGCCTGCCCAGGTCCTGTGGGGCTCGGGCTGCGCGCAGTCGGGAGAGGAGAGGAAAACAACAGGCGAGGAGGGAGGGAGCGGGAGGGCCGGCGGGAGCGAGGGACGCAGGGGCCGCCCCCCGCCTGCACCGGCTCCGCGCGCTGGGGGCCCCAGAGCCCGGGGCCCTCCGGGTCTCCGAGGTCAGGGAAAAGCCCACGCCCCTTGACCTGGCAGGTCGTCTGCTCCACAACCCACCCCACTCCCCTTCTGCGCGTCTCGGGGCGCCGGGAAGGGGTCGAATAACCCTTGGCGACCCAGCTGCCGGCCTTTTCCCTAGTGCTGGTCGCACCTCCCGCCACTCCAGCCGAGTGGGTGGGCCAGCCAAGCACCCTCTCCCCGCCCCTATTAACCCTTTCTGTACAGTCTCCGGCCTCGGACCCGCCCTCTCCCCAAGCCTCCAGGCTTCCCCTCCATCCTGGCGATGTGGGGGGGGAAGGGAGAAAGTTTCCGGGCTCGGAAGCTTCCCGCGCTCTCCCGCAATCCTCGGGGCCCCCGCCCCTCCGCGCAGCTCCCCAGACCACTCACCAGATAGAGGCTGCCCTGCACTAGGAACACGAAGCAGCAGCGGGTCAGTTGCATCTTCCTCCTTTGCTCTTGGGCCCCTTTCTCTCCTCTTTTCCTTGTGGGGTCCCAGGCCCCTTCCTCACCCCTGCTCTTTCAGGCGCGCCGTCCCATGCTCCGGTCCCCGGCGACTCGCGGCCCTCCCCTCTGCCAGCCGCCCAGGACCGACCCCGCCCCCTTCGGTCCAGCTGTGCAGCCGCCGCCCCCTCCCCCGGTCCAGCTGCGCGCGGCGCGACCCCCTCTCGAGGTCCCAGATGTGCGCCCCGAGCGCCTCGATGGGCCCCAGCTGCGCGGCGGCTTTGCCGCTCCGCCGATCTGCGCTCGGCGCCCCCCTCGGTTCCAGCGGCGCCGCTCTCGCCCAGATGTGCTGGGGACCCGCGCGCGCGCTCGTCCCTGGTGCTAATTCCCCACACCAGACGGCCCCTCCCGCCCCGTCGCGGCGCGCCCCCTGGCGGACGCCCCTGGCCGCGCCGAGCCCCGGCCGCCGCTCCCCGCGCAGCACCCCGCCAGACTGGAGCGCTTCTGGCGCCCAGGCGGCTCCCGCTTCCTCGTCCCTCCCACCCGCGGCGGCGGCGGCGGCGGCGGCAGGTACAGTGAGCCCAGCCGGTACCTCCGGAGTTAACTCCTCCCCTGCCGGCCCGCAGCCGGGGGACCCAGGACGAAGGGGCAGGTTGCGGGGGCGGAGTAACTCTTGGCGAGGAAGGGAGCCGGTGGTGGCCCGGGGATGGGGACACCACCTTTTCTAACCCCTCTGGCGGGGGGCCTGTTTCCCCGTAGCGGGCATCCGCAGCCTTGCCCTCAACCCCAGGAGACCTGGAATTTGTAAGATCATTTTTTCCAAACCTATTCCAACAGCCAAAAAAGAACGTCAATAATGTAGCCTGTCTCCACAGCCCAAAGTCCACTTTGTCTCTGCAAGATTTGCTTCTGTGCTGAGGGAAGTTCTTCTAGGTGTCTAGCCTGTACTCCTTTTGTTGTAATGTCAGTTCTTCTCTTCTACTTTACTCAGAGGGGCTGGGACAACTCCCCCCAGCCCCACCCCCGAATCCAACCACTGTGACAAGAAACTTGACTGGAGCCCTGGGCTGAAAAGGCAGCTAGAGGCCAGGGTGGATTCTGGGTCTGGGGTCGGGGGTGAGCCTCCTGAGAAGCTGGGGAGTGAGGTGGGCAAGCCCTCCCTGCAGCTACACCTCCATCCTTCACTGCTTACCCTCCCTGTGACCCCGGGAGTCACTGAACTGGATTCCTACCCCAGCCGGGTCCCTGGTTCTCTCTGGTCTCTGCAGACCTCCCAGGCAAGGAGGACGAACAAGACTCTGATCTGAGATTCTGAAAGGTGGGGACCCATCCTCCATCCCCTCCACTCGCATCCACATTTCCTTCCTGGAAGGTCGGGGCTCCTTTAGTCCTTAGGAGAAGCAAAGGTCAGGTCCGAACAGCCCTTGGAGGCTGTGAGGGTGAGGAGGCACCCCAGCATTCAGAGTAGCCCCAGCCTGGGCTGGGCCTATGGGGCACGATGGGTGGGCACTCTGCTCTGTGGCCCTTGAGGCCCAGCTCGGTCTCTGGCTGCAGCCCCCAGCACGCACCCAGCCTCCTCCCCCACCATCTGCCAGGCGGGTGCACGGGGAATGCAGATGAATCTTAATATCAGCCTGGGCCAAGTGCGATGAGGGAGACAGATTCTGCAGAACCCAGACAGCATCACAGAACCCCCTGCGTTCCCCAGGCACCCTGGGCGGTACCAGGATACAACAGCCCTTCCCTAGTGGTTGGGGCCGGGGGGAGCATGGGCATGCATGTCTTGTCAAAGACCCCCAAAGCCAGGGAAGGAAGAAACAGATAAATCCTTGTCTGGCCTCTGAGCCTCTGGTCCGGCTGGGAGGAAGAAGCTGTCGGCCTGAGCGTGGGCAGCTGGTTCCAGTGCTCAGCTCGGCAGAAGCGTAGCTGGGCCCACTCCTTGTCCATCTCGAGAAGGTCCTGACCCCAGGAGAGCAGTGTGGCCCAGCAGAAAGACCACAGGTTTTCAAATCAGACAGTCGTGGATTCCACTCCAGGCCTGTGACCTTGGGCAGGTTGCTTTGGTTCTCTGATGCCAGTTTCCTGATCTGTTGTTTCAAGAACTCAATGAGACAAAATGTGCTAACAGCGCAGGCACGATGGCTGCGGGCAGCCGTGGGAGTGCCATAAAGGGAAGTTCTCGAGTTTCTGCTTCCCACACAGTGGCTCTGGCTGCACCTCCTGCCAGGCTTGCCCTCACTGCCCTCGCGGCCATTCTTGGCTCTCACTTCCTTCAAGCTTCCCCTCCGCATTCATCCGTGAACCACTGGCTGAGCCTGTCCTTGGTGCCAGGCACTGGGCCATGGGCTGGGCTACAGAGATGAATAGGACACCGTCCCTGCCCTCAAGCATCTCACTGGCTAGTGTGGAACTGAGACATGGAAATCGATGATTTCCTTTCAGTGTGGTGAGTGGAATAACAGATCCCTGTTATGGATGCACCGAGGACCCTGGGGGCAGGGAGAGTCAGGGATGGCTTACTGGAGGAGGTGATGCTGAAGTTGTGAGGAGGAGTCAGCCAGGCAAGGGCTGTTCCTGGCAGGGGGCACTGACTGGTCCAAGGTCTGGAGGCTGGAACGGAAGCTGCTTGCTGTTCCTGGAGCACAGAGGAGAGGAGAGGAAGCCGGCGGAGGCTGGGACCAGCTGATGGAGGGTCTTAGGTGTCGGTGAAGGGGCTAAGACTTGAGAATTCTTTGAAGGGTACTAGTGATTGTAGTCAGATTTGCATTTTAGAATTCTTTTGGAGAATTCACTGGAAAGAGGAGAGACTAGAGGGAGGAAACCAGTTAGGAGATAAATGCAATAGTCTTGGGGGAGAGAGACAGGGAGACGAAAGACATCTTTAGGAGGCAAAATAATCCAGATTTGATTATTCCTGAGATGAGGGAGGAAGGGAAGGGAGACAGGGAGTCAAGTATGATCCTGAGTTTCTGGCTTGGACAAGGCGGGATGCTCACCGAGGTGGGTGCCACAGGTCAGGGAGGAAGGTGGGTTTTGGGGAGAGGGTGGTGGAGTCAGCTTTGGTCATGTCAAGTCTGGGTGCCATTGGCCACCCAAGGGCAGAAGAAAGTCTGGCTTTGGGTGCTGGAGGTGTGAGTGTGCAAGAGGAGCAAGAGGCTTGGACAGGGGAGCCCTGGGCACCCTGGTATTTAAGGGTTGCAGAGGCAGAGCAGCCCCCAAGGGGTCCCGGCAGGCCCCAGCAGCCAGGGCCAAGGAGGCAGGCAGGCTGATCCTGGAAGCGCGGGAGCAGTGGGGCTCGCGCCCTCGAGCGAGCCGAGCACAGCAGCGTACTGTGCACAGGCTGTTTGAAGGTCCCACCCCAGGGAGGCTTAGTCGGTAGATGGGAGCCCAGGACCACACATTTTTGCCCCCATCCCAGGTGATGCTGACGGAAGTGGCCTCTGGATCTCTCTTTGATAAACTCTGATGTGTGAGGAGCATCAGGAAAGAGGGATGAGCAGCCGCTCAAAGGAGCAGAGCGGCCTGGCCAAGTAGAGACTGAACAGTGATCCTTGGCTTTAGCCAAGATTCCTCCAGCAACTGTACCCAACCTTGGTCCCTTGAACTGCTTGCAGGGTGGGAGACAGACCACAGACTCGGTGAACTCTGCACAGCTGTGCTGGAGGCAATCCCAGGCTGCCTGCCGTTCAGGCTCTCCATGTCCCCCCGCCCCCTCCCCGACACCCCCCCCCCCACCCCGCACAGGCAGATGCTCAATGAAGGGGATAAACCTCAACGCACTAGTCCCCCCCGCCAGCCCCCAGCCTCCTTGGCGCCCACTCGTGCCCTGGCTGTGGGCTGGCTGGGCGTTTGCTCAGCACCTCTGATCCTCTCACCTGCTTCAGTCTCACCCTTGGAAGGATCCCGCCTGTATCCCTTCCCTCCTCTCTGCCTCCCCGGGGCTGCAGGAAAGAAAACAACGCAGTGGGCACCTGATCAGTGCTTATCGGATGAATGGGAAATGGGGTTCCTGATGGTTTGAAAGACAGAAAGCAGATGCCCTTGAGCCAGCTGGAGTGGAGAGGTCCAGGAGGAGAGGCGGGAGAAGATCATTACTGTTAATAATCTGTCATGTTTACCTGGCAAGTGGCAGTTTTAAAGTGTTATAGAGTGCTGTGTCGAGGGGACTAGGGAAGCCCAGAGGGAAACCCTAATTCAAATGAGGGGACCGAGGGCAAATCCCAGAGAAATTAGTCTTGTGATATGTGGATCAGCCCAGGTGGGAGGGGAAGGAGAGAACCTTCCAGGCGGAGGAAGCAACTCATGCAAAGGCCAGAGATGAAAGCAAGCCTGGAAATGGGGTTCTGAGGAGGACGAGATGAAAGAATCATTTGTTCCACAAATCGTTATTGAGTGAACACTTTTATGTCGGGTCCTGGGCTGGGTGTGGGGGTACAGCTGTGATCAGGAGACGGCGGTCTTTGTGGCACAGAGAATTTGGGCAATGAGGGAGACAGATTAAATAGGTGAGCACACGGAAACACAGCTCTGAGATGTTGGCAAGTGGTGTGAAGGGAGAACAGTGAGTTCCAAGCCCGAGAAACTAAGGAGGGTGCCCCTTGACCCGGAAGGGGCCAGGGAAAACTGAGATGGGACAATTTGGCTGGCATCTGAGGGGTGAGGAGGCCTTGGCCAGCCCCAGTGCTCCGGGAGGGCCCTTCTGGGCAGAGGGAACAGTGCATGCTAAGACTCTGAGAGAGGAAGAGGTTAGTGCTTTGGAGGAGCTGAAGGAATTGAGTGTAGTGAAGGAGGCGAGGGAGAGAGAGCCAGAGAGGTGGGCCCGGGCTAGATGGCCCAGGGCTTTACGGGTTTAGTTAAAGGTTTTGGGTTTCATCCTGTGATTAGGATGTTTTTGTTTTTTAATGACACGTTTTAAGCAGGGGTCAGATTTGCACTTTAGACGGATCACTAGGAGCACACTCTGACAGCAGTGTGGAGGGTAGATTTGAGAGGGTGGGTGAAACCGGAGGCTGGGAGGTGATGGTGGCCTGAATTAGGGCAGAAACCACAGGATGGGCCTTGAAAGACGTTTAAAGGGTAGAATCGAGTGGAGTTAGACTGCAGGACATGGGGTTGAGGACAAAAGATGACCCCCAGCTTTCTGGCCTGGGGACACAGGACAAAGAGCAGTTTGCAGGAGGAAATGCAGAGCCCTGTCCTGGATGGGAGAGTGTGGGTGCTTCAGGGTGTCAGGCTCAGCGAACAGCTGGGTACAGAGTGGAGGTCCGACTAGAGGGACAAGCCTGGGAGGTGTGTGAGCCTCGAGAATCATCAGAGGTGAGGGTGTGAGGAGCTTGGAAAGAACAGAGCACAGGAGGGTGCAAAATGGGGCTGCCAGGGCCAGTCCTGCAGGAAGGAATGAAGGAAGAGAGGGGGCAGGAGGCAGGGGAGGTGGAGGGGAGCCAGGCAAGCAGCTGGGAGCCCCCCGGCCCCCAAGGCCCTGAGGGAAGCTGCCCATTAACATCCCAAATGGTGCATGCTCTGGGCTTTGAGAGGTCCATCTGTCGATCCCCTAAGCCTCAGTGGACCCCACCAGTCAGGAGGGTCCTTCTCCTGCCTGTAAAGGCTACTGCATGTGCTCTTGTAGCATGGAGAAGGGAAGAGCGTGGGGTCCAGCAGCCCTGGGTTAAAGGTCTGGCTCTGAGATCTGTTGTCTGGGTGATCTTGGACGAATCTCTCATCTTCTTTGGGCTTCAGTTTCCCAGTGTGTAGAGGGGGATCATACTGCCCATGTCATGGGGTGAGGACTCGGTGAGCATGAGAGCTTCTAGCTCTCTCTTGGGCGCAGAGTGACCCCTGGTTTGTTGTCTGAACTGAACGGATGGAAAGTGCTGTGTGAACAGTGAATCACCGAACAAACGGGATCTGGCCACGCTCCTTCCTGCTGCATCTCAGTATCTTCGCGGGTGAGAAGCAAAGGGGAGAAAACAGGGCCTGAACTCAGCAGCTGGACTGCAGGGCACCTGGCGGGGAGCCCACACCTGGCACCAGGTCACCTGTCCGCCACCTGTCGGCTGGACCCTGGTCGCTGTGGTCAACGCCAACTCCCGCAGGGGGCGATAGAGAGACCGCGCGGGCGTGTCGCGTCGGAGGCGAGTGGGGTCAGCGCGCCGCCTGGTGGGCACTTGCGGCACCTCCTGTGGGCGCTGGGCCCGGGGCGAGGAAGGCGAACCCGCCCGCCCGGCGGTACCCGGACCCGCTCCTCGCCAGCGCTTCCTAAAGATGCCTGAAAACCACGACCGGCGTGGGCTGCGCAGAGGCTTTGTTACGCCCCGAGTTCTGGGCCAGATCGCCTGCGTCCCAATCCTGGATTTGCCGCCGTGGCTTGGGCAAATCACTTCACCTCTCTGCCTCAGTTTCTTCTTGGGGATAATAGTCTCCGTGTAAAGGGTGTGGAGAACAGCGTCTGGCACATAGAAAGTGCTCAATAAATGCTGGCTTCTGCTATGTTCGCATTCAGTTACTCATTCAACCGCAGGTTTTCAAATGTCGCTGTCGTGCTAGGATTTTGTGTGGGGGGTGGGGGGCAGCTCTGTAGTAGAAACAGCCTGGACTGGGGGCGGAAGGGGGAGGGAACCTCGCGTAACTTGGGGCGTGGAAACGGAGCGTCGGGTGCGCGTGGAGGCAGGGGCCGCACGCCTTCTCGCCCTCCGGGCCCTCGTGAGTCCTGGCCACAGCGGCCCGAATTCAGGGGCGCGCGCCCTCTGGACCCCCGATGGACACTGGGGCCAGAGCAGGTCCCGAGGTCCAGGCTGCGCTCCCGGAGGGGCCCCGCCCGCCTGCACACAGCTGCCTAGGCGCTTCAGCCCCTCGCCGCCGACTGTCGCCCGGGCGTGCAGACCGGCCTGGCTGCGCCTTCTATTTCCAGGTCGGTGGTGCCACCTGGCGGCGGAGGGAAGGACAACAGCGACCTCTATGCCACAAGGAAACCCTCCTGAGAAGCTCTTCTCAGCCGGGACCGCTGGGCACCGCTGGGGAGGGGTGGGGAGCAGACACTGTCAGCTCAGGCATCCCGGAGGTAGAAGGGCTTCCCATAGCAGCCTTGACCAGGGCTTCTGTGGAGGAGATGGAATCTCGAGTCTTCTGATTCCAATTCAGATCAGAGGTGGGGCAGGGGGAGTCAGGGGCCCTGAGGAAGGGGCAGGGCAGGGTGGCAGCCAGATGGGCCACCAGGGAGTTCAAGAGGACTTCCCTCGTTTTCTCTCTCCAGCGATTTGGGGGGTCATCATTGTTCCCCTTTGGTGTCCCAGCCCGTCTGAGGTTTCAATGGGACGATGTAGGGCAGTACACGGGAGAAGCGAGCCTGAAAGGGGCCTCAATCTGGTGGCTCCCGGGAGGGGCCAGCTGCAGCCAGGGAGGCCTAAGACCAGCAGAAGACTTGGAGAGGCCGCAGAACGGTTGCCACCTGGAAATGCTTGTCTGACCCCTGTTGTGCCCCAGACCATCAGGGGAATGTGGCTACCCATCCCCACTTCATGCAAACTCAGCACTGGCCTGCTCCGGGGCCTTGCAGGGGGCTGGGGGCCTGACCTCAGCCCAAGGGCATAACTGACTCACTCCTGAAGGCCAGACCTTAAGTCAGCCACCTCTGGACCTGGGATTCCACGAACTCGGCCACCTTGAGATGTATGAAATCATACTAATTACATTCTGACCCACAACCCTGGAGCCGCTTGTGTTCTCCACTGAACGAGGGACCCAACCTCATCAGAATCTCCATGCCAGCCTTGCCTCGGGCCTCTCTGCCAAATACCCCATTGCATCTCCTCCATCCCACAGCAGGCTTCAGGACCCCATCACTGCTCACTGGGACCATGGCAGCCCCGGACTGGTCTCTCCCAGCCTTTCCTTGCCCACCCTGCTGCCAGAGGGAGATTGATTTCTATGATGCAAACTAGACCGTGTCACTCTCCCTGTTTCAAATCCTTCAAAGACTTCCCATGGCCCCAAACTAGCTAAGGTGTAGTGAGAGCGCCCACCAAGCATTACCCAAATTCTCTCATTTAATCACACAACCCAATGAGTAGGTCCTTTTCTTGCCACATTTTACGGGTGATAAAACTGAGGCTTGGAGGGATAAGGCCACTTCCCCAGGGACCAACAGCTAGTACTCTTCAGAGCCAGGATTTGAACCCAGGAGCCCAGGCTGCCAGAGCCCACCCTTTTACCCCCCGCCCCAGTGTGTCCTGAAGCGAGTTATTCATTGTGTTGTCTGAGAGATTCTTTTTTAAAAATAGTACAGATGAACAACTAAAACAACTTAAATTTTCATAGAAATATGTTTCTTTTAGGGATTTTCTTCTATTTATAGCAAGGGATACTGGTTTCCCATTGATGGAAGGAATACAAAGTGTCCCTTTAAAATGAGTTACTTTAGGAAAAAAAGTAGAGATTTAAAAGAAAAGTACTAGGTATATGATAGCACAGGTGGAATGTGGATACCCAGAAATGAATGCTGGCAGACTTGTTGCAACATGCTGCTTCTCAGGAGAAAGTTCAAAGTCGCTCTGGCCCTGCTTACCTCGCCAGCCTGTCTCTCGCTTTCCCTTCCCTCCTCGCCCTCGCCTGCTGTGGCCTCTCAACCATTTGCAGCTCCCCAAACTCACCAGGCTTTGCCTTGCCCCTGCCTTTGAACATGCGTAGCCTCCACCCGACCTCCCCTTCCTTCTGGGCTGTCTGGCAAACATCTGCTTGCCAGTGGAGGCTTCACCCAGCTCAGCCATCATTTCCTTCTTGACGCTTTTCTGAGCTTGACCTCTCCCACCCTTGGACCCCCAGCGTCCCCTGGCCTCACAGCATTACTGCACTTTGTTCTTCCCCCATCCCTCCCCAGAAGACAGGGACTGTCTTCTCTGGTCCAGCGCCTGACACCCAGGAGGAGCTCAATACACGTGTGTGCAATGAAGGCATTCCATGTGGAGAAAAGGCTGGTCCAGCTGGGAGGAATGGGCGGGTGGTTATAGCGTTCGAGGAGAAGGTGGGTGTGGACTTCTGAGCTGGATGCTGATGACAGCGTGGAGAACTGGGAAAGATGGTCTCCCGGAAGCAGATCCAAGGATCTGTACTGGAACTTATCTGTCAAGGGGAAATGTCAATTTAGGAGGAAAGTCGATTTATTTAATAAACGATGCTGCCATGTTGGTGATCCATCTGGAAGAAAATAGAACCAAATCCTTCCTTCCCGCCTGACACCACCTACAGAGCCGACCCCGGATGGATTAAAGATGTAAAGTGAAAAATAAACACAGAAATACTAGAAGAAAATTTAGAAGACTAATTCTTTAACCTTGAAGGGACAGGAAACCCAGCAGCAATAAAAGAGAAGGAAAGATTTGGTGATGGAAAAAAAGTATTTCTGAGTGACGCAAGGTTCCCTAAGCAAAATAAGAAGGCCAACAATAGACTGAAAAAATATTTGCAACACATATAACAAAGGGTTAATATCCTTACTAGGAAGAAATTTCTATAAACCAAAAAGAAAAAGACAAAAAAATAAAGAATGTGCAGAAGTATAAAAAACAGTTGACAGAACATATATGTTAAAAGAGACTCAGCCTCAATAAAAGTCAGGAAAACACAGATTAAAATAACAATGAGATGTGTATTTTTTTAAATCGATAGACTTTATTTTTTTATAACGGTCTTAGACTTACAGAAAAAATGGAGCAGATAGTACAGAGAGTTCCCACAGACAGTGTCCCCATACAGTTTCTCCTATTATTAACAACTAATATTAGCATGGTGTGTTTGTTACAACTGAAGAACCAATATTGATATGTTATTATTCACTAAAGTCCATAGTTTATTCAGATTTTCTTAGCTTTTCCCTAACGTCCTTTTTCTGTCCCAGGATCCCAGACAGGATACCCCATTATGTTTAGTCTCTTCTGGCTCCTCTTGGCTGTGACTTTGCTAGTTTTTGATGACCTTGACAAGTTGAGCATCACTGCTGAGGTATTTTATCAAATACCCCTCTTCTGGAATTTGCCTGATGTCTTTCTCATAGACTGGGGCTATGGGTTTGGGGGAGGACAGCCCCAGAGATAAAATTTCATTTTCACCACATCATATCAACATGATTTGTGACTCTTGATGTTGACCTTGGTCACCTGGCTGCAGCTGTGTTTGTCAGGCTTCTTGGCTGTAAAACTATCCCCCACCCCACAGCCCACCTCTTTCCATACTGGACTCTTAGAAAGAAGTCACTATGTGCATCCCACGGTTAAGGAGTGCGGGTTATGTGCGCCCACTTTTAGGATTAAGTATCTCCATTATTTGTTTGGAATTCTTCTGCATGGGAGGTTCATCTCTTCTCCCTCCATTTATTAATATTTTAAAATATTTATTTAAATGAGTATTGCCACATGGAGATTATTTTATCCATGGGTTATAATCCAATACTACTTATTTACTTTGTTCCTCAAACTGTGGTGATGTATTCTTTACCTGTCAGATTGGAACAATCAAAAGATCGTGGGGCCAGGCCGGTGTCATAGTGGTTGAGTTCACCCTCTCCACTTCGGCAGCCCGTGGTTCACAGGTTCGGATCCCAGGGGCAGACCTAGCGCTGCTCAGCAAGCCACACTGTGGTCCATCTCACATAAAATAGAGCAAGATTGGCAGAGATCTTCCTCAAGCAAAAGGAAGATTGGCAACATATGTCAGCTCAGGGCCAATCTTCCTCACATACACACAAAAATAAGAACAAATAAACAAACAAACATAAATAAAAGATTGGCTAAGAGCCAGGGCTGCGGCAGCTGTGGGTGCCGGCTGCCCAGGAGGGGACCTGCTGCCCTCTGGGATTGGAGCTGCACATTCTCACCTGGAAGGGAAAAACAGAGCAGTGTGTGTTGTCTGAGCCCTTTTTATATAAAAAGAAGGAATATTTAAAAGGAGTGTCTATCTATCTATCCATCTATCTACCTGCCTCCAGTTGTGTCCCGGCAGCCATGCTACATGCAATCCGTTCTCCACCCAATGGACACCCCAGGGGTCCTAGTGCAAGGGCTCCCCGCTCTCAGCGGCTTTCTGGTGCCTTTAGAATAACATTCAGACCCCTCACAGTGGCCTGCAGTGCCCTCTATTGGGCCTTGACGCAAACGGCCCTCCTCAGAGAGCTCTCTTCTGGCCGTTCCATCTGAAGCAGCCTGGTCCCTGCCCCAGGCCCCATCACTCCGGCCCGTCACCCACCATTTTTCCCCCAGAGGATTCATGACTATTTGAAATATTCTTACTTACTCCCTATTGCCTCCTCTCCTTCCGCTAGGATGTAAGCCCCATGAGGGGAGTGGGCATCGTGGCTGTTCTCATTTACCCCGATAGTCCAGGCTTAGCACAGGGCCTGATGTGTAGACAGTCTCGATACTTCCTACTTGTTGAGTGAATGGGCTTAGAGAAACATAAGGAAAGATGACACTCCTGCCACGTTAGTGACCTCAGGGGTGTGGGGCTGGAAGGGGAGAGAGGAGTCATCACCTTTTCTTTAGCTATCTCTGGTTTGTTTAAGCTGTTACAAAGAACATGTCATACTATGGTTTGTAATTAAAAAGGAAAATCCAATAAAGTTAATAAAAAAAAAGAAAAGAAATAAATTAAACTTTTCATTTCCTGGGGAAAATATAAGAAAAAAACAGAAGGCTTCACATGGGGAATTGTTTGGTTTGTCGGGGGCACAGGCAGTCTCAGGAAGCTGGGGGGTTGGGGGCAGGCTGAAGAGGACTGGGGGGTATGGCGGCAGAGGAGGGGCTGGGTGGGGAGCCAGGGAGTTTCTAGAATTGTTATAGGAGGTGTCCGGGTGGTAGGGGTGAGCAGAGGTGGGGCTGGGAGACCAGTCTGGAGTCGGCTGCCTGTGGGTTGATTTGGGGTGGCTGGTAGCAGCATGGCTGGAGGTGGGGTGTGTGTATGACTAGGGAATCCGGGCCATCCCAGGGCGCCATCCCTGTGACTTAGCCCCAGAGCCCAGTACCTGGTCCCAGCCCCTTTTGGGGCTAGTCATCTCCCCTCTCTTGGCTTCAGTCTTCCCAGCAATAAAACAGGGACTGACACAGGAGTCTCCAGGGTTCTCCCAGCTTGGATGACCGCCTCAATGGGACTGACTCCTGGGACCCTAGGGACCTTGCCTTCCGGCACAGTTCTGCAGGCTGTCCCGGTCCCCCACCTGTTACAGAGCCCCGAGCAGGCAGCCTCCGCCTCCGGCCAACAGAGGGCGCTGCGCCGCCGCCGCACCCGGCCGGGCTCCGCGCGTCCCGGAGCCGTTCGCTGCAGATGAGGTCCCGGGGGAGCCCCCGCGTCCTCCGCCTCCCGGTCCACCGGTCCTTCTCTCTACAGCCCTGGTCACGCCAGAGTGTCCACAGGACTCAGGTGTCCGCTCCTCTGGACCTGCGAAGGTCCAGAGAAGAAGGGAGGCTGGATCTGGAGCCTGAAGGGGCTCAAGAAGTCATTCCTTCCATGCTCCTGCGTCTAATCTCCGCCTCCCCTCTCCCTCCGTGCCCCCCACCCCAAGCCCAGAGCCGCCTGGGCCCAGCCGGGGACTTCTGTGGGCAGGATCGGCTCCGAGCTGCGGGCCTCTCACTGCCGTGTCTCGCTTCATCTTGTCCCAAGGAAGTTCCTCCTTCCCTGTTTCATGCCTCGTTGGCTCTGCCGGTCCAGGCCTGGCAGGCTCCTGGGCGGGCATTTGGTCCCAGCATCAGAGGAAGCGCCGCTGCCTCTCAGATGGCTAGTTTGTCCCTTCTGGAATACTGGCCATCCGGGTTACCCTCCTTGGGGCTGACTGGGCACACAGCTGTCAGCAGGCCCCCAGCAGAATATAGAGGACTCGGGCTGCCTATTGGCCAGGCCCCCAGCAGGGAGAGGGAAAGGGGGCTCCCCCTGATTCGGGAGCTGGGCGGGCCCAGATTGTCTGTGTGATGTGGAGGAATCACTCTCTGGCCTGGCTGTTGCTCAGCTGCCGCAGGGCCTCGCTGGCCCTCTGCTGCCCCCAGGGTGCTCCCCAGCAGCGCTGAGGCCCTCCATTAGGCTCTTCGCTGGGTCTGTAGTTGGGGGGGGGGGGCGGGGGTGTGTGTGAATGAAGGCTGCCACAGGGAAACACATTCCAGAGCGAGCTTCCCAGGAGGAGTGTCCTGGCACTCATGGCTCTCACCATACGAAGTGTGGAGTGGAGCGTGCCTCCTCCCAGGTGCTCCGGGCTGGGATGCTAAATGGGTATGTGGGGAGGGGTGAATGACCCTCACCCTGGGCCAGTGTGGACAAAGATCCCTCACCCCCCGTCCGCACCCTGTCTCCCCCTCCCGTTGTGGAATCCTGTTCTCGGGGTGGCACTGATGAACCTCAGTTGGCTGTGAGGATCAGGCCAATAGGCAGCTCCTTTTCAGGATGTCCTATGCTGTCATTAGTTGCTGAGTCCAGATGGAGACAGGCCTAGGAACACAATGAGGGGTGTGGACACACGCAAATAAGCTGTCCCAGGAAGTCCCAGGCCGGACATTAGATCAGTTTGCCCAGAACTGTCACATCTTGACCCCTGACTGGGCGGCAGGAGGGCAGAGTGGTTAAGACAGCCAAATCCAGGTTCAAATCTGATGCTCGATCACTGTGGGACCTTGGCAAGGAGGCCCCCAAGGTTCTGAGTCTTGCTTTCCCCACCCATAAAGTGGGATAACAACATGTCCAACAACACAAGGTTGCTGAGAGGATTAAACGATAGAGTGTGTAGGATGACTATAACAGCAAAGCCGGAGTGATGCTGGGCTCTTCTAAGCGCATCACATGGATTGACTCATTGAATCCTCACTCTAAGCACATGGGGTCTGTCCCATTATGAGCCTCACTTTAGTAGACAGAGACATAGCCCTTGTTCCCAAGGAACTTCCAGTCCAGTGGAGAGACAGAGACATTAGCAAAAATCCTTTGAGCCAAATTAGTCTGTACTGTTCGATGAAATGAGAGTTCAGGCCATAAATGTTCAAGCTCTAATTGGGTCTTCATAGGCCCTCTTGGTGAGCCCACATTACAGACAAGGAAGTGAGGCTTTGAGAGGTTGAGACACTTGCCCAAAGGCACACAGCAGAAAGGGTGGGAGCAGCATTGTCTGATTCTGGTGCCCATGCTCTTTCCCCCAAAATAAACATAGAATATAATTTAAACAAAAGTGCTTGCCATATAACTGCAGTTTTCAGAAGAGTCCCCCGGCCCCTCCTTACAGGTGGAGGATTGTGGCCCCAACCCCTAGACATCCCCTATACAGATATTCAGAGCCAGCTCTGCCTTTCCACCCCCTGCTCTGCTCTGGATGTGCGGAGTGAGGAGCAGTTACTTCTGCCTGGCAAGACTAGAGAAGGATTCACCCAGGAGGTTACATCTGAGGTGGGACTTGAAGGATCCATAGGAGTGTGCCAGCTGGATAGGAGGGAAGCCCATCCAGGAAGAGGGAACAGCATGAGCAAAGGCAAAGAGGTGTGAGTGTTTATGGTGGAGGAAGGCAGGGAGGTGTTCTTGGTGGGGAGCAAGGTGAGTAAAGTCAGAAGTCAGGGCGACTGAAGAAAGCTGTGTTTGGGAATAATAAGGGCAGGGGCACCGGGAGGGGGGCACCAGAGATGAGACAGAAAATGCAGGTTTGAGCCTTATTTCCGAGAGACAGAGCTCTGACTGAAGGACTGCTACTCCGACCGTGGTCGCCCAGAGACCCACTGGGGGTAAAGCCACTAAAACAGCCACAGGATCAGCACTGTCTCCTCCCAGCGAGTCACACATGGGCACCCCTGCCAGTCCTGCCCATTTGGGGGTCTGGCAGGGTCTGCTGCTTAGGGCACTTCACTGGCAGCCCGCCCTGGCACATGGACCAGGTGCAGGCCCAGGGCCCGGATGTGAAGCTGAGTTGTGAGTGCAAGTGCACCAATCCACATGTGTAAAATGCGCTGGGGCTCTGGGGGCGTGTGTATACAAGTGTAGACAAATGTGTGTGAATTTTGAGTGTGTGTGAAGATGCAGAACCACAGGCACCCGTGCAATTGCACGTGTGAGTGTATCCCCAGTGCATATCCCACGGGGTTGGGAGGAGAGTGCACAGGGGAGGACCCAGGACTCTCTTTTTGCACGTAGGTGGAAGCTGGTGGACTCTTGTGCATGTTCCTAAGTGCAGGTGTTTGTAGGGATGGGACTGTGTGTGTGTGTGTGTGTGTGTGTGTGTGTGTGTGTGTGTGACTGTCCCTTAGGAGGCAACTGGGTCAAGCCTGGGATGAAGAGAAGCTGGGCGTAGAAAAGCCTCAGCATCCTGGAAGATCAGAATTCCAGGGTTGCTTAGAAATGACCAACCAGGAGGTACATGCAAATCAGATGTAAGTGGTATGCAAATGAGCAGGCTTCTCTTTCCTGTTCTGGGCTGGGGCCCCAGGACACCTCCTAGAGCTCAGGGGGCAAGGGCAGTGGAAAGTGGGGCTCTGGAGGTGCTGGGAGCAGAGCTCCTTGTCAGCTTGGTCCCTTCCCCAGCTCATGGGTTAAGGTTCAAAACCCCACAAGACCCCATGACCACAGGAGGCTTCTAGGTGCCACCAACCTAATTCACAGCTGTGGATGCAGTGGGGAGGGAGACGGGTGAGAGCCCTGGGGGAGCTGGTGCGCACTCCCAGACCACTGCGGAGAATGGATGTCACAGTGACAGCTGGCCCGCCTGCATTCACTGGTCTGGTGCAGTTGTTCAGGCGCCAGGGCAAGGGCTCAAGGGCAGACAGAAGGCCTAGAAGTGGGTGTGCAGGGCCCCTGGGGCTCTCCCTGGGGCTCAGTGCACAGACCCATGGTGCTGGGGAAGCCTCACACAGCCCTTCGACCTCCTCCCTGTCTGCAGGGGACCTGAGGTCCAGGGAGGACACGCAGATCACCCAGCATGATTTCATGGGGCTGAGACCAGGCCCAGGCTCCCCACTCCACTGGGGTCCACATCCTGATTCGTGCACACGTACTGCAGCTACAGTGCACACGCCTGCACCTCACGCCCCTGCAGTCCCTCTGCACAGCCTCTGCATGCAGTGAGCTGGCCAGCACCGAGGACCGCGCGCCAGGGTACACGCATCCCCCAGGCCTGAGCACAGACGTGCACACAGCCTCCAGCAGGGCCTTCACCCCCACCCCTCTTCCCTCACGCCCATGCACATGTCTACAGACGGGTGGGGGCAGGGGTGCACGGTTTCCTCGCCCCCACGAACTCCCCAACATACTACACTCGCTGCTGGGCGTGCTGCCATCTCTGGGTCCTGATCCTGTTTCAGATTCACACGCAGTTGGGGGTCCAGCTGCCTCCAGAGGGGTTTGGGGGGTTGGTGTTTGCCTGACTCCTGGGTCATTTCTCCATGTGACAGGTGTCATCCCCGAGGCAGAGATTGGGAGTCCTTGCTTCCATGGTGCCCCTGAAGGTGGGCGCTGTGTCTGCCCCATGGGAGAGACTGCCAGCCCCTCTCAGAGCCAGCACTGGGCTCCACACAATTCTAACGGTGGAGGGTGAGTGGACAGACAAATAGCCTTGCCCCATGACTAAGCCAAAGATCAAAGGTCAAACCTCATGAATGCCAGGAAGAGAAATCCAGCCTGACCAGGACAAATTCCTGCCACCCCGGTCACAAGGGAGGAGGTATCCCCAATGCTGCCTTGACCACAGGTCCCTCCTGCCACCCAGCCAGATGGAGCCCTGGAAAGCACTGACACAGGGCCTGACCAGGGGTCATACGTCTTCCTTCCAGGAAGTCCTTCTTCATGTCTGCCTCAAATCTCTCATGCTGTGGTATTTCCTCTCTTTTGGCTTCAGGAACTCTCACATGAGGTGACTCCTGACCTTTCCATTTTCCAAGATGTATTATCCCTGTTGAAATTTAAAAAAAAAAGTGAGGGCCAGAAGGGACTGCCCTGACCATCCCAGGCCCACTGTCTCATGGGAAAACAGGCCAATAGAACGGAAGGGGCTCACTCAAGGCCCTCAGGAATTGAGGGCAGAGGCTGGGGGCTGTGTCTCCTGGCTCTTCCTAGGCCCTCTTTGTTCTAGTGACCTCTCCTGTGTCTTCTTCCAACCCTGGTCCTGCCCTCAGGCCCCTCCTGAGGGTGAGTGTGGACCTTTGGCCGCTGCCCAGCGTCCCTCTACCCCATTCAGCACTTACCTCTGACATCAGCAGCGGGGTCAGTCTACAGCTGGGGAAGCAGGTGGTTAAGGCTGGAGCTGGGGGAGGGCAGCGAGCAGCAGGGCCTGAGCCCCAGCGAGACCCTCCGTGGGGAGTTGATTTTCCACAGGTCCAGCCTCATCCCTGAGACGTGCTTCTGAGCTAGAGCCCAGGGAGCAGAGGGCTCAGTTCAGGAAATGGTGGGTGGCTGGCAAGTGTTTCAGGATGACACGACCCGCTCCCCTCTGTTCCTGGCCCCTCGAGAGGTGTGGGGAGCAGGCAGGCGCCTGGTGGGGACCACAGCCCCAGCATGGGCAGGAGCCTCCAGCCTTGTGGAGGAAAACTTGTCTTGACCTCAGGTGTCTCCCATGTGAGGGGGAGACATGGCCCCTCCTCAGGGAGCTCAGGTCTAAAGCAGACAGCCCTTCCCGCTTTCCTTTATTCATTCGTAAGCCACCCCTCCCAGTGCGGTTTGTGTAACATGTTCTCCCACAAGCTGGGGCCTCTGTGCGACTGCTATCTGGCTTTTTCGTGGCTGACTCTTGCTCCTAGCGCCACGCCTGGCCCCCAGCAGGTGCTCATGGAGATGTGCTGAATCGAACGGTGGGGGGAGAGTCACAGTCCAGCTCCCAGAGACAACCCGGTTCTTGTCTCCTCTGCAGTCCCGTCAGCTGCCAGGGGCTCCTGATTTTCCTCCTAAACGCAGACTTGGCCCTGCCTGGGCTCCCTGCCTTCCTGCAGGCCCACCCTTCCGATCTCTTCCCCACACTGCAGCCAGAGCAGTCCTTCCAAAACCTGCATCTGAGCAGTCACTTCCGGGCCTCAAACCTTCCATGGCTCCCCATTGCCCGCGGAGAGTGTCCCAGCTCCTTGTCTGGCATTCAGAGCCTTTCACGCCTGGCCTCCCAGGGCTCCCCCGCTCATCAAACCTCCGGTGTTCTCTCCAACAGCCTGAGCCTCCCTCCTCCCTCTGCCTGCCGGGATTGAAGGACGCCTGCTCTGTGTGCCTGGAGTGCTGTGTCCCTGTGAGCGGGGTCAGCACCGCACCTGGAGCCATCATAGCATCAGCAGAGACCGCAGTAACCTGTCCAGGGACATGCGCTGTTAGTGGGTGGGGGGTTGCGATGGGAGCCCAGGCTTCACCCACCTCACTGTGCTGCTTCCAGAGCAAGGCAACACCCTTGGGACACTCCTAAACCCACTTCCTGTTTCTCCGCTTGGAGGCTGAGGAAACCTGGAGATCACAGGGTGGCAGTCAGTGGGTTCCATAGCAGATGGATGGCAGTGACCCAGCCAGAGAGTGGGAGCAAGGTCAGACAACAGAAGGAACTTCCAGGTCTTCATTCCTTAGGGACAAGAGCTGTGTCTTATTTCTGTAAAAAGGAATGAATGAATGAACCTGTTCCTGGGAAGCAAGGAAGGACTCTCCTTGTCCAGCCAGAAGAGTCTGCTAGGATGGTGAAGGGGTGGGGACATCTGGCTGGGGGCAGGGGAATGGCAGAGATGAGTGCAGAGGGGCTCCCTGCAGCCATGCTGGGAGAGAGACAGTTAAGCCCACCCCCTGGCCAGCCGGCCTGCTCAGGCCTCTGACCGGTGTATGCTTTGGCTCAGAGAGCCAGCTCTGTTTGTCTGAGGTGTCCCCTATTTGCCCTCCTTCCCAGGGCTATTGGCAGGCCCACTGTCCCACAGGCCAGCCGGCCAGCTGTGCAGCTGTCTGGGGCTATGTCTGGGGCGACGGGGCGTGAGAACATCTGGGCCTGGGGAGTGCAGAGCAGTGAGGCAGTGGGGCTGGGCCCCCTGGGCCTGTTGTGGTCACACAGAGGGGCTCCCACAGCCTGGAGACACAGACTTGTGCCCCCCAGGCTGGCTGTGGTCTCTGTGCCGTGTAAGAGGGTCGGCACACGAGCTTTCCCTTCACACAGCATGGGAGGCAGAGGGAGTGTGCTGGCCCAGAGCTGGCCTCCCGGGAGGACGTGTTGGTGGCCTCTGCTGTGAGAATGAGAATCAGGGAAGTGAGGCTGCTTTCCGACTGCACATGCGTGTGAGAGCAGGCGAGGTGCCCTCCTGTGCCTTCACTTTTCTCCGTTGGTGTCACCCTCACCCCACCCCGGGCGAACGTGGACTCACCAGACTAGGTGAGGGCCCAGGTCTTCACTCTTCCAATACCCCGTTCTTCCCTCCTCGCCCATATCCCGGATGTAGTCGAAGATTTGGTTAACGTTGGTGTCCCGGACTTGTCTCTGAGACCCCTGGGGTCCCCACTCTGCTGGTTCAATGTTGCCTTCACGGCACCAGACTCAGCGTCTGGCTCGGAGCGGGGGCTCCATATAGAGAGGGAGACGAGGCTCTCAGGAGGTGTCTGTGACAAGATGTCATCATGTCCTTCCCCTGCTCACAGAAGTCCATGTTCACGGCTCCCCGTTGCCTCCTCAGCCTCCTGTTCTCAGCCCTCCCTTGCCTGCTTTCTAGTCTGATCTCTTAATTGAAAGCCCTGTGGTCAACAGACACATGGTTCCCCAGATTCACTTCCGTCAAGTTGCCCCTTAGCCGGAATAGCCCTTCTCCCACCACCCGCTCCCAACCTTGGTTGCCTTTGAAATCCTCCCACAGCCAGCTCAGAGTGTTCCTCCTCTCAGGAGCTTTCCTGGACTCCCTGAAAGGTCTAAAGTGACTTCTTTATGTGGGGTTGGCCTCTCCCTTGAGGGTGGAGGTCCCAGTGGCCAGGGTCACAGCTCACCATCCTGCACACCCCCAGCATGCTTTGTGTACATTCAACAGCCCTTTGTTGAGTAGAAGTTGCAAACAGGGCCCACACCTGGCCCCCTGCCCGGGCTATGGGCACACTCGCAGTCACATGGCTCAGAGATGGCAGGGGTCTGCACAGCGGTGTGACAAAGACCCTCAGCGGATGGTGTGGCAGAGGCAAGGCTATGGTGATGCCCAACAATCCACATCCTCATATAATACCCTCCCCTTGAGCGTGGACAGAAACTGTGACTTGCTTCTAGCCAACAGAATATGACAAAGGTGAAGGGGTTTGCAGATGTAATTAAGGTTCCTAATCAGTTGCTTTTTGGTTATCAAAAGGGAGTTGATCCTGGGTGGGCCTGGCTTAATCAGGTGAAACCTCTTAAAAGGCGGAGTAAGGCCCTCCCTGAGGTCAGAGAGATCCTCTTCTTCGCCTTGAAGAAGTAACCTGCCCTCTAGTGAGAGGGCCTGGGAGAGGGCCACGTGGCAAGGAACCGTGGGCAGCGTTCAGGAGCTGAGAGCAGCCTCCCATTGGCAGCCAGCAAGAAAACCAGACCCTCAGTCCTCTAGCCTCAGGAACTAAACTCTTCCAATAACCATAGAGGACCCTGAACTCAGGAAGGAGTGCAGCCCAGCCAACACCTTGAGTGCAGGCTTGTGAGACCTGAGTAGAGCACTCAGTTAAGCTGGACCCAGACCCTGACCCATGGAAACTGTGAGATAATAGACGTGTGTTATTTTAAACTGCTGAATTTGTGCTGATTTGTTACCACAAATTTGTAACTAGTTTGTTACTAATTTGTAACTTACTTGTAATTTGTTACTCAGCAACCAATCAGGTGGGCTTGAGAATAGCCAGCCTCTGAGAGCACTGCTGGGGGTCAGGTCATGGGGTGCGGGAGAACCTGGAGAGAGGAGGCTGAATTCCCGCCTTCATTGCCCACCTACTGCTGGGCTTCCCCTGCCCCAGCCCCTGCCCATCTCCACCTCCAGACCTGGCTTGGCCGTACTGGCTGCTGGGTCCCATGAGTCTATGTGGAATTCATTTGGTCTCAGTAGGGGACTTGGCGGGTACATGGTTTGGCGGTCCTGGTCTCTGGGTCTCCTTGAATTCAAGCCAAAGTTGGAATAAGGCTAACTGTGTCCCAAACACCCTCCCCCAACCCTAACACCAACTGTGAGACCCCAAATTACCATAGAGACAGGTGAAACACGGATCCCCCTGCTTGCCGCCCCCTTACAGAGCCCCGGCGCCCGCCTGTGGCCCAGACAGCCCCTGCAGACAGCTGCTGCTCCCCTCGGCTCTCCTCCTGTTGTTGGGACCAGGCAGGCTTCGGCGAAGAGTTCACAGCCTCCATTGTGGGTTGGCAGCTGGGGCTCCAGATGTGGGGGAACCCAGAGCCTGGGGATACTGTTACACCCCAGTGGCTGCTCTGCTTTCCCAGGAGGGATGGGGAGGTCGGGGGTGGCTGGGATTAGAGAATCTGGGAGGGGCTACTTCCTAGCCCACTTCCTCCCCCAGCTCTGCTCCTAGGCTCCCTCCCGGGTGTGGGTGACTTAGAGTCAGCTAAAAGCAGGGCTTGGTGAGTGCACCTGGGTGCCCAACCAATAGGGGTGCAAACTGCCACCCCCTTTGGGTCTTTTCTGCCCCTGAAGAGAACCTGACCCAGATGGCCCGAGACCTTGCCGGAAGCCTCCAGCTGCAGCAGCTGGTGAGAGGAGCCTGTCCCCTCTCCAAGCCCTTCCTTTTGTCCACAGTGAATACACCAGGATTTGGTTTCTCTATTCACATCCCCCTCCCCAGCCCCTGGCCCAGGACTCCCCGCCGTCCTGTCTCAGGCTGGGCCTCTCCAGGATGTGGACAAAGAAGGCATCTCAGGTTCCTTTGTCGGGGTGTCTGCCCTTTGATCTGCCCCCTCCTCTGGCCCCGGGGGGTCCTGAGGTGCCCCGGAGGAAGCTCCATCCAGGGACAGGCACCCAGAGATAAGATCTGGGACAGGAGGGAGCCCAGGGCACAAAGGAAATTAAAGTGGTGCTGACAGCCCCCCACAAGCTCACCTCTGCCTGCCCACCTGGGCTCCTTCCCTCCACGTCGGCCAGTGTTCTCCGCAGGCCTTGACTCCACATCGGGCCGCTGACCGGAGATTCTCAGAGCACGGAGACGGCTGGGCCTGCCACCTTCTTGGCAACCCTTTGGGTGAAAGATGTCCATTGCATGGAGCAGTACCTCTCAGAATAGAACCCCAGACCACCTGCTGCACCAGAATCGCCTGGGCTCAGAGGCCCAGCCCCACTGAACCCAAATCTTCAGGGGACACCTGGGCATCTGCACATTCAGCAAGTTGCCAGGTTGACACTATAGGGCCACACAGCTCCCCACTCCCAGAATCTTCAGGGGCCCAATAACGTATCTACCGTGAGCAGCCCCCTGCCCCCCAGCCCTCAGCACCATGTGGGGCATTGGGTCGGAGCTCTGGACTCCTGTGAGACCTCCAGGGCTGAGCCTTGCACACAACAGGGGCTGTCCCTCAGCCTCCTGGAGGGAAGCGGCCCCTCTTGGCCCACAGAAACCCAGTTCTGCCCTCCCTTTCTGCTCCTCTTGGGGTCTGCAAACCTCAGGCAGGGTCCCTTGGCCTGCGCCGCATGGAAGCCCGTCTCTTCCTCCTTTATCTTTCTTGCCAGACTCTCAGAGCAGGCAGGGTTGCAAGCAGTTCAGGGTTTGAGCTCCTGGGTCAGACAGAGCCGGGTTCAGCCCTGGCTTCACCACACACATCAGCTTGTGCCCTGGGGTGATTCCCTGGGCCTCCCTTGGCCTCTGTGGATCGCCTGTCCTCAGCTCCTCCCTGGGTCCCATACCTCTTCCATCTGCTCTTCTCCCTCTAGCCATGTGACTTTCTCTCCTTCGAGTTCACTTACTTTTCTCTTCTATTTCTGACTCTCGAGTCCCCCAAAACACCCTGCCCTGCAGTCGCCACTCCATGCTCTGTGCATCTCACTCTGCCTGACACGTTCTTGCTTTCCTGCACCCTGGCAGGGTCACCTTGGACTTAGCAAGGAGATGTGTGTGGAGAAGGAAGATCAGCCAGAAGTCTTAATTAATTGCAAGATTTAAAGCTGGAAGAAACTTTAAAATCCTTTAGCTTCTGCCCAGGAGGGAGTAACAGGGATTGTATTTGCCTTCCCTCTCAAAACAAACCAAACAACCAGCCAGGATTCTGAAACGGGTATCAAGGCACTGGACTTCAGGCAACGAAGGACAGTAATTCCCGAGAGAGAGCAAACAAGGAGCTGGACCCCAAGATTCCCCAGCTTCCTGCCCAGAGAGGGTTTTCAGGCTGTGTCTTGGGGAGAAAGACTGAGGCAGAGCCTGGGGGGCTCCCAGAGGGGAGGAGTGGAGATGAGGGTTCAGGGAGACAAAGGCATCTGGAGTTAGCAGGAGAGACCTGCACAGAGGGCATCCCCAGATCTGAAGAGGGGCCCCCTGGAGTGTTAGGCACACTAGTGGTCAGCACATGTGGGTGAGGAACCACCCCCTCTAAGGCCAGGAAAGATGACCTGAAAGGATTAGAGAAAAATTCCCACCTGGGAATGGTGCCTGTTCTCACTAGCCAGACTGGAAAAACTCAGACTCACGCAGCGTTGGGTCGATACTCAGGAAGGTCTTACTCGAGTAATGAGAAATAATTAGCCCTGGACTGATTTCTGCTCTGGACTTGCTTCTTAAAAAGCAGAACAAATCTGGACAGCGGACACTACCTGATTTCAAGACTCATTATAACACTACAGTAATCTAGACAATATGATATTGGTGTAAAGATAGACAAACAGATCAATGGAATGGAATACAGTCCAGAAATAACCCACATGTAGATGAGCAATTGATTCTTGACAAAAATACAGAGGCAACTCAGTGGAGAAAGGAGAGTCTTCTCAACAAATTGTGCTGGAACAACTGGGTATGTGTATGCAAAAAACAAAAAACCAAAAAACCAATGTTTGACCTATATATCACATCATATGCAAAAATAAACTCAAAATTTGTCATAGACCTAAATGCAAAGCTTAAAAGGATAAAACTTCTAGAAGAAAATAGAAGAGAAAATATCTTTAATTTTATTAATAAAATATTGATTATTAATATTAATAAAATGTTATTTATTTTATAACTTTGGGTTAGACAAAGATTTCTTAGATGTGACGCCAAAACCAAGGTCTATAAAAGAACAAGTCAATAAACTGGACTTCATCAAAATAAAAATCTTCTTTTCAAAAGACGCTGTTAAGAGAATGAAAAGACAAACCACAGATTGGGAAAAAGTATTTGCAAAATACGTTTCTGAAAAAGGACTGTATCCAAAATATACAAAGAACCCTTAAAATTCAACAGTAAGAAAACAAACATACTAATTAAAAAATGGGCAAAAGATCTGGACAGACACCGCCCTAAAGAAAAATACAGATGGCAAATAAGCATATGAAAAGATACTCAACATCATTTGCCATAGGGAATTACAAATTCAAAACAAAAATGAGATGCCTCATTTTTGGCTAAAATTTAAAACAAAAACCCTGACAACACCAACTGCCGGCAAGGGTACAGAGCAACAGGAACTCTTATTCATTGCTGGTGGGACTGCAAAGTGGGACAGCCACTTTGGAAGACAATTTGGCAGTTTCCCGCAGACCTAAATAGTATGTGATCCAGCACCCACACTCTTAAGTATTTACCCAATTGAGGTGAAAACTTTATGCCTACACAAAGACCTACGTGCAGATGTTTTTAGCAGCGTTATTTATAATTGCCAAATACTGGAAGTGATTAAGATGCTTCAATGGGTGAATGGATAAACAAACTGTGTAGATCTACCCAGTGGAATATTATTCATCGATAAAAGAAAAGACATGGATGAATTTTAAATGCATATTTCTAAGTCAAAGAAGCCAGTCTGAAAAGGCTACATACGGTGTGATTCCAATTATGTGATTCTGGAAAAGCCAAAATTATAGAGATGGTAAAAAAAAGTCAGTGTTGGTCAGAAGGTTGTGGGGAGAAGGAAAGACTGACTAGATGAAGCAGAGGGGATTTTGGTTTAGGATGATGGAACTATTCCGTATGCTAATGTGATGGTGGACTCATGACACTGCATTTGTCAAACCCATAGAACTTTACAGCACAGACTGAATCATAATGTAGGCAAATTTTAACAATCATTTAGGAGGTTGGGAGATCTCAGGAAAGAATGCAGAACGTGACAAAATAATACAACGATCACAAATGTATGAAACAACCTCACTAAAGGAGATGGGGAGAAAAGGTGCTGTTCTAAGTAACTGGTAATAAGTAGCATCTGTAAAACTAAAGGCAAAACAAACTGTACATCAGCACTGTACTCTAGTTGATAAAGTTATTTCTTGCAGAGGTACAGGTTAACAATTCTGATACTGGTATATACATATCCTGGAACTGAACAGCTAAGTAAATGGACTGTAGGAGCCAGGTTTCTCACTGTGTAGTGATCTAGGTAAGCAAGGAGAAGAGGCTAGAATGATAGAATGATTTATGAATTCGAGTTGGAGACATTAGTACAAACTCATGTTTAGCTTAACACAGATGCAGATGGTTACATATAGAAATACTTATAGATATACCTGTAGACCTGGGCTAGTAAACATATAATTCCTTGCTCCGTCAACTGAGAGAGCCTAGAAGCAACCACATCCCATTAGAAATGAGCACACTTAGCGCCCAGATCTTGGTTTCTAATACCATTCTCCAACAAAAGGAACCAGGAATTCTTGGAAAAATGGCTGATTTTAGGACCTGGGCAGGAAATACACAAGCTTAGCCTGGAGAATCTTGTAGTGCCAGAGGTAAGAAGGTGCTTAAATGAAACAAACCAAATAAATAAACAAAAAACCCTATAATCATGGAGATATGTCAAAGAACACAGGACCTAATGGAAAGAGCTCCCAATGGCCAAAGCTGGAATAATTTAAGCAAGAAAATAAATAAAGTAGTATTGGATTATAACTCAAAGTATAAAATGAATATCCGTGAATCTATACTGATATAAATAAATTATTGAGTAAGTAAATAAACAAGTGAGCAGGGACACATCTCCGTTGTAGAAGAAGTCCAAACAATTTATGCAGATACCCCACTCCTGAGGTGGAGCATAGCTTCCCATTCCTTGAGTGTGGGCCCCTTCCAAGGAGCACAGTATGGAAAGTGGGGGGAAGGAGGCATTTTACAGTGGGAACATCTGACAAACGTGACCTCAGCTGGGTGATCAGGGTAACATCAACAGTGATAAGTAATGTTAATACTATGTACCATTGATATGATGTGATAAAAATGGCACTTCCTCCCCCAAATGCATAACCCCAGTCTAATCATGAGGAAAACATCAGACAAATCACAACGGAGGGACATTCTACAAAATACTTGAGCAATACTCCTCAAGACTGTCAAGGTCATCAATACAAGAAAAGTCTGAGAAATTGTTACCACCCCAGGAGCCTAAGGAGACATGGCTGCTAGATGTGGGGTCCTGGACGGGATCTTGGGATAGAAAAGGGATGTTAGGAAAAACTAAGGAAATCTGAATAAAGTCTGGTCTTTAATTAATATTAATGTTTGCATATTGATTTATTAATTGTAACAAATGTACCATCCTAATGTAAGATGTTAATAATAGGGGAAACCAGGTGTGGAATATGTGGGAACTCTCTGTACTATTGTTCTGTAAATCCAACACTATTCTAAAATAAGAAGCTTATTTTAAAAAAAGCCAAGAAAAACTATTTATAAAGAATATATCATAAAAGACTTGTATCCAGAAATATGCTAAGAACTCAAACATCAACAACAAGAAAACAAACAACCCAATAAAATGTGGGCAAAAGATTTGAAGAGACATTTTGCTAGGAAGATATATGGATGGCAAATAAGTACATGAAAAGATGCTCAACACCATTAGTCATCAGGGAAATGCAAATTAAAACTACAATGAGATACCACTACACACCTATTAATAGCTAAAATTAAAAAAAAAAAGCAACTGATTTTACTAACTGTTGGCAAGGGTGTGGAGGGATTAAAATTCTCATACACTGTTTAAGGGAATGTAAAATGGTATGATCACTTTGGAAAACAGTGACAGTTTCTTTAAAGTTAAACATATACCTACCATATGATCTAGGCATTCATCTAGTCATTCTAATCATATTTCTCTAAGAGAAAAGCAAACACACACACATATACATAATCTGGAGACAACACAAATGTTTCATTCATCACAAGTGAATGGATAAACCGTGGCAGATCCATAAAATGGAATACTATGCAGGAATAAAAAGGAATAAACTATTGATACTGACAACACCATGGGTGAATCTCAAAACCATTATGCTGAGTGAAAGAATCCAGACCAAAAAAAGAAAAAGAAAAAAAAAAAAAGAATTACATGCTACATGATTCCATTTATATAAAACTCTAGAAAATAGAAGCTAACCTCTAGCAACAGAAAGCAGGTCAGTGGTTGCACTGGGAGTGAGGATGAGAGGCAAGGGGAAGGAGGGATTACAAAAGACAAGGAAGCTCTTATCCTGGTTGTGGCGAGAGCTTCCTAGATGTATACAGATGTCACAGCTATCAAACTTGACACTTTAAATATGTGCAGTTTATTACATGTCAATTACACCTCTATAAAGAAAAAAGTCTTAAAAGGAAACTAAAAGAGTCCTTCAGTTGAAATTTCTAATTAAAATAATTTATTTAAACATTTTAATTTTAACTAAATAGTATTTGCGTATAGTTAAAAAATTAAATAGCACAGAAGGCATTAAAGTGGAGAGCAACTACTCTCTGTTCTGTCTGGGGTCCTGCTCCCCAGGGAAAATTTTTAACCTTCTTTATTTTTTAGATATTCTAGTGATGGTCTCCTTATCTCTACTTTTTATACTGTTATTTTAAAGATTTTGTTTACTTCTCTTCATTTACTTGACAACTTTAGACAGTAATGATTGATTGCCTTTTAGGATAGAGGAGAATTTGGCTCTCAACCTCCCAGTTCCTCTTGTCATCCCAAATGTGGGTGCACGCCACTGTTCTCAGGCCCTCCACTCCTCACCCCTGCAACATCAAACATCACACATCAGGACCTCCATTTCTTGTTCAGCCCGCTGTAGATGGCATGACTTGATTCTCCACTTTGAAGGTGAGGACATTGAGCCCCATCTCTCTTCTCTCCTTTCCACCTCCCAGCCACTGTGAGCTATTCTTCTGACCTCAAATCATTAACGTTTATCTTTTAGGCTGTAACCTTAGACAAGTCTTCTGTGATTTGCCTAAAAGTTGATCCTTGTTTAAAAAAAAAAAAGCACGGAACCAAAAAAACAGCATTTGACCATGTAAATATTGTTGACTGCAGAACTGAGTGGTGTGTTATGATACAATGTGACTGTGACAGTCAACACTCATCATTCGACAATTCTACAGATGGGAAAATTGAGATCAGAGAGTTCACAGTCTTGTGGAAGGTCACAGAGCTTATGAGTCGTAGCGTTGGAACAATGCTTTTAGTCTCCTGGAACCCAGCTTCCAAACCCTTGGTTAGTCTGGAGGGAGGGAGACCTGAACCAAAGTAGTTGCCATTTGGTTTGCAGTTAGAAATTGGAGTGAGATAGACAACCTACGCGGGTAGAAGTATCATTAATTAAGAACAGAGCACTAACAGACAATCTGAATAGGCCTGTATCCATTGAATAAATTGAATCAATAATTAATAATCTTTCAAAACAGAAAGCACCAGGCCCAGAGGGGTTCACTGGTGAACTGGTGAATTTTACCAAATATTTAAGGAAGAAATTATACCAATTCTCTATAATCTCTTCCAGAAGACAGGAGATGAGGGAATACTTTTTAACTCATTCTATGAGACCAGCATTATCCAAATACTGAAACCCGAAAAAGACATTACAAGAAAAGAAAACTACAGACTAATATTTCTCACGAACATAGATGCAAAAATCCTCAACAAAATATTAGCAAATCAAATCCAACAATGTATAAAAAGAGTTGCACACCATAACCAAGTGGGGTTTATCTCAGGTATGCAAGGCTGGTTAGATTGAAAATCAATTAATGTAATCCATCACATCAATAGGCTAAAGAAGAAAAATCACATGATTGCATCAACAGGTACAGAAAATTCAACACCCATTCATGATAAAAACTCTCAGTAAATTAGGAATAGAGGAGAACTTCCTCAACTTGATATAGAATATCAATGAGAAACCTATAGCTAACCTCATACATAATGAGGAGAAACTTGAAGCTTTCCCGCCAAGATCAGGAATAAGGCAAGGATGCCCCTCTCGCCACTGCTTTTCAACATTGCACTGGAAGTTCTAGCTAATGCAGTAAGACAAGAGAAGGAAATAAAAGGTATCGAGGAGGAAGAAATCAAGCTGTCTTTGTTCATAGATGACATGATTTTCTATAAGGAAAATCTGAAAGAATCCACAAAACCTCCTAGAACTAAGTAATTATAGCAAGGTTGCAGGATACAAGGCTAATATCCAAAAGGCAATTCCTTTCCTATATACCAGCAATGAACAAGTGGAATTTGAAATTAAAACACATTATCATCCCCCAAAATGAAATACTTAGATATAAATCTAACAAAATATGTACAAGTTCTATATGAGGAAAATTACAAAACTCTGATGAAAGATATCAAAGAAGAACTAAACATATGGAGAGATATTCCATGTTCATGGATAGGAAGACAATTTCGTCAAGTTCTCAATTCTTCCCAACTTCATCTATAGATTCAATGAAATCCTAATCAATATACCAGCAAATTGCTTTGTGGATATCAACAAACTGATTATAAAATTTATATGGAGAGGCAAAAGACCCAAAATAGCCAACTCAATATTGAAGAAGAAAAAGAAAGTCAGAAGACTGATAATACCCAACGTCAAGACTTACTATAAGGTTACAGTAATCAAAACAGTGTGGTATGGATGAGAGAACAGACAAACAGATCAAAGCACAGATAGAGAGCCCAGAAACAGACCCACATAAATTCAGTCAATTGACCTTTCACAAAGGAGCAAAGGCAATACCATGGAGAAAAGATAGTTTTTTCAACAAATGGTGTTGGAACAACTGGGCATCCACACGCAAAAATATGAATCTAGGCAGACTTTACACTCTTCACAAAAAATTAACTTAAAATGGATCATAGACTTAAAAGTAAAATGCAAAACTATAAAACTCCCAGAAGATAACAAGAGAAAACCTAACTGACCTTGGGTATGGCAATGACTTTTTAGATGTAACAGCAAAGTCACAATCTGAGAAAGAAATCATTGATAAGCTGGACTCCATTAAAATTAAAAACTTCTGCTCTGTAAAAAGGAAACGTCAAGAGATTCAGAAGACAAGTCACTGACTGGGAGAAAATATTGGCAAAAGACATATCTGAGAAAGGACTGTTACCCAAAATATACAAAAACCTCTTAAAACTCAACAATAAGAAAACTAACAACCTGATTAAAAAATGGGCAAAAGACCTGAACAGACACCTCACCAAAGAAGACATACAGATGGTAAGTAAGCATAGGAAAAGATGTTCAACATCATATGTCATGAGGGAATTGTAAGTGAAAACAACAGCGAGATACCACTACATACCTATTAGAATGGCCAAAATCCAAAACACTGATACATCAGTTGGTGGCAAGGACGTGGAGCAAGGGGAACTCTCATTCATTGCTGGTGGGAATGCAAAATGGTACAGTCACGTTGGAAGACAGTTTGGCAGTTTCTTACAAAGCTAACCATACTCTTATCATACGATCCAGCAACTGTGCTCTCTGGTATTTATCCAAATGAATTGAAAACTTATATCCGCACAAAAACCTGCACATGGATGTTACAGCAGCTTTGATCATAATTGTCAAAAACTTGGAAACAACCAAGATGTCCTTCAATAGGTGAACTGACAAACTGTGGTACATCCAGACAATGGAGTGTCACTCAGCACAAAAAAGAAATGGGCTGTCAAGCCATGAAAAGATGTGGAGGAAACTTAAATGCAGATTACCAAGTGAAAGAAGCCAATCTGAAAAGGCTACATTCTGTATGATTCCAATTATATGACATTCTGGAAAAGGCAAAATTATACAGACAGGAGAAGGATGAGTGGTTGCCTGGGGTTGGGGGAAGGAGGGGTCAACAGGAGGAGCACAGAGGATTTTTAGGGCACAGAAATGGTTCTGTATGATGCTACAATGATGGATACAGGTCATCACACATTTGCCCAAAACCATAGTGTGTACAATGTTAAAAATGAACTCTCCTGTAACGATGGACCTCAGGTGATAATCATGTGTCAGTGTGGTTCATCAGCTGTAGCAAATGTACCCCTGTGGTGAGGGGTGCAGGCGGTGGGGGAGGACATGCGCTGGGGAGACAGAGGGTATATGGGAACTCTCAGTCCTTTCCACTCAATTTTTCTGTGGACCTAAAACTGCTCTAAAAAAATAGTTTATAAATTAAAAAAAAAAAACAGCACTGAGGGAGGAACTTTTGTTATTATTGTTTTGTTTCTGAAAGGGCAGTGCAGACGAAGAGCCAATTCTTGTTGCATTTTGAGCATTTTGTGGCATTTGTTGAATGTGAGGTGTTGGTAGAACACATAAAAGACAGTATTTACAGGCATGGGGCCTAGGAGAGAGGTGGTGCTGAGGTAACAACAGACGTGGGAGCCATTTAGAGTGGGGATGGGGGCCACAGTGTGGCAGTCGGCCCGTGAGCCAGGAAGACGGTATGGCCATGGCCAAGAGAGAGGAAAAGGCCAAGAAGGGGACTCAGAAGGTCTGGCCTCGGGGCACTAGGCAGAGGAGCCAGAGGAGAAATAGCGGCGTCCTCATGGCTCAGGGAGCAACGATGAGGCCTTCAGGGCAGGCGCCGGGAGGCTGGGAGGGTGAGGGTGGGGGGCCACCACGGCATCCCACAAGGAGGGAGGCCAGCGGGGGTGGGAGAGGGGTGAGGGGCTGGAGGAGTGCAAGGAGCTGTTGGTTGAGGGTGGGAGGGAGGAGGCAGTGAGCTTCTTTCTCTCAGAATCCGGACTTAGACAGGGATGGTGAGAGGACAGAGGTTTGAGAGGGTGGCCGGGCTCAGAGAAGGTGTTTATAGGATGAGGGGAGTGGCAGCGTGTTTATAGACTGAGGGGACAGAGTTCCTCCAAGGGAATCCAGAGCACAGGTGGAGGAGTAAGGGACTTTTTCATGGCTTGTTTCCATTTATTGTAGAAAAAGTACTACACCAGCCAAAAAAAAAAAATCTTTTTTGACATCCATAATTCCACCATTTCACCTCTCAACTTGCTCAGCGATTTCATTTTCTCCTGATGTCAGGAAGTTTTTCCTGGCAGAGAGAGGAAGTGAATTCAAGCAGGTCCTGTCCCAAGACCCCAGCCTTCCCAGAGAGGAGTGGACGAGGGGGCTGGGTGGGGGCGAGGGGGCTGGGCGCTGAGGACTCACAGCACCCTCGAGGGGATTTAACATCGAATCCAGCAGAAATGACTAAAAACACTGCCCCTCTCCCGGCTCCCTCCCCGGCCCCTGGCCGCTGCCCGGCCCTCTCCTCCTTCCCCGGCCCACCCCGCCCAGGGCACCCAGCCCCGATCCCGCGTGGAGGGGGCGGGGAGGGCCGCCGCGCGAGTGGGGGAGGCGGGCCGGTAATTGAATCCAGGGGCCTCGAGACAGAGGCCAATGGTTTTTCCCGGCCTAATTAGAGGGATTTTTTTTTTTTTTTAAACCCAGGAAACAAATCCATATGGTCTCCGATTCGTTTCTCAGGCTCTTTACCCTCCTGAAGTCGTAAATGTCGTGGGCTTTTTAGCACCGGAGGATTGGGAGGGGGGAGGGTCCGGAGGCTTAGGTTTCTCTGCTGGAGCCGGGTCCAGGATCTGGGGCTTCCAGCGCCAGGGTCCTGCCCCCCCCCCACGCCCCCCACCCGCGCAGCCCCCTCGGCTCCCTCTGCTAGTCCTGGCAGGCGGCCTCTGCCCCCACCCACGCCAGCCCCCTTCTCCCCTAGGCCTTTCCTCCGGCCAAAAACTCTCCCCCCAACCCAGCCCTTCTGCCTGCCTGCCCCGTCCATACATATCGCCTTCATCTGCCTGTCCCAATCCCCTGCAGATGCCCCCTGCTCTTTATCCCTCTGCCATCCTCCAATGTGACCCGTTTCCACCATCAGACTGGGAGTTGACCAGAGAGACAAGAATCATGCTTTGCCATCCCTCTGGGTGCTTCTTAAGCTTGCTCCAAGCAACTGTTTTCTGCTCAAAATAGCAGAAGACACCCCCAGCTTAGACTTAAGTCAGGCAGAAGGGAGAGTGCAGAGCTTTGTTATTTATACAGGGAAGGCTCAGAGTTCGAGAAAAACTGGCAGCTGGGAGCCAGACCCCTGAGCCGCCTTCCAGCAGCATCACTGGCTGGCTCACTGCCCCCAAGGGCCTTGGATCCTCCCCCATAGAACCAAGGCAGCAAGGGACGGTGAGAGCGAAGGCTGCGCCCTAAAACCTGGAGAGAGGCTCCTCTGGTCAGGGCCCGGTGACCCTGCTCAGGGCCTTCGAAGCTCGGAGGTCACTTTGGGAGACCTGGGAGTGCATGGGGGTGGGGAGGAAGGAGCCTGCTTTCTGCTGCTGACTCTTCCAGAACTTGCTGAGCTTTGGCAGTTTGTTTGCAGAGAATATCTTGCCCTTGTGACCCACGCCCCCAAGGGGGTTGTGAGAAGAGACAAGGGTATTTGGAGGCTCAAGGTCTCAAATGGGTTCCCATCACTGCTGTGCATCCATGGTGTGATCCTGCAGAAGTCACTATGCCTGAGCCTCAATTTCCTCACCTGTACAAGGGGGTGATCGTACTAATAGTTGCTCATGAGGTACAGCGCTGGGTTTGGGGATTAATTAGTAAGAGCCTTTTCCTAGTTTTCAAGGAGCTTACAGTTCAGGTGAAACGAAGAAGGGACTTTACTAAAAATCTAAAAGGGTTTAGAGGGGGAGCGGCCAGAGGACAGCAGCCCAGAAGGCAGACACTGACGCACTGGTCTCCAGGCTTGTGTCGGCTGCAGCCAGGCTCAGCGATCGATCGTCCCTGACTTTACTTCCCTCCAGCCCACAACCTTCCTCCAGCTCCTGCCTGCAGGCCCAGGCTATGTCTGTCTTGCAAATTGGTGTCTGTGGGTGGCTTCTCCTTCTCCACATCCTCAGCTAAGAAGGGGGGAAGGCACGAGCTGCTGGTCTGGCTGGGTCCAGAGGGACAATGGTGAATGGCTTTTGCCAAACCATGTCAAGCTGGATTAAGTCACAGGGCTGGCCCTGGTTAGTGTGCTCCTCTCTCTCTGCTCTCCAGCTCTCTTTCTCGTTCTATCCGGGGACCATTCAGACTCTCCTTGAACGGCAATGTCCTCGATGCATGGTGTGAAGGCTCCGTGTGCAAGTGGGTCCAAGCAGGTTGGAGGGAGACGGGCTGGACTTGCTCCAGGAAGAGGAACGCAATCAGCATTTCACGGGCTTTTGAGCACCTACTGTGCACAGGGTGCTGGAGGTGGGGGGCACAGTGGGGATGGGGAGGGTTGCAGAGATGAATCAGCTTACAATTTAACAAAGATTTAATGAAGATATAACTTTAATCAAAGATATAAAGCAAGGACCCAAAATGGAGTAGAGTCCTTTCTATGCATAGTGCTGAGGAAATCCCAGAGGCCATACGTGAGGGAGATCCAGGAGGGCTTCTGGGAGGAGCCGGGAAAGGGACGTGGCTGCAGCTAGGGTGGGGAGAGGGCCCCCCAGGTAGCAGGTGCAGCAATACAGGCCCCAAATGGGAAGTCTGGGCCGTATTCAGGGAACACAAGTCACCCAGTCTGTCCGCAGGGTGGGACATAGTTTGGAAGGGCAGGGTGGGGTTCCTGTGGGGCCTCTAATGCCAGGGTGGGGGTGATGATGACCCAAATAGCCACTCTGACCCAGGGTTGTGCTAGATCTAGCCTGTTAACTTTAAGTTTTACAGCTAATCTCCAAGGTAGCTGCTATTTATTCCCATTTTACAGCTGAGAAACAAAGGCTCAGCCAGGATATGTGACTACCTTGCGCCAAATCCCAGAGCCAGTAAGTGGCAAGGCTGGGGTTTGAACCCAGGACTGTGTGACTCTCACCTTTACATTCTTTCCACTTGTGTCCCTTGGGTGATGGAGCCAAAATAACCAGAGCAAGGATGGGTAGAGTGTTCTGGCAGGGCCTTGGAGCCTTCATTTCAGGGACCCAGCAGAGCCCAGGGTAGGGGGGTGGTGTCTTGAAACAGCAGACTTGTCTGAGTCCCACACTGAGGTCTCAGGCCCTGAGGAATCTCTTGGACTGGCAGAGTGGTGGGTGATTGGGGATGGGCAGAGGGGTCCAGGCAGAGGACCCCCAAGGTGGGACTCGGGGTGCAGTGTGGCCATGCTGGTCTTCTGCTCCTTCTACCAGGTCTGGCCTGTGTGGCTCTGTGCCAGGCTCCTGGTGGCGCCTGAGTGGGGGGCTGGGAACAGAGGGGAGGGGATGCTGGCAGCATCAAGGTTAAGACAGCAGGCTCTGAACTGGGATTCCCTTTCTTCTTCCCCTAGTGGGCTCCAGCTGTCCCTGCCACTCTCTGTGGGAGGGGGCAGGCGGTTCTGGAAGGGGAATGAGACTTTGGAAATATTTGAGTGGGGTCAGCTTATCTTCACCCTCCATCCCCCTGTCTGAATTCCAGCCCCATCTCCAGCCTTGCTGCCTCCCCAGACCAACCCCTTGCGCCTGCCCTTCATCCTTACCCACCCCCAGCACAACCGCCTCCACCCGCAGCCCAGCCCGTTGGCAGCAGTCAGCCTAGCATGGGGAAAGAACAGGAAATGAGGGCGCAGGGGGCAGACATAGCTCCCAGGTTGGCTCTGCCACTTACCATCACGTGGCCTTGGGCAAATCTCTGCGTTTCCGTTGTCTCATCTATAAAGTGGGTCCAATAATACCTCTCCGCCAGGATTAATGAGATGATCACATGAAATTACGGCTGTGAAAGTGCTTTGTAAACTCTAAAATGCTAGACAAATGTCATCTGTTATCATTAAGCAGTGTCTCCAGAGGCCCCGGTTAACAGGCGGCTGTGTTACTTGGTTCAGCCACTTCAGTGGCTCTGGTTAGCCCCTAGTTCCCCAGGGTCCCCAAGGTTCTCCAGGGCCTCTCCCCCACCTAGAGGCCAGAATCGGGGCCTAGAGTCCAAGGAATCAGGCTATGGCTCCCACTGACACCTCCTACCCCTACCCCTGTCCTCACTGCAGGCCTTAGGGACATGTCCCCCCAGGCCTGGACTGCAGCTGCCCCTTTGTCCTCAATGGAGGCTCTCCATCGATGGAGGGTTGCCGGGCGTCGGGGCATCAACTCTGGGTTTGGGTGTGCCTGCGACAGCCTCTATCCTGGTCTGCCAAGCAGACCTCCCTCCTGCCAAGGGAGGCATTGCCATGCTCCCAGATGGGGGAGCCAAGCCCCTGCCCCTGGCACCCAAGCTCCCTCTCTTGTCCCTTGACTAGCCTAGCACCTGGTGGGGGTGGGGCACAGTCTGGCCTGGACTGCAGCCTTCCGTCCCCAGCCCCCACCCCTCACCTGAGTCACTGTTCTGGGTTTGCCTTACCCCAGGGCTTCCAGCAGCCTCCCTGGAGAGGCGTGAGGCAGGCCCCAGCCTGACAGGCATGTGGCTCTCTCTGGGCACGTGCCCAGCCCATGTGTTACCCCAGGAAGAGACAGGACTTGCTGCCCAAAGCTGCCCAGGTGGCTTCTGCATGAACCTAATGTGATTCTGGCAGCTTCTTCGGTCCTACCCTGGCTTTCAGCCAATCACTCTCCTGGAAGGGACGGAGTGAGGAGCTCACTCACAGAGCCTAATGGCTGCTTATTAAAGTCTCAAAGAGGTGACATTTTGACATGGGATCTAGGTCGTGGTTCTCCTGGCAGAATCCAATCCCATTTAGATTTCAGACAATCTCCCTTTTTGTTCTAACTGCACTTTGCGTTCTTGGAGAATAAGGCACTGGTTCTCGCTAATTAATCCTGCATCAGTGGCAGGGAGATGGATGTGAGGGGGCTGAAGAATGGGTGGGGAGTAGAGGGCAAGACGGTTGGGGCAGGGGGACCCTGAGGACCAGGCTGACCTCCTTCCGCTGGCCTGGACCCTTGAGGCTGTGGAATGTCACACAGAGGAGCAAGGCTGGTGGAACCAGACTGCGGAGCTTTCCAAGGGGAGAAAGATGACTCAAGGTAGCCGGTTGTGAACCTCAAGGCTCCTGACCACGATGCTCACATCCTGCCTCCGCCCCCCATCAAAGTCCCTTCTGGTCCCAGGGCAAGCCCTAACTCCTCCCCCTCTCAGCAAAGCTTCTAGAAGAGTTATACAGGGGCTCCACTGTCTCATCTACCTCCCTCTCCTCCCACCACTGCCATCCGTCTCCTGTACTCTCCACGCCTGGATCCAGGGGCTCCTCCCAGCCCTCTCCCTCCCAGGCCTTTCTGCAGTACCTGCATTGGGGATCACCTGCTGCCTCCTCCTGGAAACTTGCTCTTTTCTTAGGCTTCCCTGATGCTGCAAGATCCATGCCTCCCAACTCACTGACCAGCCCCTTCTTGATCATCTCTGCTCCCTCATTTGTCTTGGTCACCTTAGCAGGACCAGTCCAAGGGCTCTCTTTCCCTCTGTCCCACAGGGACTTCCCCCAGTGGCTGGCAGATGATTAAAAACGTTCCACCGTAGCCCTGGAATTTTCCTGCTCCTGACATGTACAACCAAATGCCTCCTGACTTTCTCCGGATGTCCCACAGGCTTCTCAAACTCAACACGGCATTCTTGATCTTCCACTGAAGCCTGCTCCTCTGCCAGGGCTCCCATCTCTATGAGCAGCACCACCATCCCCTCAGCTGCCAGGAGACTGGGAGTCACGTAGACCCCTCTCTGCCTTACTATTTCCCATCTGATCTGGTGCCAAGGCGACTTCGTTTTTTCTTCTTAATATTTCCTGAATTGCTTCCCTCTTTTCCTCCCCACTGCTAGTTCCCGTGCCTAGAGCACCAATCTCCCAGCTGGTCTTCCTGCCTCTCCTTCCAGAACACTCTCCTGTTCAGACAACCTCAGTAGCTCCCCGTTTAGTCCAAATTCCTCAGTGGGGCGTTCGAATCCCTGCTAGACCTGGCCAGATTTTCATCTCCTCCCCATTACTATGGATTCCAGTCAGAGTTAACTCCTCCTGCTCCCCATTCTTGTGCCTTTGCTCCAGTGTTTCCTCTGCCTGAAATATTCTCTCCACCTATTTTCCATCCCCACAATCCAAATCCTGTCCATCCTTCAAGGCTCAGGGCAAGGCCTCCCCGCCAGGACCCTCCCTGGGTCCCTGCAGCTACGAGGATGTCCTCCCTCTTCGGAACCCCAGTGCCTCCTGGACGCTCTTGTACCACGATGGCCGCGTTGTTTCACGAAGATTCTTACTAGAAAGATGCACTTGGGTCTGGGCGCGGAGTCACGCGCAGGTTGCCTGGTGAGGAGGAAGGAGCCCAAGTGTTGATGTGGAATGAGGACTACATTTGTTCTTGGGGGCCCTCTTTTGGAAACTGGATCTCAGTTTCCCGGTCTCGGCCCCCATGCTTCAGGTGGAGCGACATCCCTGCCCCGGGTATGGAGCATGTGACCTCCACCTTAGCCAATCAGTGATCGCCATTCCCCGGGATGGGCCAATCAGAACCCAGGACGCCTGGAGACTCTGGCTGGGATTCTAGGACTGAGGCGCCGTCTTTCCCACTGGCTTGAACTTGAAGCTGTGCAGCCATCTTGCTACCGTAAGGGAAGAGTCTACGGGAGGAAATGGAGGCAAGAGATGGAGAGGGAGACACTGGGTCCTGGGGTGTTGTTTGAGCCTCTCAATCAGCCTGTGTCTAGAGCCTACCCCTGGGCCTTTCACTTCGGCCGGACAGTAAATTCCCGTAAACCAGCCTGGGTTGGGTTTTCTCACTCTTGCACCACAAAGAATCGGAACTGGTTCGCCGGATGAGGGAGGGGAGCTCCCAGGTGGCTGCTTTCTGGGATCTCGACATCATCTTCTGAGAGGTCATGATGTGACCTCTCTTGGCTCCAAGGTTGACGGGTGGAAGCCTGGCTGCTCCGTGCCCCTGACCTGCTCATCCCCTGGGGACGGCTGGCATCCCAAGGTGCGTAGGAGTAGGATGAGAACCATCTGGACTGCGGAGTGAAGCCTTAGGCCCTGGGGTAGGGCTGGGCGCCTGGAATGTGGATGCTGAGCCCCAGGCCCAGGCCAGAGAGTGTTGAGGCTTCTCAGGGGGCGTCAGCCTCCAACTGGATGAGGCAGAAGGACCCCAGATTGTATGAGTCACTAGCATATGGGAGGAGATGGGAGCATTCCCAGACTTTTCCCAAGGGAGCAGTCCCAGCCCAGGGAGGAGACCCAATCCCACCTTTCCCTGGAGCCCTTTGGGAATGTTGTTGGAAACAGCTGGAGCAGGGATTGCTGGGAAGGGAGTACAGGGATTGGGAAGTGCCCGGATGCTGTGGGAAGAGGGCAGGACTGAGTGTCCTGGGAGGGATGGAGGGGTGAGAGCTGGAATGCTCTTGAATGTTCTTCCATGACAGAGCCTTAGGGAAATGTTCCTGGCCTCTCCTCTGATGTGGTTGGGGGACGGGAATAGGTAGAACTGGGGTGGAAATGGGACCGTTGTGGAAAATTCGAACTTTCTGTCAGGTCTGGGAGGAACTGCCCTGTGTGTGGGGAGGAGGAGGGCTGCTCAGCGGCTGCCTTGGGAGGAATACTGGGTGCTTGTCTGAAGAAGGGTGTTGCATCAGAGACCTCTAAGGATGTGCACTGAGAACTGGGGGTCTTCGATGGAGCTAGAGGTGATCTGGAGCCTGGGGCGGGGCCCAGGGCAGGCAGACCCCTGAAGGGAGCCTATTCTAGCTGGGAGGAGTCAGCATGAGGGCAGGGTGTTGGGGGCAGTCAGAGAGGAGGGGCAGGAGGCTGAAGGAGTCCTCCTCGCCTCAGCTCTTTGGTACCCAGACGCCTGGGGGTTCAGTCTTGTCCCCTAGCCTTCTGCCCACCAGCTGCCACAAAGCTGGGGAGGAACCTGCTTTGCATTATCAGAGGAGCCACCTCCCCCAGGCATATGGTCGGCAGACCTCACAGCCCGGAGCATCATGGGAAATGTCTTCTCCTGACCCCAGCTCTGGCCCAGCCCCTTCTTCCTGGGGAACACCAGGCTGCAGGCTCAGTGGCCCCCACCATACCCCTCCCCTCTGGATGAAGAGGCCTTTCACATTGTTCCAAGTCTCAGCTCACTTGATCGCACTGGATGGAAGCCGGGAGGCAGGCACTTGGGGAGGGAAGGGGTCCTGATGGGCCGGCAAAGATGAAAGATCTCATGCTCTGGCCCAGAGAGTGAAAGAGACAGAGGCTCCTGAGCCTGAGCGGAGGGGAGAGAGGCCTTGGGGGTGGGGGTGGGAGGGGAGAACCATGGGCCTCAGGACCAAGGAGACTGATGGCACAGGAAGTAGCAAGAGAGCATCTCTATGTCTCCGAATGAGCCCTACTCTGGAGATGTGAATCCCTAGCGGTGAGCTGCCCCCTGTGATAACCACTAGCCACGTGCGGCTGTTGAACACTTGAAATGGGGCTAGTCCAAACTGAGATGTGCTGTAAGAAGGAAAAGCACACTGGATTTCAAAAACTTAGTGGGAAAAAAATGTAACATATTTCATTAATAATTTAAAGATAGTGATTCTATGTTGAAATAATACTTTGGATATATTGGGCTAAATAAAATAGATTATTAAGTTCATCTCTCCTGCTTCTTTTTACTTTTGTAATGTGGCTACTAAAAAATCAAAAATCACATCTGTCACTGGCGTTATATTTCTGTGGGACCGTGCGGCTTTAGAGCACATTCATTCATTTCTTCAACAAATTTTTATTGGTCGCTAGCTGTAAGCCAGACAGCGTGCTGAGGATTAGAAAGTGAGCAAAACCAGACCCTGTCTCTGGTTTCCTGAAGTTTACAGTAATCAAATAATCACTCAGACGGGTGCCTAATTGCAAAGAGAGATAAGTGGTTTAAAGAAAAGGAGTGGAACATGATGTTCTCTGAACCTGGGATCAAGAAACTTGATTTGTGTTCAGAGTATGGCAAGGGCTTCCCCAAAGAAGCACTGAACTGGGAGTTAATTTGGGAAAGAAGGGGAAAGAGTGTTGCAGAGGGTCAGCATGTGCAAAGTCCCTGTGGCTAGATGGACCATTGAAGGTTGAAGAATTGTAAGAACGCTGATTTGGGGAAGCACAGAGAGTGAGGGAGAGGATGGCTGGAGCAAGGCAGTGAGTCTGGAGGAGTTGGCAGGGCCTCAAACCCTCCGAGGCCACATTAAAGATGGGAAGTGATGAAGCATTTTCATCCTTGAGGGGAATTAAAGAAGGAGGGATGGAGGAGAAACAAAGAGGGTTTCTCCACAATGTGGCAGAGAGAGGACGTGAGAATCTCTGGTACATTGTTTTGAAAGCTCTGCCCCCTACTTCAGAATGCCCTCTTCTCACCATCGCTGTGGCCCCTCCTTCACTTCGGGCCGCCCCCACCCCCACCCTCCACACTTCAGCCAGAGCCTGAACTTCCTCAGTGCAGATCTGTCTGTGTTACTCCCCTGCTGAAACCCCTCGCTGGCTCCCCAGTGTTCTCAGAGTGTCGTCCAGATGCCTTGCGTGTCTCTTCATAAGCTCTTCCCCATCTGGCCCCACTGACCTCGCGCTCACTCTCTGGGATCCAGGCACAGGAGCCTCCCCAGCCCCTGGGCTCTGTTCTCTCTCCTCGGGGCCTTGCTGAGCTGATTCCTCTGCCAGGAGCACTCTCCTCCCCCGGCTTGTTAACTCCACTCATCTTTACAGGCTCAGCTTCCAAGTCCCTTCTCCCACCAATCTTCCCTAACCCCTGGGAGGGGTGCGCCTGGGCTGGGACCCCACTTATCCCTAGCATGGCACTGCACACCACATAGGGCCCGTCTGCTGTCTCCCTCTCAAGAATGCAAGACCACTGAAGGCACGAATTTGTGTCACCCTTATTCCCACAGGCTGCATCTGGCTCTTCCCACCAAATTAGAGGCATTTTCCCCATCAGGATGGGAACTCCCTTAGAACAGGAATTGTGCCTCCCTTATCAGATGAGAGTATCCTGAAGTCTGGGACTGTGTCTCCACATCAGAAGGGAGGCTTCCTCAAGACTGTCTCCCCCATCAGGCTTGGGGTTACCCAAGTACCAGGACCATTTCCCTTACCTACTCTGGATCACCCCCACCACCGCCTTCCTCACAACCCTCACAGACTTGGGGTGGGAGATGGAAGACAGCCTCCCCTCCACCTCATGCCTAACTCCTGGCCGGGGCCCAGCTGGCCCGTCCCAGGGTCCTGAGACCAGGAAGGCTTGTTTGCTGTTCTTTCTGGGAAGAGCAAGCCTCCTGTGACCTTCCCCAGCAATCACAAGCCAGCCCCACCAGAAGACCTGGCCCAGCGACCAGCAGAGGCTAAGCAGCCTGACCAGCTGCCCTGCCAGCCTCAGAGAGGGGCACAGGCCTGGGCCTGGGAACTCTGCAGCTCCAGGAGCTTCCAGGCCTGGGCTAGGCAGAGCTCAAAGCCAAGCTGGCGGGAGCCGGGAGCCGGGGTCAGGACCTGCCAGGGAGAGCCACGAGGGAGGGGCCTGGCTAACTCCAGGCTGGGGCAGCCAGGCTCCCACCAGGCCATCTGGAGCCAGACACTGTGCATGTGCATGTGTGTGGGTGGGGTGTACGTGTCTCCCAGGCCATGTGGGTGGCTGGGAGCTGCAGGGTTGTGACCTGGCCTTCCTAGCAAGCCTCTGACTCCCCTGTGGTCAGCTTTACTTCTGACATGTGGTCAAGTTCACAGCTGGCCGACTTCCTGCATGGCCATTTTCACTTTCCCTGTCCAAGATCTGGGGCAAAGGGCCCCCACTCCTTCCCTATCCCACTTAAATCAACTCCATGGCTACACATGTGAATTTGCTGGATTTCTGTGAAAACTTCCCCATTTTGTGGGAGGGAAAAATAGGACAGGCTCTCAGTGAGTTGGAAACTATACCTGGGTCCCTGACACACACACACAAGCCCCACCAACTCAAACCATGTGTATTTCCAGAAAAATCTCTTTGGACTATTTCTCTTTCTTTGCTATTTAATGTTCATCATTTATGTTTTATGTGTAGGTTTCAGGAGGGCCCAAGAAATGATTACACAGGATGCAAGGGGGAGGCGACAGGGAGTCTGGAGCTCATAGCCCCCAGCTGGGGGGCCAAAAGGGTTCCATCTTGGCCCAAAGGGAGGCAGGAGGGGCCCCAGAACCAAACACATGCTAAAACATACTTGCAACCCCCAGCCCCCTCCCCAGCTGCTGGGGAGGAAAATAAATACACTCAGACTCTGTCCCACTCCCCAGGTGCACAGGTGAGGGGTCAGCAGGTGAGTTTCCTCCTCCCGTCACAGCTTGAGGTCAAAGAAATGCCATGTACATACAGTGTTCCCAGTCCCTTATACAGGGTGGAGAACCCTGGGCAGGGGAGGGGTGGCTGTCAGTACACACGTTCATGCTAAATAGAAGGGGAGCCACACTCATTCCAACATCAAGCAAAACACAACAGGCCAGGGAAGGACCTCAGGAGACCTCCTGGCCCCTTTCTGGCACCAAGCTAGGGAAAAAATAGTCCTCTGTAGGGTCCGCTAAACCTGGGAGAGACCCTCCATGGGCCACACTCTAAGGCCGTCTCTTCTCGCTGCGTTCCCACGCTGGTCCCACTTTTCACTGCAGCCTTCGGGGCCCAGCCAAAGCCGAGCTTGCAGGGAAGGGGTGGATGGGGGCAGCATTCCTCCGTGTGCAGGCCCTTGGAAGACAGACACCAGCTCAAGTCTCAGCAGTCCTTGGCCCACCAAACCTGGGGGCGAGGGAAGACAGCGAGCACAGCATTCCCTTCGATGCTTCTCTGGCAACTGCCCCAGGCAGGATCCGGTCGCAGCCCAGGAGAAAGAACTCCCAGAGAAAAGCAAGGTTCCTCATCTTGCATGCGCGTGTCTGTGAGTCTGTGTGCCGCTGCTGGGGGGTCCTTAGTTCCTGAACCCCCAGGGTTGACTCTAGGGGAAGATGCTGCCTGTGCTCGCTGTGGGTCTGTGCCAGGATGGTGGGCCCCTACAGACTGGGCCACACCACGGATGCCACACTGACATGCCTGAGGGGACAGGCAGAGGGAGGCAGCACCCTCAAACCCCAAACCTGACTAGGGGTCATGATGGATCAAGGAACCAGACCTCGGGCAAAGTGTCCCATCTTCACAGGGGTTGGACAGGCCTAGAAATGGTGGAGGGCAGACAGGATTTGACTTTGAGACATTTCCCAGAGGGTCACCTGGCCCTCCTCTCCCAGTCATTAAGCAAACCTGAGGCCTATGCCCCTCATTCAGAGAGGAGGGGCCAGTCCATATTTGGCCTTCCATTGCTGGGTGGCTTTGGGTAAGTCACTGCCTCTCTTTGGGCCTCACTGTCCTGTATGTAAAACAAAGGGGGTGAACTAGATTTCAAAACCCCCTTCCAGCTCTGACAAGCCTTTGATCCTCTTCATCTTAGGCCAGAGGGGAGGGGTGAGGCTGGCTGAGGGAGGGTGTGGGCCACTCTGATGCCCCCGCGTTCCCCAAGTTCACAGTGCAGAGTCCATGGCTCTGGTTCCTCAGTCTCTCTCTCTGAGTCTCTGGGGCCTTGTCATCGCCCCCAACACCGTCCCTGGTGTCAGCCCCCCAAATATGACACCTGCTAAGGTGGGAGGAGCTGGCCCACTGAGAAGTGTGGGGAGAAGGAGCAGAAAGTCTGAGATGGTGATGAGGCAGGGGTGGGATGGGAAAGGCAGCAGAGGCTCTTTCAGCGCTGGAAAGGGAGTATGATCAGAAGCAATGGGGCCACACGGGAGCAGTGACAGGGCTGTGGTTTAGGGGCCCGGGCTCTGAGGCCCTGCCCAGAGGAGCTCAGCTCTGACGCTGGCCCATAGGGGTTGGCTGGAGCATCAGTCATCGGAATGTGGGGGCAGGGCAGGGGCTCCCGGGTTGGCTCACACCGGGGATGTGGCGGTGGACTCGCTGCACAGGCTCTCGACAATGTCAGCTCGCTGGATGCGGCGCAGGGCGGTCAGGAGGGCATCGAATGTCGCACTGTCCTGGGCGGCCCAGCTGGCAAGCAGGGCGCGGACGGGGCAGGCCTCGTGGGTGAAGGAGTCTATGTGCTCGGGCTGGTAGCCCAGCTCACCCGCCAGGTGCCGCCAGGTGTCCCCTGCGGAGCCATTGAGTAGCTTCTCCACCTCTTCCCTCTTGGCCAGTGGCAGGCTGCTGTAGAGGCCTCCATCTCCCTTGAGGGCTGCCAAGAACCCAGGGGGAGTCAGGTACTGCCCACTGGACCCCCTTTCCCCCCAGTGAGCATGGGTCAGCCCCGAGAAGGGCCAGGGCATTTGTCCTCCCAATCTTGGGAGGCCCCGAGGGCTTAGAGGCAGAGGGTGGCCAAGATGAGGTCCTGGATGTGGGGCAGGGCTGTGCAGGGGCCTGGAGGATGCTGACTCATGTCCCCTCCTCGCCATAGCTCCAGCCTATCCCACCGCCTAACCCTCCTCCCCGCCCCCCAGCCGTCAATCAAAGCAGAAGAGGAGACAGGACTTCTCAGTCCCAGACTCAGCTGCAGCAAGTGTCCTGGAGCTGGGCTACAGGCCACTAATTAGGGTACATAATTACTACTTGTTCCCCAGAAGTCCAGGGCAGGAGGCTAATTGCAGCCACTTTGGGGAGTAATTAGCCCTAGGGGGGACAATTAGTCTGATGAGTCTGGATGCTCCAATTTGTCAAAGCCTCCATTTCCCAAGTCATTCCACTGGAAAGGACCTCTCCTCCCCTCCCTCCCCTTGCCTCTCCCATCCTTCTACACAGAGGCACCTGGAGCCAGCCCCTCTGGCAGTCCTTCCTGCAGTCTAATCTCAATCACTCCTGTTCTCGCTGCCTCAGCCCCCCTGCCCGGCCTTGCTGCTCACCCTGGCCTGCGGCTGTCTGTGTGTGAGGCTGCTGGTCATGCAGGCTCTGGCTGTCCACAGAGATGCCGCTGTCGCTGTGGAGTTTTTCTCCCTCGGGTGGTGGTGTCTGGTTCACGGGTCGGCTGTTGGCTCCTTGCTTGTTCTGCTTGCAGCTGTTCCACCTGGAGCCGGAGGACAGGCCGGGTCTCAGGGGGTGAGGGGCCACATTGGCCATGCGCTAAGGTGTCTGCACTCTGACGTGTGGGGGCCAGAGGGATGGTAGGTCCCGACTATACCACCCCCCCAACCCCAGTACCTGCATCCTTGTTTCACTACATACCTGCCCTGGCCTACCCTGAAAGCGCTCAGGGCCTGGTGCACACAGCAAATGTTCACTAAATGTTCACAGAATGAATGGCGTGTAAATAAATGACTTCCAGGAATTCCACTTTGCCCAGTCTACCTTCTAAAATACTCCCACATGTATACAGCGATTCGTACAAGGATTTCCTCTGCTATTATAAGCAATAAAACTGAACAAAAACCCTATGTCCACCCATAGGAGACAGGGTACATAAATCATGATCCATTCATATTATTGAATGATGGTTACGAATGATCAGATAATCTATACGTCCTGAGGAAAGCTCTCCCGAGGGAGATTAAATGAAAAAGTAAGTTGTAGAATGTGTATGGTGTGATGCTGTTGATGCTTTAAAAAACCCTGCCTGTTTATGAATAACTATAAAAGTTTTATATACACATATTTATAAACGAACAGAAAAGGGCTGGAAAGGATCCATTCCAAACAGAGTCCAATGAGGAAGGGGGTAGGATTTGGCGAGAGAGAAAGGGGCTTTTACTTTTCGCTTTATAAGACGTTGGTCTTGTTTGCATTAAATGGAAAAAGCACTTAAACATTTCAAGTGCTTTCTGAATGTTCTTGCACATCCTGGATTTCTGGATGTGGGTGCCACAGGATCCCAAATGTGACATGGGAAGGAAGAGACACATGCATACACAGGTAACCATGTGGTAAATGGGGCTCAGGAGATGAGCACAGGCAGTGGTAAAGAAAGCTCTGCGCACAGTTGGGGGCTCCGGGAGTCCGGGAGGGGAGCAGCCTGTGAGTGGGGAGGTGCTGGTGCCAGGACAGGACAGGGACAATCCCCTCCCCTACCTATTGCTGACCTGCCACACCCCAGAGTGGGGCAGCTGATGGTAAGTGAGGATGAGCTTGGCTTGGGGTTGCCTTAAAAGAGTGTGTGCATTTTCAGGTCAAGGTCACAGCAGAGCCCACCCTGAGGGCAAAGGTCCCGCCCTCTGTTCCCTGTGCCCCTCTCACCTCTTGAAGGCGATGTAGGCCACAAGGCCCACAACCACAGCGGCCAGGATGGAGCAATAGACGGGGATGAGGTTGTCCGTGGTGCCTCGGGTCACCACGGGCTGAGAGCTGCCCATCACTGTGGTCACCACATCCGCCACCGTGCTGGCTACAAGGTCTTTCTCTGGAGGTCCCTCGGGCTCCTGGGTGCTGGGGGCAGTGCTGTCTGAGCCCTCCGGCGGCGTGGCCCGTGTAATCCAACGGCTGGGGATCTCTGGGAGAAAGAGCTGCAGGAATGAGGGCCCATTCCCCCCCAGCCCCTTCCCCATGTTCTGACCCACTCCCAGGCGTCTCCCTGGGTCCGGTTCCAGGTGCTTGTGCGCCAGCTGTTACACATAGGGGTGAGGGCTGGGACTGCGTGTATGATGTCATGATGGTGGAGAAGAGCAAGGGCCTAAGAATCAGGCCACCCAGGTCCCCTTCGGCTCTGTCACTGACTTGCTGTGTGACTCTGGACCAGTCCCTTCAACTCTCAGGACCTCAATTTCCCCATCTACGAAATGGGGATATTAGGAGAGATGGTGTTTAAGCTCTCTCCCATCTTGGGTATAGCTGTGGCCCTAGAATTCTACTCTACCCCATGGAGGTAAATACACAAAGAAGAGAGGGAGCCCAGGGAGCCTCCAGCTGGAGTCATTCTGGGGAAATGTTGCAACTTATCTGGCTCCAGGTTGCCCCAGTGGCCCCAGTCACCCGTCCTGAGGAGGGACCTGGGTACTCAGGTCTGCACAGAGACGTACCTTCTCCCACACCACTTCCCCGAGAGCTGATACTCAGCCTCCTTTCCAGTCTCTGACGTCCCAGCTCTAGGCTCAGACAGGGAGTGGGGATGCCCAGCTGGCTTTTTTCCCTCCAGCCAGTCCTTGGACAGTGGCTCGCCTCTGTTTCCTGCCCTGCATGTCCCCCACACCATCTGATCTTGCCACCCAGAGAAGACAGTGTCAGGTAGCCCGAACCCGACTTGGACAGGAAGCAGACTGCTGGCAGAGAGAGGGCTTACAAAGCAGGGACTGCCCACGGCCTCAGGGGAGGGAGACTGTGCCTTGCCACCCACCTAGGCCCTCTCATGCCAGCTGGGCACTGCTAGCCTCCCTGGCAGGGGACCCAGCACCTCCTGGCACCAGTGGGTGGTATTTTCCATTCTGCCATCCAGCCAGGAGCAGTACGGGAGGTTGTGGGCTCTGCATGGCCTGGGGGTACCTGTCTGGGCAAAGATGTCTACCCCATCTGTCCTCACTTCCCAGGCCTGGGGCAGGAAGGGAAAGAAGACAGGACATGCCAAAGGGGTGAAGGGGAGGACACTTTGCCCCCCACTTCTGCCTCACCAAGCCCCCAATTTGCCCACCCAATTTGGAGTTGAATCTGCCCACCCGTCTCCTGGGCCTCCTCAGCTCAAGACAAAGATGCTTCAAAGGCCCCCATTTTCAGCACCTTCTGAGGGGTAAGGCCCCCAGATGTGAATCTGGAATCCATCTGGTTTGCATGGGAAGGGGGCTGCCATCTGCTGCCCCAGCCACCCCTCCCCCATCTCAGTCCTGCGGGGGGCCAGGGCGGTGGTGGGGGTGGGCAGCGGCGGAGATACAGTCCTGTGTTTTGGGAGCCCCAGACAAGGCGTTGGACTGGGGAGAGTCTTCTCTTGCCCTGCTAGGGGACTGGGCAAGCTGGAGGGGCAGCCTGAGCCCTGAGGCTGAGATACAGCTCTGCTGGGACAGACCCCAACCCAGAGGCTGAAGGTATAGGGGGGCGGGGTGTCAGGCTACCAGAGATTCAGGAGCAGTGGGGAAGGGCTGAGACAGCAGTAAGGGACAGATCAGGCTGAAGACAGTGCTGTCCAGGGCGCTTTCCCCTCGTCTCGTCTCTCCAATCCCCTCTGATGGGGGGAAGGGGGATGAGATCCAGATGTGGCCATGTCCACTAGCATTCCAACCCACTAAGCCCTTGGTGGGTCCTGACAGCCATTTCCGGAATGGGAGCTGTCAGATGTGGGGATGAAAGGAGGGACCAGGTTACTCCTCCTAAACCCAAATTTCACTGGGGGCCAGGGCGGGTTGGTCTGTCCCAAGGGTGGGTGAGTCACCATGTTGACACCTGAAATGTATATGGAAGAAAGTACCAAGCACTGGAGGGGAGGGGAGCCACCAAAGGCCAATCAAATTCCATTTCCTGAAATGTTCCCTCTGCCCCTGCTGACATTTAACCCTTCCCAGGCAAGAGTGAAGAGGGGAAGAGGGGCAGGGACCAACACACCCCTCAAGGGTACCCTCCTCCTTCAGGGTGGCTGGAAAAGCGGGGTGGTATCTGGAGGAATCTGCGAACGCCCCAAAAGGCGGAGCGCACCCCTCCCCCAGCCACCACCTCTCGTTGCTCTAACCGTGCCCCGATTAAGTGCCCCCACCAGCTGGTCCAGACTTGCCCCGGGAAACTGAGCTGCCGCCTGTCTGCTGCTAAAACCCCCTCCCTGCTCTGTCCTGCGCCTGACACCACTTGCCTGCCTCCTGGCCCAGGGCAGTCGCCACCGGAACTACCATGTTCTGCGCCCCATTCCTCCCCCCTGACCCCCACTCCCACCCCAATTCAGGAAGCTTCACTCACATACCAGGCCTCAGCCCAGCTTAAGAGCCCTCCCCACCCTGAGCTCCTGGACGTGGAAGGAAGGCGTGGTATCAAACTGGAGGCTCCCCAAGCAGGGGATCTGGCCCCCCATCAGACCAAGGGGTGACTGAGGCCAGAGGCTGCGCTGCCTCCTTCAGAATGGGGGATCTCCTGGTAACTAAGTGCCGAGACCACATCCCTCTCATCAGACTGGGGCAAAGGCTGTTATACGTGGGGCTCCCTGAAGGAGGTGCTGTGTTGCCTGCTGAGTGAGGGCACCCTGAGGGTTGAGTCCCAAAGAGACATAGCTAAATGGATGCCTGGCCTCAGGGTAGTGGTCAGAAAGAAAGGCATTGTCAACCTCTCCCTGCAGTGGATGAGCCCACCCCTCTCCCCCGAGATGGATGTCACCAACCAGAGACCAAAACAGTTCTGCTCTGGCTCCATGGGCTTCCTCCTCACATCCCAGGAGCTGCCCCTCTCCATGCCTGGCTAAGGCAGGCACACCCAGCTCCCATGCACCCTGCCATCCCTGAGAGCCCTCCATGTGCACCCTGCCTCGTCCTTGGGCCCCCAAGCCCCAGGCCTGCCACTTCCCTTCTTCCTCTGCCCCAAAGCCCCCACCCCCATGACCTCCTGGGTCCAACTTCATCCTTGACTAAACTGTAACAGTGACTGTCGACCCCTCCCCCAAATATCACAAGTTGAAGTGGGCCAACCACTTTCTCTAATCCACAACCACCCTGCCAACCAAATAACCAGTGAGGAAACTGAAGTCCAGAGATAGGAGTGGCCTCCCTAACAACACTCAGATGGTAAGTGACAGGGCCCATTCCATCCCAGGTCCCAGAGCCATAAACCACTCTGGACCTAGACAGGCCCCAGAGCCAGAGAGTCCCAACTCCTGAAGGTCCTCAATGCCCTCTCCAGTTGAGAAAGCCTGCCTCGGGATCAAACATGTCCTGCTCTGTGCTCCGGACACCATGGCCACCTTTGAGCTCCTTATCTGCCACCCATCCAATCCCTCGCTGGCAGCCACAGATGAATGAAGCCCTGACAAATGAGTCAGGAGGATGACAGTTTTCCAAACACTTAGCCCAAAGGACATAGTGAAAGAGGTCCTTTGGTGGGAAGGATGGGGAGCCACCTGCTTCCTGAGGTTTCAGGGAGGGCGCCTGCTGGCTGGAGGCCACAGAGCTGCCCTCGGGCCAGGCCTGGCCCTTCTCGACCCCCAGGGGGCGCCGGCCGCTCACCCTCGCACTCGGCGTCGGCCCAGCGCGTGCACTCTCGCAGCTGGCGCTCGGTGTCCTCGCACACGGTGCAGGGCAGGCACGGGTCCACGTGGTTGGCCTCGTCGGAGTACGTGCCGTCGGGGCATTCCTCGCACACGGTGTTCTGCTTGTCCTGGCACGAGAACACGAGGCCCGAGCCCGCCTCGCACACCTGGCACGCCTCGCAGCGGCCCGTCGTCTCGTCCTGGTAGTAGCCATAGGCGCAGCGGCACACCGCGTCGTCGGCCTCCACGCATGGCGCCGACATGCTCTGCAGGCCCACGCACTCGGTGCACGGCTTACATGGCTCTGTGGCGCTCACCACGTCCGAGAACGTCACGCCTGAGGGCAGATGGACGCGCGGGGAAGCCGGAGCCCAGAATTTAGTCGCCTGCCCTTTGGGCACTTGGGATGCAGGCGCTGGAGGCCCTCCCTCCCTCCCCATCCCTCGCCAGGGCGCTGACCCCGTCGTTCAGCCTCGTCCGCTCATTGACACCCACCCTCTTCCCTCGGGTCCCTGATCCCGGGTCTGTGAAAGCTCTTGGCAGCCCCCTAGGAAGGAGGGAGCACTGACCCTGAGGCTTTGCAGGGTAACCCAGCTGATGCCAGCAAATTTCTTGGCGAGTTCCCAGCGCTGTACCCTTGTTCCCAGCATGATTAAGGAATAATCTGAGCATGGTTCCCACCCAGGCTTCGCTGCAGGCCAAACCTGAGCTGTGAGCTGGGGAGTCTCCCGCCTCGCCTGCCCTTCCTGGCCTCTCTTCTCAGGCAGGGGCTCAGGTGTGGCCTGAATAGGAGTGGCTAGGCTTAGCAGAATTTCCCACCCATGGCGCTACCCCTCGAAGCGGAAGGGCTTGGCTCTTGAGGGTGGGGATGGGGCTCCCGGCAAGAAAGTTCAGGTACAGCAGGAAGGATTGAAGCTAGAAAGCAAGACAGACTTGCATATATAGTCCTCTGCCCTTTCAAATGGCATAAAGGCGAGATTTCCAAGCTCATACTTGACTCATACTCTCTTAATTAAGGGATGTGAGCTGCAGAATAAGAGGAGGGATGCCAGGGGATGCCAGGCTCCTCTCCTCCTGCAAGGAGGGGGAAGGCACAGCGCCAGATCTGCTTCACCCCTTCCAGGCCAGGATGGAGAACTTTGTGCCAACCTGAATCCAAGAGGATGGATACTTGCTCCGCCGGCAGGAAGAGCACGGAGTTAGGAACCCGAGAACCAGGGAAGGAGGGATTGCTCAGAATGTGGAAGCAGAAGTAGAGGGACTAGGATCCTATCGAAGGGAAATTGAGGTCTGCTGTGGGGTCTGACCTCAACCTTTTCCAAAGGCATCAAGAGGTAAGATGGAGCACAGGATCATTATCTGGGGCAGGGTGAGGGGTAGGGGGAGGATGGGAAAACAAAGAAGGAAAAACCAGAGGGAAGTGAACAGGGTAGAAACGGAAGGGGAAGAGACGAAAAGACAGTTCTGGCGGAGGGACCTCTGTCTCTTCCTAGGGACCAGGCAGATTTGGATTCAAAACCTGCTTCCATCGTTTATTAGCTGTGTGACTCTGGGTATTTTACTTAACCTCTCTGAGCTTTTTTCTTTCTCTGTAAAATAGGGAATAATATCTCCACTCACAGGGTTGTGCTGGGGAATAAATGAAATTTCACCGTAAAGCACTTGACACACAGCAGGGATCCTATAAAGGCGGCCCCATGGGGTGGGCATTGATAAGTGTGGTGAACTTCAGTAGCAGGGGTATGGTCAGACAGCAGAAAGGACTTCCAAACATAAATGGCCAAGGCAGGATGTCCAATTTATCCGAACAGGAGGTTCCTGTCTGATTGGCATGTGGCAGGGGGTGGGTCTAGTCACACTGCGGGAAGGGGAGGGCCTTGCCTATGGGAAAATACAGAAAATTAGCAGAAAACTCCTGGGAGAGTGTTTTAGGGGGTGGGGAAAATGTGGTCTTTTTTGGCAGAGAATGAAGGCAGGAGTTTAATGGGTTTCCTTGTGGAAACGTTTTGAGGATAGAGGGAAAGTCCACTGGGGTCTCCATCCCATAAAGTGGGCTTGTAAAGGCAGCCTGTTAACGCAGCTGGGGGCAGGGGAGGGGGAGGGAGGGAAAGGGAGGGGACCGAGGGAGGAAAGGGGAGGGAGGATTCCTGCCACCACCTCCCAGTGGGTCTCTGCTCCTCTCTCCCTTCCCCTCCCCTCCCCTCCCCCAGAGACGCCAGAGCCTGCCTAGACTCCTGTCCCCTTCCCAGTGCTTGGACAGAGGGAGTGGGGTCCCATCCGGAGACCTAGGGTCCAGGGAGGAGAGGCCTTGGGCAGGAGTCTAGGAGATGAAAGAGACAGACTTGGGAGGTTGCAGGGTAGCTGACCGTTGGCCATCCGTGCCCTAGGATCAAAGCCCTGTTAGGCCAGGGCCAGGACAGGTGGTCAGATGGCAAGGTGGCAAAGGCATTACAGGATGTCCAGCTTCTCCATTCAGGCCCAGGCATCCTTCTGCTGGAGGATGGAGTTACAGGATCCACAAGCACAGAGACAGGAAAACAGTGTGCTTGGGGACACCAAGGAGTTGAGGTTGCCTGATGGATAGATAAGCTCTGTGTGTGCATGCTTGTGGGGAGGGAGGGGGGAGGGTGAGGGGGTGGGGGGAGGCAGCCAGAGGTAAGATTAGGCTGGCAGGTGGGTTCACAGTTCTCAGTTCCTTGTACCCTTTTTCCTAGCATGATTAAAGAATAATCTGAGTATGGTTTCCACCGGTCCTCCGGGTGGCATTGAGTGCCAGGTAGAAGCCAGGATCAGACTGTAGGCAGAGTCGGGGAGGGGGGAAAGGGCACTGAGTCCTGAAGGCAGCAGCTGAGGCTGGGAGCATCCAGCAGAGATGAGACTCTTGACTCAAAAGCACACAGAATTCAGACCCCAGATACCTTATCCCTCTGCCTCTCTCATCCAGCAGCCCTGGAAGACAGGGTTCTCTCTCCTCCCCAAGGAAATCCTAGGTAGGAATGGCCACAGCGCCCCTTGCCCCTCCCCACCTGACACGGCCCCACAGTAAGGACATCCTCATAGGGCTCCAACCCCCATCCCTGCTGCCTTGGGAAGGTTCTGCTTCCTTGGTCAGAGCCCGAGAACAGTTGGCCTGGGGGGAGGGGTAGCCACACCCTCCCAGGATCCCACAAGGTCAGTCTCCAGGGCAGCCAGGATTTGATCCTCCTCCCCTCCCCACAAACACACTGAGGGTAAGTGGCAGCCATTGATTTTGCAGCGCAGATGATATTTTTAGCTGGTCTTAGCATCAGCTACTCCTCCCCACCTGGCCATACTCTTCTACCAGGCTTCTCTGCTTGGGGGCTGGAATGGCCCCCCCTGGGGATGCCCCACAGGTCACCCTCCTCCTTCTGCATCCATCCCTCACCCACTCTCAGCTTCCCCTCTCTGACTCCTATACTGGGTCAGACCCACTTCTGGTACCCATACAGTGGTGGGCAGGAGACCCTGCCAGGAGGCGGAGCACTTGTGAGGCCTCCACTGGGCATGCTCCTCCCTAGCCCCCGACTCTCCCCCCCCCCACCTCCCATCCTGTACTCACTGTCCAGGCAGGGTTCACACACAGTCTGGTTGGCTCCGCAAGGCTGGGCCACACCCTCGCCCAGGTTGCAGGCTTTGCAGCACTCGCCGCTGTGGGTGTACAGGTCTGTGGGGCACACCTCCTTGGCACCTCCCAGCAGGCACACCTGGGTGGGGGAGATCAGAAAGTAAGGCTGGCAAGAGAAAGGAAAGGGGGAGTCTTCTGAGGGAGCAAACACCCCCTTCTAAAGCCTTCTGTTGGAACCACCTGGGCCAGGATGAGCTCACCAGGGAGGCATCAGGCACATTAAAGCTGGAGGGGGAGAGAGGCAGTGAGGGGCAGTGCGCTCCTGCAGGCTGTTGGGGGTGTGAGGTCAGACCGTCAGAGCCTGACCTTCTGCAAAGTTCATCTTGGGGTTATAACAACTCCTGGAATCCCAAGGATACACCACATGGGGAAGGCGGCCTCAGGCCCCAGCAGAGGGCCTTCGGGCAGGGACCATGTCATGAACAGTAGGACAGGTTGCAGCTCGCACAGGGCTCCCAGCCAAAGGGGTGACTAGAAGCTGAAATCTAGGCCAAACGCCACTTGCTAAGCTGCACACCTGCATCTACCTAGAGGAGAGCCTTTTTCTAATAAAGGCTAGCAGGGCCCTACTCCACGTCCTTAATTCTACCATTCCACATATTAAATATCAAATGGGAGGTGTCTGAACCCAAGAACAGAAGGCGGAGGGGTGGGGACGTGGGTTCAAATCCTGACTCTGCACTGGGAGTTCTGACCTACTCTGCTCTCCTCTCTGAGTCTTCATCTCTCCGCACACAGAGAGCTGGAGACAGCTCAGCGCCAGGGCAAAGGAGCAGCCAATCGGCAAGAGTCTGGCGCCACGACGGGAGGGAGGGAGGCCTGTTATCAATGAGAGAGTGGCTGCTCTCACCACCCAGCAGCCCCACTCCATCAGGATTTACATTCCAGCCACCAGCCCTGCCCTCTCCCTGCCCCCCATGCAGCCGGTGGGAACAGTGCTGAAACCGGGAGAAAGGGGAGGCAGATTCCTGCCGCCAAGGCATCTTTGCTCATGGATGGAACGATTTAGCACCAGATTCCCTAGAGGGAGGGGCTGCTGGCAGCTTGCTTTATATTCCTGTTCCTTAAAAAAAATTCTTCATGTCTAATAAAACTCCAAAGCCTGTTTCCCTGGCCCCAGACCATGCACTCCCATTTGATGCTAAGAGGAAGTATGGGCTCTGGGGGTCGTGGGAGCAGAGGGGAGCATTAAGGGTCATTCTGGGCACTCCTCTGCTTCCACGTTGGCCAGCTGATGGGTTTGGTGGAAGCAAGGGATGGACAGATTGGATGGGTCTAGGCGGCAGCCTGTGGTCTTCAAGAAACCAGCACAGAGGGTACAGGCAGCATAGGAGGGGGAAGCTTGAGTGTTGCCACCATCTCCTCCCAGGTGTCAGGAACACACAGTGCTGGGAACATCTGCAGACCAGGAGCCTGGGACGGCGGGGGTGGGGGTGGGGTATCCCAGATGCAGGCTTTCCCCTAGGAGATAATCGAGATGCCAGAAGGGCCTGTTCGGGTTTCTTTTCATCCTTTAGGCCTCTGCTGAAGTGTCGCTTCCTCAAGGAAGTGGTCCTGTGGTCCCCACCCCTCCTAGATCAGGCGGGGTTGCCCCATGACATGTTCTCCTTGGTCACTGTTCTGGTCTGACACTTTACAGGGTCACCCACTAGATTGTCAGCTCCCAGAGGGCGGGACTGTGGTAGCCCCAGTGCCTGGCACATAGCAGGGATGCTACGTATATATTTATGGAATTTAAGAACATGAAAATACAATATGACTTTAATTAACTAGAACTCTGCGGGAATGACGTTTGGAGAGTTGACTTTCCTGAGAGTAAAGCATTTGCTGCCCTAATCACCTAATGTTTTTCTTTTCCTTTTCTTTCTTTCTTTCTTTTTTTTTTTTTGGTGAGGAAGATTGTCCCTGAGCTAACATCTATGCCAATCTTCCTCTGTTTTGTATGTGGGACACCACTGCCACGGCATAGCTTGACAGGCAATGTGTAGGTTTCCCCGGGGGATTGGGCCATGAACCCTGGGCTAGAGTGCACAAACTTAACCACTACGCCACCAGGCTGGCCCCAATGTTTTTTATTTTAACCACAGTGGCTGCACCCTTCTCTGACTCTGGAACATACCTTCATGGTTTCCCCAGGACTCAGGGACTCAGTATTCACACCAGCGATTATTTTGGGTTGCAATGCAATGAAACCCTTGTGTTCTTTACCCAGATTACACACATTTATGTCTCGTGGCTTCTCCTGTCAGCTTTTTAGTTTTTCTGTCTCCTCCCTTCCTGTCAAGGTATCAGCTGTCAATTCTTGCTGCTCTCGAGTATGACCTGAGCAGCCCCTCCCCCGCCATTCTAATTCACTATGTCTAAATGAATCTTTAGCAACTATGTAACCAGACTTGGTAGGAAAGTGTATAAAGTGAGTGTAAGTGGGATTTGAACCAGGAGGGGGCAATTCTTTGAGTAAAAAGCATGAGCTCTACTGCCTTCCTCCTCAGCTGCCTCCATCACTGAATCCTGGCTTGTCACTTAGAGCTGGGTCATCTGGGACAGGCCTTGAATCTCTCTGTGCCTGTGTCTTCATCATTAGGTAATCATGACAGTGCCTGCCTCATAGGCTTGCTGTAAGCATGAAATGAATGAGTAAGGTGTTTATACATTTTGGGATCCCTCTTTTCTCTTTTCCAAGGCCTTTCTTGCTTCCTTTGTGGCTCTTGGCTGTATTCCAATTAGATGAGGTCAGTGGAGACCTGGGCTCCCGGATGGTGGAGGGGGTCTGTCCATGGTAGCGGTGGGTGGTGTGGCAGCCTGGTGCAAGCCCTTCTTCCTCGAAGCCTGCTCTCCTGCTGCAGCCTGTGGTCCTGTCTCTTCTCCCAAGGCTTATGTTTGGAGCCGAGGCCACATAATTTGTAACCATGTATTTCCTGTGCTTGTTTTATGTTTCCTATTTCAAAATATCCCAGATCTGCTACTCAATAATATGTCACTTTGGGTAAATTCTCAATCTCTCTAAGTGTCAGTTTTCCCACCTAAAACATTGAGTTGGTAATATCTACAGCTCAGAGTTGCTGTGAAAATGGGCGAAATTATTTATGCCAATCTGGTGTATAGCAGGGGTTCAATAAACATTAGTTATCAAAGAAGTGTCTTGCCTTATGGAGAATGAGCTGCTGACGCTGGGGGCAGGCGATGGAAGGGCAGAATTTTGCCATCCCCAAATAGAGGAAACCATCTAAGAGTAGGGGGCAGGATAGATACAAAGAGAGATCCACAGGAAGGGTCGGCAGAGGGCATGGGGACCAAAGGAGGGTGGGAAATTGCTCTCTTTAAAGTTAACTAATTCAACACTATTTACTGAGTATTGAACTAAGAGTTTCCAGTGAGACATGGTCCCTGACCCCTGTGGGGAGTCACAATCCCATGAGGGAGAGGAAATGTCACCCCCAAAAGCTGCTCCAGAAGCCAAGATGCTGAAGGGGAAAGACCTGAGGGATCGCTTTCATCCTCTCTCCGACAGATGGGGAAACTAAGGCCCACAGGGGTTGCTCTGTGAAGTGCCCTGATGCGTGGCCCCTGCCACACCCTCTATGGGTCCAAGGCCAGGCAATCTTGAGAAGCAGGGTGGATGACTAGGATTCAACCTATTTGCTCCAAAATGATCAATTTACCAAAATGATAGACACATTTGTCTGAAATTTACATTTATTACATTTATTCATTTCCAATTTGATGGAATGATTTCATCCCATTTTCGAGAATGTTTGCAACCTTTTTTTTTTGCTATTTCAAGGCTTTCAAGAAACTAATTTGGAAATGCCCTTAGATGAATTGACTTTTCAGAATCTTAAAAAAATTTAAAAATTGGACAAAATGGAAAACACGCCAAAATAGGTGAAAGAATTTGTAACTACATGAATGCTTCAACGATGAGTCTTAACCATTCACAACAGCTTCAGCAAAGGGTTCCTCAGGTGAATGGAGCCTTAGCCATTACCACAGTGTTGGAGTTTTCAAATACTAGAGGGTCTTTTGAGGTTGATGCAAACCCCCTGCGGGGGGGGGGGGGACTGGCACATGCCCCCCATCCCTTTAGATAGGCGTTGAGTTTCTGATGGAAGACAAGTGCTAATTACTGAGGATGAAGCCAGCATGGGGGGGGGGGGTCTCTAAGTGGGGGAAGGGGTTCAGTTCCAAATTTATGGTGCCAAGGGCATAGGACACATATCTAATCTCCAGGGTTAGTGGTGGTTCAGGGCCACGTGTCTCTCATAAAATGATGGCTCGGGGGTGGGGTGGGAAGGAGGCTGGCGGTTAGAGGAAAAGAGTAAGCTCCAAGCCACGCATCCTGGGTTCCAACAACGGTGCCACTACTTACTAACTCGGGGAGCCTGGTTTCGTGCCTGAAAGCCTAGGAGGTTCCGCTCCCTCGACTGTAAAACGAGACTAACTAGATTTACTCTGCCGGGACCTTATAAGGATGAGATAGCACAAGAGAAATTACCCAGGGCAGTGCGTGGCACATAGTAGGCCCTCAACAAATTTTATTATTCCCGCCTCCACCCCACCCCCTCGCCGCATCCCTAGGGAAGAATCGAGGCGCGTGAGCGAGACCGGGCTGGTACAGCGGGATGGGGACCCCTTCCTTCCCGGAGACGCCTCCCCCGCCCGGCCGCTCCTCCTCCCATTTGCTGCCCTCGCTGCATCCCTATTAGGCGCATTAGCCAGCCCGGCGGCTCCGGTTACAGACGTCTGAATGACAAAGTGCCTCCATTACCGGCGCAGCCCGCCAGCCGACCCGCCGGGACGCGCTCTGGTTTCAGCACTCTCTCGCCGCGGCCCAGGAAGAAACTCGGACCGCCGCGGTGCGCAGAGGCAGCCCACAGCCAGCAGCCCCGCGGCGAGGCGGAGGCGACAGCCGCGGGGGCTGCAGGCGGCAGAAGCTGCGCGCGGTCCACCTTCTCGAGCCCCCAGGCCCTCCACGCCCAGCTCCCCTCCTTCCACGCCTCTTCTGTACTCGGGCGGCACTCTCTCCAGCCCGGGTCCGGAGCCCACGCCCTCGCCCCTCGCGGATCCACACTACTGGCCGCCCCAGCCTCCCGCCCCCGCCCCTCCCCGACTGAGAAGCATCTCCAACCCGTGGCGTTAGTCAGCAAACGTGCCCACAGTCACTCCCAAATGCCCGGACGAAGCCACAGGTACCGACAGCTCCAGGGAACCGGGGATGGGGCCAGCGCTCGGAGAGGGTCTCTGCTCACCCCAGCCCCCATATTCCACCGCCCTCTTGACTCTGCGGATGGTGTCAAGCCCACCCCCGCCGAGAAACGCAGGTCTTATCCGGAGCTGGGACGCCGGGCTGCCCCTTAAGAGGTACGGGGAGTACTGAGCTGGACTCAGGTGAGGGGCAGTCTGGCTAGGACTCTGGCTCAACTTGCTTGCAGGACTTGGCCAAGTCGCTTAAACTCTCAGACTCTCAGTCTCCTTATCTGTAAAACGGGGATTTGGGGCGCAATGCTCAGATGAGAGATGCAGACGGCAAGGAGAGTGAGGACACCTCCTCCATTGCCAATCCTACGAGGGCACTCCGTTCACGGCCACACACCAGGTCACATCTCCTGAAAATCTGGTCAGAACTACCGCGCGGGCTTAGAAGCTTACGAAGACCCGCGGTCCTTTGCCGAGACAGAGTCCGAGGCGTTCGAGCGCCTCTGACTGGTTCGGTGCCCAGCGTCTTCCACCGAAAGCTGGGCGGAGCGCACGCAGAATCCCCATCGTGGAGCGGAGCGAACCGCCGGCGCGTCGCTCTAGCAGTTTAACTTAATGGGGGCGGGGGGCCGCGCGCGGGCCCAGTTGCGCCCGCAGCTGCGGATGGCACAGCCCTCTCGCCGCAGCGCCCCCTTCGGGCCGCCTCTGCCTGCGCGACCCGAGGCTGCGCGCTGCCGGGACATTCCCCGCCTTTGCGCGTCCCGGCGCTCTGCACCCCCAGATGTGGTGGCGGCCAGACTCAGTCCGATGACGCCCGTTCCATCCCTTCCGGCCCATGGCGCTGCTTCACACAGCGAGAATAAGCGCGTTAGAGGCGCCCGCCAGTCGTGGGGGAACCGGAGAGCGGGTTCGCTCCGACGAAGCGGGCGCTCTCTTCCCAACCTCGGAACCCCTGCCGTAATTCCCGTACTGGGCGAGGCCGCGAGAAAGAGCGCGCGGTAGGCGCGGGGAGCATCCGTGCCTCTGCTCTCCTCGTCCCACTGTCCCTCGAAGGACAGGCGGGTCCCCGATCACTTTAGGGTCCTCTCTCCCTTCTCTGTCCTCTTCCCTTTTGCCTCCATTTCTCTACCTCCCTTGCCTCGTCCTACCCTCCTGAATCCATTTCTACTCTCTCTTCAACTGACCCCAGCTCCTTGAACCTTTTCCTCGCGCGCCCCTCCCCCCTATTGTCTGGCCGGTCCTCATTGTCCGATGCTGGGTCCCCTCTGCCTCCAGTCCCTTCAACCTCCTCCCTCATTGTTCCATCCCCTCGTTCCATTCCCTGCCCCAGCCCCGCTCGCCCCTCACGTCTCCAGTCCCCGTCCCATTTCTCCTCCTTCTCTAGCCTGGGTTCCGTCCCATAACCCTTCAGAGATCAAGATGCTCAGTGGGAAAGTCGCCTCGAGATCCCGGCATTCAAGCGCCCTCTTCTGAGGAACCCAGGCATCCGAGAACCCCAGGACACCCTCCTAAGAGACTCCTCCCAGCTCCTCCACATACACACCCCAGGGTACCGGAGGACCCGCATCCGTGCGCCCCTCTTGCCCGCATCTCTACCCTGGATCTCAGGGTCGCCTCTGCGCTCTGAGAACCCTGACGCTCCTCCGTGTATACTGGTATGGGAGCTCCTCTTCTGCCATCCATCCCCAGCATGTGGGACCTCAACGCTGTGTTCTGTTTTCCCTCGGGGAAACATGAACCCATCGGGGTTCCGGTCCCGGGAAAGGGAGCGGGCTCCCTTCGGGCTAGCACTCACCCCCAAGAGCAGAAGCAGCAGCAGAAGGCGCGGTCCGTCCATGGCGCAGTCGGCGGCACCTGCCCTCATCGCCCGCTTCCCGCGGCAGCGCTCGGCTTCCAGTTCAGTCCGCTCCGCGGACGGATAGGGCTGCGCGGCGCCGCGCTCCTGCGCCCGCCCCCCAGAGCTGGCCGAGGCTCCGCTCGCTCTGGCTGCGGGCGGGAGGGGCTGCGAGAAGCCAGTGCGGCGGCCCCGCCTCCTCCGCGTCCAGCCCGCCCACCCCCGGAACCGCGCCCGCCCGCCCCGCCGACTCAGGGAGGGGAGAGGAGGCGCGGGGAGGGCACGCGGGGAGCCGCGCCCGCGCGCCCTCCTGCCGCTTCTCCGCGCCCTGGCCTTCAGAGCCTCCCCCCAACCCTGCCCCGGTATCCACTGCCCAGCCCGCGCTAATGCGCGTCCGTCCCGGATGCTGTGGGCTCGGGGACCAGGGCGTCCCCACTGCGGTTCCCCGCAGTGTTCACTCTCTTACCCATCTTTTTCTGCCTCTGGCTTTAGCTTCTTCCTCGGTGCCCTACTGCCTACCCAGCCATTATCAGCAAGAATGTCCACTGCCCGCCCTGCCCGTCATCTTCTGGTCCGTACCCCACTCCTACCCCTGCCCCTTCCCAGTGTGGGGGGTTCCCTGTGCAAAGGCCTAGGGAGAGGAAGGGGAGCAGGTGGCTTGACCCCGACGGTGTGCAGCCAGGACGTTCAAGGTAGAGTCCATCCTGACATCATTTGAATTCTCAAAAGATGGGTTTGAAGGGGTCACAGGTGTGTACACAAAACACAACACACACTCTCTCAAGCTCACATATATATGTGCTTATGTACCACATATGCCCACATCATCCTCATGCATTCATGTGGACCCGCACGTTCTATACATGCGTGTGCACCTCCACACTCATGTGCACATGCACACTCATTGCACGTGGTCAAGACATTCAAACATACAAACTCACCTACTTATTCATATGTACAGTCACTTCCACACAAGCCCTCACATGTGTAGTCTCACACAAGTGCACATGCACATTCGTGAACACACACACACTTACACCCATACACAAACACACAGATGTATCCTCAACAATATAGCCTTCACCAGACTGTGAGTGTTTCCATTAGCTCATGAGCTCCCTGCAGGCAGGGACTAGGAGTTCTTATCTGAATACCTGGTACACAGTAGGTGTTCAGTGAAGGTCTGTAGAAGGGAATAAATGGAAAAGTGGTTGGATGGACTCACATCCACGTACCCATCCATGTACTATGTAGGCGTCCCCTGGACCACACTCACTATGCCCTAGAAACCTTGGCAGGTCTGATCATAGGCCTCTCCAATCCACAGAGTGTGGCACCAGTCTTTCGGTGGGAAGTTCCACCACTGCCACCTCGGTGCTCAACCCCTGCCTGTCCCCAGCCATTCCTGGTTCCCAGAGGTGAAGGCCCTGGGGCACAGAGTGGTGGGGAGCAAGCTACAAAGCCCCGCCCTGCACCGTGCTCTTGCCTATGTGTGGACCTCAGTTTCGACTTTGAAACAAGCAGTACTACCCTCCCACATTTCCGGAAGAAGGGAAGGATCAAGTGTACTTGTGAAGAGGGCATGCCGGCATTGGTGGGTGGTTTCCTAGATCAGCTAAAGCTAATTCATTCGTTCACGGGGGGGAGAAAATCTGCCCTGTGAATTTCTTTCTTGTGTAACCAACAAAGTCCAGGGGACAGCCCCAGGAAGGACAGGTAGACGTCACTGTCGTCTCGAACATGAATGTGGATGAGCCACTACCTCCGTGGCTGGCATAAGAGGCCAGGCAGGCAACCCCCCTTCAGACATCCCTGAGGGTTCCCTCCTCCCAGACAGGGACCGCTACACTGTCTCCTCCTCCAGCTGCTTTTATGGCCCTGCCTTTCCTCTCAGCTGAACTCATGGAAGGCAGGAAGGGGCAACATTAGTACTAACAGCAAAATTGAGCTCCTCACTACCAAGGCTATCGACAGTGTGGCATTAATTTAAGTATTCCTGTTACTAATTTATGATCCCGGTTACTATTATTGCCAAGGTTATCCATCTCAACACGATTTAATATGACCCACACTACCATGGCTGGGCCTGGGTTATTAATAATTTCCATGGTCTTGATCATTTAAGCCTTGCTCGAACAATTACAAACAGCAATTGTTACTATTATTAGCAGTATTTCTATGATTAAGCCCGAGCACAAGACCACGAGGTAATGCTGAGTGCTGGCGGGGAGAGAGGCTGCGAAGTGCGTACAGGAAAGAGCACTGAGCCGAGAGTCAGACAGACCTGGCTATAAGTGCCCACCCCACCGCATCCCACGGCTCTTACTCCTGTGTGGTCCTAGGCAGGTGATACCATCTCCCTCAACCTCTGTTTTCTCTTCTGTAAATTAGGGATTTAAAAAAGATCCTAAATTGAACAAGCATGGTGAAGAACAAGTGAGATAACAGTGTTCAGCACAAAGAGAGACTCAGTCTCTCTTATTCATTCAACACCTACTTCCTGAGCACCTACTATGTGCCACATGATATTCTAGGTGCAGGGGATACAGCAGCGTATGATAGCAGCTGCACCCCTGGAGCTGATGTCCTAGTATGTTAGTTAGTTGATGGGGAGGGTTATTTTATAATGTGACACACACACCCAAACCAGCACCACTATGACCACCATCGCCAGGACATCAGCATCACTCCCAGAACCCCCACAGCTCCCACTCCCACAAGCATCCCCATCACCACCGTGACTACCACAGCATCGTCACCACCACAGCATCGTCACCACCGTCGCCATCATCACCATGACAGCCAGGGCCATGGCCACCACCACCACCTGTCTTCCTACGTCCACACAAGCATGATGAGTGCAGGATACTTGGGTCCATCCCCACTCCTTGGAGCGATATCAGAGGCCCTATGGGGCTGCTGCTGCCTGAGCCTACCTCCCTAATGGTCATGGCCCTAAACATGAGTGTCCTTCAAAAATTTCTCCCTGACCCAGCCTCTTTCCCATAATCCTCAGCACTTGCAGCCACAGCTGTGGGATGGGGCATGGGGAGAGGGCCCTTAGGAACTGACCACCGAGTGGGATCAGACAGGCAGCACCAAGAGGGCGGCAGTTTTCATTGGAGAGTCCCCCAGAACCATGTCCCATAACAGAGCTGCACAGATAGAAGGGCCCTCCCCCCACTACTCACACACCAAGGCTTCCTGGACCTAATAGTGACCCCAAGGTAAAAGGGTGGAGACCATCAAGGCAATTCTACCCGGAGCTGGGAGGGGTAGTGGTGGGTCAAACTGTACCTTCAGGAGTAGAAATGGAAGGGGTTTGCCCCTCTATTCATCTCACCACAGCCCCTCGTCCCGCCCCTCCAGGAAGGCAAGCTCCTAACACATACTCCCTGTCCCCCCACTCCATCGGGACCCCTCACCTTGGGCAGAACCCCTCACCTCAGGCAGAACATTGCTCACAGCTCCCTGTTCCTGTCCCCAGCAGTCATCAGCCTGCAGCCCCAACCCGCTTCCAAGCAGAAATGGGAGAGCAGACAATGAGAACTCATGTTTATTGAGACACCCTGTGGGCCAGGAGAGCCGCACAGTTCTCTCCTTCAGTCCCCACTGCAATCCCATGCAGAAGGTGCTGGGATCACCATTTCACAGATGAAGAGACCGAGGCTTGGAGAGGTTAAGTCACTTCCCCAAGGACCCCCGGAAGGTAGCAGAGGTGCCATAAGTGATCACCGTACTACCCAAGGCCGTCCACAGCCACGCTTCACCATTGTCAACCCTCATGTTGCAGTTGCTCCTTCCCTCCATCCCAGCCCCTCCAGCCTTCACCCCAAGGCTGCATGTCAGAGGGACTGCACTCTGCCCTTGGACGCTACGGCTCACACGCCCCCTCCCAACACGCATCTGCAGAATCCAGGCTTGGGGCTGGGGCAGGATGGGCAGAGGTGAGCAGGGGATGACCTCTGCCTTTTGATCCGAGGCGTCATTTCCACTTTCTCTGAATGAGCACTCACTCGTCCTGCTTTGGGGAAATCACCTCCCCTGTTCCCCAGTTCCGATGTCCAACCAGAGAAGGGGTGAAGGGAGATGGGCAAGGAGACAACAAGTTCTGAGGGGGGTGGGGAGGAGGTGCCGGGCCTCCCCCAGCTGTATCCCATCTGCCCTGGGCAGGCAGCCAGGCAAGGTAAGTGAAACCCGCTGCCCCCCATCAGCAGCCAGCTTGGTGGCTTTGAAGCACGAGGTAGTGATTACCTCTCAGCGGCTCCTCTGGGCCTTGAGAGGGGCCTGACCAATATGGGGTTGTGGGGGGTGGCCTGAGGACTGCTTTGGGGTCAGCGCTTTGATTCTGGAGCTGCATTAGTAGTGAGAGGGGTGGGAAAAATTAGCCAATTTTGGAGTCCAGTAGATTAACTGGAGCGTCAAAGTGGGCCAGTCCCACAGTGCCCTCCCCCACCGTCTGCTCCAGCCTCCACCCCATCCTGCAAGGGGCCCTGTCTGACCCACATTCATCGGCTTCTCCCACCTCCAAGCCCTTTGGTGGGTCATGCCCCAATGAGAGTTGTCTTCTCTCTTCCTTTGACGTAACAGTAGAATTCTTCAGAGGCGTCCACCTTCCCATCTGCAACCTTTTCCTTCAAAATCCACCCTCCCTCCCACCTGTGCCTCGTTCTGCACCCATACCTCCTGCCAAGACACCACAAGATCTGATCAATTCATTCAAGAGGTGGGAAGGACTTAATTTCCCCAGACTTCATGTCTTGGGGAAGGGGACACTGGACAATGCCGTACCCAAGTGCATGGAAGGACAGGGAGTACCAGGCCTTGTGCTGAGGACACAGGGAGAGATTCAGGGTGCCTGTGCCTCGGGGTGGCCATCTTCCTTGCTAACTCTTCGGGTCCCCTCTCTCAGGCCTTGTGGTCCAGCCTCTGTGCCCTCATCTGCAGCACACACTCCTCTCAAGTTGCCTTCCTCTAGGAAGTTCCTCCTGACTCAACTTTGATCCTTTTCAGTCCTGAAGGATCACAGAGCTGCCCTGTGGTTCTGAAGGAGTCCATCATCTCTCTCACTTTTTATCCTGCAGCCAAGGACACTCAAGACATTTGAAAGAAAAACTGAGTTGAGTTACACCATGACTGGAGCAGTGTGAAGTCAGCAGATGGGAAGATAAGAGGATGAGGCTTCAGAAGACCCAGGTGCCAGTGTGCCTTGGGGCCAGTCCCTTCCCCTGCACTGAGCCTCAGTTTCCTCATCTGTAAAATGGGCATAAGGTGCCAGTCTCACAGAGTTACTGCAAGGAGTCAGAGAGGGAGTGAGTGTGAGTGTGCTTTGAAAGTCAAGGGAGCTGCAGAGATGTCCGTTACTCTTGTTCTGTTTGATGCTGCTGCTGATGGTGGCTTCTGGCCCACAGGCTGGAGACAGGATGCGGGGTGAGATGACATTTCAGCACTGGAGACCCAGGCTTGGGGGCCTTCCTGCTGCAGAGAAAAGCCAGAGCTGTGACAGGCCTCCAGCTCAGCACAATTCCCACGGGAATCGCTGGGGGAGGAGACATCCCAGGCCCAAGGTTATCTTCACTATGGTGCGTCTGGGAAGTGGGGTCAAATGCAATTGTCTGGGTTGGTTTCCAGCAGAGGAGGGTCAAGGGCATGGATGCACAGTCCGTTAGGTCTCCCAGTTAAGGGAAGACCCCCAAGAGGACTTAGGAAGGGGGAGGTGCTGAAAGAGGAGGATCCGTTCCCAGCCCCACCCATCCCAAGGCCTGGTCTGCTGGGCTCGGGACCCCTGAACAAGGCTGAACATGTAAGAACAGAAGACGTGGGTCGCCAGCTCTTCCTTCTCCAGCTCTCTCAGTCCCATCCACTGCACTTGCCTACTGAATGCCCCCCTCCGAGGAGAGAGAAGACACAGCCTTGCCCTGGGGGAGTGCCAGTCTTGGGGGGGAGAAGGAGCCCTCGCCCTGCAGCCTCATGGTCTCTATGCTGCAGTCTCCCCTTCCACAGGAGCACAGAGGTGGAGCTGGGACATGGAGGGGAACTTCAATGCCACTGTCCTCTCCTGCACTCTCAGGGGGATAGAGAGGAGGCAGACAGCCCATGGCCTTGGGGCTCTCCCAGCCTAAGAGGTTCCCCAATCAAACAGGAGTGTTTCACACCTGGGGCAGGAGCGCGAGAGTGCTCCCAGTTACGCACTCTAGGCCAAGACTCGGATTTTAGAAGTAGAAGACACTGCCCAGAGGCTATGTACAGTTGGGGAAACTGAGGCACAGAGAAGGGCACGACATATTCCAAGTCACTCAGTGGGTCTGTTGCAAAGAAGGGAATTATGGAGCAGGTTCGGCACGGTGAACTGAACAAAGCCCTGGGCCGGCAGGCAGGAGGTGGCGTTCTCGCCTCAGCATCGCCCCACCTCCCTGTGTGACCTGGGACCACTCACTGTGCCTCTCCAGGCCTGTTTCCCACCTGTGACTGGAAAGAAACTGTCCTTCCCAGACTGCCCCTGCTCCTGCTCCCTGGGGAGTCTGAGACCAGGTTCTTGTCCAGCCCTAGCCTGGCCCAGGCCTCAGGGTGCCCCGGGGAGGGGAGGCAGGTGCTGGCGGGGGCACCTCCTAGAGGAGCCAGCTGGCCGGAGGAAAGTGCTGAGTCGGCACTCAGAGCCCCAGCCACGTCCGCTCCTGTTCCATTATTCATCCCTGTAAGAGGTTTTCCCTCCTCCTTCCCGACCCAGGCCCAGTCTCGAGAAATGACTCCCCCCCACCACATCCCCCCCTCAGCTGGAAACTCTTAAGCAAAAAGGTCGTCAAGATGATTAAATGCGAACAGATTTTCAGCTCTTTTTCCACTTTAATTAAAAATGTGCTCTCTGTTCAGAGGAAGCTGGAGACGGAATAGCGGCTCCCCAAAGGACCCTGGGCTTAAAAGTGGGGAGAAAACTCTCAGAGATGTCTGAGGGTTGGCCCTCGGTGGCCTGGGGTCAGGGGCCTGGCCTGGAGCTGCCACATGCCCACAGGCCCTGCCTGCAGAGGGCAGCAGGAGCCCAGAGGCCTCAGCAAGAACAGAGGCAGGCGGGTGGGCCAGCAGGTCTGCACCCTGGACCTGGGGCGGAGGTGGGGTGGGGAGCAGAAGGAGTTCCATTTCCACAGACCCTCACTATTGGGGAGCCCCTAGTCTGGGGTGGGAGCAGGTCACTGTCCTCAAGAAGGGCTGGGGTCTGACATAGAGAATTTCGGATGGAAAATGAGAAAAGAATAAGTAACTTCCAAAACAACGGGGTGCATGTGGGAGGGCAGCGGGGCAGCCTCAGCTGGCTTCCTGCAGGAGGACTTCAGATCTGAAGGAAGAGAGGTGCGAAATGGCTGGGAGGGCAGTGGTGGGAAGGCTTTGGGAAGGGGTGTGGCAGGGACACAGCACATTTGTTAAAAGATGGGGAGATGGGGAGCAGGGAGAAGCCAGCAGGAGAAGAAGGACTCTACCCTTCTCTCTCCCCCTCCTTCTGGGTGAAGGGAGTCAGGAGCAGAGAGGAGTGGGGAGTGGGGGGGTGGGATTTGGTCCAGACACCTGAGAACATCCGCAGGGGGAGGAGGGGTGGAGGGAGGGAAGGGCAGGGAGCTGGCACAGGCTGCAGGAACAGGAGCCCACGGCCCTTGGTCACCGATCCCAGATCCCATTTCCGGTCTGGCCCCAGCCCTTGGCAAGCCCTGGAGCAAAGCTTCCCTCCGAGAGTGTGAGAGAGGACGGTTGTGTTTGAAGCTGCTCTCTGTGTTCCGGACCGCCTCTGCGCCCTGGTGGGAGAGCAGACTGCAGAAGTGGCCACCTGGCCCCGAAGAGAAAGGCCTCCCACCACTTCCTGTACCTGTGCTGGGTGGTCCCACCTGCCCTCAACTCAGGGGCGGGAGTTGGTCCTTCTCCCGGGAAGAAAAGTGATCCCTTCCTAGTGAACCACCCTGGTGTCCGGCGGCAGCCCAGAACACAACCCACTGTCCAGCAGCTCTCAGGCAAGGAAGCCTTTCCCGTCAGCTCTGGGGAAGGGGTCACATTCTGTGGTGGGGTATTCAGGGCCCTTCAGAGTCCAGCCCCCTTGTCTTTCCAGTTCCATCTTTACCACCAACTCCCCTGTGAATTCCACTAAAGTTGGGGGAGCCACCAACTCAGGAGGCTCCCAGGGGAGGTCACATGTGCACTGCACCTTGCCCAAGGGGAGGACCTTATCAGGGCAGGGGTGGTGGTGGTGGAAGGGTACATGCTAAGCAGAGGGGCCCTTTGAGCAAGAGGGCGGGAGCACGAAAGGGAGCGGTGTGCATGGAAATGCTGAGCAATCAGTTTGGGGGCAGCATACAAATGGGGAGAGCAAATGGATTGAGATGGAGCTGGCCGTGCATGTTGGGTGCACTCTGAAGTCCTCTGTTCCTCGTAGTGATGGATCACTCTCTCTCTCATTGAAATGTTCATCCTGCCCCCAGGGGCAGGCAGCAGGCTCCAAGTCAAAACCTTCTGCTTCTCTCAAAATCTGTCCCCGAACCCCCGGGAACCCCCGTGTCTCCTTCCAAACCTGGTGCCTGGAGTCTGGTTGTCTCCAGTTCCGATCACCCTGGTCCACTGGCCTCTCTGTCCCTGGGTGCTTTGGTAGAATAGGCATCTACGCCCAGACTTTGGGTGCAGCCTCCCCCTACTCTCCCAGTTCCGCTGGCAGAATGCTGCCGAGACTAGCAGACTGATACCTGCTTCTCCCGGAAGGAAATTTGGCCAGGAGAGGAGAGGGGCGCTGGCATGACGGGTGGGAGACCCGACACCAGATCCCTAACAGCCTGAGTCACCCACTTCTCAGAAATGGCTATCCACCAGACCTTTCACCTTCCCTCCTTCCTTCTACTTTTAGCAAACCGGGACTCCGCGGCAGGGAGTAGCCTATTTTGACAAAGTCCAAATGGAGCAGCGTGGGGCTCGGCAGCCGCCGGGGCGGGAAGTGTGTCTCTGCTGGCGGGCACTGCCTTGCCTGGAACTCGCTTTTCTTCCCCGGTGTTAATTATCAAAATTAACCGAACACTATAAATAACCCAACTCGGAGACTTGAAGAGCCTCACTTCTAATTAATTCATTTCCAATCAAGACACTTCTACGCCCCCCTACCCTAGAACTGAGGGATGGGAACCTCGCTGCGCGGCTTTTCAAATATTGAATCCAACCATCCCCTCGCTCCTGAGACGTGAAAACTCAAAGAGGAAAGAGAGAGAGGATAAAAAACACTCTGCTTTCTTGGAAGGGGGCGGCCTGTAAATAACCCCCTATTGGTGCCTTTGATGGACGACATTCAGGTCTAGATTGGTTTTTGTTGGGATGAGGAGACGTGGAGGTTGGGGGTGGGGTGGTGGAACCTTCCACCTGCCCCCTCCTCTACTGGGCAATAAATTTAAGGCAAGACTGTGAGCACCGTCCAAGGCCTCCGTGTTGGCTAGAGCTGGGGAGACCGATCAATAGAGGAGGGGGGAGGGATGGGGAAGGGGGAGGAGAGAGAGAAGGAGAGAGAAAATGCGAGCCCTAGAGTAAGTGCAGGGAGGGGAGAGAAGGAGAAGGGGAGAGGACAAAAAAGAGGGGAGAGAAAGGAGGAAGACAGATAAGAAAGGAGAAGGGCAGGAAGTGGGGAGAAGGGCTGGGAGGGGCATTTGCATCCCCACCTTGGACCATGACCCTTGCCAGAGACCAGTGAGCTGCTCCAGGGCTGTGCTGCCTTGTGTCCAGCTGCCTCCCGTCAACATCCTCCCGTGTCTCCTCTCCCGGGGCCCTTGGCGTCCTTTGAGAAGTCACATGGCCTGTGTGCCCCACCCCAGTGCCCTGGCAGCCCCCAGCAGGCAGACCCTGGCTCCTGGCTCCCTGCCTTGGGGGAAGTGACCTGGACCAAGAGTAAGCAAGCCTCCCATGGGTCCGCTCATTGCCTTTCTGGACCCATGCCCTGCTGGACGTTGGCCGGGGGCAGGGGAGGAGGGGACAGAGAGTAAGTCAGAGGAGAAGAGAGGAGGGAGAGAGAAAAAGAGAAAGGAGGCAGAAGCAGAGGCACAGAGAAAGAAGGAAAAAGAAGAGCCAGTCCAAGAAGAAGAGACAAGAGGAAGGAGAGAAAGGCGGAGACTGAGATAGACAGGAGGGGAAGGAGCAGGGAGAGAGATGGCCCTGGCTGGGGTGGGGAGGGTGGGGGGGTCCAGATCACAGGGCCCGGTGAAGGCGAGGCCTGGGAGGCCAGCGCTGCATGGGCTCCCTCCAGTGCCATGACCTTGGGCAAGGGATGTCCCTCCTCCGAGCTCTGGCTTACCCACTTGCAAAATGGTGGTGATGTCAGCCCTTCCCTCCTCCGGAGGTGTTTGTGAAGATTAAACAAGGTTAAAGGCTTACAAAACTGAGTTTTGTAAGAGTCTGGCCCCAAATGAGCGCTCCATTCAAGATAGCTGTGGCTTTTCCTCGCAGAACTAGGGGAAGTGCCAGTCCCAGCAGTAGTGCTAGTTTCTCTTCCTTATCTTAACAGGGTGCTCCCAGGCAGGTGGACCTTTGCCTCAGCTGCCTGCTCACCACACTGGGGTCCCCGGCTGGGGGTTTCCTGGGTTGTGTTTCTTCCAGTGGGCTGGGAATCCCCGAGCATGCAGCCCAAGTTCTCTTTTTCCTCTGAGTGCTCCACCCTTGCCCTCCAGGGCCAGAGGCTCCCATGCATAGGGCAGGTTGTTGACCGACTGACTGAGTGGCCAACTGTGGAACTGTGACCTAGGGCACTGACTCTAGCTGGCCTCTGTGTTCTGTTCCCACCTCCAGCCGCCTCCCATTGGATACAGGCCACCTGGTCCTTCTCCTCCGGCTTCAAGCCCCTCCACTCCAGCTGAGATTAAGGGATGGACCAGGTGGCAAGAGTGGCCCTTTCCCACCTACAGCCTCTCCCCGGGGCCCCTCCTTTCAGCATGCCTGGGAGGGGGCTGCTGGGAGCTGGTCCCCCGGGCAATCTGATCTCCATTAGCCCCTTCTCTGGTTCTCATTACTTTGACCCAAGTGGCTTCGGAAACGTGTAATTTCTCTGGTGGCTTTTCTCTCCTTCCTCTGCCTTTTGAGGTCCCTCTCCCATCTCAGTCTCCCTCGGAGGCCCCACGGCAGTGGACCAGCCATCCGGCTACAGAGTCACTCAAGCTTTATGTGGGACCTATGACGTGACCCTCAATCTCAACTCGGCTTTGGATCTCACGGGGCAGGATGCTGCCTCTGCTCCTAAATACAACTTAACTCCCCTCTCACCCCTTCCTTCCCCTGGGGTCCCCTGTCACTCCCCTCCCCCACTTGCAGCATGCACTCCTGGAGTTTGAGAAAGAGGGCTGCTGACCACTCCACTGGGTCCCCACAGAAAGTCCCTGTCGGGCTCCACAGCGCCCAGCCTTGTGCCTGGGACTGAGACAGGTAGGAATGAATGATCAAGCAAATAAATGAATGACAACATGGCAGCAGGGGAGGGCAAGGAACTCAGCCAAAGGAAAAACCCGAAACCAGTGATGCTCATCGCCCCCATCTATTTCTCCAACCTCCTCACCCCACCGTGTCCCCCTTTGGAACTATCTCACTTCTTCCTACTCGTCTTTCACAACTCAGCACAGGAATCACCTCCTCTGGGAAGCCCTCCATTTTGCAGCAGCCTCGGTGACCTGTGTGGACCTCAGGCACCCTGCTTCCCTCCCTGTCACCAGCACACTGTGGCATGCTCGGGCATGGCCTTCCCTATCCGCCTGGGTGCTGAGCCCCTGGCAGAGGGGAATGATCGTGTCTGTTATCTATCTGAGTGTCCTCTGTGACTAGCGCGGGCCTGTGCAGCAGGTCCTCAATAACTGGGTGAATGAACGCGTGGATAAAGGAAGGGAGGAATGAGCAGGTGAACCAACAGCAGCCTAAGCAGCCACTGGTAGAGGATCCAGGAAGTCAAAGAAGGCACGCTTCTCTACGAACTTTATGTAGCCATTAAAAACTATAATTAGGAAGCAAAGGACAGGATGGGGAGAGTAAGAAGTAGGGAAAAAAAAAAGGAAGTGCAACTCGATCTAAATTCAATATGCCTTGTGCTCAAAGACCAGAAGGGAGCAATTATATGTGTTTTTTCCTTTTTAAAATCCTCCTTTAATGTTGGATTATTATGTTTACAATTCACGAGTGACTTTTTAAGGACTTTCTGATGCCATTGGGGGCTGGGAGGAAATCCCCAGATGAACAGGGCAGATTGTGGGCAGGGGGTTTCCCATCACTCTCTTCCCTCATCTCTGGCTCCTCACTGCACCCACCCCATCCTCCAGGACTGGATGGTGACCTGGCCTAGCCCAGATCTACTGGAGGAGGGAGAGAGCACCCTGCTTGCAGGAAAGGGTGGCTGCAGAGCCTAAACAGCCTTGATTAAGTGTCTAAATGGACAGGCCTGGGCAGTGCCCAGATGGAGTGTGGTAGACATCATCCCTGCCCTCTGGGGCTTCCAGGATGATCCAGACACAGATGGGGAAAGACATGGATGAGCAGCCAGGGTTGAAAATAAAACAGAATGTAAAATCAGACTGTGTGTGTGTACACATACATATAAGGTGACCCTCTCTCTTCTCTCTACCTGGTGAACTCCTATTCACCCTTCAAGGCCCAATTCATTTACCCAATCACTCATGTACTCATTTGTCATGGACATCTGTTGCCCAGCACCACTTTGCCCTTTTTAGCTTATGGGAAACCTCCTCTTTCCAACGCTTTTGTGGGGAGAAGCTTACTTTCATTCTACCTTCACCCTCCTGTCCACCCTGGGACTGGTCATGTGACCAATGCCTGGTGAATTCTGTATTCAATACCCCTAGCCATGTGATTGGTTCAAGGATGGGCGTATCACTAGATCCACCCAATGAGAGGCAGCCCTGGCTTGCTTTGGGGCTACAGAGAAAGAAGTGCTTTCTCTGTGCTGGGGCTGCCGCGCTGGAATACTGGAGCCTTCTTACCATCCCGTGGGGAGAGCCTGACTGACAACAAGACAACACAAGAAGAAAGCAGAGCAAGAGGTGCTCCATGGCAACATGAGCACCTGCACCTAGCTTTGCCTGGACCTTGACCCTGGCCCTACTCTAGGAAGTTTCAGTTATGTTGAACATCTCTTTTTTTTTTTTGCTGAAGCCAGTTTGCGATGGCTTTTTGTCACTGTCAACCCAAAAGCTCCTGACGAATTCATCACTCATTTATCAAACACTGTGATTCTGCTCTGTGCCAGGAGCCGGGTGGCGGACTCCAAGGATGACCAGGGCACAGCCCCTGCCTTCAAGGAGCTCAGAGCCTCCTGAGCTTTGTCCAGATGCTGCCCCTCTGTGTTACCTGGCCAGCTCCCGCAGGCAGGGAGCCGCCTTCCCCCTCTGCACCCTGGCCATATGTTCACATTATTCATTCAACAAATATTCATTGGCCACCTACTACACGCCAGGCTCTGTGGGTTCTCCTGTTGTCCTATTGTCACAGACTATGTCTACCTCTGTCTCTGTGTCTGCCTCTTAGATGGTGAGCTCTTTGATGATGAGCGCCATATTGGTGAATCCCCAGTGCCTAGGGCAGTGCCTGACACCTGCTGCTTGCTTGTGTTTGTGAAATGAATGAATGAGCACATGTCTCTCTGTGTGTTTATGTGTGCTGGGACGAGGCAGCAGACAGTCAACGAGAAGGACAGTATCGTGTAGAGCAGAGGGGCCTAGATCCAGCTGGGGCTCTGCCAGAAGAGCCAGGCCCCTGCTCTGATGGATCCAAGATGCCCTCCTGCAGAAGCGGTCCATACATTTGTCACACGGGCATCCCTGTCTCTGCACTGATCCCGGAAATCCTGCCCTTCTCCAAGCCCCACCCACAGTGTTCCACCTGGCCACTACCCAGACCTGCGTGAGGTGTCATCACAGCCCCTCCCTCTTAGGTCCTGGTGTGGCAAGGGGCCAGTGGACCCGTTCTTCACACAGCACTCTCTCACCAACATGGGGATGGGGCCTCCTCAGCCGTGGAGGGGTGGGAGCCCGTGGACTGACATGAACTGACTCCCTCTTTCTCCAGGCACCTTCCCTCCTTCGTTCTCTTCATTGCGTCCCCTCTCCTTCTTCTCGTCCCCTTTTCTCTTCCCATCCCTGAATCTCCCTTCTCCTCCTCATCTATTTCTCGAGCTCTCCCATCTTCCCCCTGGGTCAGTCCTCCTGGTCCATGTCTGCAGCTGGGTACATTTCTGTAAACAATTAAGTCTGTAATAAATTCAATTGTATTACATCCTTATTAGAAGCTTATAGCATTTGGGAAGAGGGACTTGGGCGGCTAAGAGGCTGATATCCTCTCTGAGGGCTGAGTGCCTGGAAGTGGAGCGCTCCCATTTTCAAATTAACTTGAGCTTCACATATTTCATTATCTCCCCATATTTCCCCCTGTCAAATCATCCCGAGCATCTCTCTTTCCTTCCTCTCTGCCTCAGAGAGTTTCTCCTCCTCTACCTTCCTCTAGTCCCAGGAGATATGCTGTCACAGCAGGATGGATGCAGGCTATACCACGAGAAGGACTTCCTAGGTGGTGGTGCATTAAAAGGGTCTTTAGATAGAAGGAGAGGACGGAAGGAAGGTGAGAGAGTCTCCATCAGTGGAGAACTTTGGTTGTGGGTGGGAGAAAGGGAGGCCAGCCTCTTCAGCCCCAAACCTGGGGACCTAGGATGGACAGAGCAGCTGACATGGGTCTCCAAGCCCAAGACTCTGGGTGGGGAGTGGGAGAAAACAGCTGCACACATCTGGAAGATGCTTGCCCAGCTCCATCAGCCCAGGCACCAGCCGGGCCGCATCTGATGTTTGATCTTGCCCTGGGTGCAGCAAAGAAGCCAATGAGATGGCAGGGACCGTTCGTGGAGACACCCCCTGCCACCAGCCCGGCTCCCCTCCTCAAATCCCCTGACAGCCCAAGCCGACTTCCAAGGCATAAATGAAATGCCAGAAAACCGAACACTGACCCCCCTCCCCGTCCCACAACAGTGGAGCCAAAGCCAAGTCCCCATGGGTGGGGGTGGGGTGCTGGAGCCTCCCACTGCCTGTACCCGCCTGGTGCCTTTCTTGTCGGCCCCAGGCCCTAGGAGAGAGGCTGAGCGCCAGACCGCAGTCACGCCTCATTTTGGTTCTTTTTGCAGAAGGCAGGTCATTGATCAAGATTTTTTCAGGGAGGCGGGGAGTGCATCCTGAAGACCTATTTGGAAGAGGAAGTGTTTGTGGATAGCAAGGAAAAAGCAGCAAACCGCTATTAAGTAGGACTGGAATGCATCGCAAGGAATGCAGAGCTAATGTGCATTTACTGAGTGCCTGCTACATGCAGACATACAGAGATGACTCAGACCGTCCACTGGGGAGGTCGAGGTAGAAGCAGACATAATAGGGTGACAAGAACAGTAAAGGCACCCACAGAGTGAATGGAAGGCGAGAAAAGAAGTGGAGGGCTTCATGGAGGCAGTGACTCTCGAGCTGGGCTGAGAAGGATGAATAGGAGCAAGCCAGGCAGAGATGAAAGGCAAGAGCCTTCCAGGCAGTGAAGCAGCGTGAACAAAGACTTGGGGCGTTTGGGGGAGAACTAATGTTACCCCTGGACAGCAGCAAAGGGTGTAAGGGGGCGTGTATGGTGCGGTGGACGGAGGCAGTGTTGGAAAACACTTGTATCTACTAACCCTTCACATTTATACAGCCCTTTGCAATTTGTAAGGTGCTTTTCTAAGTCACAATCTCATTTAAACTTCACTGCAACCCATGGGAGGCAGGCTTTAGATGCCCAGGGTAGGAATGAGGAACCTGAAGCTCAGAGAAATCAAGTGTTTGGCCTGAGGTCACACAGCTGCCGCTAGGGCTACATCTGAACAGAGTTAGCCCTGTGTAGGGTCTCCAGACCTTGTGGGGCCTTTAGACCGGGGAAGGTGGGGGTGGGGTACGGCATCCAGACAGTTGCACCCAGGGCCCCAACCTAGACCCAGGAACAGAGAAGTAGCAGGGAGATTGAAGGGGGCAGCCTGGGCAGGCTTCCTGGCAGAGGGGGCCATAGAGTTTGGTTGGGATGCAGAGGAGGAGGGGAATAGCTGGTAAAACTTAGTGAAGGCGGTGCTTGGGAGACAAGGAGGTGCCAGAACTGTGTATTGGATCAAAGTGGGATGAGCTGGGATGACAGTGAAAGAAGGGGCTGAAGGCTGTCCTGAGGGATGCCAGATGCAGTGGGCCGTGGTGGCTTCACACAGGAAGCGGGGTGGGGAAGTGGTTAAGGGTAGACTTTGGAAATGGAAGGAGCTGGGTTCAAGTCCCAGCCTCACAGCTTTCTAGTGGCCACCACCTCAGAGGAGGGAGACTGAGATGGCTAATGCTTAGCACAGCCCCTGGTACGTGGCATGCGTGTTCATTACGGAGTGTCCCGTGAGAAGATAATGGTAGACACAGAACTTTTGAAAAAATAAGTATTTATTGAATAACTACTATGTACTAGGAACTGTGTGAGAAGCTTCCACATGGGTCAGAGTTTCCCAGAGTTGCTGGGTCATAAGACTCACTGGGGTGACTTAGATCCTCCACCGGACTAAGAGGCTTTTAATTTGTATCTATTTGTTTTTCGTGAGGAAGATTCATCCTGAGCTAATATCCGTTGCCAATCTTCCTCTATTTTGTATGTGGGATGCCTCCACAGCATGGCTGATGAGTGGAGTAGGTCCGTGCCCAGGATTCGAACCTTCAAACCCAGGCCACTGAAGCAGAGTGCATGGAACTTTAACCACTTGGCCATGGGGCCGGCCCCCGGACTAAGTGTTTTTAGCAAGCATACCAGGTGATTGTTAAGCTCAGGCAAGTTTGGGAAACGCTAACAGGGAAGAAAAGCTAAAGAAGGCTGGTTCTAGCATTGAGGGGGCGGCAAAAATGGGATGGAGGGACCTACAGCTCTTAGATGAGGGAGGCAGCTGCTGGTAGGTCCAAGCCAGAAGGATAAGGGACTGGTGGGGTATACCAGTTGTCTATTGCTGCATAACAATTACCCTAAAACTTAAAGGCCTAAAACAATTCCAACCGCTTATTATCTCACGCAGTTTCTGTGGGTTAGGAATTTGGGAGCAGCTTAGCTGGGTAGTTCTGGCTAGCGGTCTCTTGAGAGGTCACAGTCAGATGTCACTTGGGGCTCCAGTCATCTGAAGGCTTGACTGGAGCTGGAGGAACCACTTCCAAGATGGCGCACTCACCTGATGCTGGCTGTTGGCTGGGGGCCTCAGCTCCTCGGCACACGGGCCTCTCCACAGGGCTGTTTGAGTGTTCTCACAACTTGGCAGCTGGTTTCTCCCCAAGCAAGGGATCCAGGAGAGAATAAGGAGGAAGCCACATGTCTTTTATGACCTGATCTCGGAAGTCACACTCTGCCATTTCTGTAACATTCTTTTGGTTACACTCCTTGGCCCTATTCAGTGTTGGGGAGGACTCAGAACACGAAAACCAGGAGGGTGAGGTTCATGGGGATCACGTTGGAGCCTGGCTTCCACAGGTGATCTGATCACTTCCATTTCATAGACGGAGGAACCGGAGGTTCACCCAGAGTTCCTCCAGTCACCCAGAGCAGAGGCTTGAACCCTGGGTTTCCCCTCTCTCTGAATCCAGCAACTTTCCACCACCCCCAAGCTCCTGGGAGAAGAAACCGCTGGTGGTGAAGGCTAGATCTGTGTGCCCCTAGCTAGGGGGCGGGGAGGGATGACAATCAGGCCTCCCAGGCCTGCGAAATAAACATAATCACATGTTTGCCTCAGCAGAAAGCAAGCTTCCAGGCGGGCGGGGGAGGGAGGCGGCTCTCCTCATCCAAACAGGCTCCTGCCCTGATGGGCTGTGTTTTCCATTTCAAACCACATTCGGGATGGCTGGGAAAATATGCTTGATCTTGGTGCATTTTTCAGAAATTCAACCTGTTGGGTTTCTTGCCCCTTTCGCAGTGTCCCCAAGAGTGGGCTTATCCTACCCCCCACAGCCTTATCCCCCACAGCCTTAGTGGCTCACTCACAGGGTGGTCTCAGACCCCTCTCTCACCCTCTCTGAGCCCCCAGGAGCTGGGGCAGCTGCCAAGTCTCTCCTGGTGTTGGAGCAACATCAGTCTTTGTGTCTTGATGTCGTCTTGATGTCGCAGGCTTCAGGGAGGAGCTGCCCCAGGCCAGGGAGACCTCAGCTTTCAGAATTGCCCCAGGGCAGGGGCTGTGGCCCCCCATTCAACTGGGGCTCCCTATGGGGCAGGGCCTGTGTCTCCTGATAAGTTGGAAGCCCCCAGAGTGGGGCGGCGCCTCCTTGCTCAGCTGGCAGTGGGAGGGGGAGATGGTCAGTAGCTGACAGCTAGAGCAGGGTGGGCGGGGCCTGGGGGTCTTGTCATTCCTCCTGCTGCTTTCTCCCATAGCCCTCTCCCCAGTTAGCAGGGCCCATCCTGGGGAAGGAGAGGGTCAGTAAAGTAATGCAGAGAGGAAGACCAGAGAGCAGTCAAGCTGCGAGGTCTCAGAATGGTGCCGCAGTCTCCACCCAGCTCCCCTTTGTGGGTGCTCCCCATGCCCTTGTCTGTGCGCTGACCCCCAGCCGCCAGAACCCCAGCTAGATGGGCTTCAAAGAACAACAGCTGCAGAGCTGGAAGGGACCGTTGGACTCACTGTGCAAATGGACAAACGGAGGCTCAGAGGAGGAACAACCCTTGCCTCCGGTTGTCCATGGAGTCAGCCACAGAGGCAAGCCACCTTCCCGAGGTGTGGGCACTGGGCAGAGCCAGCCAGTCGTGGCCACCATCAGGGTCAAAGGTCACCGCATTCCTTCAGGAAGCCCAACCCTCCTGAGGGGAGAGAGGAGAAGAGAGGAAGAGGCACAGGGAACATCAGAAATCTCAGGGGGGTCCTCTTGGTGGGAGTGAGGGGGGTAAGGATGTGGGAGTGGGGTCTGTGGTGGAAGCTTGAAGAAGTTGGAGCCCCCTGGGGGAGGGGGCAGGCAGGAACAGCAGGAGGAACGTGGTCCTCTGGTTTAGACAAGTGGAACGAACCTTCCAGGCTCCAGTGTTTCCACCCAGAAAATGGGGATTTGTTTCTCTGGTCTGGCCCCACTGCTAATTGCAGATCAGAGGCTTTCCCTGTTGGCCCTGGCCTCTAAGCACCGAGGACATGAACTTGGCCTCTTCTCTCCTGACCCCTGACCCCCAGTTTCTTCTGTGGTGGGGTCGGGAAAGGAAAATAAATCTTGTGAAAGGATCATGGTCTCTCAGGTCATTTGAGAGCACAAATGGCAGCAGAGTGGATGGAGACTAGGTTGGAAGGATTTCCTGGCCTAGTGGGCAGTGGCCTTGCAGGGCGTGGCCACCCCCCAGCTGGGAGGCGATTGTCTCTCTGGACACAGCCTCCTTTTGCTCCTCCTCCCTGGGGGCAGTGTGTGTGTGTGTGGGGGGGACAGTGCTAGAATCCTGGACTCTGCTGGGATGCCCCCCCACCAGCTTCTCGAACCCACAAACCACCTGCCCCATTACAAAGCCACAGAGACCTCGAGCATGGTGGGGACCATCTTCTGGTGACTGCCTTCCCACCACAGCTCTGGCCCTAGGCTTCCTGTGGGGGAGGCAGTGGGGTGAGATGAGGGGTAGGGGGGAGGGTGGCTGTGAAGAGGATGGAGTGGCCACGAGAGACAGCCAGCTGTCCAACTGTGGGGGAAGGGCATGGGGAAGACAAACATTTATACACAAAAAAGAAGAAAAATATTCTATTAGGAAAAGCTGGTGGTGAGGACTGCCCTTTGAGTCCTTCATTCAACCCTCAGAATACTAGGAAAGACCCAGACACCCCTGAAAAACAGCAGCCAGTGCAGGGAAGGCTCAGGGCAAAGGACTCTGCCGGGGATGGCAGATTTTTAAGCAAATAAATGAGAATTTTATCAAGTAGTTTTAAGGGTTTGAAGACAATAAAATTGGTGTGACAGATACGGAGTGCCTGGGGGCTGTGACAGATGGAGCAGTCAGGGAGGTCCTCTCTGAGGAGGTGACATTTGAACTGATACCTCAAGACCAAGAAGAAGCCAGCCATGTGCAGAACTGGGGGGAAAAGCATTCTGGGAAGAAGGAACAGCTGGTGCAAAGGCCCTGGAGTGGGAATAAGCCTGCTAGGTTTTGAGCCAGAGCAAAAAGCCAGAGTGAGTGGGTTGAGGCTTTTTGGGAGGGGGGGATCAGAGAGGTAGCCGGGGGCTAGATCACATTGGGCCTTGTAAGGTAAGGCAAGGAGGTGGATTTTCTGCTAAATGTGATGGAAAAACCACAAGAGGGTTTTGAGTAAGGGAGTGACGAGATCTGATTTATGTCTTTTAAAGATCCGGCTGCCGTGTGGAGAATGGACGATGGGTGCCAGAGTGGAGGCTGGGAGGGGAGGCCAGACTTGAGCTGTTGCAATGTCCTGCCAACAGCCACTGGCGGCAGTGGAGACAGAGAGAAGAGCCCGCTACGGGTTTGGTTTAGAATTAGAGCCAGCAGGCCCTGCTGACAACTGGATGTGGCTGAGGGTCAAAGGGAGGAGTGGAGATGACGCCTGGGCTTTTGGCTGGAGCAGCCGAGAGGCTGGCGGTGCCTCGCTGCCCACTAGTCTCCATTCATCTGCTGCTGCAGAGGCCCAGGCCTCCCTCTGCGGAGGCTGCAGGACAGTTCATTCACGGGTTCCCGCAGGAGGTAGCTCTTGAGCTCCAGCCAGGCCCTTTCCAGCCCCTAGTCCTGCCTGACCAGCCGCTGCCCTGTTTCTGACCATCAGGTGGACAGCTGCCCTCCCCTCCAGCCTGGTGGGTGTGGCCTCGTACACAGACTCAGTCTGGGCTGAGACGTGGCATAGAGACATTAGGGCCCTTGGAGAGCTTGAAAATCTCTCTCTGTAGTGAGATGCTCTGGAGGAGGATGCTTGCGGGGAGGGAGGGTGTCCCTGTCCAGGAAGTGGAGCCCCCGCCAATCCCCGTAGCGGGAAGGCAGGCAGTGGTAGATACTTCTTGTCACGGTGGAGTGTAATGGATGACAGACAATACTCATAGGGGTCTTGGATGCCTAGAGCAAGACACTGCCAGAGGAAGGCCCCGAGGCAGCCCGTGCCTGGGGATGATTGTTTTCTACTGGAGGTCCTGAGATGTGGAAGCTCAGACTGGTGAGGTGACTTACCAAAGGTCACACAGCAATTTCCCAAACAAAGCCTTAGATCTCTTTTGTCTTGTTCTGGGCAACTTGAGGAAGCTTCGGAGGACTGTGCTGCAGATCTGCGCTCTGAGTCCCCAGCCTGGGCTCTCACAGTTCTCTGTTCCCGTCCAGCCAGACCTTTACTTGCTCCAAGCCTTTCCTCCTGCCCCAATGTTCTTCCCATTTTCCAGCTGCACCTTATCTCCCCCTCCTCTAGAAAACTACCCCTTGCCACTCACACTTGCCCAGATGTCCCCTGTGCCTGTCGCCAAGACCCAACCCAGGCTGCTGCCCTCAGATGCCCCTGGGTGGCTGGGGTGGGGTCGGAAGCATCAGATGGCAGCTCCGTGCTGGCGTCCCCCCCAACCTCGGAGCCCCAGTCTATCATCGGTGATGGATGCCGGGCAGCAGTCCCTTGGAACGGATCCTGGATCTAAAAGCCTCATGCAGCCATCCTGGACGGGAGGCGGGGGAGGGACACGGGGGTCCCCCAGAGCCCGGCTCCCTGCCATGAATCAGGCGGCCGGCAGAGCCAATTAGCACAGACAAGAGCCCAGAGATGAATCATGAGCCCATTAGTCGGTCGGCTCGCCCCTCCCGCCACCCAAGTGGGGTCTTGGCTCGGGGGTGGGTATGGGGGGGGAGTCCTTCCTCCCTCCGGACAGTCTCCTCCTCCCGAGAGCCCCTCCCTCTCAGAATTGCTGAGAAGACCCTCGCATGGCGCATGGCGGAAACTGCGGTGTGAGGGTCCACTCAGGTCATTTGCCGTCGTTTGCATGACACGAGAGCATTGGACGCTCCCAGACACGGGCCCTCCCATCTCCCCCCAACTCCCCAGCTCACCCCACCAGAAGAACAGACATGGTGGGTGACCCCTTAGCATGGCCTTTTCGTCGGTCCTCCAGGGACAGAGGGCTAGACCTGGGTTATCAGGTCATATGAAATATGAGCCATGCAGGTGGCTTCAGGGATCATGCAAATCAGCCCCTGCCATCCAAACCTGCCCCCTCCTCTGAGGGAGGTGAAGGCGCAGAAGGTAAGGGGCTTGTCAGAAACCCAGCTCAGCCAGGTGGTAGACGACCACACCCTGTCAGCCTCGCCAGTGCCTAGAGCCACCTCCCTGAGTCCTTGATGGGTCTCTGTGCTGACATCATTCACAGCAGGCTGAAGCCCCAAAGCTGGAGTCTGGTGACTGGTCAATGGTTGGCATCAAGTGCATGTTGGGCAGTGGCAGAGGAGGAAGGGAACGTCCTCTGTCTGGGCACTCAGGTGGGACCAGAGTTGGAGAATTAGAGGTCACAGTGAGGAAGTCAGAGAAGGTGAAGGGGGAGACAACCAGAGTTTGGACGCCAAGCGACAAATGCTGGCCAGTGACTTGGTCTCATTTGATCCTCACTGTTACTCCCTCCATTTTATAGATGAGATTACTAGGTTTGGAGAGGCTTAGGGACTTGTCCAAGGTCCCAGAACAAGACCACGGGAATCAGATTTGAACACATGTCTAGCTGACTTCAGTGCTGGAGCAGATAACCTCTGAGCCACATGACTGATTCTGTCCTGAACTTGACCTCATTTATCCAACTGCCTGGTTGACGTCGCCAACCAGCTGTCCCACAGGCGCCTCTAACTCAACGTGTTGCAACCAAGCTTATTATCCCTCCCTCCCCAGTGCTCTCCTCTCTCCTGTGAAAGGTCCCTTCAGCCACAGGCTGCCCAAACCAGCAACACGGGGATATTCTACCCTCCTCCCTTTCTTCCTCGACATCCAACCAGGCATGCAAGTGCAAAATCTGGTCTGTTCCATTTGTGAAATGAGCCCCTCATTGGGCCCCCACTCCCCAGCTGTGTGGCAGTGGTGTGGCTCAAGCCCTGGGCCTCTTTTATCTGGACAATTCCAGGATTCTCCCAGTGGACCTCCAGGATCCCCCCACTCCATCCCTTCCTCCATGTTGCTGCCAAAGTGAGCTTCCCCAAGTACAATCGAATCCTTCACTTCTTACCTTAAATGTTGGCTCCCCATCACTTTCAAGATAAAGCATTAAAGGGCCTCCACAAGTGGGCCCAGCATATCTTTCTAAATCCGCCTCTGGCCACTTCCCTCTCAACACTCAGTGAGCTACGGCCATGTGGGGTGGCTCACTTTCCCCAGCATGCACCAAGTTTCCCTCCTCTTAGCCTTTGCTCCTGCTGTACCTCTGCCAGCCATGCCCTTTCCCCATCTCCACCTGATGAGCTTGTACTTCTCCTTCCAAGATCAGTTAAATGTCATCTCCTCAAAGAAGCTTCCTCTGCCCTGCCCAGGCAGGATGAATTGCTCCCTCCTCTGTGCTCCCACAGCACTTTACTCAAACTGCTGGCCCAGCACTTCCACGCCAGGAGTACTGTTAGCGGGAGTCTGCCCCTCCTTGTCTGAGAGGCAGGGCCATGGCTTGCTCAACTCTGCTTCCCTGATAGGGTCTGGCATGTCAGAGATGGTCAATAAAGCTTTGACAGGTGGATGGACTGGCCTTTCTCTCCTCTTTCTCAATTCTCCAACTTCCTGTTCTTCTGGCCTCACTCCCAAGTTGAAACCATCCAGTGAAAGGAGTCTTGCTGGAAGGCAATCCTGGGAGTTGGCCATGGTCTATATGACCCCTGGAACTGCAAGCATCTGATCTGGACCAGAAAACACAGTTTGGATTCAAGGAATTTGGATTCTGAACCGAAATGCAAGACCCTGAATAAGTCACTTCTCTTCTATGGGCCTCCATGTCCTCATGTTAAGTGAGGGTATGGGTAGAGGGCAGGTGACATTTCTAAAGTCCCTTTCAGCTCTGATGTTGTGTGAATTTATTGCTTTATGATTCCATGGCCTGTGGAGGGCCCTGGATAGTTGGCGTGGTACGTGAATGAGAATCAAGAGCTCTATCTTGGGGGTGGGCTGTCCAGGGCAGACACGCAGCTGTCCAGAGAGGTGGCTCCTAAGAGAAGGAGGGATCAGCTGGAGAGGTCAAGGCAGGCACCTTGCGATTCAGTTAATTGTGAAAATCAATTGTCTGGCCGGAGGCAGGAGACAAGGAAAAGCCTGGGAGATGGAGACTCCCAAGGAGTGAATGGGATGGACTGTATCATTCTTTGCATCCTCTCCCAGGGCTGGCCCAGGGGTTACTCCAGACAGAGCAAGGTGCAGGAGGGCTGGAGTTCAGAGAAGGAGCAATGCCAGTGGAAAAGCCTGCTGCTAGAATTTGCGGGGAAGGACAGGGAGAATTTTAGGTGCAATGAAAATAGTCATCCTATGCAAATTAAAAAGAACTTCATTGCCATATATTTAAACGGACTCATGGTGCTGGAGACAAGGCTTTCCTCCCATCGACCCCAAATCCAGACCCGGGGTCCGGTGGATCTGACACTGACTCACAGTTGTTTGACCTTGAGCAAGTCCCTGTTTGCCTTTGAGCCTCATTTCTCGCCTGTAAAATAATGGGTTGTTCTTGACCATCTCTAAGGGCCATGGGCTTGGCACACTTACTGCACGATCCCACCAAGGGTCCTGCCAACCTCATGTTTACCACCTCTGACCCTCTATCAAGGTGTCTACCACTAACTTTGGGTGCTTCCCATGCCTGGCTGGCTTTTCTGCCCCCCACCCCCAAAGCAGCCCCTGCCTCCTCTGCTTCCCTACTTCCTACTTCCCAGCAGGCCTTCCAGCCTCTCCCAGATCCCGGTTTTGAATGAGTCAGCCGGCAGACCCAACTGATTTTGATTTTCACAGTCAGGCTGGTGGGAGCACAGATCGTGGGCCAGCCCGAGCTCCACTTTCCCCTCCTCGTCTCTCAGCTGATGCCACTCAGTCCTCTCTCATTGCACAGCAGCAGAGGAACAGCGGCTGGGTATCCTGGGGCAGGGGCAAGAAGTGGACCCTGGTGGGGTGGGGGGAGGGAGGAGGAGTAGGCAGCTGGAATAAGCAACGCTGCTTTAATCTGCAGCCTCCCGGGATGGATCACCCCATTTGGAGGGGCAGAAAGGAGACGCCAGTGTTGACCCAGAACCTGAAAGGAGCCATTCCCTGGGCAGTGAGCCCTTGGCCCACCCCTTTGAAGGACTCTCACCCACTCCCTGAGAGGCCATTAACATCCTTCTTTATGGGCTGGGGACACAGCCAAGACTCTCACCTCATCTGGGGCCCCAGGCGGCTGCTTTGTACTTCTCCCCATGCCCGGCGCCTGCCATGGTGGGCCAGCCTGGCCTCTCTCCACAAGGACTGTAAGTGAGCAGCCCTCAACCACGGAGTAGTTAGGTGATCTGATGGGAGCAGCAGTCTGAGCTTGCAGGGGACTCCCAGTCTGATGGAGGGGGCAGGTGGGACCCACACCTCAGCTGACAGATTGAAGAGACAGACAGTCCAGCAGGATAGAGCTGAGTGAGGGCCTTGGGCGGGCTTCCTAGAGGAGGAGGCAAAGAGAGGCTAGAAGAGCAAAGCCAAGGAAAAAGAGGGAGAGTCTGTGGTGAGACTGGGAGAGGAAAGAGGTGCCTGCAGGGGACGTATATGTGTTGTCCATCTGGAGCGTGAAAGGGGTAGTAAGGGGGTGGGGCAGGAAGGCGGGCCATCTCAGAAGCTGGGTCGGCCCTGCTGAGTCTCAGTTGACTCATCTGTAAAAATGGGCCGGACACCTGCCTCCCCACTTGCTGCGAGGATTAGCTAGACCCTGTCTATAAAGGGCCTGGCTAGAGATCACACTCCCTCTTCACTCATTTCCTGTCCTCCCTTCATCCCCCTACTCCCTCCAAGCCCAAAGGGGCCAGCCCCCTCCCCATTTCTCTGCATCTGGCCTCATCTGGAAACATCCGCCTCTCTTTCGCAAGGTTCCAGTTAAGGCTCTGAAGGCAGAGCCGGTGGAGGCCAGGGCTGAGGCGGGGGCAGCGGGCGGAAACAGGAGGCGGCGCACCTTCCCCGCCCCCACCTCCCCCGGGCTTCATTCAACACGGATTGGCCCTTAATCTCCACCTGGTCCCTCACTCCCAGCTGCCTCCAGCCCGCACCTGTTTTCTCTCTCATCTCCTCAGTGTGGCCCCTCCAGGGCCCCCCGTAGTGGACTCTGCTTGCTTCCTCCGACTTTTCCTCCAGTGGCTGCCCCACGATGGATTCTCCAGTTTTGTTTCCAAAATGCTAGCCAATTTTGTATTCTACTCCATAATACATCCATGTTGTTCTATATGAAAATATTTTATCTCCCAGTTCAATGTCCAAAGTTTTCCCTGAAAAAATCTTTGAGTGAGAAGCAGTGCCATTTTTACCCTTTGGCTTTGCCCGATGAAGGCACCTGACGAGGACTCGGGGGGCCCCGTGCCCCATTTGAGCCATGCCTCAGGACTCCGTGGGGACACAGAATGCCCTGACAGAGCCCTCTGTCCTGTCCCAAGAGAAGAAGGCACCGGGAGGCAGGGGTCCCTGGGGCCCTGGACCAGCCTTGGTCTCAGGAGCAGGGAGATTCTAGCCCGAAGGCGGCGAGCGGGCTTTGGGGATAGTCAGTTAAAGTTGGAGTGGGCCCGCACCACCGGGGGCAGGAGAAGGAGATGGCCCTCCTGTGTCTGACCTCTTTCCCTCCTGCTTCAGAGGTAGAATCTTGGGCTCATAAAATGTCCCCCGAAAGGACTTTGTGGATCCTGTAGTCCCATCCCTCTGATTACAGGTGAGGAAACTGAGGCCTGACAGGGGTCTCATCTGAGATTCCAAAAACCTTCCTCCTTCCCAAATTGACCCATTCTCAGTTTCCAGGGTGTGGTAGGCAGAATAATGCCCCCTCCCCCTCCCCCGGCCCTCTGGAAAGATATCCACGCTTTAGTCCCTGGAACCTGTGAATATGTTACCTTATGTGGCAAAAGGGACTTTGCAGATGGAGTTAAGGCTCTTGTGATCTGGATTATCCGGGATTAGCCTGGTGAGCTCAGTGCAATTGAAGGGTCCTTATAAGGGAAAGAGGGAGGCAGGAGAGTCACAGAGAGGTGATGATGGAAGCAGGGGTCAGAGCGACGTGAGGAGGTGGCCATGAGCCAAGGAATGCCACCAGCCTCTAGACACCAGAAAAGGCAAGGAAATGGATTCTGCCCTTCAGAAGGAACCAGCGCTGCTGATCCACTTTAGACTTCTGACCTCTGGCCTGAATTTATGCTTTTTAAAATCACTAAATTTGTGGCAATGAGTGCAGTAGCAATAGGTAATTGCTAATTAATTACTAATTACACAGGGCTTTGTTGGCTCAAGTGGGGACCCGAATAAACCCTCCCCTTGTTCTTTCATCCTTCCTCAGCCAGCATCAATTGCACACCTCATGTGTCAGTCACATACCAAATTGATCATCACAGCCTCTGCCTTCCAGGATCTTATAGGCTGGTGGGACTACAGACATGCAAGCACAGGAGAACCACATAGTGACAAAGGGACTTTAATGGGAGCATGCACAAGCTACACTTGGCAGGGGGACAGGAGCTGGACGCAGGTGAAGGCGCAGGCTCTTAGAGCCAGAAAGAGGTGAGCTCTAATCCTGCCTGCTCAGCAGTGTGACCACGGGCAAGTTGTTTATCCTCACTACGCCTCAGTTCTCATCTGTGTAAAGTAGGAAAAATTATAACCTCTACCTGGTGGGATGGTGAAGATGAAATAGTGGTGCCCAGAGCGTGCTTGGCAGGGAGCGTGGCACATAACATAGTAAGTGCTCAGAAAACAGGGAAGCCTTTACAGAGGAGTTAGAAACTGAGCCCAGAATTAAAGGCCTAATAGGAATTTGTTGGGTAAACCAGAAGGAGGAAGCTGTTCCAGGCAGAAAAAACAGCACGCGCAAGGCAGGGTTGTGGGGGAGGGCGTTGCACAGAACTTTCCGGGGCAATTACAATGAGATTCAGGATGCTGGAGCCTGAAGTGGTTGCGAAGCAGGAGAGATGCTTGGAGAGTAGGCAGGAGCCGAATGACCAGCGGCTGTCTGTACCATTCTAAGGATGATTTTATCCTGCAGCCAATAAGGAGCCACTGAAGGTTGTTGAGCTGGGTGTGGCCCAATCAGATTTTATGTTGGAAAACAAACCTGTCTTCTGGGCTGGTTCCAAAGAGAGAGGGGGGTCTGCAGGAGGGAATCCCTTTCAAACTCAGCCTGTGGGCACAGGGAGGAAAAGGGGTTCTCAGTGCCCCTAACTGTGAACCCAGAGAACACCTCCAAGGAAGACGGGGCTTCAGGATCTCAGCAAGTGAGAGGACCAGACCCAAATACCCATTGTTTATATGAGGTGCAAGATACCCTAACAGCCACGACAGCGGGGCGAATATCAAAGGTGCATACGGAGACTCAGGCAGAACTGACAGTCTCCCACATTGACTCTTTGGAGGGACGGTGAAGGGAGCCTTTGCTCTTGTCCAGTTTTTCTGGGGACCTGGTTGCTTCCTGACCCCCCTGGGGAGATGGAGGGGGATGCTGCATTAGCCCGTTTCCCCATGAACAGGAGCTGCAGTGTGAGTGTGGGAAAGGGCAGAGGTGGGGATAGGAAAGGATGCTGGGATTACTGTGTCCCATCCCCCAGCCTGGCCAAATCTAAGCTGTCCTCAGTGCCAAGGGACTGGACCTTTGGCAACACAATAGACTAAAAATAAACTAGGCATTGCCACTTAAACTTTAGAACCGAATCTCTTGACTTGACTTTCAACGCCCCAGTGAGGTAGTAGGCTGACTTCACATTACTTTTGGGGATGAATGCTGAGCCCATCAACCCCATCAGTGAGCGTGAAAAAAACAACACAGGACCACCTGACTTAGTCTCAAATGATTTATTGATTCTTGAAAAGAGAAAGGAGAGGAAGCTGGCCAAAACCCCAGGCTGCCAGTTGAATAAGTCATGAGAGTCTTCTTGGATCGGAGATGCGGTTCACTTTGCAGCCCTTAGCATCTTCTTCCATGGAGGAGAGCTCCTGGTGGGGCCTTGGCCTCTGCCCTCAACTGCAAGCGCACTGAGGACAGAGACCTTGGTTTGGCGTGGTGCCTGGCTAGCAGGACGGCGCTGCTCCTCTTTCACAGACGGTTGATTCAGCCCCCTAACTGCTTTCTCTGCCTCTGTCTTGGTTCCTCCAGTCCATCCAGAGGTCTTCCTAAACACAGATCCTCTGACTCTGCTTAAATGCGTTTAGGGACCCTCCACAGCTACAGCAATAATTCTCAAAGTATGCCCTGGGGCACATCCATCCCAAGAGATGCTCCTGAAGAAACGGTTTGGGGGCCAAATAAGTTTGGAAAATGCTCTTTACTGGAGCTCCCCACTGCTGGGAGATTCGCATTCCACCTGAGCAGAATAAAGGCTCTGAGAAGTTCTGCAAGGTTAGTGCACAGCCAGGTTAGCTGTCTGACACAGCTTTCCCAAACTATCCCATCACATACAATCTTTTTTGCAAGAAATACCTAAAAACAGACCCGTGGAACATACTCTGGGAAGCAGTATACTGAATGGTGAAGCCCGAAGTCCATTCAGGGAGGGAAAGGGCAGCTGCGACGTGACAAGTCCCTGCCGAGGGAGCAGGAGTCTGTGGGAGCGCTCAGGAGCAGCGCTGGCCTGGGGTGCCAAAGGGGAGGTGAGGCTGTGGGCGGGTACGACAGAGGCTGGGTCAGGAGACCCCATCCACAGCTCTCCTCTCTGGGTGGTTTCCTCACCTGAACATGGATGTCCTCCCAGGCCAGGGTGTGCAATTCTGGACCTGGCACATCCAGAATGAGTCTTGACTCTCATTGGTCCCAGATACCCTGACTAGGGGGGTTACTGACATGGCAATTCTGAGGTCTCCCCAAAAAGAATGTTCCTGCTTGTCAACTGGGTAGTCATGGAGGCCAATGTCCCAAGGGATCAGCTACAGGAGGAGCCTCCTATGGTAGGAAAGGCACAGGCTTTGGGGGCAGAGTCCTGGGCTCCCTTTCTGACCCCATCACCTACTAGGAGCTGTGGGGCCTTAGGTAAGTCACTCAACCTCTCTGAACCTGTTTCCTCATGTGTAAAATGGGGAAATAACAGCTGCTTTCAGGCTTGCTGGTGGAGTCAGAATTCAAAGTGAGACCTTTTTTTGTCCGTTTGTTTTTTAGGAAGATTAGCCCTGAGCTAACTGCTGCCAATCCTCCTCTTTTTGCCGAGCAAGTCTGGCCCTGAGCTAACATCTGTGCCCATCTTCCTCCACTTTATATGTGGGATGCCTACCACAGCATGGCCTGCCAAGCGGTGCCATGTCTGCACCTGGGATCCGAACCGGTGAACCCTGGGCCACTAAAGCAGAACATACGCACTTAACCGCTGTACCAGCGGGCCGGCCCCCAAACTTTTGATGCCTCCAAAGCCAGTTGGGTTCACCGCCTTGTGATTTAAGTCTCATCACCTCCAAAGTTCTAGAAGTTCCCAAGGGTAAGATTAAGTCTCATCATTCATTCATTCATTCAATCCAAGTATTTATTGGGCACCTACCATGTGCCAGGCACTGGGAAACAATGCTGAGGAAGAGCCAGCTGGGTCTCTGCCTGTGCAAAGCTCATTGTCTGGTGGGGACTGAATCATTCGTTCATTTATTCAATACTGAGCCACCTCTGTGGGCAGGCACTGTGCTGGGCTTGGGCCCTGTGAGTTGTGTTTACAAAGCGCTTTTGCTGTCATCCTTCCGTTTGTTACCCAGGACAGTCTGAGGAGGTAGGAAGTACTGGGTTACTGCTCCATTTTGTAGACAGGGGACTAGAGGTTCAGGAAAACCAAGTGGAAAACTGAGCCAGAACCTAAACTCTCTTCCCTCCACAGGATTCACTGAAGCCCTGCTCTGGGCCAGGTGCTGTGCTGCATTGCAGGGCAGATGTCCAGTCTGGCTGCGTGGAGCTGGCAGCCTTTGCTTGCCTCTGTGTGTGTTTGTCCCTCGTGCTCTCTGAGACTTGGAGCCTCCCCCACCAAGTCCTCAGCCGTGGACCTTCCACACAACAGCGTGCACATGAACTGATTCCTTGAAATCCAGCCCTTCAGCTGTCCCGCTTTGCAGCCCAGGAAATCCTTCCTGCTCTTGAACTTCCACACCTGAAGGCTGGTCCCTCCTGGGGGGGCCTCCTTTGAGAGGAGCGATGCTCAGGATGAGTCAGCCCCTCCCCAAATGCCAGCATGTGAGCCAAAGGCACAGCAGACCCCGCACCACTGGCCAAGCCGGTGCTCATGGCGGGGCCACCCTGGGGCGGGGGGAGGCGCAGGGAGCCAAGCATACAGATCTTCCAGAGCCAGTGGGGCTAGCAACTGGAGTGGGAGGAGGAAAGAGTGATGAGGAGGCAGAGTGACGAGCCCACCATCATTTTACTGAGGGCCTGGAAACTGATGGCAAGATGGGATCCTGGAGGGAGGCGCGGCTTGCGGTGGGGTGGGGGTGGGGGAGTCAATATCATCCAACACCCAACTCGCTGTCAGTTTAAATGAGCGCATCCCAGCTGGGCCAGAGCAGACCAACAAATCCAGCAGTCCCCAGACCTCTTCTGAGCGCCCCTTCCTCCTCCCTCTTCCCCTCCTCCTCCTCCCGACCCTCTCTCCCCCTCCAAAAAGACTTCTCAGATCATCTCCACCCCACCGGAGTTTTCCCTGTGTGTCTGCCCAGCTTCTGTACCTGCACCCTCTGTCCCTGTGTGTCCTAGGTGTGCTCTTCCTCCTCCGTCAAACTGGGGCTCCAGGCGGTGGGCCAATGCTGGAGAGCAAGCCCCCTGCAGGCACAGAGTACAGTCTTCTTTGAAGCTGCCTCCACCTGGGCTGTCCTGCGTCCATCCCGGCCAGCGCCAGCTTCAGAGACCACCCCCTCATCTCCACGAGATCCTGACTCTTCTGCGGGTGTTGACAGCCTCTCTCCCATGCTCCTGGCCCATGGCCCTCCGCCTGGATCCTGTCTCTTCTCTCATCCCCTGCCCCTGGTTCTTACCAACCTTATCCCTCCAGCCTGGTTGGCGGTGAGCAGTCGACCTAAGTCATGCCCACTGCAGCTTTGGGTGCACATCTTCCCTCGCGGGTTCTGTTGGGGATGGACAGCCTGAGGATTTGGGGGAGATCCAAGGTACAGCTCTCTGCGTGGGGGAGTGTTCTCGTGCTTTTCTTAGAGTTCACTGCAGGGCCTTCCCGAGGAGGGGAACCTTTGTCTCCATTAATTAACTTATTGCCAGGAGAGAGTAGAGCTGCTTCTTTCCTCCTTACAGGTGCGAAACCCCGCAGGCAGGAATCCAAGAGTCATCCTTGACACCGTCCTCCTCCCCTTACTAACTCCCCGCCAACTCCTAGTTCAAGCCAGTGTCAGCTCTCACTGGGACCACTGCCATCACCTCCTGACAGGTCTCCCCACCTCCACTCACGTTACCCCCAATCTGCAGCCCACCTGAGATGATCATGTCGCCCCTCTAACACAACTCCAAAATCCTAAGTGGCTGCCTCTGCTCTTAGATCAAGGTTTTAAACATGCCCTAGAAGACCCCTCATGTGCCATCTCTCCCCACCTCTCACTGTATTCATTCCCCTTGCTTTTTGCACTCCAGCCATGTCTGCCCTCTCACAGACCCTCGTACATGCTCCCTCCCCCCACAGGGCCTTTGCATGTACTGTTTTCTCTGCCTGGACTGTTCTCCCATTCTCTCCAGTTTCAGCTCAGGCATCACCCCCTTGGGGAAGCCCCTCAGCATCCCCAGCTGGTCAAATGATCCGTATATACTCTCAGGGTGTCCTGAGGTTCCTTTTCTTTGCACTGACCGTGGTTGTCATTTTGACTGCATTTCTGTGGCTATACAAGTGATATCTGCTTCACACTGGATTGCAGGCTCAGTGAGGGCAGGAGCCAAGATGGCTTTGCTCTCTCTGTATCCCCGTGCCCAGCACAGCACCTGGCGGACAGTAGGCTTTCAATCAATAATTGCTGTTGGAATGAGTGAGGCTTGGATGAGAAAGGCCTTAACCAAACCAGGATCAGGAACTCAGAGCCCTTGGTTAACTCCCAGGGGCTGGTCCGGGAGGCCACAGTCCCATGCCCTGCTGGAAGAGCCCGCCTCTTGCTTGGCCAGCAACTAGTCACCATTTAGAAACAGAGTTTGCTACATAACAAGCAGTCCCCAGGGACCGGGTGCAGAGGAGGGCGCCAATTCGAGTAAGGAATCCCACCACAGTCCCCACTGCTGCGGTCCCTCTCAGGGGTCTGGTTCTTGGCCTTGGGATCCCAGTGCTTGCTACATCCTTACCTTTGAAATTGTCCTCCCCAGGCCAATCCCAAAGCAGAGACATGGGAGGCTTCAGTCATTGCTTAAAGGGTGGAGACCTGGAGGAAAGGAGAAAGAGGAAGAGGAAGGAAAAGGAAGAAAGAGCATCCATGAAAAAATGCAGGGTGATGGGAGAAAGGCTCATGGGAGGCAGGATGTTGGCCATTTGGGGAAACACCTTGGGAAAGTGATTCACCGTCTCTGGTCCTTGGGTTGCTCCAGGCAGGCATCACGATCTCGCTCTTTAGCATCTCTCCCATGGGAAGAGGAAAGAGAAAGAAAAGGACATCTACTGTCCAGACAGAGCCAGGCAGGCTCCTCTGAGCAATCCGGGAGGGCTCCCTGGAGTAAAGGAGATTTATAGAAGCCACAGGCAGCCTGGGAGGGTAGCTGAGAAGCAGGAGGCAGCAGGCAAGGAAAGGAGGTGTGACCAAAGTAGAGCGGAGAGCGCAAGCAGGGCAAGAATCACCCTGCTGCATTAATAGGTCCGGCCGTGTCAGTCTCTGCTCAAAACCCTCAGAGGCTCCCATCTCACTCAGAGGAAAACCAAAGACCTTCCTCCCTGCCCTCAGCTCCTTCTCCCCACCCAGCCTGACTCCCACCCCTCAGCCACACTGCCTCCTCCCCGGTCCTCAAACACATCGCGGTGCTCCTCAGGCTCCTCCCTCCGCCTGGGACCGGCTTCCTTAGACAGCCCCACGGCTCACTCCCTCACCTCCTGCAAGGCTTTGCTCAAGTATCACCTTCTCAAGGAAACCTCCCTGATGGTGCTAGTTAAAATCGCACCTCAGGGCCGGCCCGGTAGCGCAGCGGTTAAGTTCGCACATTCCGCTTCTCGGTGGCCCGGGGTTTGCCGGTTCGGATCCCAGGTGCGGACATGGCACCGCTTGGCAAGCCATGCTGTGGTAGGCATCCCACATATAAAGTAGAGAAAGATGGGCACGGATGTGAGCTCAGGGCCAGTCTTCCTCAGCAAAAAGAGGAGGATTGGCTGCGGATGTTAGCTCAGGGCTAATCTTCCTCAAAAAAAAAAAATTTAAAAAAATTAATAAAATAAAATCACACCTCTTCCCCAGCACCCCCTCCCCCCCCACACACACACTTGGCACTCCTCATTCCCTTTACCTGACAACCTTCTAATCTACTCCAGAATTTATTTATTCTCTCTCATGAGAAAGCAAGCTCCATAGGGCAAGAAAAATGGTCTGTTGTTTACTGATACATCATCAGCGCCTGACAGTGCCTGACACACAGAAGGTACTAGGTAAACATCAGTTTAACTAACTAAGAGGAGTAGAGGGCAGAAGTGGGGCTGGGAACCTGGGAACGGAGGAGGAGCTCATTTTTCCAGGCTCCTTGGTCAGCTTGGGGTAAGGAGGCCCAGAGTGGATGGTCAGCTCCTGAGTAGCCACCCAGCAGGCCAGGAACAGAAGTGTCCCCCTCATAGGCCCGGCTGCTCCAGTCTCCCTCCTCCCTCCCCTCAGAGTCCTCTCTGGGTGATGATGCTCCTGGCATCCGGCACCCCTCAGTCCCTTCCAGAAGTCCCTGTGAAACAAGGAAGATGGCTAAAGCGACCCCAGATTGGGGACAGGCAGGAGAGTGTGGGTGAGCTGCCCCCAGAGCTGCCAGCCCACTGGCTTCACTGCTCCCAGCACCCCAGGGGCCTGGAGGAGGTTGTTGCCAACCACATACAACTCCTGGCTCCAGATTTGAGGGAGGAGGAGGGGAGCTGGCAGGAGGGAACAGGGGCAAGCAAATGAGAGCTGACGGGGCCGGGCACCTCGGGCAGAGAATGTAAATAAAAATCAGTAAATATTTAGGGGAAGTGTAGCGGGAAGCGGGAGAGGGAGGGCTGGAGGGGACGTGTTGGATTTCCAACAACATCTGGAGGGCAGTCCCCTCTACCTCCTCCCCTACACTCTCTCCTCCACAGTGTGGGGGCTCGCAGTGTGAGAGAGGGTGCTGGCTTGTGTGTGTGTGTTGGGGGGGGGGTGTCTGCTCTGGGCTATCTGGGTGCGTGTATGCGTGGGGGTGAGTTTGATGTCTGGAGTGTTTGCTTGGCCAAGCACACACAAGGCAAGCATCACCCAGTCCCAAACCGAGTGTGTCCCTCTGGGTCATTAGTGTCCTCACTTCCATGTGGCCTGCGATGAGCCGGGCAGTGGGCATTCTGGGAGGAAAGGACAGAGTCCCTACTTTCAAGCAGCTAGGTGAAAGGGTGATAACTACACATGAGACGTGCCTTCAGAGAAGTCAGGTCAGGGGCTACGAAGCCAGGCCAGGGCGTAGTGACATGAAGTGGAGGGAGACACAGATGAGAACAGAATGGGTGTGTTGGGGGGAGGTTCATTTTCCGAGAGAGGTAGGAGTGCAGAACACCTACAGACAAGGTGACTAAGGATGATGGAGCAGGGCGGCAAAGAGGGTGGAAGCTTTGCCTAACCCCAGGAGAAAGTCTAAACCAAAAGCCCAAGCGTGCAGCCACAGGCACGAGAGGGGACACTGCGGGATGGGCCAGGCTCCGGCTCACTGTCTTTCTCTTCCATAACTTCCTGATGACCATTTCAGGACAGGAATTGGGTCTCTCCCTGTCCCTGTAGCCTCCCCTTCCAGCCTGGCAACCAACCCTGGGCTCTGCCCCCGGGCCCTGCCCAACCCTGGGGGCGCAGCTCAGAATGTGCAGCCCGGAGGGCCTCATCAGTCCTCCTCCATCAGCTTTACAGGCGAGGAAACTGAGGCCCACAGAAGGGAAGCGACCTGCCCAAGGGTCTGTGGCAGCATGTGGTGGAGCCGGGGCTGGAGTCCGGGGCCTCTGACCCAGGGAGGAGGAAGTGCGGTGAGTGGAGAGTTCCTCATTGCTCTGTGCTGCCTCAGGCTCTGCCCTGGGGACTCATTCTGTGTCTGGGCTGTTGGCAGATTACGTGCAATAACCAGTGTCCAGCCCACCCGCGCACGCTTGCCCCCACTCTGCATACTACTTCAGCCGTCACCGCTGATGTCCTCTGCTGTGGCCCTTCCCACCTGGGGACATTGGATAACTCTGGTATAAACGGGAGGGAGTCCCTGAACTGGGGATGGAATCCAGGATACCGATGATACCTAGAACGAAGGGGAAGCAGAGGCCCCAGCCCCAGTCCCTAAGAGACCCAAGCACAAAACCTCATAGCATAAGTGAGGGGTGGAGATATCCATTCATCCATTCATTCATTCATTCAGTCAGTCAGTCAGTCATCAACTAGACTTTAAGCACCTACCCCTGGATGCTTGGGGAGCAGGAAAGAGCAAAGTAGTCTAAAGCAGTGGCTTCAAACTATGATTTGTGGACCCCCCCCCCACCGCGCCTTAGATGCTGCCATGGTTGGGGGGTGGCATGAGGGATGGGGAAGGAGGGTTGAAGAGGTCTCTGCTCCCCATCTCACCATTCCCATCATCCCAACCAAAGGAGCTTCCACTTTCATCTGCTTTACTGATCACACTTCTAAGACGGTTTCATTTGAAGGCTCCCAATACTATTTTTAAAAAGTTGAAAACCACTACTCTCCCAGGGAATAGAAGAAAAGTTTTTCCCCTCTCCCAGAGAGGTCACTGCTGGAAAAAGGAAAGCAGAGACTGTCTGCCTCTAACTTGAGAGCAATGGGCTTCCACATCCCAAGATTGAGGTTAGGACCCCAGGAAAGACTTAGCAGATATTCCAAGTTTTTCTCTTGCCATCTGAATTGGGTCAGCCTCCCTCTGAGGGGCCTGTCTCCCTGCCCTGGCCCACCCACGCCGACGCTGAGGCTGCACCAGCCCCAAATGCAGGGTATCTGAAGAGGGTCCGAGGACTGGAGTGTCATCCTCCCGCCTCCTGTTTCCAGACGGGGGAACAACTGGGCCCTTTGTCCAGCAGGAGGATGCCCAAAGGGTGAGGTCACCCCCAACATGGCTCTCTTTGTCCCAGAGCCAAGGAGTCACCAAAACTGAGTCCTAGCATCCTCCCCCCAACTCCCTGTCCCCAAGCCCCTGGGCACCCCCCCCACCCCCCAATAAGGGCTTCCCTAGGGGCACAGGAATGAGCACTGACAGGTAGGGAGGGTGCATCAGGCACGGTGGAGGCGAGGAAGGTTTGAGATGGGTACAGCCAGGGGGTGGGATGAGAAAAAGTCCCCAACTTAGAGTCCCCAACGGGGACTAGAAAAAGTCCCCAACCCTTCGTCACGAGGATCTTCAGGCTGTCATGTGGCTCGGCCTACAAAGATGGTTCCAAACCCCAAAGGAAAAGCTAAGGGTCTGATCCTAGAGGCCCAGCAGCTTGTCTCAACTTTCAACCAAGAGGCCTTGGGAAAAGGGGATGAACTGACAGTCCCCATAGGTACAGACACAGGCTAGCTGGAGACAGACTCACCCTGCCACGCAGGCCGCCCACAGAGAGGGAGAGTCTGGGGCTCAGAGCACAGGGAAAGCTTAGGGTGGAGAAGGCAGGGGGAACATGTCTATGGCCTGGAAGAGTAACAGAGCTGGAGTGTGAACCAGAGAGTTTCTGAGGAGCCAAGATGGGAGGCCTTCAAGAGGGACAAGAGGGACAAGAAGAGGGGCTTGTCTAAATGGAGTTTGGAAGAGATGTCGTTATGGTGTCACTGAGCAGTAGGGTGGGAATCGAGGGCACTGGGTTCCAGTCCTGGCTCTGCCTCTAACTCACCCAGGATCCTGGCCTTGTTTTACTCTCTCTGGACCTCAGTTCCCCCATCTGTACGGTGGATCCTTCTGGAGCCAAAGTTCTAGTAGTCCAGACTACGAAGTTCTAGGCAGCAGGGTGCGGGAATGCAGAACAGAGCACAGGATGAGGGGGCCCTTGTGGTCAGCTGATGAGACACGGTGTGAGCTGGCGGGACAGGAAGGGCCCCCCTGAGAGCTTCAGCTATTGGAGCAGCTGCCTTGGGGAGGGAGGGGCAAAGCTAGGCAAGAGCCAAGCACGACCTGAGCGGGTGGGGAAGACAGTGGCGCTACTAGTGGACAGCGCAGCTGTCCAGAGGCCACCAATGTTGGGAGCGTGGAGGGGTGGGTCCACCCACCGGGCTGAATGAACTGCCAGAGAGGGCCCAGAGCATGCCGGGAGCAGGCGCCAGAGACAGGACACGGAACGGTCTGACCAGGTCAGTCTCCGAATACGGATTCTCCGACTGGGAGCTTCCTAGATTTTGGGAGCACCCTGCCTCCCTGCCTTCCCTCACCCAATTCATTCCGACCCGGCCCCATTCCATCTTGGTGGCACATTGAGTGAGCTGAGAATAGTCGTTGCTGGGGTCAACGAAGGGAGAGTCGCCAGGGATGAATTGCCCTAAATAAATGAGCAATTAAGGCTGTTACAGGAAGTATCCAGACCCCCCTCCGCCCACCACCCTGAAAGATCACCATGGTAACCACTGCTGGCTCCACCCCAAGAAAGGCTGAGCCACTTGGTTGGCCCACGTGGCTGTCATTCAGACAGCTGAGGCTGGAGAGGGAGTGGCTTCAGTCAAGGGAAGGGAAAGGGGCAAAGAAAAGACCGCGTTGAAGGAGAGGCAGGGGGATGACTGGGGTGACCTTCTGGCTGAGGGTTCTGGGGGATTTCTCCCAGTCAGTGGGGAGGAGAGGAAGAGCCTGGGGTGCACTCCATGACTGCAGCCTGCAGGACAGCTGCCCCTGTGGTGGGGGCTGGGGGCGGTTGCCAGGAGAAGTAGACCGTGCCAGGACCCCATCTCCTCTCAGCACCTCGGCCCCTCCCCCTACACTTCCTGTAATGGCGTCTCCAATGGGGAGGCCATTAGTCCTGTTCAGGACAGCGCTTAAGTACTGTGGCTGATAAATATAACATGAGCTCATCGATTAGAATCCTCTGGTCCTGCATCAGCTCAGCTCCCTAATGGCTCCCCCCACCCGCCTCCACACACACTGACTACTCACCCCCACCCGCCACACGGGCCTACTTTTCTTGCTTACTTGGGGCTGCGATGCAGACGTTGTTAGAGGAGCAGAGTGAGGTGATGAAGGCAACACCCGGGCCTGCTCCGTAGAGACAAGCTGGCCAAGTGTGGGCCCTAGGAAGCCCGGAAGCCCCTCTGGCAGTCGCGGGGAGTCCTGGTCAGCACACAGGACGTGGAGTGCAGGAGGCAGAGGGCCTTACCCTCCATGAGGTGGACGGCACAGCTCCTGCCTTTGGGACTCTCCTGGTGACTTTGAAAACTTTTCTCCTGGTGCAGTGACACCAACTTGGACCCTGTCACCACACCCCCTTCTCCCGGGGCATCTCCCAGCCCCCCACTCAGCCAAGCAATTCCCTCGCTGTCTCCCCCAACCCTGATGTTCCTAGCTTCATTTCACCCATCTTCGGGGTTGTCCACGCTCCCTTGTCAGATTGGGAGCCCTGAGCACAGGGGCTGTGTCTCCCCCAGAAGCCTGGGGCCCCCTGAATGGGAGGAACTGTCTTCTCTAGGGTGGAGGGCTCTAGAAGTCACGAACTGTCTCCCCGCCCCCCAGACTGGGAACTGCAGAGGGTGGGGTGTGCCCTTCATAAGCTAAGCAGACCAATTAGACCTTTGGACGTCGTTCACATCAGCGCGCTGAGCTGAGACAGCTCCACACACCTCTCGCCAATCTGAGACTTCTCAAGGCGCTGGCGGGCTGCTCAGCTGCTCAAAGACATCTGGAAGGGCCTTGGCAGGAGGCACAAGAACAGCTCCAGCCTGGGCGCTGGGGGGCTTTGGTGGGTGGGTGGGGGCCCATGCCTGGGAGGGGGCTGTGGTTTTCAGAGCCGTGTCTCTGGGCAGAGGCTGCCCACAGAATCCTCTAACAGGAAGGCTGAGCCAGGCTGGCTGCAGCCAGGAAGTTAATCCTTAATGTGCCTCTGGCCTTGCTGCTGTGCAAACTCACCACTTAAACACTCCAGGCCGGTGGGGACCAGCCACAGAGCCCGCGCTCCAGGGGGGGGGTTTGGTACCACAGCAAGCTGACTACCAGGCATGCTCTGTGTGCTACAGGCGTGCCTGCCTGCCTGCGTGGCTTTGTATGAGAAGAATGGGTGTGCAAGAGGCCAGAGGTGGCCCATTCTCTGCTGTGTCCCTCTCCCCCACCTCTGTGCCTCTCTTAAGCCTCTGGTAGGCACTCCAACAAAGAAATGTGTTTTTATGGATGGGCATTTGAGCACCATTCTTCTTTCCCATGTATCTAATTGCAGCTGTAGAGATGGTGGCTAGATTGCAAGAAGAACTTCCTCATGTACATCGGTGGGAGACTAGAGTGAGCATCCTTTTGGGAAGTGAAGGATTCCCCTGTGAAGAAGTTTCTGGAAGGGAAGTAGACCTTTGGAGAAAAGGATGAAAGCACAATAAGGGGCTGGGCAGGGAGGTTATGCTTCTAAGCTGTCCCAGTCAGCCCCGGCGGCCATAACAAAACACCACAGACCGGGTGACTTAAAGAACAGAAATTTATGTTTTCACAGTTCTGGAGGCTAGAAGTCCAAGATCAAGGTTGCAGCCATTTCAGTTTGGGTTGAGAGCTCTTCCTGGCTCGCAGACAGCCTTTCCTTTGGTGCATGTGTGCCGGAGGAAAGAGGGGGACCAGCTCTCTGGTGTCTCTTTTTATAAGGACACTAATCCTAGGCGAGCAGGGCCCCACCTTTATGACCTCATTCAACCTTGATGACTTCCTCATGGGCTAAATACACACATCTCCAAATATAGCCCCATTGGGCGTTAGGGGTTCCGCATATGATGTTCCGGGGACACAATCCAGGCCATAGCACAAGGTGAGGAAGCTCCCTCCTGGTCTCCCACATTGCACCCTCATTTTTGAAGATGAGCTAGCTTGGATTTCCCCTTCCAACGCTCTAAGCCCACCCTCTCGTGCCCTTCCTGGCCCCCTAGGAGGGCCCACGTGCCCTCTCCTCACCCCTACTGCCTTCCTTCCTTCCCAGCCTCCTTTTCTCCGGCTCCCTGCGGCCCGGGCCTGGGGCAGGCAGCGGGAGGCCCGGCCCCTCAATAGCCTGAATTCAGCCCCCAGCCCCGGCTATATTTAGCCTCCTGCCTCAGACACTGGACAAAGCCGCTTTCCAAGGGGCTGGTGAGGACAGAGCTGAGAGGGGGCTGCCCTTCCTGCCTCTTCCCCTTCCCGATATGGATACCCTTTGGTTACCCTTCTGGGGTTACCAGAAATGCTGTTCACAGGGCTGTGGACTAGGACTCCGTGCGACTTGCATTCTATTTCTAGATTATCTGCTGGGAAGAAAGTTTGAACCCCCCGCCCCAGCCCGGACGGGGACGTTCTGGAGTGGTTTTTCTTTCACGTCCTCTTGGTGCATCAGAATCATCTAGGGAGCTTTAAAACTATGGATGCCCAGGCCCTACCACTAAAAATTCTGACTTAATTGGTCTGGGGTGAGGCCCTGGCATCCTTTTTTTCCTTTTAAAAATCTCCCAGGTGACTGTCATGTGCAGCCAGGATGGCGAATCGCTGTTCTAGATCCTTCCTCCCCCTCCAAGCGAGGTTCCTGGACCAGCAGCAGCAGCATCTCAGGGAAGGGGACCCTCGTTAGAAATGCAAATTCTTAGGCCCTACCCCAGCCTCTGGAATCAGAATCTGCATTTTAACAAGCTCCCCAGGGGATTCCAATGCAGCCTGAAGTTTGAAAGTCACTGTTCTAGAACCTTCCATGGTAGTGGGTAAGACCCCAGATCTGTGCAAGAGGTTCTGATACTCACCCTCTCCATCTCTGCTTTATTCTTTGGAGAGGATCCCTGTTTCTTGAGAGGGTCCACCTCTCCCAGGTCATTCCTTCACTCCCCAATGTGTCCACATGCTCATACATGCACCCTCCCCCCATCTCAGTCCATATCCCCAAGGCAGCAGGATCTCCTCTCCCCACAGGCCATGTGCAGAGAGGTCCAGGAATCTGTATCGAGACTTATGACTAAACTCCCTCACTATCAGGAGCAGCTTTCGCTGCTCAGCTCTCATTTCCACCAGAGAGCCGTCCCCTTGCTCTTTCAGCATCCCCAAAGGCTCGCATATGTCCCCTGTAAGAAATCCCAAGGGTCCCAATCATCAGAAATTGTTTCTCACATCCAGTGTGCATTCTCAGGATCAACTTCGCTTAGGGCGTCTAATAGTAATTTGTGTCCTGCCTTTGCTTGAAACCCTTCCCTGGTCCCCCCCCCAACCCCAGCCCTGTCTATAAGACAAAATGCAAAGTCCTTGGAGGAGCCTCAGGGCCTGCAGGATCTGAGAGGCCCTGCTCCTGCACAGAGCCTCACCTCCTGCTGCTGCACCCACACCAGAGCGCGACCCACGACCCACGCTCTGCTCCCGGGGCGGTGCTTGCTTTGCACTAGAGCACTTCGCATTTGCTGTTCCCTAGCTTGAATGACTTTTACCTCTTCTTTCCCCGTCTCCCTGACAGGCTCCTATTTATCCTTCAAGTCCCAGATAAGGTCACTTCCACTGGGCAGCCTTCATTAATCCTCCAGGCACAGTAAGTGTTCCCATGGCTGTTTGCACAAGCCCTTCTCCCAGCACCAGTTACACTGTGTCTGTCCACGTCTCTCTCTTCCACGAGTCTCTTCAAAGGGGGAGCCAATCCCATTCATCTTTGTAACTCTAGCACCTTGGCCCAGCATTTGGCAAGGAGTGGAAGTAATAACAATAGCTCACATTTATTGAGTGTTCGTGCTGTACTAGGCACCGTACAGACCACTTCCTCTGGATCATATCATGTATTATTCACAACCCTACAGGACAGGTACTTTTATCATCTCTGTTTTATTGATGCAGAATCCGAGGCCCGGAGAGGTGAAGCAACTTGCCTAAGATCACACAGTGAATCATGGCAGAGCTGGGATTTGAACTCAGTCTCTCAGGCTCCAGAACTCATGTTCTTTACCACTGCACTCTACAGAGCTCATTAGATGGATGATGGAATTAATGAATGAACAACTCGGTGACTCCCAGGCAGGAACTTCCTAGAATCATCTCTTCATCAACACATTCTTCTTCAGTGGTATCAATGTCATCTTTCTATCCTCCTTGTTACCTTCATCAGCAAGAATCCTTTGTCAGAGTCCAGCAACTCCTGTTGGCCTGCAGCTGGGATTAGGATGTCATTTCTGGACTTCTAGTTCAGCTGCATGAATCTCGGGGGTCAGACTGCTTGGTCCAAATCTCAGCTCTCCCACTTCCTACCTGTGTGACCCTGGGCGGGTTACTTCTTTTCTCAGACTCTGAGCAAGTTGCTTAAGCCTCAGTTTTACATATTGGGGATGGTAATGGCACAGTTCCTCCCTCCTAGGATTGTTAGAGGAAGAAATGAGGTAATGTATGTAAGGCCTGGCCCATCGCAAGGGCTCAGTTAATGTTAGCTGGTGAGCTAAGGCCCGAGGAGAGACAGTGCTGTTAGGGGAAGGTGGACTTCCTGGTTCAGACTTATCTTCACCGTGCCAGAGGCAAGGGATGTGACTATTTGGACACTGACCTTGATAAGGAGAGAGGGTTGTCAAACGGTGTGGAATCGCTTGACTCAAACTGAGTAGAGTTGAGTGAAGCCATCCCCTCTCCCTGATTACTCCAGGAAGACCGGAGGGGGAGAGAACCTTGAGAATGATGGAGAAGGTGTCCAAGAGATGGTATAGAGGGCTGAGGATGGAGGGCACAGAGAAGGAGGCAGGGGATGCCCCGGCCTGGGGGCCACTGCAAGCTCCAGCAGGCTCCCCTGGATGGCTGCCCCAAGTTCCACCTCCCGCCGCAGCGCCGAGGGTGCTCTGTTAAAACCTGGAGGTGACCCCTGCCACATCCCAGCCTCATGCCTCCCTGCTTGACCCTGGGACAGACCCTTGTTGGCACCATTCCCCGGGTGGGCGCCAAGAGGACCGAGAGCGGGAAGAGGGGACCTTTGTCCAAGCCCCCAGTGACAACCACTCCTCGGGTCAGAGCCAGGCCGAGGGGCCAATGCACAGCCCCCTCCGTTCGTCCTTCCCTGCCCCATGAGGAATGCGTCCTCTGAGCCACACCAGCTTGGCGGTCGGCTCCGGTTCACAGAGGGGGCTGTGTCCTGCCACCCGTCCCCTCTGAAGCCCCCATTGTCAGACTGGGGGGGTTGGGGGCAGGCTGGGGGCATGCCTCAAAGGCCTAATGTTCTCAGAGGTGGGGAGGCCGAGGGGTCTCCCGGAAGTTCTAGGCCATGGGACACCTGGCTCTTCTCTGCCTGTCTGCTCGGAGCCCTGGCTGGCCGGAAAGAAGGCTTCCCAGGAAGTGGGACAGTCATGGGGACATCCTCTGCATTTGCTTGCCTTGTGCCAAGCTGTTCCCTAAACATGGCAGATAGGCTAGAGAATTAAAGAATTAAGGCTAGAGAGGATTAAAAGACAAAAACAAGCAGACGGTTAAGATAATACAAGTTAATTTTATAAAGTCGCATTGAGGACCAGACACTGTGCTGTAAGTTTCAAAACCATCACAGCCCACCTTGAAGCAGATGTGATTATTGTCATCATTCCTGTATTTCAAGGGAGGAAGTCAGGCCCAGAGATGTTAGGGGACCTGCCCACGGTTACACAACAGCGGGGGGCAGAGCAGCTGAACCCAGGTGGGTTAGTCACAGAGCCCATGTCCGCAGTGACCACGTGAACCAGGGACAGAAGAGCACTTATGGAGGAGACTAAGGCGAATCATGCCCGTTTGCACCCCAAGCCAATCCCCAAGACACCTCCCCAGACCCCAGGGGTCTCCCAACCACAGCTGAAGACACTGTTCTAAATCTTCTCCCAGGATCCTGCCGTCAGTAGGGTCTCCCACCCATGGCTCTTAGGTTGCTTCAGTTGGGGGGCCCACTTGGGGACAAACAACGATGGACTCATCTGCCCACTCATCCCCTTTCCTGCAGCCCCACTGGCTCCTACCATAGGCCTCTCCAGGCCGGCAGGAAAGCACGAGTACATTTCTTCCCCGGGGCACAAGGCCAGCACCACTGGAAGAAATAAAGGTCCTAAAAGAAAAGCACAAGATGTCACTGATGTTTTTGATAAAGCCCCAGGACTCACTCATTGAACACGTGTGGTCCTTTTCAAAGCAATCTTCCTGGGAATCCCCCAGCGTGTGGGGGGAAATTCCTTCTCTGGGCCAAACTTAGAGCTCGCAGCTCAGGCCTCTGGCTGTCCTGGACGAAGGCAGAGCTTCCTGCTGTGGGGGTGAACTTGAGTGTGGGGGACAGCCAGGAGCCACTTGAGTCCAGCCTGGTGAGTGAGAGGTGCCTTCCTCACTTGCATGGGCAGGCATCACCCAGCACAGAGCGCACAGCAGGCACTCACCTGAGGCATGGTCCCAGGCCAGGGTGGCAGTGGGGTGGACCCAAAGATGACCAAGGACACTCGCCATTCTTGGTCACTTGGGGAGGAAAAGATCCATCCCAAGCCACCCGGGGCAATGTGGACAACACATGTGGGGTCCTGCAGGGCGGGCCTTCTCTGTAGAGGGGGCTCTGGGACAAGGCGAAGAGTCGAAGTGCCGCCATGAAGTTCAAAACCAGGTACACCCGAGAGATCCTCTCCAGCATGTGGAGAGGGGCTTGCAAAATCCAGGATGGCTTTCTGGAGGAGGCAGACTTTGCCCTGGGCTCAAAAGGATGAGTCAGATTCGGACAGAGTTAAATAGGAGGGGGATTCCAGGTAGAGGGGACAAGCTGGTTGGTGCTATTTTGATTAAAATCAATCAATCAATAAAACAAACTCTAGCCTAGAATGCTTGTCACCAGAGGGTGGGAGGTACTCTAAAGTCACATCTAAGATGCTCGCTGAGAAGCTGGGGCTCAGTTTGCATCCAGCCTCGGTCATTTACTAGCTGTGCGGCCTTGGGCAAGTGACTTACTCTCTTAAAAAAACTTAATCGGCTTGTCATCTGAAAAATGAAGATAATAATGGTGGTTTCATCTGAAAAATGAAGATAATAGTGGTGGCTTCCATGTGGGATTATTTGAGCACAAAACAGGATAAGTTCTGAGAAGTGGGCCCTTTGTGACTGTTGCATGGTAAGGACCCACCCAGTGTCAGTTCTTGTGACAATGGCACCATCTCCTTAAGAGGCTCCTGAAGAGACCCAAGAGTGAGTTCTCAAAAAGGGGTCCCCAAGCTCCTCTGAGTCATGGAAAACATGTGACATGCCCCTTTCCCTGCTCCCCAACAGGGCTATGGAAGAAGGGGCAGACCCTTTGTGGATTCCATCCTTAGCACTTGGTCCCAGTGTTTGACTCCTTCTAGTCTGTCAATAAACCCTGTAGATTCTTCTAAAACAATTCTGCAGTCTTCCTCGCCTGTCTACCTCCAGTACCAAAGCTGTAGCCTCGTCAGTGGTGTGCCTGTCTGGGTCTCTCCGCACATCAAACCTCATCCTCCCTATGGCCTCCAGGTGATCCCCCAGAGCAGAGCAGATCATGCTTCTCCCCAGCTCAAAAACCTTCCATGACTCCCACTGCCCAGAGAATAACCCCCAGCTCCTTAGCCTGGCACCCAAAGCCAGTTTACCACAGTCCAGCCCCTGCCTGCCTTTCCAGTGTCCTCTCTGACCACTCACCTGCCAGACCCTCCAGTCACTCTGGGTCAACCACCTCTAGGTCCCTGGCAGCCCTGCATGGTCCTGCCTGGAGCTATTTTTTACAAGCAGCCCTGCTTTTCCCTCTGCCTGGATTGTCCTTTCTCCCTTCTCTGATGGTTAAGTCCTAGACATGCTTCAAGGCCCAGCTCAGACATCCCCTCCTTCCCGGAGCCCTCCCAGACTCTATTCCCCAGCAGCGACCATGGCTGTCTCCTATAACCGGGTGTGGAATATGGTCGAAAGCTGGGGCCACACTCTGCAGCTGCCCAGAAGGACTGTTGGGGACCACCTTCAGGGCAGAGATTGCTGCTGAGAGAGGCTCTACCCCACAGCCCCCCGGAAAAGAGCAGGGTGGGGCTGCAGAAGCCTCCACAGAGCCTGGCATGGATGCCAGCAGCCCGGATAGAGCCCAGGCGGCAGTGTTGGCACGGCTCCGCTGCCGGAGATGAGGGTGAGACAAACAGCAATTAGCCAAGCACAGGCTGGGCTCTCAAGGCTAATTACCAATTAGATGGGGCCGGGCGATTAGCAACATGAAAGAGACAGTCAGCAAATAGTCACTGGCGTGGCAAACGGAAGATAGAGGGGATGAGGGTCCTCTCTTTCTGCCAACAGGCCTAGCTTCCTAGGGGTTAGTGCAGTCCTGTCATGGGGAGACGGGATCCAGCAACCGACAGGCTGAGCCTCCTACGGAGACTCGGGCAAATTTGCCTTCTTTTTGATCCCAGACTCATCTTCAGGGTGGCGTTGGGGTGATGGATGATGAGTGCTTTGACACCTTTGGCCAGGTGAGCCCGGCAGAACGTCGGAGCCTCGGTGCCAGATGCCAATGGGATGCATTTGTGTCTGGAGCTTTGCCTGGCATGGCTGGGCTGAGGGGAGAGGGAGGGGCTACAGCTTCCTCTCTCCCCTCTCTTGGCTCAGTTCTTCTTCACTCTCTCCGTCTCCTCTGTCTCCCGCTCCCTGCCCCCTTCCTCTCTTCCCTCTGCTCATTTTCTCTTTTTCTTTCATCCCCCCTCCCTCTCATCCTCCTGGTCTCTCCACTGCTTACCTCTCTGGCTTGCTCTGTCTCTGGCTCTCTGGGTCTCGCTCTTCCTCCCTCCCTGAACTCCACACCCTATGGTCCCTGCTTCACTTAGGGTGGGCCTCCATCACTGCGGGGAGAATTGAGATTGGACATATGGTGACTTCCTGACACCAAGGCCAGGCCTCTCTGGGGTGAGCTGGCCCTGGGTTGGGAGAGGGTGGAGCTGGGGAAAGGGCCTCTCTCGCTTTAGGAAGCTTGTGGGGGCAAATAATGATTTCTGTGAATGATCCTGCAAGAAGGTTGGATTGTAAGACCCTTTATCATACAGGTTCAGGGCCAAAATCAAGTTCAACCTGGAGTTTGGTTACTAGACTACCCCTGGCCGTGTACTTCTCTCCAGGCCCTGGTCTGCTTGAAGCCTGGCAGGCCCTGCTGGGCCAGGAAGCCTGACCTGCTGACCTGGCTGGTGACCAAATCTGCCCACCTTACAAGCCCAGATGAGCCTTCCTAGGCTGGGCCTGCGTGATGGTGGTGATAGGTACGCTGTGGGTGCACGTGCCTGTGTGTGTGAGTGCCTGCGTGTGTGCGTGTGTTGTTGGAGGGCTGGGCATGGGCAGACCAGTGCAACCTGTCTCAGCCACCGTCTGTGGGGTTTGCGTTGTAGACCTCAGTGAGGGGGAGAGGATTTCATTAGCGGAAGAGGCTCTGGAGGAAGATGAGGGCTCAGATCTGGAAACAAGCTTAGGAATGCAGACCTGGCCGAGAGACCTGGTTTGCGGGTCTCTGTTAATCTTGGCAGCCCCCATCACAAGTGCACACCGCACAGGAGATCAAAACACCCCGGCTCTCATCCCAGCGTGGGTGGGGCTCCAGGGGCTGCCCCTACCCCCAGGGACAGGTGCCGCAGTCCTGCTTCCCCTTGCTGTCGCTATGTCCGGAGCCCCTGCCCCGGAAGGTGGGGAGATTCTGCCTTGCTAGCTCTGGGAAGGAAAGCAAGGAGCATCTGCCGGCAGGAATGCGGAAGAAGGAGAGGAGGAGCTGTCAGCAAGTCTGCTGGGCCTGAGGGCAGGGGTATGTGTGTGTGTGTGTTGGGGAGCATTGGGAGTGCATGGGCCTGTGTGAGGATGCAGTGTCTATTGGGCTCATGGCTCCATATGCAGTGGCGTGCACCAGCCCCTTTGCCCAGGAAGCAGGCCAGCGATTTTCCCTGACTCCCTCCTGCTGCGGTCAGGAAGCCGGTGACCAGCCCAGTGGTCCACATCTCTGGGCTCTGAACTCACCCCTCAGCTATGCTCCCAGGACAATGGGGCTCTTTCTGCACAAGATGGGCACGAGGGACCCTGTCATGGACTTGTGACCTGAGGGACAGGGCTGCCTCAGGGCACATCCCAGCCTTGGTCACACTTGTGGACGCTGACTGGCCTTGAGCCAGGGCAGACCAGGGAGAAGGAGAGGCCCTCCTTCCCGCCTGTCCCAAGAAGGCTCCCTGGAGGAGGGGTCCTTGACATGCCCATGTCTGCGGTTCTGGTGGGCACGCATGCGCGGGGCTCCCCTCTGGGACATCAGGAGCCTGAACAGGTACCTGCCCTCCAGCTGACCTGTGTCCCAGAGTGCTGACCCTCCAGTGCCTTGAGGGGCAGGACCAGTGGAGGACTGGGAGAGTCAGCTGGAGGAAGAAACAAATGCAGGTCTCTTGGCAGAGACACTGCCCCGCCCTGAGGGAGCCGGAGTCTGAGGAAAGAAGTGTCCGCAGCCAGGGCTAATCTAATGAGACTCGGCCCCTCTCCCTCCTTTGTTAAGTGGCCCCCCACTCTTACAGCCCCCCAGCCCTCACTGAAGGAAGTGTCAGACACACACCCAGAAGAGAGACCAAGACCACCCAGGGAGACAGGTGTGCGTGTATAGCTTTGAGGGCAGGAGGCGGCACATGAGGAAAGGGCCCATCCCATCAAGAGAAGACCAGGAGGGCTTCCTGGAGCGGAGGTTGTGGAGCTGAGCAGGGAACTCAGGCAGGGATTGTGGGGGCCTGAGGAGCCCCTGTTAGGGGCTCAAAGGAGGGCGAGAGTGCAGGGAAGAGCTTCTGGAGTCATCCCATTCCATTATCGGAGCACCCGGAAGACCCGCGCAGAGGCCAGTCTCAGCCCCAAGGTGGCACAGCACAGAGGAGGAAAGGCACACGGCGCAGCCCAGGTCTCTGCCTCGTGCGCATCTTTTCACATCCTCTTCTCCCTTCCCTTGCAGCCCACACCCCGGGGCGGCGGGAGAGATCAGTGCGGGGCAGGAAGCAGCTTCCAGCCGCTCCGCGCCCTCGGCGGGACAGCTGTTCTGCGCAGCTGCTGGGGGCTCTGCGGGCTGCGGCGGATTTGATTTGATTCAGGCCCCAAAATAGCCATCATAGCAGGAAGCGGCCCCCTCCCCCAACCCCTCCAGGACTCTCCATCCGGGGGCTGAATTGACACCTTAGGTTCTGCCCCCTCCCTCTCCCCCGCGCTCACCCCCTTGTCTCCAGAGACTCACTCCATTTTTCCCTCCCCTTAGCCCGCAGCCATTCTCCTCCTCGTGCCTCCCCTCCTCCAGGAAGCCTGCCCTGGTCACCCCCTCCCCCCATTATGCCTGCCGCAGCTCTTTGCCCACACACGATCGCCAGGCCCTCCCCCACCAGCCCTGCTCTTGCGGGGGCTGACGGGGAGCCAGTCTAGGGCTGGGGGCCTGTGGTCAGGCACGGGCGGGCTGCGGAGGGCACACAAAAGGCTGCCCTGGCCTTTGATGAGTAATCGTTGTTCCCTGGAGCCACGATTCCACTCGGCTGCCTGGGCCCCCTGCCCCCACCCGCGTCCTAGTCCTCAAATAAGACTCGTTTTTGTTCTGAGGACACAATGCGAGAAAATGTCACCCAGGGGGCGTGCCCCCTGGCCCCAGCCCTGACAACCGGAGCTCTTAATCACCCGGCCTCCTTCCTCCCCAGCTTCCCTCTCCAGCAGCTGGCTGAGCTGGGGGAGGGGGGAAAGTAGGGGTAGGGGCCAGTACCACTTTCTGGGGCTGGGGCTTCTTCCAGCTGGAGGTCTAAGGCCTTAATTTTTCTCCTCGCTGGGGTGCAACCCCTGCACTAACCTCTCACAAAGGCCTGGACCTCTGCTCAGTTCTTAGCTTTTCTCTCTCCATCACAACCTGTCAAGGTCCCCGAAGCAGGAGACGTGGAGAGGAGCGTCAAGTCTGCATCAAAGCTCTGGAAGCGGGCTGCACTATGCCAGTGCTTTGAGAAGTGCTACCAAGAAAGTAAAAGAGTGTGGTAAAATGATGCTGGGGGTCAAGGGCAGAAGTCACCTCTCCAGGCTCTAGGCGGAACCTTCCACACAAAGGCCTTGAGGCCTGCGGTGGTGTTAGGAAGCCGCTAGAGGGGTAAACCCTCCCCCTCCATCATCTCCCTAAGCATCCATCCCTCTTCACCTGCCCTGAGTAAATAGAGTCTAAATAAGAACCGTGTGCTTGCTGTGCACACAACTTCTAGACAAGTTCTCTGGCCCCCTTCCAAACAAATGACTGCCTCCCAAACCCTTCTCAATAGAGATTCTGGAACCTTCACTGCTGAGGTCTTTTTCTCTCTTGATCCTCACATCTCATATGCCAGCCAGTCTGGTCTGCTCTCCCTTCAAAACCTTCGCCAACTCGTCACTTTGGCTGTCTCCACGGCCACCCATCCAGCCCACACCAGCTTTCGTTTGTGCCACTTCAGCAGACTCTATTGGGTCTCCCAGCTCCACTTTCTCCCCTACCATGCGTTCTCCCAGAGCAAACAGAGCAATCTTATAAAATGGAAGCCACATCATGTCACTCGTTTGCTTAAAGGCCTCCAGAGACTTCTGATTGCTTTGAGAATGAAACTCAAATTCTTTTGTCAGCAAAAGTAGGGAGAATGGAAGATTCACACGAGATAAATATTTGTGGGTTCTCACTGTGTGTGAAAGGAGAGACCAAAAAAATAGTCAGTGGGATGAGGATGAGAAGACATCACTCTCTCAAGACGAAGAGCTACTTGATTAAATTTGTGTACGTGAGATCCAGCAGAGAAAAAAACTGCAAACTCCTCATTGTGGTCCACAAGGCTGGCTGGTCTGGCCTCCCCTTCTCCCCTACCTCATCTACCCCTCTTCTCTTTCCTTTGCTTAATGGGCTCCAGCAGAGAAAAAGGGAAGATTTCAACCCAGCATGCAATTTCCCAGGCCATTCATATATGAATTCATTCATTCAGACTCATGTGTTGCATCCCTGCCACCCACCAGGCATTGATTAGATATGGAGATACGGAGCTAAATAGGGGCTTGCAGTCTAGAGGGGAAGCAGATAGATAAGAGAGATCTGTAAGAAGTGTGATGGGAACCCTGCCTGGGATCCTTGGGAAAGGCTTCACAGCCTGGAGCTCAGTCTTCAAGGAGGAGTCCAAGTTCACCAAGCAAAAATCAGAATTCTAAGCTGGGGGATGATGTTTGCAAAGGAGAACCCTGAGAGAACAGGGGCTGATCGGGGAAGAGGGAGGGGCATGTGGTGTGGCTGGATCAGGGAGCATGCTGGGAAATGAGCGTGCACTGGGAAGCAAGGGTCAGGCCATGAATGGACTTGGTAGCCTCATTAGGACTTTGGATTTATCTTTAGGCCACAAGGCTACAGCCAAGATTTTAAAGCAGAGATGTGCATAATCAGATTTGTGTTTTAGAAAGAGCTCTCTGGCAGCAGCATAGATAGATGATAGATTAGAGAGAGGACAGGCTGGAGTCAGAGAGACCAATGGGTTCCGGAAAGAAATAATGCAGGCCTGAACCAGGGCAGGAGCACGAGAGAGTGAGAGGTGGGCACATTCAAGGTAAGCCCATCTGGACTTTTGGCCACATGAATGTGGAAAAGGGGAGTGTGAGAAGAGTGGGGATGATGTTAGCACCCAAACTTCAGGCTTGGTGATTGGCAGGGTGGTGGGGCCACCGCTGAGATGGACAGCTGAGAGGAAGAGCAGCCTGGCGTGGGGGTGGGGGGTTCAGCGTGGGATGTGTTGGGATGCAGGTGCCTCAGAGATGTGCAGACGGAGAGGTCTGGTTGAGAGCTGGGAACACAGTCTGCTTGGAGTGAATCGTGGATTGAGAAAGAGGCCCCGGTGATGCCAAGAGCGTGGATCTTGACAGGGGTCCTCCGACTCCCAGGGATTCTCCCTCTCACAACCCCCGGGGGGAATGTCCCTGAATTGGGGCTGGGGGAGGGGGAAGCAAGGGCAGGAAGCTCCGCGGTGGGAAGGGCTGCCGTGCACCTGCAGAAGACAGTAAGATGGAGGGTAGAGGGAAAGGGCAGTGCCAGGAACCAGCCACTGCAGGATCCCCATGGTTACGGAATCCTCGCTTTAACTGGAGCTGAGGGGCCTCAGAAATCACCTGGCTGACCTAATCCTCTCATTTTACAGATGGGGAAACTGAGGTTCAGATGGGTAGAGTGACCTGGCTAAAACTGCCCCCCTTAGTTGCTCACACTCTGAGACGGGAAGGTGAATATAGATTTGCTTTTTTTTTTTTTGAGGAAGATTAGCCCTGAACTCACTGCTGCCAATCCTCCTCTTTTTGCTGAGGAAGACTGGCCCTGAGCTCACATCCTTGCCCATCTTCCTCCACTCTATATGTGGGATGCCTACCACAGCATGGCTTGCCAAGCGGTGCCTTGTCGCACCCGGGATCCGAACTGGCGAACCCCGGGCCGCGGAAGTGGAACGTGCAAACTTAACCGCTGTGCCACTGGGCTGACCCCTAGATTTGCTTTTGATTTATGCACAACCTGCCTATTTCCACAGAACCTGGAACCCCACTCCGACCACCACCACTATGTGTGACAGAGGAGAGAGTCAGAGCCCAGGGTCAAAGGGGAGGTGTTTAGGGGAGGCCTGAGGATCTCTGACCCTCTCTGCCTTCCCACCAACTGAGTGCTCCTCGTCCCTGGAGAGCATCACCCTGTGGTCCACTGGAGGACACTGGCTCCTCCTAGTGGTCACAAGGAGCATTGCTCTGGGTGGTCCCAGGTGAGCTCAGAGTCCAAGTCCCTGGAGCATAAGACCTCCGTTCCCCCTGACCAGTCTCCAGTGGGCCCAGACCCAGGTGCCAGTGCCCTGACAGACACTCTGCCTGCCCCTATAGGAGACATTCGCTCCAGAGCTGAGGCCTGACCCCAGCAAGACACTCTTCTCCAGGCGAGACTCCTTGACCGTGACTGATGTGTTTCCATGGCTTATGATGAGGCTTATGACGAGGGGCGGGATGTGGCCCATTTGTCTCATATCCAGATGTTTTTCACCAGGCTGAGAGCTCCTTGAGGGCAAGAGCCATGCTTACTTCACCTTTGTTTCCTTGGGGTCTGACACGGTGCCTCGCAGGAATTGGGTGCTCAATATGTCTGCTGGGACTGAAAGCACGTCCCCGCTGGGCCATCCTGGGAGCTCAGAGATCCCCTCCCCCTCCACACGACCCCAGGATGGCTGTCTGCGCTCCTCTGACCTCTCAGTTTCAGCTCATCATGAAGTTCTCCCTTTTAGAAAAAAACCCAGACTTCTTTACTTTGCGTGGCTGGTGCCAGGTCCCTTCAGGCTTCAGCTGAGATGGAGAAGTGCCTCCCAGAACCGTGTCCAGCTTTCTGTTGGGGTCTACACCTAGCCCCCATCCCTCCTGAGAGGGCTCCAGCCCCCTCACCACCTCCTTCCCTGCCCCTCCACCCACCTCGGAGGGCAGAGGTGAGTCGGAGCCCTCCTGGGCTTCCTCGGCACTTCCCAGAGCCCATCTGTCTCCTTTTCCACGTTATCTTTTAGAAGCTGAAGATTTTTGCTTACTCCACAATCCTGGAGCAGGGGAGAGGGCACGATTTTCATGACTGTTCCTGTCTTTTTCATGTGAAGAGTTAGTTGTGTGCGGCATCCAATTAGGGTAAAAGGTTTTTATCGCTCCTGGCTGTGACTGCAATTCTGAGGGAGCAAGAGGAGAAGGGCCAGTGTAAGGAGGGCATCCTGCCTGGGCACAGGGGTGGGTGCGACTAGAACAGCCTGGAGAGGCTTTCGTGTACCACTTTTGAACATGAGAGGTGTGTTGTCCCATCCCCACTTAGCAGAGGAGAAAACTGAGGCAAGTGCATTGCTCAAGGTCACAGAATTGGCAAAAGGAACAAAACTGGGACCTAAGCCAGGCCTCCTGAGTCTCAAGTTCAGTGTTTTTTCCCTGCAACAGAGGTGCCCACTTTACCTGATCTGTGACCTTTCAGAGACCTGTTTGGTTGTGACCTCAGGCTTGGTGACCTGGAGAGGATGGATTCGTGGGATTGGCTCAGATATAAGGTCTGTCCCCCTTCTTGCCCTTCCTCTCTCCCTCCCTTCCTCCCTTCCGACAAATCCTGCACTCTAAGTCTCAGACATTAGACTCTGAAGACCAGAGTTGTGCGTTTCTCACTTATCTCTTAGCGCTGGCACCAGCACCGTGCTGGGCACAGAGCAGCTGGGCAGGAGCTGTGTTGAAGGAAGGGAGAAACCAACACGTGAATGACTGGTCTACCTAGGAGTATGTTGGGGGGCAGAGGTGGGGCAGGAGAGTAATGTGACCAAAGTCCCTTGAGAGCTAGAACCACAAGGAAGGATGGACCTATAGAGGCTGCAGCCACGCCACTGCCAGAAACACAGCCCAAAGCGAGGGAGAAGCAAGGAAGAAATACTCCAATTTCTTTCCTCCTCCATCTTCTGCTAGTGCCTCCCGTTGGCCTAACCCACCTGGAAGTAGCTGGCAAGTGAGCTGGGTTGATGCCAAAGGACTGACCTCCCCACCTACAGAGCAGGATCTGGGGATTGGGGTTAAACTAAGATGGACCAGCACGTTCCTATAGACTTAGTATTCCCAGGGTGTAACACAGTGTGGGATACACTGTGGGCACTCAAGGAGTAGTGCGGTGGGTACTGGAGTCACTCTGACTCTCATCCCTCATACTGCTCTGCACACCTCTAGTCCAACCCAACTCCTGCTCCCGGTGCCCCCATTCCCGTCCTCTCAGCCCTCCCACAGGGCCCTCTGGTGGCTCGGTCTGTGCCTGGCAACCTCCCTTCTATCTTCATCTCTGCCCAGAATACTGCTCCCCTCCTGGCAGCCTCTCCTGCAGCCTTTTCAATGGAAGACTTTTCTTCCCTCACCCTCTGACTACCTTGGGACTTGGAAGGGAGTAAGAGTTCTCCTTGCTCCCCATTTCTTTTTCCTCCTTCTTCCTTTCTTTAAAACTCCTAGATCCTTGGAAGCCCCTGGGATCCAGGCACCTTCTCCCCACCTGTTACTTCCTCTTCCTTGACCCACCTCCCTGAACCTCATCCTCACCAGAAACTAAGCCTCCTCTGAAATCTCTCATTTCAAACACCACTTCCTGACCACCACCTCCTGTCCTTCCAGCTCGCTCGCTTGGGTCCTCCTGTGGCCACACATCTGTGAGCTTGATGAGACCTCCTGGTCAAGTACCACTTTCTCACTGGCCACCAGCCCTTCCTGACTTCCCCCTTCTCGCCCAGCCTAGATTCTAAGGTCCACCTCTTGCAATCCCTCTACCCATGCCCCCTCTTCCCCTCCTTCTGTTGTCATAACCCACATGGCAAAACCCCAACCCTGGGTGCAGTCTACCTTATGCATTCTCCAGGCCCGGCCTGAGCAGCTGGCCATTGCTGGAGAGGATCACACTGCTGACCAGTCACTTGGTGTTTCTGCTCACAAACCTCACATGGGCTCAACTCCACCCAGCAGTGCTGCTATGTTTTTTGGGTGGTCTTGCTTCCACTCCACAGGACGTCTCACATCTTCTCATCTTTCCTCGAACCTCCCACCCCTCCTCCTCTGCCCTCCTCTCTACTGATGACTTTATCACATACTTAACTGAGAAACCATCCGACGTGACTCCGCCATCTCCCACCACCAAACCCTCAACCCTCCTGCATCTGCACCAGCCCTGCCTCCTCCTCCCCTCTTGCGAGGGCAATGCCTCCACCTGTGCTCCAAACCCCACACCCCTGGCCTTTCCAAAGACTCTGCTCCTTCAGTGACCCCCACCCCCTCGAGTCATCATTCTCACCACCAGATAATTCCTATCAGTCCACAAACAGGATCGAGTATCTCCCACCAGTGGGGGGACCCCTCTTTTCCCACATTGTCCCCCGCCTCCCACCTCATTTCTCTTCTCCCCTTTCCAAATGAATTATTGACACACTCAGTTTCCTCACTTCCTATTCTCTTTTTCTTCCCGCATGCTTACAAAAAATACTTGATGACAGGAAAATTCTTACAAGAGAGTGTAAAGTGAAAAAAGGCAGGATACAAAGCTATATATTCAGTCTGATCCCAATTATTGATACATTAAAAACCAAGGAAAGACCTGTTTCTGGCAGTGACTATTCCTGAACATTGGGGTTAGAGGTGATTTTTATTTGCTTTTGTATGTTTTTCTCTTTTCCTATTTTCTACAGTGAACACATTTTACGTTTTTTATAATCCAACAAAGTAAATACTATACAAAAGGAGAGAAATCTCCCTTCAGCTAAAAGTCTGCCGTGTTTCTGCCTGAGAAGAATATGTGTCTTCTTATACTGCCTAATTATCATGGCCTTCATCCTCTGTAATTATTTGTTAGCAGTTTGGGGAGACAAGTCTTATCGTGTATTCTTGTGTATGCTTTCTCCTTTAATACGATCTGTCTTTCTTCTTCTTTCAGTTATAATTTTTATCAAAGCTATATATCTACATAATGAACCAGAGAGTTCCAGAAGGCTCACAGACACAAACAGAAGTCCTGCCCCTTCTCTCGCCACCCAAATTCCTGCTTCCCAGAGGCCAACATTTTCGATTCTTTTATCTATTTCTTTTGCATTTCCTTTCACGTCTGTAAACCACATTCTATACAACTATTTACTGAATTTCAGCTGTAAATATTACTGTCTTCCTGTTATGGAGGATGGAGATTTAGCTCATATAAATGATATCATCTTTCCTCTCTCTCATCTTCCCAATAGAGCTGCTAGCTCCTATTTCATGAGATCATTAAGTGCTTACATAATTATGACCATGAAAATGTTATTCACCATGGAGCCACGTAGTATACTAGGACACTAGGTCCTATCTCAAATACAAATAAATTCCTTTCCCCTGGAATTAAACTTATCTCTGTTTTTAAAATTTTTCCTTAGTTTTCTGTGTACCTACTGCTAATTAATCCCCACCTAATAAAGTTACAATCTTCTCTCAGTATTTTCAAACACAATTTTTTTCCTTAGCAGCATCCTCCCTGGATCCCTGCTTCCTCACGCTCCCAGCTGGTCTGGCTGCTTTCTGGGCTGTGTAGCTCACTTCACCATCATCTGAAAGACCCCTTTTGTCTCTCTCATGGTTGGATCTCCCATTTCCTGAATCCTATGTTTTACGTCTTTTAAAATTTTCTCCTTCTTTTTGCTGCAGCTCATCCTCACGTAGTTTCCTGAGAAATGGTACATAGGAGGCAAACTTTCTGAGACCTCGTACTCTGAAAATATCTTGATTTTAGCCTCTCACTTGATCAGTTGGCCTGGTACAGAACACTAGGGAGCAAACCAGTTTCCCTTAGAATTTGCAAGCATTATTCCGTTGTATTCTAAGTTCCAGCGGGGCTGGTGAGATGTCCATGCCATCCAGATTCCAGTTCTTTTCTCTCCGGGAGCATTTAGAATCTTCTTCTTGTCCTCACTGTTCTGAAGGTTCATGGTGATGAGTCTTGGCGTCAGTCTTTTTCATGCGTTGTGCACTCCTTGGTGTGATCTTCTAATCTAAAACATGTCCTTCAGTTCATTGTATTATTTACTTAATCCTATCTTCCTCTTTATTTTCCGAAACTCTTATTAGTAGGATGTCACACCTGAATTGTTCTCTAATCTTTTCTTTCCTACCATCCATCTCTTTATCTTTTTGTTCTACTTTCTGGAAATAATTTTACCTCCCAGTCCCCTCTATTGAATTTTTCATTTTAAATTTTATCTCAAATTTTTAATCTCCAAGAGCTGTTGTATGGTTTCAATAATTCGTTCAGCGAATATTTGCAGAGAATCTCCTATATGCCAGGCGCTGTTCTAGGTGATGGGAATAGAGCAGTGAATAGGGAAAAAGCCCTCTGCTTAGGAGCTTATATTCTACTTTCTTAAAAATAAAAACCAGCTTTTTTGAGATGTAGTTTACAAGCAATAAAATGAACCTATTTAAGTGTGCATTTTGATAAAATTTGACAAATTAATACATCCATGTAACCACCACCACAATCAAGATAGGGAACCTCTATCACCCCCAAAAGTTCCCTTGAGCCACTTTGCAGTCAATCAGCCTCTTATCCTGGTCCCAAGCACTCACCCATCTGCTTTCTGACAATGTGGATTAGATGTGTGTTTTCTAGAGTTTCATGTAAATAAAATCATAGAATTTTCACTTTTTTGTGCCTGGCTTCTTTCATTCAGAATAATGGATTTGAGATTCCTTCGTACTGTCACTTGTAGCAGTAATTCTTCTCATTGCTGAATAGTATTCCATTGCACACCACAGGCTCTCTCTCTCCACCTCTTGATAGACATTTGGGTTGCTTCCAATTTGGGGTTATTAGGAAGAAACTGGATATGAACATTTATACCCAAGTCTTTGTATGGACATAAGTTTTTATTTCTCTTGGATAAATATCCAGGGATGAAACTGCCAAAATGTATAATAAATACATGTTTAATTTCATAAGAAACCGCCGAACAGTTTTCCAAAGTGATTGTACCATTTTACACTCCCACCAGCAATGTTCCAGTTACTCTACATTCTCCCCAAGAGTTGGTATTGTTAGTCTTTTTCATTTTAATCATTTTAGTGGATATGTAATAGTAACTCATTATGGTTTTAACCTACATTTCCTTGATGACTAATGATATTGAGCGTCTTCTCATGTGTTTGTTAGCCATTCCTTTTTTTTAAAGATTGGCCCTGAGCTAACATCTGGTGCTAATCTTTTTTTTCTCTCCTTCTCCCCAAAGCTCCCCAGTACACAGCTATGTACCTAGTGGCAGATCCTTCTAGTTCTGCTATGTGGGACGCCGCCTCAGCATGGCTTGATGAGCGGTGCCATGTCCGCGCTCAGGATCCGAACTGGCGAAACCCCAGGCCACCAAAGCACTGGGCCACGGGACCAGAATGGCATGTTAGCCATTCTTTGACGAAGTTTCCATTCAAATCTTTCGTCTATTTAAAAAAATTTTTTAATTGATTTTGTAGTCTTGTTATTGAGTTGTAAGAGCCTTCATACATATTGGATGCAAGTCCTGTATCACAAAAACACCTTGCAGATATTTTATCCCAGTTTGTGGCTTAAAAATTTGTTTTTCTTAACAATGTGTATCAAAGGGCAAAAGTTTTCATTTAAATGAAGTCTGATTTATCAATTTGTTTTTTCATCTATGGTTTGTGCTTTTTGTGTCCTATGTGAGAAATCCTCACCATGGTCATGAAGATTTTTTCCTGCTTTTCTTCTAGAACTGAGTTTATAGTTTAGTTTTTATGTTTGGGTCTACGATCTATTTCAGGTTAATTTGGGGTTATGGAGTAAGACAAGGGACAAGTAATTTTGGTTTTCCATACTGATATCCAGTTGCTCCAGTGCCATTTTTTGAAAAGACTATCCATTTGCCATTAAATAACATTGTCATCTTTGTCAAAAATCAAGGGTTTATTTCTCTATTCTGTTGCATTGAGAGCCAATATGACACCTTCTAGACTACTATAGCTTTATGGATGAAGGGACACGATATCTTCCATGTACACTAAACCTTCCAAGCTTGTTGTCTTTTTCAAAATTCTAGGTCCTCTGCATTCCATAGAAACTTTAGAATTAGCTTGTCAATTCTTACCAAAAAAGCTTGCTTGAATTTTGGTTGGGATTGCTTTGAATCTTTAGATCAACTTGTGGGGAATGGACATTTTAACAATATTGAATTTTCTCTTCAATGAATATGGTATAGCTCACCGGTTATTTAGGTCTTCTTTAATTTCTCTCAGCAATGTTTGTAGTTTTTATCATACAGGTGTTAGTAAATTTATCCCTAAGTATTTCATGTTTTTTATGCTATTGTAGTATTTTTAACTTTCAATTTCCAAATGTTTATTGCTGATTTTTGTATATTGATCTTATGTCCTGCATTATTGCTAAGCTCACTTATTGGTTCTAATAGTTTTTAAAAAATATTTTTTAGGATTTTCTACATACACAATAAATAAAGACAGTTTTACTTCTTCTTTTCCAATCTGTATGCCTCCTATTTATTTTTCTTGTCCTTTGTAGGCTATTGTACAGGGCAAGACCTCCACATGCTGAATAGAAGTGATGAGAGTGGGCATCTTTGCCTCCTTCTTGATTTTAGGGGAAAACATTCAGTCTTTCATTTCTACCTATGTTTCTTAACAGCATCTTCTAGTTGCATGGACAGTAGTATCTTTCTCTTTATTTGAGAATACCAATTATAGAGTTGGTTGGTTGGTTTAGATTTTCCGTGCTCCTTGCCTTGTCCTGATTCTGCCAAGTTCTTTGTTTGTATTGCTTTTGTTTTGTTTCTGTTTTGCTTAGTTGTTTTTCTCTTTCATGATACGGCTTTTCTCAAATGGACTGGGGTCACTTGTCTGATGGTTCATATTTGAGAGTGAGGTATTGCAGACTACTGGTTAGCCCCCAAATCTTTTCTCTCTGGATGCTTGGCTGCCCGGCTAAAGAATACATTTTCCAGCCTCTTCTGGGACTAGATGAGGTCATGTAACCAAGTTTTAACCAGTAAAGTGGAGTGGAATTCATATGTGCTGTTTCTGCCTTGTTTGCTCAAACCAAAATTGCTGCCCTGAATTTCCTCTGTTTTCCCTTCCCACAAGCTGGACCACAGATGGCCCATGGTCAGATGAAGACAATCTTTCAGGGATGGCAAACCAATGAAATGAAAAGAAACTAGGTGTGTAAATATCTGCGGAGCAAAGAGAAATTAATTTCTATCTTCTTTTGGGATCTTTTGGGATCTCCTTGGTACAACAACTTAGACTTTACTCTAACTAACATCCCAGCTAATACAAGCACTGAAAAGTTGGTTGGAAGCTTTACGTGCATGAGTGCTTGTCCACTACTGGAGAAGATTTCACTCTAAGATTATGCCTCTCCACATGTGGTCCAGGTAACCCTTGGGGTCCTTGAGGGGTCCTTTTAGGGGGTACTTGAAGTCAAAATTATTTTCATTATAATACTAAATCATTATTTACCTTTTTGACTCTCACCCTCTCCTGAGTGTACGGTAGAGTTTTCTAGAGGGTATATGACCTGTGATAGCACAACAGAATCGATAAAGAACCCGAGATTTGAAAAAAATGTAAAAGAATGCCACACTTCTCACTAAATAATTTTGCTTGGGAAACTCTAGTTGTTTTTCAAAAAAATATGTTAACATGTAATGAGTTTATTATTGTTACTTTTAAATGAGTAAATATTTTTAAAATTTCTCATATTAATTTTGAATATATATAATCCATATTTTAAAAGCTCTTTGGGGTACTTAATAACTTTTAAGAATAGGAAGAGGTCCAAAGATTAAAAAGTTTAAGAACCATTGCACTAGGGTGACCTGCCTGGGCTCCTTCACTGAGGATTTCCAACTGTTAGGATCTGCAGGTTTTTCCTTTGGGCTGGTTGTTTTCCCCACAGAAGAATTATTCACTCTTCTGCTCAGAAACTTTGAAGGACTTTTTGGCAAGGCCTACAACATCTGGCGCTTGCTTATTTCGCTATTGTAATCTTCTGTAACTCTGCCATTCACTTATCATGTATTGGGACACGTTCATCTTCATCTTCATCTTCACTTGGTTCCATCAATGTACCAAGCTCTGACCTGCCTCAAGGTCTTTGCACTGTAGGGAAGTGGCTCCACCATGGCGCTCTGGCAACCTTACACGCCTCCACATAGTCCACACAGGCAAGGCTGGAAGCTCAGCGGAATCTAAGTCTTGGCAGAACGCCTTGCGATCCTCCTGGAACACAAAGGAGGCTTTTGAGGAGCTTCTACAAGGCCATTTCTCACTCACTTCCGTACCTACTGGGAACGTTGTCATAAGATGGTTTCTCATAGCCTCCAGGTTGTGGGGAGCTCTGAGGCTTTCTGTCTCACCCCTCCAACGACACAGTTCAGCTGGGAGTCCTAACATCTGTGTTGCCGTCGTCTGGCCCCATTTGTTTCAGTGTTGCCCTACCTGAGGGCCACTAGGAGCTGGCACCTTTGGCCACTCTTCCTTTTGGTGTCTATGTAAGTAATAAACTGTCTGAATCTAAAAAAAGCTCCTTGACTCTTTACTAGCCAAATCCATCCGTCATTCCTTGCCTTGTGCTTGTCACACACATGCTATTCCCTCTGCTGAAAGCTCTCCTTCCATCCCACCCAACTTCTTCCACTTCTTACCTGTTTAGATCTTGCCTTAAATGTCATCTCCTCACGAGACCTTCTGACCAGCTTGTCCAAAATAGACCCCTTGTGGCAGATGTTGCGTGCAATTCCAACATCCATTCTCCCTTCCATCCAGTTCCTGGCTAACAAGAAGTCCCATTTTGATTTGTTAAGGTATTAGGCAGTCATGTGGTTTGGGGAGAAGCCAGGCCCTTCCCCAGTCCCAGAAGACGACTCTTGATTTGTTGAGCTCCAACATGGCAATTTTATTCCTTTGCAAACGACTGGTCTAAAAACGGGCAGATGATAAAAATTCTGCCCAACGGCACATAACGGGATATCTGGTGGGTGCTTCTGGGAAACTTTACCTCTAACAAAGGGACCCAAGATGTGACTTGCCCTTTTCCTGCCTTCTGGCCTCTGGTTATTGTTTTGCGGGAACGTCAAGTTTGGACCTTCTGCAGTCATCTGTGGCCTTGAGAGGACAATGCGTGAGGACAAAAGTCCGCACCTGAAGATGACAGAGCTGAAAGACAGAAAGACTCTGCACCATTGATGGCCTTGGTGAGCCACTAAAGTAACCAACCCCAGAACTGCCCTACTGTGGGACTTGTTATTTGAAATAAGGTATATTCTTTTTGTTTAATCCAATTGAGTCCACCTTTCTGTTCTTCCAGTCAAAGCCCTTCCTGACTGGGTCACACCGCCTCTTATTGTCTGCTTGTTTTCTTCAGGAAGCTAGTCAAAATTTCATACAATTTATTTTTTTGTATATACTTGCCTTTGTCTGTATGCCACCCTCCCCTCACCCCAGAATGTAAACTCCATGAGGACAGGGCTCTTCTCCACGTTCTTCGTCACTGTATCCCCATTGTCTAGCACGATGTCTGGGGCATGACAGGCCTCCAATATATGTGTGTTAAATGAGTGAAGAAATGGAGATATTCTTGTCTAATTGTTTGCTTTAATTACCACTCCTCCCATTTTGGCGTTGAACTAGGAAGCAGAATCAGTCTTTGGGTATGCCTTTCAGATCACCCATTCCCACAGCTTGGAAAAGCACAGGCTATGGTATCAGACATATATCTGCCATTTATTAGCTGTGTGACTTCAAGCAAGTTACTTGACTTCTCTGAATCTCCATTTCTTCATTTCCAAAATGGATATGAAAATAGGGCTGAATAAGGTTATATATTTATGAAGCAACTGGTCCACAGTCGGTGTTCAAGACATATTTGTTCTTATTCTCCATGTGCACGTCTGGCCGGGGACACGGGCTGAAGGGGAGCGTGCTCTATGTAGCAGCGATTCGGATCCACTCCTAAAGCTGCTGCACTGATGCGACTCTGTCCCTAATCTTTGTTTCACCACAATTAAATTATTCCCAAATACCCTCCTCAGTGTCCTTATCCTTCATCCGCCCCATCTCTCCACCTATAACCAGCCCAGGTCCACATGATGCCCTCACGTCACGTGAGCTTTCCCATTGCCTTTGCTTCCCAGGGCACGATATGGGCAAGTGGAAAGAATACAAGGCTTAGACCCTGAAGACCTGTGTTCTAGTCCAGTCTTGCTCTGACTAGATGAGTGACCCTGAGCAAGCCATTTAACCTCTGAACCACAACTTCCTTATCTGTGTAACAGGGATAATGGGCTGTAATGATGTGCAAGTGGGATGCTGTAGGTATACAGACTTGAAGATTATAAAACACTATACAAAAGTTGATTTCTTCTAATATTTTCAGCATTCCTGCTAGTGATATTAGAATAGAAGCAGACAAGACTAAGGCTATTCTTGCAGGATTCTGGAGCAGCCTGGCTTGTGTTTCCCGGCCACAGCCTAACCAGCCACTTCAACGCCCTTCATTATTCATTCATTCAACAAATACTGACTGAGTGCCCACTGTGTGCCAAGCACTGTTGTATGTTCTGGGAATAGAACAATGAAGAAAGCAGACTAAACTTTCAGTCTCATAGAGCTTGCATCATAGTAGTCAGGGGAAAAAATTGTGGTTGGTTAGGGCAAGCTCTTACCACCTGAAGAGTACTGCCATGGATATCTCTGATCGTTTGATTGTGCCAAGTGGGGACAAAGAAGGGGGACAGAGAGGAGGAGGGGAAATGCAGGAAAAAGAAATTGAAAGAATCCAATCCTACTAGAATCCAGAAATGGGCCTGGTTTTGTTAGAATTGTGTCCATACACCAGTTAGGTAATGCCCCAGCTAAGAATGCAGAGCCTGAATTTAATCATGAGGAAACATCAGACAAACTCAAAATGAGAAACATTCTTTTTGGTTTTGTTTTAATGTAATAAAAGACAGGGAAGGCTGAGGACAATTTTCAGATTAAAGGAGACTAAAGAGACATGAAAAATAAATACAGTGCCTAATCTTAGACTGCATCTTGTATGGGGGAGGGTGGAGATTGCTATAAAGTTCATTATTGGGTCAATGGACAAAATTGGAAAGCAGAGGGTAAACTTACTCTAGTCATATAAAAGAATGTCCTTATTCTTAGAAAATAGAGAGAGAAAGAGGGGGAGATTGTTAGCAATAAATTAATTTGAGTAAAGGATACGCGTGTTTTTTGCACTATTCTTGCAACTTTTCCCAATAAGACTTTTTAAAAAAATTGTGTCCAGCGGACCCGGACTCTAAGCCGAGACCCTTTGTTAAATCGACGCATGACCCTGAATGAATCCCCTCCTCTCTCTGGGCCTCAGTTTTCTAGTCCACATGGTTTCTAAGGTTCTCTCTAGCTCTGGCAAGCAACGTCTGACTCAGGACATTCGCAGACAGAGCTTTGGAAAGAAGACGGTCCCTCGACTTCCCTCAAGATCTCTCAGCCCACCAGTTATTTCACAACTTTCCCCAGGGTGCCCATACAACCTCTTTCATCACCCGTAAACTTGTCCCTGCCACTCTTCCCGAGTGCCATCCGGCCCATCCTCCGCAGGCTGTAGCATCGGTTCAGGATGGGCACGTGCATTTATCCCCCAAGGAACTACAGCCCCCAAAAGGCTTTGCGGCAACATCTCGGCGTCTACCACCAAAGAGAAAAGCCTTTTCAGCGCGGGCCAGCCGCTGCACGGCTCTTTGGGAATTGTAGTTCCTCTGTGAGGAACGGGAGAAGCCAGGCCAGGCTGCAAGCCACCCTTCCCAGAACGCACCGCGCTCTTCCTCGCCAATCAGAGGCGCGAATCTTGGAAGGAGGGCGGGGAAGAGACGGAGCTGCCAGCGCATGCGCAGTATGTGAGGCTGGGGAATTCATGTGGAGGTCAGTGTGGAAGCAGGTGAGAATGCAGGGGAGCGCCTGCGACGCGCGTCCGGGCGTCTCTGCACCCATATTCGTGATCTGGGCTGGCGGGGTGCGTGCGTGGGTCCGCCTCGTGTCGGAGGGGAAAGGGGGTGAGCCCGGGACGAGCCAGGGGTTGCGTAGAGTAAGGGAGGGGTGTTTGGGGGCAGGGTGAGGAATAATGCAGAAGCTGTTAGAAATGGAAAGGCCGGCGGGTCAGGACTTGGGCGTCCTGACCTCGAGAAAGGAACATTTAAATGAACCGGGAGAGGTCAAGGTAGTCTCAGGAGTTGAAACTGACGTGGACGACGGTGGGCGGGGCATTAAAAAGTTAAGTGCTGGAGTAGATTCTGGTTGGGTCAGCCTTGCTCCCGCCACCCCCTCTCCACCCCACCCTCTCCTTCCAGGGCTCTCCCGCGCAGCGCAGCTGTTTAGAGCCTTTCTGCCCAATTGCTTCTTCAGCTATCTTGATCCCAGAATGTCATCTAGCTCCTGCTTCCATGATAACAGGTCATTCTTAATACCTGATGTTGAGAAGCAGGATGATGATTTAAGTTGTGCCTTCTAGAATTAGACATCTAGGTTCTAATTCTGGTTCTACCACTTAATAGCTATGTGATCTTGGGCTCTTCATGTAACTTCTCTGTGTACATCAGTTTCCTCATCTGTATTAGTCTACTTCATAGGGGTTAGTGTGAGGATTAAATAAATTGCTGTTAGAAGACTGCGAGGTATAAAGATGAGCTGTTATTGTTATTTTTGCTGTTGGAATTACCATGTAGCACATTCTTTGAGTTATTTTTCCAAACCAAAATTGCGAAGGACCAACCACACAGCCTCTGTCTTGCGGCCTGGTTGTCTAGGAAATGGGAGCGTGGGTTCGTGTGGTACTGAGTTCTTCTTGGGTATGAAGCCCGTGCCTCATTCACATTATTGAACCAAGTGCCCCAGACCCCTTTTCTTAAGTAGTAGAAAAAGAAGAAAGAAATGGAAAAAGAAACAAGCAGAGGAGTTGGTACTACCCTTTTCCAAGCTGTGGAGTGTCATTTAGTAGGTGTCCTTGAGTGGATGGTTTAGAACTCCAGAGTGGGGAATGAATAGCCAGCTTGAGAGGTGAATATGCCTCACACATAGCTTTCTCTGAGGATTTTGGGATCAAGTTCTTTTGTTTTGTTTTTACCCCCTTAGGTGTGAGTGGGTCCAGCAGAAGGAGACATGGCTGCCAAAGTGTTTGAGTCCATCGGCAAGTTCGGCCTGGCCTTAGCCGTTGCGGGAGGCGTGGTGAACTCTGCTTTGTACAATGGTGAGGCCCTGAGGGGTGGTGGGTCTCTGCCCGTTGCTGGAGGATGTCTGTTGGTCTGCACAGCCCATGTGACACTCCTGATGGCAGCCGCTGTCTGTGAATGTGTTTGTGCCCGAGAGGGCTCACCTGCTGCCATCCACACCATGTGGTTGCATTGTCATTAGACCTCTGTCCTTGTAGCCATAGGTTCGCTCAGAGCCTTTATTCACAAAGCGCCTCTGAGCCCAGTTGCCATTGGATGTTTCCAGGTGCTCTTGCTAATTTGAAGTGATGCTACACCACTCGAGTGCTTCAGCAGAGTGTGGGGTTTCATGGGCTGGCTGGAAGGGAGGTCTCCTTTGTTCCCTTCTGCCTGTGCGTGGACTCAGCAAGGGCTTTAGACTGTCGGTGACCTTGTCCTCAGCAGGAGCTTTTCCTCTGCCGCAGTCTGGTCATTCCAGAAAAATATCTTTGAGATACATTGCCCAGCTTTTAACAGTGTGGCAGGGGTTTAAGCTGGCTTTTTTCCCACTTTCCTGTGTGACCTTAGGCAAGTCACTTCCCCCTCCCTAGGGCTCAGCTTCCTCATTGGTCAAGAAATGCAACTGACCTGGTTCATCTCTGAGACCCCCTCCAGCTCTGATAGTCCCTGACTTTCCCTCTTGGAAAGCAGCAGTGCATTGACCCACCTCGTGTGTGACTGGCTGATAAGAGGAGGAGTACTTCCAGAGGGAAGATATTTGGACCAATTTTAAAGTCCAAAATGGCAGAGGCAGAAACAGCTGATCAGAAAAGCCTTGGCTTATATGGCGCAGTTCCGTGTTCTGATCTTTTTGGCTACCCTTGCACAGCTAGACAGTAATCACCATCACTAAGTTCTCTCTGAACCAACAAGACAACTCTCTAAGCCCTTAAAACCTTAGAGAAACCAAGCTATTTGAAGGAAAGAGTGGGACCTTCCAAGTTTTAGGATTCGCCTAGTGAGAGTGCTGCTTCTGGGAACACTGGGTTAAATTGGAACCGGGGTGGCATGCAGTCACAGTGAAGACTTTGCTCAGTTTTGGGAGGTGATTCCAGGAACTATAATGGTGGGAGTTTGGGGACGGGGTGGTTAATCAGAAAACCGGCAGCCAGTTGTTTCAAGGAGAAAGGACGCTGAGGATGATCTATAATTGAAGTCCTTGGGAAGACACATGGAATAGGAAGTGATTGCTTAGTTTTGTAGCTCTTTAGAAGCTTCTAGAGACCAGAAGTTTGGGAAGACAGAGCAAGACAGGGGGACTTAATAAATGAACAGAAAGCACCAGGGGTCTTTCGAAGACACAGTCCTTCTGGTTAAAGGGCGAGGGGGTTTTCCTGACCCGTCATTATCCTTCATTCCTAGTTGATGCTGGGCACAGAGCTGTCATCTTTGACCGGTTCCGTGGAGTGCAAGACATTGTGGTAGGGGAAGGGACTCACTTTCTCATCCCTTGGGTACAGAAACCAATTATCTTTGACTGCCGCTCTCGACCACGTAACGTGCCAGTAATCACTGGTAGCAAAGGTGAGTCCTGCCTGGGGGTCAGGTAAAGTAGAGTGTGGAAGGGGCGCTGTGGGATCTGGAAGAGATTGAACTTCACATAATAAGACTTCCTAGCATGTTTTTCCTGGAGGGTTTTATATGGGTTTATAGGAATGTACACTTAGGGGCCACCCCTGTGGCCGAGTGGTTAAGTTCGCGCACTCCGCTTTGGTGGCCCAGGGTTTCCCTGGTTTCGATCCTGGGCGTGGACCTAGCACCGCTCATCAGGCTGCACTGAGGTGGCGTCCCACACAGCACAACCAGAGGGACCTACAACTAGAATATACAACTATGTACTGGGGGACTTTGGAAGAAGGAAAAAAAAAAAAGATTGGCAACAGATGTAAGCTCAGGTGTTAAAAAAAAAGAAATATATACTTAAAGTACACACACAAACAACAGTACAAATTTAGAGAAATACAAAAGGTATATTTCAAGAGTTACATGGTGATCCAATTTTTTTTTTTTTTTTTGAGGCAGATCAGCCCTGAGCTAAGTACTGCCAATCCTCCTCTTTTTACTGAGGAAGACTGGCCCTGAGCTAACATCCGTGGCCATCTTCCTCTACTTTATACGTGGGATGCCTACCACAGCATGGCTTATTGCCAAGCGGCGCCATGTCTGCACCCAGGATCTGAACCAGCAAACCCCGGGCCGCCGAGAAGTGGAACGTGTGGACTTAACCGCTGCGCTGCCGGGCTGGCCCCGGTGATCCAATTTTAGAGAAATGTACATGTGCCTTTGCTCCCTCAGTTGACCCTTCCCATTGGTTCTTCTTCCCCAGAGTGGCCATATAAACGGATCTCTAGCCATTCCGTTTGCCTTCATGGCTGACTTAACCTTTGCCTCTGTTTCCAGCAATGACGACCTCACATTGTTATCTCACAGGCTGAGGCCCACGTACCTGGGAGCAGTCTCCTGGTGTCTGACGTGCCACTGGATTTCCAGTTGGAGCCTGAAATGAATAGCTCTCACTGTTCTCCATCCTGCTCTAAGAGGGGCACGGGCAGTAAATGGAATAGCAGATGTTGGCTCAGCAGTGACATTTCTGTGCAGCAAGAGCAGAGGGTCGTGTGGATGTTGGTTTATCATCTGGGTAACCCTCGATGTCTTCAGTGCTGTTCCTCAGCAGATGTTTACTGACTGTCAGCATGCCCGGCTTTGTGCTGTGCCAGAGGGTGGGGATAATTCGAAGGTGACCTAAGCAGGGGCCTTTGGGAGCTCAGGCTAGCTAGAGTGATAGACGTGTGAACAAGCAGTTAGAGTCGAGTGTGGTGAGCCTTGAAGCCAAGGTGGCAGAGCGTAGGGGAGCAGAGAAGAGAGCAGCCAGCTCCCACGAGCGGCTGGGCAGGCTCCTGCAAGGAACTTAGTAGTCAGCTGGGACTTTGGAGTGAGAAGTGTGTTGGACAGAGGAGGGGGAAGGGTAAATTGGTCTTGCATCATCTACTCTGTAGCTACTGGCTGGGCAAGGAAGGAGCCTCCCAGAAGGAGTCTGGCCTGCCTACTACAACAGAGGAAATCAAAGGTGGGGTGCAGTTCACCGAGAAACAAAATCTTAAAAACCTAGTTCTAAACTCCTCACCTCTTTTGGATTTCTTTCTCTGCTGTTTTACATTTGTCCTAAGGTTACGTTACATACCCGTCTTCAAGACTATTGGTAAGAACTTCCAGAGATCAGAGCCTTGGGTGGTCCATTCCCACTGCTCTTGTGCTGGCTCCGGACCATCTCCCAGGCCACGGTCCACATTGTTGGTGACTGCAAGCAGGCTGTGACAGTGCTTTAGCTCCAAGCAGACAGGACTTGTCAGGGGAAGTTGTCATCCCCTCCCGGGGTCCTTCGACGGGGCTGTGTAGGAAGAACCCCTTACGGCTGGTGTGCATTCGACGGAGCGCTTTTGTATCTTGTTTTCTCCTTCGGTTTCCCTGGAAGGCAGGTGAAATCGTCCCTGTTCTTACAGACGAGGGAGCAGCTGAGATTGGCTAAGGCTGGCTGAGGCCACGTGATTAGTAAACGGGAGAGTGGGACTGCTGGTGAGTCCAGGGTGGACCCTTCCCTCGGCCCCGTGATAATCTCTCCAAGGCAGACCCCTGACGTGGGCCACAGTCAGCAGGCCTTGCAAAGGCCTCACCCCAGAATTCTTGGCACTGGCCTGTTTTCTTAAAATCTTCAGTGTTCCAAACATCTCACAGCACCTGTTAGACTTATAATCTGAATTGCTTATATTAGAGGGCATTCAGGACGTACTGAAAAGCTGCCATGACCAGAAGCCTTTGAGAAGTTCCTACCTCTAGTGCTGTGCTTGGTTCTCGACCAATGAAACCATGTGTGTGTGCTCCTTGCCTTCTAGGGTCTTAAAATCAGCAGCTTTACCTATAAATTATAGCAAATTGAGAGTAGGAGAGGTGATATAAAAGGCCACTTGTTTCCCCCCTGGGCTTTTTATTTTTAACTCCAGCATTTGTCTGTCTCCCACGCTAAGATTTACAGAATGTCAACATCACCCTGCGCATCCTTTTCCGGCCAGTTGCTAGCCAGCTTCCCCGCATCTTCACCAGCATCGGAGAGGACTATGACGAGCGCGTGCTGCCATCCATCACTACAGAGATCCTCAAGTCAGTGGTGGTGAGTGAACAGGGCCTCAGCCTCCGGCCTAGAGCACCGCCCCCATGAGATCGCTAGGCGGGAGAGCTTGGCAGTGGATGGTTGGGATGTCGCTCGTAGTTTCCTGGTTCCCTTTCTGCTTCCTCATGCTAACCAGCTCCTCCGCCCTCCCTTGGAGCCAGGCTCGCTTTGATGCTGGAGAACTCATCACCCAGAGAGAGCTGGTCTCCAGGCAGGTGAGCGATGACCTTACGGAGCGAGCAGCAACCTTTGGGCTCATCCTGGATGACGTGTCCTTGGTAAGATCCTTGGGGAGCCTGTGGGGAAGGGGCTGTGGTTCTTGTTTCGGTGCCTGGCTCCATTTCTGGGTAGACACTGTTTGGTCCTGCGTTCTTAGGACTTGACTTTCCTAGATGTGAGACATGAAAACATGGAAACTTCTTGACGGTATGAGGCAGTCTCCTTGGGTTTGTTTTCAGATGAGGGTTCTTTTACCTTCCCTGTACCACACACATTTTTCTTTTGACTTCCGGCCCTACCCAGATGATCCCTAACCACTAGATTTTTCACCTTCCCGAAACTGTTTCCCCGAGCTCCCCCGGAAGTGATGTCTTGTTAACCATTTGACACAGGAAGAAACTGCCTGGTGGAGACTAGAGAACAGCTCGGCTAGTCTTTCTCCCTAGTGCCGACCTCCCAGCCTGATCCCTGGGCGTTTCCTAACACTTAGGGGCTGAAGCTCAGTGAAGGGAGCTCTGGGGACCCCCAATGAAAGATGATAGAGTGTAAGTGAATGGTTCTATTCCTCAAAGCCTGGTATGGGGGGCAGGGGACATCTCTGAGGTGTAAGCTATCCTCTTGAGACTGTATAGGCTGTGTATTTATAGGGCATTGAATGCCATAACTCAGACAGAAAGCAATACAGGCGGGATAGCATTTCAGATCGAGGTGGGTGAGGGAAAGGGGTCGTGTTTCTAGATTCTCTGGGAAAAATCATTTGGAGTGATTTGTTCGGGTAGTGAGGTCGTGTTTCCTGTTTAGCTCTCCTGTGCATTGCTAGGGAAAGGCACCATTTTGCCGTCAGCATCTGTGCAGCTGTTTAAACAGTCACGCTTTGCCACAGCCGGCGCAAACCTGAGGGCACTGCTCCACCTTGCAGCATTGCCCGCCCTGGAAGTGCCTGCGGGCTCCCTCTGCTGGCAAGACGCCGGGCTGCAGCCTTTGCGCTCCCCTGACAAGAGCCGTTCCTCAGGCTCTCCAGCTTACTGTTGACCTGAACACCTTGGCCGTGAGAAAATACTAAGTAAAAACCTAAGGAGAAGCTTGGCATTTTGCTAGACTTTAACCACATACTCCATTCTGGGGAAATGTGGGCTGACCACAAGAAACCATATCTAAGAGGTGTGAGGAGAAAATTAGATTTCATGGAGAATTTGCTGCCCTCAGCTGGCCCTTTTAGAAAGAAATTTTATTCCTTAATTCCACGTTTCGTTTTTCGTTTCTCAAGATTGTGTTTTCTTCCCCAGACTTTGAACAAGAGTCCAGGAATGGAGCGGGCAAAGTAAGACAGCTATAGTTTAAGAATTAGGAGTGTTAAAAACTCTAGAAGACAGTGGGACTAGGATTTACTTTTTAGGAGAAGTTTTGAGCTCCTTATATTAAACAAAAAAAAAAAGCAGAGATTGAAAGGGTGAAGGACGTAAAACAAGTAGAATTTGATAGCAAAACCAACACTGTTCTTCCCTTTGTTTCTTCCTATTTAATAAAAAGTTGGATGAAGAAGTAAATTACTGTAGACCAGGCTATTAGGAGCTCTGAGATCTGTTCCCATTATTTGCACTGTCATTAGAGACAGTCACTTCAGCCAAGTCTCAGTTATTTATGTTATTAGGGAAAGTCTGTGGGTAATCAGAATTTTAAACCCTCTCCCTAAGCAATAGCTTTACCTGCCTTCTGTTTCTTTTAAACCCTTTTCCAGAAGCACTCACACATAGGGAATACCATGATGTGCGTTCCACCTTCTCTCTCCTCCTCTTCCTGCTCTGTGCTGGAGGTATGTGAGAAAGAAGTGGACTGGTTATTCCATAAGCAGAGAGCGTCACGCTCGTGAATCCCTGAGAACCAGCTGCCTCCCCCACTCTCAGGGGCTCAGTTTTCCATCTGGCCTCCCCGGAGGCTGCAAACAGGCCATCAAAGGACCTTGGAAGAGCGCTAGTCAGTGGGAGTCCTCGAACCCATAGGTCTGCTCCCCTAGGAAGGTGGTCAGTCCAGTAGATACCTTCTGGTGCCTTTGGGGTGTTTTCTACTTGAGATCGTCACACTGAGGGTGACAGAATGCGGTACAGGAGCAATCTGGGCAGCCGAGGAGTCCAGGGTATGAACTCAGTTTGGACAAAGATAGAGAGGTGGAAGGGTGTCCTGGCTCCACGGTGCCTCCAGCTGCTAGAGCCATTCCTGGCCTCTTCCTTTCAGCGGCCGTGGAGGCCTCACAGCAGCGCTGTCTAAGCAATTACACTGCCTCATCTCGCGCTCCCTCTCTCCCCTTAGACACATCTGACCTTCGGGAAGGAGTTCACAGAAGCGGTAGAAGCCAAACAGGTGGCTCAGCAGGAAGCGGAGAGGGCCAGATTTGTGGTGGAGAAGGTGAGCGCTCAACCAGATGGCAGGAGCCTCCTCCCCTCTCTCCTGTGCTCAGCCTCCCCGTTTGCTGGGTGGCCTGGAAATTCATCATCTGTCATCTCTTCTTCCGGGATCATTGGAAGGGGATTGAAGGGACCGCACTCCTGCAATTGGTTCCAGAGTCTTTGGGGGCTAGTCCAGGGATATGTGAAGTTATGTTCCTAAATCGCTGAAGGGTCATTTTTTTTCTACTTCGCTAAGATCAAAAACACTCTGCTACAAATAAAAATGTTTCTCCTGCAATATTTTCAGCTTCACCGAGAGGCCATTTTTAACCGGGGTTACACAGTGAAAGCTGTCAGCAGGAAGGATCAAACATTGCACCAGATGCGCTATCGTCACTGGCGTTTTTTCAAGCATTAAATCCATCCAGATGTGTCAGAGTGCAGTGGGACACAATATATTTGCATAGCAGCCTGGTCTTCAGGTCTTAACAAAGGTGTATTTACTTCTTGCTGTCCCCTTCTCCCACCACTCAATGTCTCGGGGTAGCATTCCTGATCCAAGACCCCTTAGACCTTGGAATCAGGGAAAAGAGGGACACATGGCTGACCAACATTTAATTCTAGAGAATGTAAACTCCGTATGGGCGGGGACTTTTCTTACTTTTTTCTGCTTTTCTCTGGAGCCTAGAACATATCTAAGACTGTGCCTGAGGATCCCAGGTGCTCAGTAATGTTTGTTGAGCGAAGAGTCACAGAGCCCGGCAGTTTCAAAACTGTTAATTTCAGAAGGGCTTGGTACTGTCTCCTCCTGCACTTCTGAAGGTCATGCGTTGCAGATAGATGTCGTGCTCGTGATGCGGGTAGGGAAGGCCCAGGAGAGTTGGTTCTGGGTGGCTGGGTTCCTGGTTGGGAACCAGTTCAACTCACAGATGTGACTCTAGGAAGTGCCTGCTGCTCCTTCTTAGCTGTGCTGGTTTTCATGAAAGTCACTTTGACTTGGGACTGGTGGGAAAGATGAGCCGGAGGATTGATTCTGCCTTTCCTTCTCTCCTGTTTTCCTGGCTCAGAGTAGGGTGGCCAGTCTAGATTGCTATTAATATTAATGAGGACTTTGGAATAAGATAGATATTTATGCAGCCAACAGAAATGTATCCCTCCAGTGGTGAGACGTGGGCGCTACAGTACAGAGGAGGATTGGGTAGGCGGTGCTTGTTGACCCCACCCAGTGGAGGCGGTAAATTCCCGCAGCGCCTTCAGGAACCAAAGAAGGTGCCTCACCTGGGCCTTGGAGGCTGTAGCCTGCCATCCCACGCCCTGAGGTGTGATCTTGGTCTCTCTCCACGTCCGTTCTTAGGCTGAGCAGCAGAAGAAGGCGGCCATCATCTCTGCTGAGGGTGACTCCAAGGCAGCCGAGCTGATCGCCAACTCGCTCGCCACTGCGGGCGACGGCCTGATCGAGCTGCGCAAGCTGGAAGCCGCCGAGGACATCGCGTACCAGCTGTCGCGCTCTCGGAACATCACCTACCTGCCTTCCGGGCAGTCAGTGCTCCTCCAGCTGCCCCAGTGAGGCTTGCCCTGCCTGCACCTCCTTGGGCCACAGCCCCGATGATTCTTAGCACCACCTTCCTTCTGCCCCCCACCCCAGAAATCACTGTGAAGTTTCATGATTGGCTTAAAGTGAAGGAAATAAAAGCAAAGTCACTTCAGATCTCTAATTATCAGATAGAGCTCTTTCATTCTTCTCATTTCCATCCAACTTTTTATCCGCCTCCCTCCCCAAAATTGCCAAGTGCCTACGCAGACCAGCTTGGCTCCTGTCTCCAGGGCCTGCTGGAGCTCCAGCCGAGGTACTGGCACTTTGGCAGAAGAAAGGCAGGGCCATGTGCGTGACGGGCTGGGGAGCACAGTTGTTGGCCAAGTAAACCTGTAGCCTCCAAACTATCATTTATTCAAGACGTAAGGAAGACGGCCCAGGCAGCTGAGCTGAGACTGCAGGCCTCACTCAGGGTTCTCCAGCGGTTCCTGCACAGACCCAGCTGAAGTGAGGTGCTGGGGAGGGTCGGAGAGGAAGTGGTCTGTCTCTTACCATCAGGCTCAATCTCTAACTGTGGGGCCAGCGGAAGCAGGTGTGTACGAACAGGGCGTGGATTGAAGAAGCTGCCCCTGTGAAGGTGGGTGGGCCTGACTGGCTGCCCCCCCAGGGTCTGAAAGCTGGGATGGACTTGGATAGAGAGAGCGGGCCTGGACCACGATCTGAGTCCTGCTGGAGACTTCCTCTCTACCCCCACCTTGGTGTCTCAAATACCCGGTGGAATTCCAGCTTGAAGGATTGCATCCTGCCGGGGCTGAACATGCCTGCCAAAGACGTGTGCATCCTGCGTTCCTGCTCCCTCGTTCAGAGACTGCCCTTCTAGAGGGTTCTGTGCCTGTGCTTTGAGGAAACAACCATGGGAAGAAAAATGTGTGTAAACTGCTGTCAATAAATGACACCCAGACCTTCCAGCTCAGTCTTTGAGGTTTGTTTTTTTTGTTTGTGAGAGCCGTGGGATCAGAACAGAGCATTCCAGCAGTTGTTGTGTGTACATGTTTGTATCGCCAGCTGGGACAGAATCTCCAGCAAGGCAGAAAATGCTTTGGTTTCAGAAAACACTTTGTGCTGCGTTCCAGATCCATCCGCAGCCTGAAGCGAATCTGCCTCGTATCAGGTGAGGTTTGTCGGAGATGGACTCTTCCGAGGCGAGGGTGACTAGGAGTTAGTTCACTTTCCTCCGCGGCTTTACCACTGCTCCTGACTGCCCACCAACTGTCAGCAGTACTTTCTCCTGATGGGAGGGAAGCAATTGACGTAAAATACACGTGTGCGATAGCCCTCAGTGCCCTCTGCTTTGATTTTTATATGCATTAGATGGCTTCGGCTGCCCTGCTGTGGGTTTATGTTGCTTATTCTGCTTTGCTTTGACGTGGAAGTCACTTGGCATTTGACCGGGCCAAGTTTACGCATGTTGGATGGTGGGGAGGGAAAGCGGACCCAGACGAACTATGCCACTCGTCCACCTCAGATCCTATTAGGAACAAAACGGAAACAGCGATGAGCTGTGAGCACTCACGTTGACTGTGTTAACCCCTGCTCTCCGTTTAATCCCCGGGCTCACCACCTGGCCAAGGAGAGCGGTCTCTAAGAGCACTCTGCAGGCTGGTCTCTGACCTCAGATTCTGCATTTCCTCTCCCACAGTGTCAGGATCAGCTGTCAGCTGGGAAAGGCAGGGACTGATGCATAGATCTGGGGTGGGACTGTGGACTGAGTTCTCCCATCCCTGCACTCCTCCCAGGGCCTTTCGGCAGAGATCTGGTCCCTTCCCATCCTCCCGTGAACGTGCAGACAAGTGTGCGATGGGCTCCTGACCGCCGGCTGAACCTCAAACCTCCCACCAAAGCCTCAATCTGGTTGATAGTCCCCTGAGCCTCCCATCTAGCCCGTCTGCCCACCACCTCCCCGGCATCATTTATCTCAGGAGCTCTCTTCCTACGTTTTTTTTTTTGCTGCAAGAATAGTGAGGCCTGCAAATGATGAGGTGCCTGGACCCACAAAGCGCCTTAAAGACTGGAGCAGAAAGCGCGTAATTCCTAAATGGCTTCCAGACCGGCTTCCCCTCTGCCGCCGTCCTCCTTTCCTGCTGGTTATTATTGCTTTGGACACCCTCCGGGGGCTGGGGGGGCGAGAGGCTCCTCTTCCCCAGGCCCTTTTTAAAAGAGCAGTTGTGTTTCGTGCTTTTGGCGGAGATTGGGTTTCATAGGTGTCTGTAGGGGAGCCCTCCACAGCTCCTGGGTTCCGACTGACTCAGGGCAGCCCCTTCAGCAGCAGGCAGGCCAGGCTCCTGCTGGGTTTGCCTTTAGCCTGCCTGCCACGGATGGTGCCAGTGACAGCCGGGGGCCTCATTCTGCCTTGATTTCCGCCAAGTAATTCTTTTCACAAATGTTCAAGGGCTGTTAACTGGTTGCTGAGCCCAGAGTCCCCTCACGGCCTCTGGGTTTCTCCAGAAACTGCCACAATGGGCCTTTATCAGCTCGGGATTCTCTGGGCCTTGGATCAAAAGCTGTGTCCTGTCCTGGCCAGGGAAGGCACAGAACAGGGACTCTCCCCCCTGTCTCCTTTGGTCAGGCTGAATAGTTCCCTTGTTTGGGCTCTGAGGGGTCGCTCACTAAGAAAGCAGTGGACCTTGGACAGGGAGGAGAGAGAAAAACCCTCAAAGGGTCGCCATTTTCCTTACTTCAGCTAGTTTTACACCAATCCTGCCAGTGTGGATGGATGGGGGAGGAGCTGTGTTTGGTCATCCCCAGGTGGGTTGAATTGAAAGACAAGGAAAGACAATGGAATATTAGTCAAATCCTGACTTAGCAAATGCTGTTCTCCTAGGCCATTCCAGCAATCAGCTGGGGGGACACGCAGTTAGGACCTCCCCGTGACCTTTGCCGTCTGCCAGTCATTGTGGGACAGGCAGCCCAGCCACGTGAAAACAACCTGGGTGAGAGGCTTGCGGAGGCTGTAACCTATTTCCCTGCCTCTCCCAGGCCTTCCGTTCATCCTGCACACCCCTCCAGACTTCATTTTCCTAAAACAGATCTCATCCCCTCCCTCCTGAAAACCCTCGCTCACTACCTTTCTGGTCCAACTTTACGTTTTACTGTTTGCCTTGGCCTCACTACCTAGTGGTTCCCACGGGGTGGGGAGTGTTGTTTGAAAATGCAAGGAAAGGGGCAGTTGCTACCGGCAGGAGGGCAGGGGAGGGGAGTGGCAGGGATGCTACAAGACCTACTTTATAAGGGACAGACCGACACAGCAAAAACTTGCCCCGAAAGTATTGCAGTAACACCCCCTTGAAAACACACACCCGCTCGAGTTCCTTGCTCTTGTCTGCATACCCCTTGTCACTTCACCGCACCCGCTTCTCAGTGTCCCTTCTTCCTGGGCAGACCTTCCCCACATTTCACAGGTCCACGTGTCCTCTATCCTTTGAGTCGCAGCTCAAGTTCTTTCTCTTCCATGAAACTTCTGCTGATGGCCTCCTCCCCCATCTATCTCCTGACCTCCTTATCCATGTTGCCATAAGGCATTTAGCACTCTCTTCATTGGGGTATAGTTGTGTGCATGTGCATGCACACACTCTCCTACTCTGTATTTATGGAGGGCAGGACACTTACCTGATTCTACGTTCCCCCTTCCTCTTTCCTCAACCACCCCCTGATATCTTCCCCAAGCCTAAACTGCCTGGCCTGTTGTTTTGGGAGTTACTGAATGTTTGTCGAATGACTAGGTGAAGGAATAGAGAGTGCAGGGCTGAGGTTAGAAATGAGGGCTGGAAGTCGAAACCCATGAGTTCTCCTATGTCATTACGTTATCTCAAGCTACTCTGAATCAGGGTTCTTGGGGTCTAGCAGGCCAACCCGTCCCCTAAGTCCCACCCTGACCAATTCCCCCGTCTCATTGCTCTCACTTCATGTGGGCTCCGTGTGCAGACACTCCCCTGCTGTGGCCTGCCCACAGCTCACCGTCTCCTGCTTCTGTCTGGAACGCCTCTCCTCTCTCCTCCGTCTTCCCCTCCCTGTCCGTTGCCCTGCCTCAAGCCCAGCGTTAAACCCCCTTCTCCTGGAGTTCGCTTCTGGCTCACCTCTTCCTGGCTTTCCCTGTGTATCAGGTCTCCTTTTAGAGAAAGGGCATTGGCTCTGGAACTCTGGCAACGGGGTAGAGAATTGAACAAGAAAGGAGTGATGAGGCCTCCCTGGCCGGCAAAGGCTGGGAGGCTTGGGCCGGGCCCAGCTGTGCATAGCTGGAAGAGAGAATGAGTGGAAATGTACTGGGCCCGGGGAAGCGAGTTTAGAGTTGAAAGAGAACACCTTTGCACAGGACACTGGGTGGATGGGGGGAGGGGGTCTTTCCAGCATTCTCCAATCAAACTGCTTTGTAAGAGAGAGTAAAGTTGAAAGAGCAAGGTTACTTTAGGGGAGCTTAAAGCTGTTGTCATCCTTAGAGGACAAGACAAACCACCTGGATTAGCCCGAAAAGCCTGATCACTGAAAGGCTTGGACCGTCTAAGTTTGGCTGAACGAGCTGCGAACACTTAGGTCAGGGGTTGGCAAACTATGGCCTGTGGGCCAAGTACAGCCCGCCACTTGTTTTTGTATAGCTCACGAGCTAACAATGGTTGGGAAAAAATCAAAAGAGGAATACTATTTTGTGACACATGAAAGCTATATGAAATTCAAACTTCAGCATCCCTAAGTAGAGTTTTATTGGAGCACGGCCATGCCCATTCGCACCACAGCAGCAGACTTGAATAGCTGTAACAGAGACCATATGGCCTGCAAAGCCTAAAGTATTTACTATCTGGTCCTTCACAGGGGAAGTTTGCTGACCCTGATGTGGGGGATTAGATAGGCTTGGAGAAGGGGAAGAACCCTGGAATTTGGAAGTCTCAGGCACCAAGGGGGCTGAGGACTGTAAGTCAGATACGAGGTAATGGTCACCAGAGTTCTTGACTGTGTCCCTGGCTGTGGTGATCGGGGAAGCAATGTCACGTTGGGACCCTGGGACACAGATTTATAGCACCTGCTGTTCTCCATGGCTTGCACATGTTTCTGAACAAGGCAGGAGGTGGGACTGGGGGTGGCAAGCAGGTGGGAGTTAAGAAGGAAGAACCCGATGGTCCCCCAAAGGTCTGAGGATCTCCAGGTCCGGGATAAAACCACCTCTTTTCCACCCCTCTGCCCTCCAGGAAGGATTTGCTGCTGGACTCTTTCCAAAGCCAGAGGAGGCCACAGCCAAGGAAGGGAGCCCAGTGCAGCAATGACTCCCAGGAGTGGCCTCTGGGAGCTTTCGCCTCTGGGCAGAGGAGTCTCTTGGTTAAGGCCATGTCTATCCTGGACAGCCAGAGACCCTAAAAGAACCTACAGATGCTCCTTATTGTGGACTGTGCCAAATCTAGTCCTTACCAAGCTTTTAAGAACAGATGAGCTCGCTGTCTCTGGCTAGTAATTGCTTCTTTTCTTTGCCTGCCTTGGCCAACCTCTCAGCATGCAATGCCATTTCCCTCTTCTGTGTCCGTGACCCTCCCCTCCTCATGAGCCTGTCCAGCGCTCCCTTCAGCCTCCTTTCCTGTCTAGCTCCACCCCCACTGAAATCACCACAGCACAGACCTGAGCCGGGGGCTTTCAGAGCCTCAGGAACGCCCCTGAGTGAGGCGGGTGAGGAGCCTTGCCCAACATCCACAGCATGCAGGCGGCAAAGCCAGGGCTTGGAATCCAAGTCCCCAGACTCTCCGTCTAGTGCTGTTTCCATCCCATCTCTCAGCTTTCTCTTCTATATCTGGGGCTCGTCGTCCTGGAAATCCTTCCTTGACGCTCACAGTGGGTGGGTACATGTGTATTCTTCCTTCCTTTCATAAGCCCGCTTTCATCCCCAGCTAGATCATGGCAGGTGGGAGGCAGAGACAATGTCTTCTCCTCCGCAAGCCCCTTCGCGTCAGTGAACTGCTGTGGTCCTTCCTGACACCGTGAAACCCTGAGCTGGGCTGGACTTCCCAGATCTCTCACTCCAGAAGGCAACTCAGTTCAGTGGAAAGGACACAGGTTCCAGAATTAGAAAGATTTAGGTTTCGATTCTGACTCTGCCACTGACTAGCTTGGGAGACCTGGGGTAAATTACTTCAGTGCTTTAAGCATCTCTTTTTTTTTTTTTTTTTCTAAAAAACTAAGGCTATGAATATGCACATGGCAGCATTGTTGAGTAAATAAGATGACTGATGTGAAAATGCTTAGCACAGGGCTCAGCACACAGTTGATGCTCAGAATATTCTCGTTCTCTTCCCTATTTGTGTCCTAGGGGGCTGTCTGCTCCTCCTGAATGTCAGAGACCAGCAAACTTCTTTGGAATCCTGAGTTAGCAGTGGGCATCTCTGTGCCCCTGATTCCAAGCTGGCTATTGAGAAGGCAGCATGCGGACCCTCAAGGGTCCCACCCTGGTTTGATTCAAACAAAGAGGTGCAAGAGGGATAAAGTTCCAGGCTCCTCCTTCCCAGGGGCCCAGATGTGTTGGGATAGGTGGCTTGACCCAGCATTCAGGAAGCTGTGTTTGGTCCTTATTTGAAGTTGGGGGTAGAGGTTGGCTGGCTAAATTCCAAAGTCTGTTTGTACAAGGAATTTGCGCTTTAGTCTTTGTTATACCACTGTTTGCACTAGTCCCTCCATATCTTTCATCTCTGTTTCCCCATCCTTTCAATGAGGGGTAAGTCTATCAGCTGTTTGCCAACTGAGCTTGGAGGAGTGTGGAGCGGGGCCGCTGGGGCTCTGGGTCCCTCCCTCCCCTGCTGCAGCCAGAGCAGTGGTGAGTTTCTCAGTCCTACATGAGGACCTTAGTCACGGCTGTCATTTGAAGGAAGGGTTCCATGGCTGCAAAAGTTTGAAATCCGCTGTTCTGGAAGTCGTTCTCAAAGGTTCCTTTCATTTCCCAAATTCCCTTCAGACGGAGCCCAGCAAGGCTGTGGCCTCTTTTCTCCACCAGATGGCAGCACCCTGCTTGCTGCTGCAGGTGCCAGGCTGTGTTGACAATTACAAGATGTTTGGAGAAAGATCCCAGGGAAGGGACTAGAAGGAGGTTAGCACCAGCGCTGAGGATGAGTAAACAGGTCAAGATGATCCTCTGCAGACGACTTCCTGATATAGAACCCCTGGGCATCAGTGGCTGTAAATATACCAAGTGTCCTGCCCCAACCACCAGCCAAACTGGTGCTACCCCTCTCTCTGCCAGGTGGGAGATGGCCACGCAGCTCAGCTTTAACTCCTTCTTAAACCAGGGAGGCACCCAGCACGCTGGGTACTCAGGCTCTGCAGCCAGCCTGAGTCAGTTTGGGGAGCTCACCCAGTTGTGAATGAATTAATAAGACATACAGGAGACATCAGATTCTCCTTCTGAGGCCCCAGGAGTTTCCTTCTGAGTTCCTAAACAGTCATGAGGAGGAGCAAAATTAAATCTGATGGGCTGATAAGCACATGGGGAAGGCCTGACCTGCCACCTTGTGGATGTTCCCTGTGAATGAAGAGACCCGAAAAGGACAAGTCTTATATACACAAGTGGGTCCATTCATTCCTGCAACAATTATTGAGTACCTACTGTGTGCAGTCCTGGGCCAGATGCTTCAAGGGATTAAAGATGAATCAAACACAGGTCCTTTATCAAGAGACTAATACAACATCGTCCAAATGACAGCTGATCAGGTCATGTGTATTGAAATGCCTTATACTGTTTTTCTTCTCCCTTCAGATTTCTGTTTCTCATTATTTGTTCAGATCAAAAGTTAAATGATGAGGCCATGAAATGGGGGAAGAAACAGGGAAAGGGAGTGGTTGGAAGGAGGCCAGAGACAGTTCAAATATTTGCCATAAAGAATCCACAAAGTGGAGTGCAGAATCAGCTACACTGTCTGTTATTGTGTACAGATCTTACAGCACAGCATTTTCCCATCTGCTCCCACGAATTTTCCTGAAGAATCTGTGATCCTCACTGTACTCTGTTTCATCCTGCAAGTGCACACTGCCCGATTCTTTAAATTGTCTCAAAAATAATACTTATTAGGGGCCAGCCCAGTGGCATAGTGGTTAAGTTCACGCGCACTGCTTTGGCGGCCTGTGGTTCTCCGGTTCGGATCCCCAGCGCGGACATACACACCGCTTATCAAGCCACGCTGCGGTGATGTCCCACATATAAAGTGGAGGAAGATGGACACACATGTTAGCTCAGGGCCAAGCTTCCTCAAATAATAATAATAATAATAATAATAATAATACCTATTGGTTTAATATTTTTTATTTTAAATGATACAGAGAAGCATAAAAAATAAAACAGAATGGACCATAATCCCATGGTCCACAGGTAATATTTTAAAAATATATACATCACTAAAAAATGCAAGCAGGATGGAAAGATAAATAATGAAACGTGAAAGCCTTCCCACCACTTTTCTCCCACAGTTTCTCTCCCTCAAAATAACCACTGTTAGGTTGCTTCAATTTCCTTCCAGAAAAAAAGTCATGCATTCAGCAGCACCCGTATCTCCAGGCCTATGTGAACAGGTTCTCTGCTGTTCTAATTATTTATACAAAAGGGATCACACTGTTCTGCGCCTTGTCTTCATTTGTTGGAATATCTTGAACATCTCACCACAATACACATATTGATCCACCCCGTTCTTTTTTAAGGGCTACATCGTTTTCCCTGGTAGAGATCTATCATGTTTTGTTGTCACCAGTCAGCTTTTGGATGACTTGGTGGTGGTTTTTATGCATTTTGCTGTTGCAAACAAAACCACAATGCACGCTGCCCGATTAAGGGCCTGGTGATCTCTGCACGAGATTTCCCTACAGGGCAAAAGGGTTGTGCCCAGCGTCCTAGGAAATAATCTTTGGGGTGGAGGGGTGGCAATGCTCGAGCCCTTGGAGCTGCCCAGAGGTTTCATATGATGAATGTGTGACTCCGACTTCTTTGGGGAAGTTGTTACTCTACCTCCTGTCACTGCCAAGCTGGCATGGCTGCTACCAGGCTGGCCGTCTGAGCGTGGCTGCCCTGGGATGGAGGCCCTGCCCTGGAGTCCCTGCTGGCTGGGGGCTTGCAAGGTTGGCAGACGGGCTCTCTGGGGCTCTAGGCTGCTCTGCTTAGCTGGTATTCATGGCCACATGCTCTGAGATTCACAAACAAACAGGAAGCCAGTCCACTTCCTCTGCTGGGGCTGGTCCCCCATCCTTATCGCTCAGTTAGCCCAGAGGGGAAAGGGCAGCCCAGGATTCACAAGGCAGCTTCCTGGCAGAGGTGGCTGGGGAATTCTGGGTCCCGCCGTCAGGATGGGCTTCCTAGCGCTGTTGTACCTATTTGCCCAGTTTGGGACAGCCTTACTGACAATCCAAGTTAGGCTCAGATCTCTCCTCTCTGGGCAGCCTTTTCTGATACACCCCACCCTGTTTGGATGCCCCATGCTCCTTTAGTTCTGAGATGAAGTTCTTTTGAACTTGTAGTAAGCAGCTCTTTAGGTGTTTGTGGTGCGAGAGTGTTTTCTCCCTGCAGACAGCTCTGAGATATTTTCTTCTGTCTTTTCCCAGCACGGCTCTCTCTGTGCATAGGGGATGCCCAATAAATGTTTGTAGTCTGAATAACTGACCAGCTCCAAAAGGGGTGCCAGGGGACAAAGGAGAGGGAACAGGGTTGCAGCCACAGCTCAAGGTGGGGCCGGAAGGCATTGCTCCTTGGGATCGTGGGGCAGCTGTACAGGAGGGAGTATTGGGAACAGTCACCAGAGTATAGTGCAGACATGTGGCTGGGGCCAAGGCCAGAGATGTGGACTGCAGATATTCCAGTCAACAAGTCCCGAATGCCCACTAGGCCACGTGGAAAATCAGCTCCCTCCTTAGTCACCATATACATTATACAGGGGGTGCCCATTTTTAAGGAATTAGAATTTTTAAGACACAGTCAACATAGAAACAATGCTGAGTATATTTAATCCTCTGCAGTGACTCAGAGCACAGTAGGATGCCGCAGCGCTTTGGGCAATCATTAGGACTATCAATTACTTTAGAGAACATTAGCTGTGGGCCCAGCAGCCCTCAGTGAGTCACTGTCAGTTGCTTTTAAAAAAAATCTCTATCAACTTGTTTAGTTGCGAGTGTTCTCTTTTTTAAGAAAGCTGGGCACAGAAACCAAACTTAAAAACAAACAACAATAACTGTGAAACCCTAAAAGCCCAGTCAGCCCCTCTTTGCAGCTGTCTGGGCTTCAAATAAGTTTCCCTCTTAAGCACCTGGGTGCAGAGCAGCGTGAGACCCGTGGGAGCCGGGGATGGAGTGGAGGAGGATTGGTGGGCCAGGCGGGGCTGAGGTGGGAGAACAGGAAGCAGAAAGGGTAGCCAAGCCCTGGGGCAAGGTCAGAGGAGGCTGGGAGGGAGTGAGGAGCTCTCTGAGCTGCATCTCCAAAGTCGAAGGAGACTGGCACAAGCCATGAAACAGCAGCTCTGAACGTCCCCTAACGCCTCCGAAGGGCATCAATAATGTGGGTCACGCAGGTGGACCGAGAGATGACCCTGGTGGCTGTTCCGGGGACATGTGGGGTTCCAGTGCTCCTTAATCTTCACCTAGCTCCGCAGAGAGGCTTCACAGCATCACCTGGGGGGAGTTCGGCTCCCTATGTGCCCTGTGCAGTTTCCAAAGCTTCAACTCTCATTTAGGGTGTAAAAACCCAGTTTAGGGTGTTTACTCCAGAAGCAGAGAAGGAAAAGCTTAACAGAGATGGCTCAGGGTGAGAGCAAAGGCTGGGCCCAGCAGTGAGGGACACAAACTGTAGCCACCAAGGCTGGCAAAACGCTCCCAGCCCTCCCCGCACACCAGCAGCCCCGCCCAGTCCCAATCGGACAGTGAGAGGTGAGTGGAAACCTCAGGTTAAAAATACCCAGTCTTGTTGTAAAGAGAAAGAACAGGAAGGAAGTGTGGGGAGGTAAGACAGAATAGGCAAAAAGCCCCAGAGAAGGAGAATGAGATGTTATTAATGGCCGGAAACTGATCAGGTAGACCAGGTGGGCAACGCCCTCCAGGTGCCTGAGGGGCTGGTAGGCAGGGATGGGGTCATGGGCATGGCTCAGGCAGGCCCTCTCAGAGAAGTGATTTGGACCCCTGGAGACCAGGACTGAGATCCCCTCAAAGAGTCTTGGCCCAGGAAAGGAGTGGGCAGGTAGAGAGCCTCCCCTACGGAGAGCGGGGCATTGGTGACCAGAGGGCAGCCTGGCATGCCTGTCATTCTCCCTGGGGGGAGAGAGTCACCAGAGCCACCAGACCCTCAGCCCCACCCCTGGGCAGGTGGAAGGGTCTTCACAGGGCCTCAGAAACAGCAGCTCTTGTCCAGGAAAGGGAGAACAGTGAGAAGGCTGAGCGAGGTGACTGCGCCACAGAGGCTATGGTCAGGGCTGTGGGTCCTGGATGCTGAGTTTGACTCCTGACTGTGCCACTTACTAGCTGCATGACCTTGGACTGTCACATAACATCTCTCTGCTTCAGCTTCCTCTTCTGTAAAATAGAGATGCCAACAGTGCCAACCTTATGGGTTGTAGAAAAGATTAAGTAAGCTAATACACCCAGGGCTGCCAAGACAGTACCTGGTACCTAGTAATTGCTTTTTAAGTGGTAGCTATCGGGAGTGGAGTAGGGGACAGTACAAGTGAGGGGTGGGAAAGAAGTTCTTAACTCCTCGTGTGGATGGAACAGCCCTTCACGGAGAGCCTGCCACCACACCAGGCTAGGAGTGAGTGGGGAAAGGAGGGTATGGAGAGAAATAGGATATGGGCCCAAGTGTTCAGGAACCACTATCTTAGGGAAGATACAAACAGCTAACCAATCACATTTCAGCATAAGACAGGCGAGTTTCGTACAAGCGCTAGGGTACAGAGAGATGGAGGAACCTTCTCGGCCTTCAGTGTTTGGGAGATGCCTGGGTGCTGGTCTTGAAGGGTAAGTAACGTAATTCAGCAGGCCCAGAAGAGGGAACATGACAAGCTCTCCAAGCAAGAGGGACCATGGTATTCAGGGCAGCAGCTCCTGTGTGGTTGACTGGGGGTGACCAATTTGGAAAGGTCAGCAGGGCCCGGCCTGGCAACACTCTGCCAAGAGTTCACACCTTATCCTGTTGGCATGAGGCAAGTGGAGAGACTAGGACGTGGGGAAATCCAAATCAGACTTTATTTGAAAAATTTCTCGGGGCAGAATGGGGGGTGGGGGGTGAGAGGGGAAGAGAATGGTGGCAGGGAGGCCAGCTGGTTAAGTGACCCCAGCAATGGTCAGGGCCAGAGACGATGAGGAAAGGGGCCTTAGAAAGTGGACTAATTTGGAAGGGAGACAAGGAGGAAGGAGGGGAGACTGACTCTGTGGTTTCTCGTCTGGGCAACTGAACACTCAGTGGTATCCTTAATGGAATTGGGAATAAAGGGAGAGAAGTGGGCTTTACAATACGAAGGAAGGTTTAGAAAGCATGAGCTTGAGACGGTTGAGATAGCCAGGCGGGCCTTGGAGATAGCAGAAATGGCAGGTGCCGTGAGGGAAATGAGGCGGGGTTCAGAAGATCCTTCGGACTGAATCAAGGAAGCTTCACGATTATTTTCACATGTGGATGGGCACTGAGTCATGCACCATGTGTGACACATAGGGTCTCTGGAGGAAGCACGAAATTATACAAGAGGGGCTGACAGGGCCCCCTCACTCTAGCTCATGGCCAGAAAATTGCGAAGTGTCACAGCTTACACTGCCTGGTTAAATGACTTTGTGACCTATGTTGTCGAACTTGAACTAAATTAAACTTCATAAAATGGGCAAGGGGGTTAAAAAGATTTCAGCACAAACACTGCAGATTAAAGACCGAATTCAGCAAGCGCTAGCACACGAGAAGATGCCAAAGCTGGCACTTCTCACGTGAGCTCTTTGTCAGCCCCGTCATGAGGTTACAACAAGGATGATCTGATCAGGTCTAACATGAAGAATGCCACAAAACTCTTTTGTAATCTCTAATGATCAAGGTGACTATTTCAAATGTGACCTTACACTTCTACCATTGTTAAAAGTGAACCTCACCCCAAATGTGTATTGTGTCTTGAGGTACTAATAATAGTAGGCCATGTACACAATTTGTAAATAATTGAACATATATTAAGGGTGTATGCTCACATTTTATTACTGATGAGACATAACTTTTCAGGATGGGAGTTGTCATCGCACACGGCATTTGATTTGGGCAAAAATTCTGAAGTCACAGGTTTCAGGTCCCAGGGCATGAACTGGTTTCCTACTTTATCAGTTCCACACATCTGAAATACTGTGTATTACGTTCACCTCTGAGAACAATGGATGCTTGTATTCTAGAGCGTGGCTGCCTCTTCCATCACCTTGGTCCTTCTCTTCCTTCTGGAGATGAGGGAAAGATTAGTTGAGCTCCCTGGAGAAAAGCATTAAGTAAAGATGAGGCGTTGCCAAAGTTATTGTTACTATTATTAACAACAATAATGGGCAGCAGTGATGAACACTGCTCCGAGGGGTTCTCATAAGGATCTAGGGGAAAGGTCTCTAAAAGCATGTCCAACTGTTCATCTCTTACACCATGTGAATCCAAGGAACCTTCTGGTGTCTGAGTCCTATGGGGCATGGAGGCTGCTGGGGCTTAGAAGAACTGAAGCCCCCAAAGGGTGGGGCTGCCATTCTCTGAGGAGGCAAGAGCTCACCTCCTGCTAGACAGAGTCCAGGTCCGACTGGACCTGCGACTGGTTGAGGAAGGCGTTCCGCATGTCAGCCCAGGAGCCAAAGCCAGGGAGCCAACGCCTTCACTGGAGACCCGGCTACCTACATCCAACTCCAGAGGAGGCAGAGCAGAACACACATGGGTAACATTTGACACTGAAAGAATTATTTTTACTTTCTCAAAGTACATTTGTGTGGGGAAGTTAATAGTGTGGAGATGATTATTCACCACAATTTATGTCCAATGCTTGTTTATCGAGTGCTTGCCCTGTGTGCAGAGCGCTGTCCTAGGGACCATGAGGACATAAAGATGGAGACCTCAGCACGCTGATGATCCAGTGGGCAAGTTAAGATATGCACATAACCATCCCATGGGGTGGGAGGGCTTGACAGGATGAGACAAACAAGAACCAGTGTTCCAAGGTGGGACAAGGGTCAGGCACAGTCATGGAGGTGATGACCTCTGGCCTCGGCCTTGAAGGCTAGGAGAGTCTGGCAGGTGGAGATGGAGGAAATGACATTCCTGAAGAAGGGCCAAAGCCCCAGAATGGAAAAGCGTGAGCTATGTATGACCAACAGTGAGTAGTTACGTCCGGCTGGTCTCTGGAGGGTGAAGAAGGAGAGTGGAGTTAGAAAGGTGGATTAGAATCAGATTTCAAATAGCCACATGATGGACTATGAGAGCCAGAGTTTATCTTCAGGGAGCATTAGGAGCCTTGCAAAGTTTCGGGGCAGGCAAGGCAGTGAACTCAAAGAAGTTAAAAACAAAACAAATCTTGCCCAGGGTCCCATGGTGAGTTAGTTTGTGGCCCAGTCAAGACATGATTTCAGATTTGTATTGACACAAGTAAAGCTCCTGGACCTCACACTGACCAGACATAGATGGGTCTGTGGGAAAGTGCTCCAGGCCAGTGGCGGGCAGGCTGCTTCTCTGGGAAACCCTGGAGCCTGAGTTTCCAAGTAGCTGGGCGTCCTACCCAGCTGCTGGCTTGGGTCTCACCGAGCTGAGTCTTCCCATGGAACCTGGGTGGTGGATGAGCCAGTGGCTGGACTGCAGTCCTTGGGAACCCAAATGGGTTGGGCTGGGAATGGCAGAGTGTGGGATCGCTGCAATAAAATGAAGGGAGAGGAGCCCTTGGATTGTCCTGGGGTGTGAGGCACACAGGGCGTGGGGCCTTGCATTCCTGGATGGTTAAGATGCAGCAGCTGATGATTATCATTATTATTCCTGCTCTGGTTTCTCCGAGCTTTCATCCTGCAGGACCCTGCCTTGCTGGCCTGGCGTCACCAACTAGCAAGGCCTCCCGGGGTGGGGCGGGATGGGTGTCTCCTGGCTCCAAGGGAACACACGTGACTGTGGGTTTCTTCCCCAGTGAGCTCAGGGAACTTCCTAGTGCTGAGCAACTTCCTAACCCTGGAAGCATGGGCAGAATTTCTCAAGGAGGAAAGTGAGGCACAGAGCCAGGGGAACGATTTGACCAAAGTCCTATGGTAGAGACCCCCTCCCTCCCCTACTCACTAGACCATGATTATCCCTCCCCAATTGGGGCAGATCTGGTCGGCCTGGAGGAGAGCCAGGGAAGGTGTGGCTTCTAGAAGAGAGAACTGGGCTGGGGCCAGGAGGCAGAGCTGGTACCCTCCTTGCCAGGCACTGTGGGCACCACGAGGTCAGGCTCCTGGTTTCATGTCTCTCTGGAAGGTCCTGCCATATGAGTGGATCTTCCCCAAGCCTCGGAGGGAGGCCAACGCTGCAGACATGCAAAGTGCCCAGTGCTCTTGCATCAGAGGCCACCTTCAGCATCCCAGGAGAGGAAGAGTCTCGTAAAGATGGGCCAGGCCCAGAGGCAGAGGGCCAGACAATGGCTCAGAGACAGGGAAAGGGTGTGTGCGTATGTGCGCACATTTGCTAACACCAGGCTTCCAGTGGTGACATGTCCCTGCCTGCCGAGATGAGATCAAAGGGAGAAAGACTAGATGGAAATGTGAAGGACAACCTGATGATTGGTTGGGGGGCTGAATGGAACCCTACAAAATGCATGGGTCCTGTCTGGCAGAGGGGATCCCAAGGAGAAGGGAGGGGATGGCCCAACAGCCTGAGACCCAGTTGGCAAGTGCTAGAGTCATCTTCCCCACTATCTGCTGTCCACCTAGAGAGAAGCAATCTTTGGGGACATCTTTTGGCTTAAAGCAGAGGTGAGACAACACAGAAAAGTAGTCTGAGGAAGTTGGAGCAGAGAAGGCCATAAACAGAACTTGCTGTTTACTCCACAAGCTCTCACATCCTCAGTGCCTCCCAGAGCCAGCCAACCAGACAAGCATGCATTTATCAAGTGTTTACTAAGCAGCTACTAGGTGCAAGGCACTCTGCTGGAAGCTATGAGTGTAGAGGCATAAGACATGGCCTCTGCCCTCTGGAGGTGCTCTCTGGAGAAAGACAAATCTTCCTTTTGGTTTCACCCCAACTGCACACAACACAACACCGGAATCCTGAGGGATCTTCTCCTCCCTGGCTGTTTTTGGCCATGACTGCACTGGTTCCTGCTTCTGTTCCCACCGCCAGCTCTCTGGGTTCACACAGGAGCAATGCTCACTAGAATTCTTGCTGCTTTCTCGAACATCTGAGTAAGAGCAAAGAGCTCTTTAAGGGAATCACTTCCACATTTATAGTTGATTTATTCAACAGACCTTTACTGAACAGCTGCTGTGTACAGGCACTGTGACAGGTACTGAGGCAGCTCTGACGGCGACCAGGACAGACAAGCCTCCTGCCCTGGAGGAGCCCCTAAACTAGCAGAGGAGGTAGACACCTATCTGGGGTCCCTGTGAGTCTGGGCTGCACTTCCACAGCAGCCACATAGATCTGTTTTACTTCCTGCCTGAATTCTTCACAGAGTGGAGTGTGCCTTGCTGGGGAGGAGTGGAGAATGTTCCAACAGGATGTCCACATGGTAAGATCTGAAAGGCACCAGCCCCCAATCTGTTCTCCCCGGTGGGTGAGGTCCCTCCCTTCCCGAATTCAGTCTCCTACGGAAGTGGCACAGGAAGCAGGGACAGAATTAAGAGCCTAAGAATTCCCAGTACAAACAAACCCTTTGGGCAATGAAACTGAGGAGGGCTGCAAAGGCACTTCCCAATGTCACCGTGTTAGGAAGTATTGGCTCCTGCAGACTCTCCAGAAAGCAGCCACCTTTCTGGGTGTGAAATCCACCCCTCTGTTCTCTGGCTCCATTGTCCATGACAGGTGGTGCTCCGGGTCTCATTTTGAAACTTGCCCATGAATGAACGCTCTGACTGCTCATGCAGTCGTTGGATGTTGAGTCAGTGTTTAACCATTATAATTGGTAGAAAAGTCTTCCAACTATCTCACCAAGATGAGACACTGCAAATTCCACCCTCCTGCTTCTCCTTTGCCCTGGGGAATGGAGAAAACAAGGAAATGTTATAAAGCACTCCCTACTCGGAATGCTCTCAAGAAACTTCCATGAAACTGACAAAAGTAAAAGACTTTGGATCTGGTGACCCTCCTTCTCTCTAAATGTCAACATCCCATATGGAAATTTTTTCAAAGGATGTGATGGGGATGCGGGCTTTCCTGGGGCCTTCTCCCCAGTGGGGTTCTCTCCCCACTCGGTGCCTCTGTCACCCTGGGGGGTGACATACCTGGTCTTGGAACTGGAATGGGCCCCAAGAATGCTGGGGGTGAGGGTGGGTGGGGTAGAGCTGTGCATATGAAGTGCTGTGGTAAAGCACTCCTTTTTAGATGTGCCCGGTAAAGGTGAAAGTGGCTGGAGCTTTAAAATGAGAACAGCATCAGAGAAATAAAATTTTCAAAGGCTGCTGTCCTAAGTTTGTGGGAATTTCTTAAATCAAGGGGCAAATCACTACATTGGAATGGGCTTCTTTCCTTCTTTCTTTCTTTTCCTTTCTCTTTCTTTTTCTTTTTTCCTTCTCTCTCTCTCTCTCTCTCTTTCTCCTTCTCTCCTCTCTCTCCCCTCACTCCTTCCTTCCTACCCTCTCTCTCCCACCCCATCGTCTCTCCCTCTCTTCCTCTCTCTCCTCCCGTCATTCTCTCTCTCTTTATTGCCCCCCCCACCACTTCGTTCTCTTCCTCTCTCTCTCTCTCCCCCTCTCATTCTCTTTCCCCCTCTCACCGTCTCTCTCTCCCTCTTCCTCTCTCTCTCTCTCTCTTTCTCTCTCCCCCTCATTCTCTTTCCTTCTCCCTCTCTCTCTCTCTTTTTCCCTCCCACCACCCTTCTCTTTCTCCTGCAGGATCTAAAACAGCGAGTCCCTACAGAAGGATGACTTTGTTCCTGCTGTTCAGCCACATCCTGAATACTTTCCTCTTCTCTTTTCCAGCCTCAATTCTACCATCCTTTCAGGTTGAGCTAAAGTCTAACATTTTTCATGCCACCCTTCCTATCTAGTCAATCTCTGGTTGAACGCCCCTTTCTCTGAATTCCCATTTAATTCCATTAAACTCTGTGGCTTGGTATGATTACACGATGCCTCGTGTTCCCCAGCTGCTTCACCTACAGTCATGTGTTGCTTAACAACCAGGAAACGTTCTGAGAAATGCGTTGTTAGGTGATTTTGTCCTCATGTGAACATCACAGAGTGAAACGTACACAACCTAGCTGGTCTAGCCTACTACACACCTAGGCTATATGGTACTAATCTTAGGGGACCACCTTCGTACATGTGGCCCATTGTTGACTGAAACATCATTATGGGGGCATGGCTCTACACAAATCTTGTCTCCTTGACTAGGTTGTAAACTTCTAGAGGGCAGAGGCCAATCCTTACATTTTGGAGTCCCTCTGAACACTGGGCACAGGGCTGGGTAAGTAATAGGCCTTTATGAGACCTCCATTTGCCTTTTACTTCTCATTAAACATCAGAGAATTCATACAGAAAAAAAATTCATAGGCATAATAAATGCGAATAGGCCTTTATTTGGGTGGAGTAACCATCTCATACAACCTCAGAGAATTCCTACAGGAAAGAAACCTGTGTCTGCTGTGTCTGTGGGAGAGCCCGCGGGCCGAGTCTGGAGGCTTGGAAGGCACATCTGACTCAATATCATGGGACTCAATTACATGAATGCAGCGACTGTGGGGAACCCTTTGCTCAGATGATACCCAACATCGACATGCGCATTAGCGAGAAGCCATGAATCTGAAGAATGTGGGAAAGCCTCCCCTAAGATCTTCACCACCCACCACCAGAGTATCCACCTGAGAGTAAAGGGCAGTGCGGACGCAGGGGATACAATGGGCGGGAAGGAATGTGGCTCCTGTCTTTATAAAGCACATGGAGAGGCATTTCCCAGTTGAAGAAATGGAGACTTGGAGAGGAAGCGTTATATACTGTGGGTACAACTGGAATATTACAAAACTTGGATTAACGCCTTTTTCTTTTTCAGACTTGAAACACTTCCATGCCTGATTTCCTTCATCTTCATCTCTCACCAGGGAAGGGAAGGGATGATTCTCGCAACGCTTGTTATCGATAGAGAGATGGGGACGGAAGGGCTGCATTGCTGGTCCAGGGCACACTGGCAGTCAGGATAAGAGCTCTGGTCTCTGGGGGCCTTTATTTTGATGTGCCAGGGGCCATGCTTTGCTAAGGGAGACCAAAGGTGGAAAGAGAGGTCCATGCCCTCAAGTAGCTTATAGTCTAGGGAGGGAACAGACAGGGTCCTTGAAATATGGGGACTGCTTTAATGGGAGTGCTTATGGAATGCAGCAGAGGCACAGGAAAGGAGCCCTAAGTTCCTTGGGAGGAAGTAGGAAAGGCTTCACAGAGGAGTTATTGTTTGAGCTGAGACATAAAGGATGAGGATTTTGCCAGACAAACAAGTGAGGAGAGGGTGTTCCAGGTGGAAGAAACAGCACATGCAAAGCATGAAAATAAGAGAGGGCACGGCCTGTGGAGGAGCCTGGAGACGTTCAGCATGTAAAGCACGGGGAAGGGGACAGCTAGGCAGGGGATGGTAACATAGGGCCCTTGAATGCCTTGTGAAGCAATTCAGAGTTCTCTTTTGACAATGGGAGCTGTATGTATCAATTGCCTCTGTAACAAATTACCACAAATGTAGTGGCTTAAAACAACAGAGATTTATTATCTGACTGTTCTGGAGGTCAGAAGTTTCCCTGGGCTGAAATCCAGGTGTCGGCAGATTGTGCTCCTTCTGGAGGCTCTAGGGGAGACCCGTTCTTTGCCTATTTGAGTTTCTAGAGGCTGCCCACATTCCTTGGCTCATGTCCCTCTCCCATTTTCAAAGCCAGCAATCACGTCATTCTGACCTCTGCTTCTGTGGTCATATCTTCTTCTCTGATTCTTCTTGTGATTACACTGGACCCCAGATAACCCAGGATAAGGTCCCCATCTTGAGATCCTTAACTTAGTCCCATCTGCAAAGTCCCTTTTGCCATGTAAGGTAACATATTCATGGGTCCCAGGGATTGGATGTGGACATCTTTAGGGGGCCATTATTCTGCTTACCATGGAGCCATTGAAGAATTCTGCCCAGGAGAGTGGTGTGAGTGAGTTTGGGTGTTAGGCAGTAGAGCGCTGTGGTTAAAAAAGAAGACTTAGGAGTCCATCTATCTGAGTTCAGTCCTGAGTCTGCCATTAAGAGTTATGTGACCTTGTATTGTTTCCTACCACCTACCTCAAAGCGTAGTTGGAAGGACTGTATGAGATAATAGAGGTAAAACACTTAGGAAAGTGAAAAGCACTCAATAAATTGGGAACATCGTGGTGCTCAGTACATGCTAAGAACAGCAACCTGGTCAGGAAAAAGACATTCACAGTGAATGCCATGCAAAGCAGAACCTAGCTTCCTATGGGGCCCATTTCCCCAGGACCATCAGCACAACAGGGAAGGAGGTACTTAGGCACCAGAGGATTCCCTGGCACAGAGGAAACATGCAGCCCTTCTGAACGGCACCACATTGCTCATTGGAGCACCCACCTTCATCCTCTCTGTTGGTATAAAGAAATGAGGGAAAGAAGCTGCCCACATCTGTTCCCATTTTATGGTAGGATTCTGTCTGGGTGTTGGATAATATTAAAGAGTAGGTGATGTTTTCTCTTAAGCTTTCTTCCCTGAGAGCTCTGACACAACTGTTGAGTTTGACATGGGGCCTGTTGAAGACCTGGTGACCTCTCACCCAGGCCCCCAGGGTGATGATGAGTGTGCTTACAGAGAGAGGGAGTGAGCACCTGCTTCTGGGTCCTTGCTTCCCTAAGACATCTGTGGCCTTCTTCTCTGTCTCCATTTCCTAGTACCAATGAACCTGAAGCTATCAAAGTCTCTCTCTCCTTCCTGGTGCTTTTTTCTCTAAGGAACTCTGAAAGGGTGGATACGAATCTCCTAGCAGTTTACCTACCAGTAGGGTTTCCAGATAAAATACGGGACATCCAATTAAATTTGAATTTTAGATAAACAATGAATAACTTCAGTATGTCTCAAATGTTACTATATGTTTAGTACTACCCTGTTAAGCAGATTATTTGATTAACCAGAACACTCCATTCCCCAGCTTCACCATATCACACTTTATGGTATGTCCTTTGATGCAATCTACAAGGTAGATGGGTATTTGGGCTATGAAAGTTCTAGTAGCTGCTTATGGGTGACTTTCTTTGTGGCGACACAGGGAAAGGAAGGAAGGCTTTGATTCTAGAGGGCTGGAGAGGGTCAGAGTACTGAGGACTGGACTCTCCTTTGTCATTGACATGAATGGTGATGGTTCTTCAACTGTGGCACAAATTCTGCTGCTGCCCAACTCTGAGATTTGGAAAAGCTCAGCTCCTGCTCTGGATCTCACCTGCCCGCTTCATTAGTGGGAGCATCATCCCTGCTTGAATACCAATCCACCTTGTAGACTACTAGTATACCCATTCTGTTTAAGTATATTGGGATTATTTGTTAAAAAAAAAAAAAAGGTGCTATACAATGCACAGTCTATTTTGTTGGCTTTGATCTTGACTAGGATGACAATGAAGACTCGCCATCTATGGGATGCAAATGAAAATCTGTCTTTGGATTGAATGTGTAAAATTTGTAGTAATTACTGTTACATGAAAAACACATAAATGAAAGAACAGTTGAAATCTGTAATTCTAGTCACTGTTGGCACTAAGATTTGCTCAAGGGTCCGGGCTCCCAGGCTCTGTCCGTCCCATATGACTCCTCCATTCTAGAATGATGCCCCTCTTTTTACTTGCCTTGAGCCCTCGTCCTAAATTTCCCTCCTTGGTCTGTGGAGGGTAGACACCTGAAGTCTTCCACTTTACCTTGTTTGCAGGGTAAGGCTCAATCTTGCCACTAACCGGGGCTTTATGCAGATGGCCACGAGGTGGCCATGTCCAGGCCGCTCTCCTCTGCAGCACAGCATTCAGCCTGGTGCTCTCAGGTGGGACTTGAGTTTTCACATCAAAATTGGTTAGACATCTTGTGGTGGCTGACTTCTACATTTCTGTGTTCACCCTTTTTAAGCACCATTTCAGAGACTCTAAATAAAAGCAAAAGATTGTAACAGTTTATGAAACCCTAAGGGAACCCTGGATTTTATGCCTCTGCAAGTGAGCTAACCCATCCAACCAATGGCAGCAGGCCAAACTGCACAAGGATTACCTGTGTCCCCTGGCACCTCCTTGACTTCTAGAAAAAGGTGGCCCTGAGGGGCCAGGGGAATTAATGAGTTAATGCCTACCGAGCTCTAGGAACAACTTGCTGCAGATAAGGTCTCATTATGGTTAATTGTTATTATTGTTGTTATTATTGTTCTAAACCCAACTCTTACGAAAAGCTGCCACTGTTTTGTTAATGACCTCAGGTCAGGGGTTTAATTAATACCTCCTCGGAACGCTGGAGGCCCCAGGCATCATGTTCCCGCCCCGACATCCGGGCCCCACCTCCTCTGAGCTCCACCCACAGGGTCCTCACCACCCCCAGATCTTTCCAGTCCCTCCCTCCCTGAGTGGCTCCACCATTCTTCACACCTGCCAACAGCTCCCCGTCCCATTCCAGCCCCCAGCTCCAAACACTTGTCTCTCTTTGCTGCCCCTCCCCATAATCTCACATACCTCCTTTGTCATAGCATTCCCTTTTCCACAATTTCCTAGCTCCCAAAACGTTTCTTTTTGCACCCAAACAGTTGCCCAGAGCCAAGCCTTTTAGAGATCGTGAAAGCTGAGAGAGCCACCCTGAGCCCCACCCTTCCCCCTTGCAGCCCCCATTTCCTGCACTGCATCCCAGGTCTCTGATCCCACCTCTGTGAGAACTTCGGGATTATTCCTCAGGTGGTGAGGCCGGTTGGGTGGGTTGGCTGGTTTAGGGTTACAGGGTTTGGCACTAACTCACAGCCCCATGTAGCTCCTTCTTTAACTAATTAATTCCGATTTTTTAAAAACCATGTCTTCGATTGGCCCTCAGTGCATGCCTCTGGGGCATAGGTCACATCAATTACAGACAACAATTAAGCCTGCTGCTTAAAAGAACCTGTGAGCCTCTTTAAAGTCTCAAACACAATTCAGGCCTAACTGCCTTAGATCACTCTGCTGTAGACAGACCCTGGGGCAGATCCCCCACGGGGGGAAATTGGGCTGTAACAGTCGCTTAGAGATAAGAGGATGTTCTGCTGGGGTCCCTGCCCTCAGCTGCCCAAAATCCCTAACCCCAAGTTTCCTCTCTGCCTTTGCTTAGATATCCAGGAAGCTAAGCTGTTGCAGGTCACGGTGTGCTGGCTTGGCTTCTGGGATAGGACCAACGTCCCTCAAATTCCAAAGTCCACCTCTCTACTGTCCTAACTGGACGTCTTGCATGGATAAAGGTGAATCTCAGGCTCTCTAATGATAAGATGGGGACCAAGTTGGTTTGTCCTTTCTCCATCAGTAGAGATGGCAAACGCAGGGTTAACTGATGCTTTCACAGTCCTTTGAATTAGGAAAATGGTTGAAGACGTTGCTTGAAGGCAGAGATGGTTTCTTAATGGTCCTTGATTCCCACCTTGTGCAACACTCGGTAGATGCTCCAGGAAGGTTGATAAAATGTTGAAGACTAGGAGGGGAAAGAGCACGCAGTGTAGCTACAAATATTTTTCTGTGTACAAAGCAAGCAGGCAGAGATGGGACTGGCCTAAACCTTATCCTTGTTAATGTTGTCCTTTCCACCCAACTGGAATTTAAAAAACGCTAGTAGACCAGGTAAACATGGCTTTCCTTATCTATTTAACTCATTTATTTATTGGCGGATGTGAGCTGACTGTGAATCACGTTGTCCTTTCATGTTTGCTGGAATTGTGGCTGTCCATTTGAGTCCAAACTTCCACAGAGCAGAGACCACATCTGTTTAATTTGCTTTGTATGATGTCCAGCAAAGGGCTACAGTGTGGTGTCACAGAGAAGCCTGGACTCGGACCTTGGAGACCCAGGTTTTAATTCTAGCCATGTGACCCTTAAAATCCAGACCTCATTTTTACTCACCGTTAAAAAAAAAAATAGTGGGGGCAACATTTTCTGCTCTTCCTACCTCCCAGAGTTGAGGGAAGGATTAAATGAGGTAATGTGAAAGAAAGATTTGTAGAAACGATCAAATAAATCTGGTTTTGAAAAAATTACAAAATGCATTTTGATGATAAGGACACCTGACCAAAGTCTAAGCTCTGAAATGTTTCAAACCATAGCTGTAGGGAGCTGTGACCCAAATGACGGTCCCAAGGCCATGCTACAGCTACAACCAAGCATTAGGCTGAAGTGACATGGCTAGCCTAGTAGCCTTTCTCATCTCTGTCCCCAAGGTAAAACAGCTCCGCTCACATGCCTGGCCTTTTAGTGCATCCTCTTTTTCTCTTCTACAGCATCCTGGCATTTATTTTAACTTTACACTAGAACTCAAGTCGGGGTGGTGGGAGGGGAGGGGGCACAGAATGAAAGTGCCGAAGGCCCATGTCCCTTTAAGATGGGACATATACATATACGCACATGTGCACAAGTGCACATCCACATACAAGCCCTACGGCAGAAAAGCCAAAAGTCCAGCTTTCTGAGCTGTCTCTAAACACTACCACTTAGAGATATGAGAAAAAAGTGTGACTAGAAAAGGGGAGCCCAGGACAGTTTTATCCATTCTATAAAAGGGGCAGTTTCCTATAGGAAGGGCTTAAGACATGATAACGGGATAGTAATTCCTAGGAAAGGAGTGGAATTATAAGGTATTAACGAACACGGTCAACTTTCTAGAGTAGAATCCTAGGTATCAGATCTCGAAGGCTCTAAGAGCCATAAAATCCCCTCTTTTTACAAAGTCTAAAAGGTGAAGTGACTGAGCAAAGGTCACAGCACTACAAGTAGGCTGATGACCATGACCATGACTCAGCCCCAAGTCGGGTGCAGTAAGACAGGGTTATATTAATTAATGGGTGGGCAAGGAGCCACAGCCACTGCCTCTAAATAAGTACAGTTGGTAAGAATTATTACGGACTAGGGGCACATCTCTGGAAACTTGGAGAGCAAAGAAATGCGGTGAACAGGGAGTTTGTACCAGGCTGTCCAGCTCACTTTACAGGAACCAGATAGATGGCCTGCTGTTTAAATTAAATCTTTCAAGGTTTTCAGAACTGTCAAAGTGTACAGAACTTTTTGTTAAAACTTTTACATTAAAAAAATGGGGGCCGGCCCTGTGGTGTAGTGGTTAAGTTTGGCAAGCTCTGCTTCAGCGGCCCAGGTTCACGGGTTTGGATCTCAGGCACAGACTTACACCACTTGTCAGCCATGCTGTGGTGGTGACCCACACACAAAATAGAGGAAGATTGGCACAGATGTTAGCTCAGGGCAAATCTTCCACTGCAAAAAAAAAAAAAAAAAAAGAAGTAAATAAATAAATTTTAAAAATGGGTTCTGTTGTTTTCTGCCCAGTACCTTCAGGAGGAAGTTAGTGAAGAATATCCCAGTCCAGGAAACCAGGATAAGAGAAGCCTGATTTTCCAATAAGGCCAGATGTGGGTGCTAAATGTTGCAATGACTGCCAGGCTGCAGTGCCAGCCACTGAAGAAGGAGGCACCAGAATGAGCAGTCTGACTGAGAGCAAATGCCCTCTTCTTGTGACAGGTCGAGTGATGACATTGGTTGGCAGCCCCCTTCTTTTGGTAGGTTTGTGAAGGGAACAGCTAAGAGACAGCAGAGGAACTGGGATCTCCTTGCCTGCCCTGAGGCCCAAGGCCTTCCAAACTACTAGTCACCAAGGCTTCAGATACACAGCAGCAAGTGCCAGGGTCCTGGAGAGAGAAAGAAGGAAAAACGTTAAATAAAGGAGATGCAGACGTGGAACCGAACATGAGAATTATTCTCCATCACGTGCCAAGGCTACTTGTTTTTACGCCATAGGAATATGTAGCAGTTTTCCAGAGTGGGCCTGTCAGACCCTTTGAAAGAACAGCACACTGGAAGTCAGAAAACCTCGGTCCTGTTCTGGCCCCACTGTTCACTGGGCTGGGTGACTTTGGCTGAGCCATTAGACATACCTTGGCCTGAATTTCCTTCATTGGGAATAATACCTGTCCTGCCTGCCTCACAGGGTTGTTGGAAGATCTGATGAGCTAATGGACATAACCTCCCTGCAAAAATCATAAAGCTCTCCTCAAATGGAAGGTAATAATATTACGATTCTAATTACTAGGAGCTCTTCAGAGGGCTGGCCTGTGGGTGGAGAGTCACAGAGTCTTGGAAGGTCTCCTCGTTTCTTTAGCCATCACTCTGCACAAGCAGGACAGCTCTGACAGGCAGAGGGTGGGGAATGGATCAAGCGTCCTAGATGGCAAAGCTAGACCTCTCAGTCAGATGTTCTGGGCTCACCAGCCCCCAGGGATGTCAAATTCTTCCCTACATCAAATTGAAGTCTTTCCTTTCACTACTTATGCTTATTTCCTCCTGTTCTGCCTGAAGATTTTCTTTCTACCTGCTGAAATTCTGATATTTTTAGTGTTTATCCACTGAAGACACTCACTGTTGAAGAACATGACCCAAAGTTGCGAAATTACAATCCCAGGACTCTAGAGTTCAAGTGTAACAAAAACGGAGTATCTGTTTTTGGAAGGGACCAAGGACAGAGTTAGCCCTTGAACCCCTTTATTTATAAAGTTTGCATCTCTTCCTTAACCTTGTCCCAGACTTGGGTCATTTTACTCCCTGCAGGAATTTTTTTTGGGGTGGAGGTACTATTTTGGCGAGAAGTAGCTGCATCTGTATTGAAAATGTTTAGAGAGGTCAGCCTTAGTGTGAGAGCATTTGTAAAGTGTGCTTTTAATAATGGAAGGAGGATAAGGAGTTCCAATTAAGACAAGATTTGGAAAACATTAGGGCAGTTTGGTTTGTGGCAGGGAGAAGGTCATGCTAACCTCAGGCAGTGTCTTGGGTCTTCTCCACCTAGGCCTTCACCTTGCCTGGTTCACTCCCCCTCTCTGTACTCCATGTACTTTCATTTCTGGACAGCCTCTTTTGGCTCTGAACTTGGATAAATGCTACCTTGTTAGCTAATAGTACCATTAATTATATTAATGATTAATAGCTAATTAGTCATAATGCTGTAATACTTACAGTGGAGGCTTCCTTTCTTGCAGCAGCTCTGTGTCTCAAGCGCACACATCCCCTTCCCTATTCCTGGCCGCAGAGCACGCGCCGCTCTAAATTTGTTTTTCTGACCACTCTGCCAATCTCTAAATTTCTCGTTTTTATCAGCTGTCTCGTTCATCTGGCGAATGACCACCACTGCTCATATTTTGCCTCCTTTATTTCTGTCCTCTGTCACTCAAACTGCCCTCCAGGAATCAGGAGACCACAGTCCAGACTTTTGTTTTACTTTATTTCATAAACCAAAGGCTCTTTTACTGCTCAATTTCTCTTGGGCCTACTTTTCTACTTTCGGCCTCCTCTCCTCTCTTTACCTTTCCCTAATCCTAACCCGCCCCCGATTTCGCGCAGTCCCACACCCCCTGCCCAAAGCTCCCTCCCCTTCTCGGTTTTGCCTTCCTTTCAGCAACCACGCCCCCAGACCCCGGGAGAGCGGTGCGCACGCGCAGTCCACGCCTTTACCTGGGCGCTCGGGAGTGGGCGGAGTGGGGGGAGGGCGGGGGTGGAGCGGGAGTCGGCGGTTCTGTGGGCGGCGGGGCGCTCGCACAGTGGCAGGAGGGAGAAAAGGTGCGCCGGGGCGGCCCGAGGGGCTGCGCATGCGCGCCGCCGCGCCCAGCGGCCGGGATGCCGGGGGGCGGGCGGAGGGAGGTGTCGGGATCCCTGTTGGGCGGGGGGGCCGGGGAGGGAAAGGGCCGCGGGCGCGCGCGCGCTCTCGCCGCCGCTCGCCCTCCCTCCCTGCCCCCTCTCCGCACACACATCCACACACGCACACCCCCTCCCCTGCCTCCCTCCCCGCGCGCCGCCCGCCCCGCCGGCCCCGCTCGCCCTCGCGCGCTCGGAAGGGAGTCGCGAGACGTCGGAGCGGCGGCCACGTAGCTCTGCGGCGGCGGCGGCGGCGGCGGCGGCGGCCGAGGCCGGGTCTGCGGAGCGGCCCTGAGGACAGACGTTGGGCGGGGGGGGAGGGGCCGGCCCGGCCGGCGGTTGTTACTCGAGCGCCGCGGCTACAGGGCCCCGCCGCAGGGATGGACCGCCGTGGCGGCGGTCGGGGCGGCGGAGGCGGAGGCGGCCGGCCCGGGTGAGTAGGAGCCCCTGCCCCCACGCACACGCCAGCGTCGCGGCTGCGCCCCTCGCCGCAGCCCTTCCTCTCTGCAGCCCGCCGGGCCGGCCAGGGCTCTGGGCGCCGGGATAACCCTTCGCCGAGGCAGCTGCGTGCGCTAGGCCGGAGCAGCCCCCATCCGGCGCGGAGGCCCGGGGCGCTGCGCTCTTCTGGCCCCGAGCCTGGGCCCGGGGCGCCCGCTTCTGCCCCCTCGTGCCCTCTCTCTCGGACCCGGGCTGGGCTCCAGTTTTGCAGAGAAAGTCTGCTCGCCCGAGGCCCGAGGGGAGGCTGGGGTTGCACCGGTTAGCGGGTCGAGGGGAGGCTTGCACCGGTCCTCCTGCGAGCATTCTCGTGCCCTGCAGCTGGTGGCTTACACCCACTGCCTCCCCCGCCCTGCGGTTGTGCTCAAACCTCCAGCCCCCGGGAGTATTGTGCCGCCCGAGATAAAATGCATCTAGTGTACACCCGCTCAACATTCACCCCAGAGGGTAATGCAGACCTTTCTCCACCCCCACCCTCTCCTCCCCTCCAATCAGGCTCTACTTAAGATTGTTAGATGAGAGACATTAAAGGTAGCGACACCCCCGTTATATCTGCATATAACCTGTTCATTGTCGAGAGAATGTAGAAATGGATAAATCCAGTAGAAATGATAAATGCCCCTGCCTCACCCTCGAAGTCTGTCTTCACGGTTTAAGATCCCATATGCTCTTTGAAGAGGGCCAGTCTTTGATCGCATCTAGTACATCCCTCCCCCACAACACACACATACACACACACACACTTCCTGATTGCCGAGCAGAGCAACCCCTGTCATCGCGAATCCATTGTCAGGAATGGCTTGTGCCAGTCAAAGGAATGTGCCTTTGCCTTTGGAAAAGGGTGCTTTCCACAACCATGTTCTCAGGATGTGCCTGCGTGAGTTTATCTTTGATTGTCCTCATGTTCAAGCCTCATTCTCATAGTACTAATCTTATATGCATCTCCCGTGTACCCTCAGTAATACCTGAGTGATGCTTTTTTTCCCCGGTTAATGAGGTACATAGGGTGCGTGGGAATTTTATTTGTTTTGTAGTAATGTTTAACATCTTTGGTCAAGGCATGGTAAATAAATAGGGTAATATTTTGGGAAGAATGTCTGTATTTTTTTTCCAGAAATGGCCAGGCCCGTATTGTTCTGGGAATGGCAACTAGCAACATGCTTTGTTGACAACATGTGTATGCTTAGGGAATGGAGAGCTGCTGTGGCTGGCGTGTGTGTGTGTGTGTGTGTGTGTGTGTGTGTGTGTGTGTGTGTGTGTGTGTGCCGAACGCAGGTGATGTTCCCGTGTGGGGCTGATTTGAGAGTGGTGAGCTGTACTGTGATGGGCAGTGCTGGCAGGCAGCTTGGTGGTTTGTATCAGGACTGTGCACATGCGTTCAGATAGGCACTACCTGTAGTATAATTCTGTTTAAAATGTTCACGGATGAGTTTTAGTGATCCTGGAAATGTCTGCTTCAGCGGTTCTTAGCCATTCTTTGGGGGCCCTGTTCTCCTTGAAATAGACATAACGTGATTTTGTCTGCATTTAAGGTCATCTTGAAGCCGGTTCTGAGACCTCAGGGTAAGACCTGTCTTATGCAAAAGTGAAAGGAACTTGAGTTTTGTGTTTTACTTTGTTTTGTTTTGTTTCCTCTTAAGGATTGGCATTACTTGGGTCCTGAGCAATAAGCAACAAAGTAGATTATATATGTATCTTTGTGTTTTCTTCTTTGATTACAGTGAGTTAGGTAACTGTTAGGTATCCTTTCCCTGTCTTCCTGTGAAGGAGATATATGTGAGTTTCAGAAAAACTTAAAATTGGAGTCAAAGTAATCTGTCTAAATTTGACCAAGTGATAGTGTTCCTTGCACTGTTTTCTAAACGTAGCAGATTTCAACAGCAGTGTCAGTGGTCTGTTTCATGATGCCTATCTGGCATCTTTAAGTGTTGGTTGAGGTTGATCTGATCTCTTAAAAGAAGACTTTATGATTCCTGTAGTAGAGCACCTCCTTTGTGAAGAAGATTTTTTCAGCTTTGTTAAGTGTGATTTCGTGTCTATATTCCGGGTGGAATTACCGTCAGAATCATCCATTTTTAAATTGTGTTTCAATGGAAGCATTTTCATTGTAGTTAGGGCAGTCAATCCCTGTGTTTAGAATCTAGAACTAGGGAGGTGACACCATTCTATCAATAACAAGGGGATACATATCAGCTATTCTGATTTAGATCACTCTGCACCCAGCTTTTGCCTTCTGATCATATTTCAATCAAGAGACATTTATTCCACCTTGCGATAGAGCCATGATGGGCAGTGGCATTCAGGAAGCACAGTCCCCAGCTCTCCAGGAGCTTACGGTTCTGACGATATTTTTCACTTAAAGAATCCTTCGAGACCTTCATATTTTTTGCATTTTGGGGGTCCTGAGGCTAAGGAGTTCATGGTATGAACAGCTTTTTGGGAGGCAAAGGAGCCTTGGAATCTTGCATGGAACCTGTTCCACACACCTGAAGAACAGCATTCATTCTAATAATTATGCTGTGTATGCTACAGAGTTTGAAAGCACGCTGAGATTGCAAATAACATGTATTTTTATTATCTAATAAACATGCTTGAAGTGGCTTACATTACAGGTTATATTTTTGTTCATGTCATGCCTGAAGTTTTATTGTCGGAAATTATTTGCCTATCCTAAACCCAAACCATTTTCAAAGTTGCAAATATGTTACTTTTCTTTGTCAGCGTCGAATGTGACAGATCTTTAAAATCTCAGGGGACATTGTGCTTCCTTAATTTAATATTGCAGAACCTCTTCTAACCAGTCGCTTACCTATTTAAACACCCACACACCACAGAACAGCTGATCATGTAACACAGATGGCTGTGAGAGCAGCATTCTCTCTGCCAGATTCAGAACTTGGAAACTGGAAAACAATTGCACGGCAATGAAACGCTTAAGGAGTAGTGGTGCCAGCAGCTCACTCTCATTAATACAAGCTTGCTTTAGTTTCTTCAGCAGTCTTCTTCAGACACCCTTCCCTTAGGAGGTTTCAGCTCAGCAGCTCCTACTCAAGGGAAACAGCACCTACTTTCTGCAACTGTGGCCTCAAGATCTGATTCGTGACACCCGGAGCTGTTTCCATTTCTGCTCTTAAATATGGGAAGTAATCTTGTAGTGTGGTAAGAAAAATACTTTTCAAGTCTGTAGAAAAAAGTTGATTAGTAATGCTACTGATGTGATTTTGTTTTTGAGTGTCTGAAGCCTGTCGAAGAAGTAAACTGTAAAAGTGAATTGTTAAGAAAAACCCACCCTTTTCTCAAGGGTTTTGGTTAATTTCACCAAAAATGTGAATGTACTCCTGAGTTTCATTTCCCTTGTTCTAAAAAGTCAGTTGAGAGACAGCCAACAACAGAAAAAACTTGTGGATTCTCTTGTATTTTGAATCATAGCCATTGGAACTAGTTATTCCAAAGGAGGTGACAGTATTTCCTCGCTGGGACCTCTTGGGTCTTGTGCTATGGTTTTAGGTATGATGTTTTTCTCAGCTGTTGTCATCATTTCAGACAGCACTGGAATTTACTTCGATAGAGGTGAGCTGGTGTTGCAGTTAGTGACTTTAGCTGAAAGAAGATCAGGAAGACAGTTCTTTGGAGCCAGGCAGAGAACTAGGTTTGAATCCCAGCTCCACCATTTATTGGCTTTATGGGCTTGGGTAAGTCATCTTGACCTCTCCGTTCTCAGTTTCCTCGTCAGCAGAATGGGATTTGTTATGAGGATTAGGGATAATACCTGCAAGCTTCTAGCACAGTTCCTGGCACATGGATGTATTAAGGACTCAATAAATGCTAAGACATGGGTGATGCGGGAGTGAAACTACGGATCATTTTGGCTTGTAAGATTTAGAAGTTTGGCGCTGTGATCTGCATGCTTTCATTTGTGCAGATTTGGGCTGAAAAAATTGCAAATGTTTGACTTGGAGCATACCTAAGTCTTGCAGGTACAGTGTGCTTATTGGAACTTTGATTTGTTGCTCTATGGCTGGCTGAACTTGGTGGAGACAATAAAACTTAGCTCCAAATTCTACAGTGTTACCCACAGGCTGTGCTTGTTTTAAGCCTATTCAGAGCTTATGTGGTGAAAGGGGTGTTTTAGTACATTAACATATCTCAATGAGTTCTGTGTCCAGAGATGAATCACGTGCAAAGCCTTGTATAAATTTTCATGGTTAATGCAATCCGTAAAGTGCTTGGTAGAATCAGTGAAGACATCAGATGCTTATTTTAGTTAATCTGTTTGTTTACATAGCAGTTATTTTTGATTTTTAAAAACTCTGGTGAACGTTTTCTCTTCAAGAATTCCCATTGCTCCTCTGAGGTTAGATCATAAACTGTTACTAGGGCTATAGGTTTGAGTGCCTTAGACATTTTCGCTTTGGTAGGTAAAGGAGAGAAAAATAAGGTCCCTTTACCTGTCAGATTTTATCGACTCTCCACTTTAGACCTATGCTTATGGATTGTGTGTGTAGTTCCTAGCCTTGTTTTTAGCCAAAAAGGCAGTTTTAAGGTAAAATATGACATTATCTACTTCCTTTTTAAACAGAGTTTAAGAGATCGATTTCTTTGAAAAGTAGATTCAAGGGCATGAATATAGTTTTATTCAGTGCATAGAGTTTTTAAAGTAGGATTTCTTGAGTTCTATAGAATTAAACTCTTCTGTCATTTTTGCAGGATATCGCTGTGATAAGTCTGTGAACCCACTAGAGTTACCTAGAGACTTTTCAGATAAGGGAGACACATGAGTAATGCACTGGGGTTTACTTCAAGGGAATCTGCTAATCCTTATTTTCTTTTATTATTGAGCCACCTACGGGCTTGCCCATCATTGGAATCAGTCGCTAGTATTGGGTTGCTGATAAAGAGGGATTGGCAAATAATGTTCTTAGACTCGCCTTAGATTTCTGCAGGACTCTTGAAAAAACGTAATCTTGGCCAGAATATAGAATAATAGCAGCACTTATTCTATGTGGACCCAGGCTGACTAAACAAAACTTAGATGATTGAGTTATCTGTTTTTTTCTTGACTATAGTACATTTTGCTAAGTAAACTTTTTCTTGATGGGGGGGGTGAGTGCTATTTTTTTTTAACTATTATTTTTTCTGATTAAATGGTCTAGCAGATAGCTAGTTGCTTCTGTCAGTTTCTTGATAACCCAGTCAGTGCGTGGTCAGAAGGGATCATTGGAAGAGAACAGAAATGGAAATGATGCGGAGAACGGCTCCCGAGTCTGATTTCTTGTCTTTACTGTGCATGTGGCACCACGGGGTTATGACTCTTAGCTGGGTTTCCCAAAGATGCATGGCGTTTGCACGGCATTGGGTGATTCCTTTCATCTTTGATGCTAGTGGGGAGTATAGTCTGTAACACATTTATGCTTTTCAGCTTTGGAATTTTGATTGAGTTTGGGATGCGATGGAACGTAACTTCCTAATTAGACCGTGTGACCTACAAAATGAGATTGATAACTAGACCCTTAGGAACTGTTTTGAATGTATCATTTTAGTATATCTGAAGTAATATTAGTGGCCTATGAGTATTGAAACACATGGTAAAGTGTTTCTGTTTGTTTTTTTTTAAGGGGGTGGCAACGAGTGTTTGAGCTCAATTTTGTGGATAAATCTGTATTTTTTCCCAATTCCTCTTAAGACTGTGACTCAGATGCCCAGGGATCTTTCCTGTGTTGGTACACTACCAGAGCTGGGGTTTGACATTACTGTGCCTGAGGGAGCCTCCTGGGAGAGAGCCCTACAGTTTTCTTTTTAGGATAGATTCATTTAAGTTAACTCAGCAAAACCTAAATGTGCATCAATGTAGAAGTGGTTAAATAAATTAGAGTATATTCATACAATAGAATACATTTTATATAGGTACAAAAAGAATGAGGGAAACTCTTGATGGATTGCTATGGAAACTCTCTAAGCGACATGTACGTGGAATACAGTATATACTCATTCGTGTGTGCTTCCTTAGCTCAAAACTATAAGATTCACCCATCTTGTTGGTGTAACAATAATTACTTTTATTCTCATATAATATTCCATTATATGCGTATGTCATACTTTATTTTTCATTCTACCATTGATGGACATTTAGGTTGTTTCTGGCTTGGGCTATTGTGAGTAATGCTGCTCTAGTCACTATGTTCTCTTCCGTACTTAACATTTTTGATCCATGTGAATGTATACCTATTAAATAATTTTTTTTAATTTGAAAAGTATCCCCTAGCTGATCTATAGGAAAATTATAGTGTCCTATTCTAAAGAAAATATTGAAATATTTAGTGGGGCAAAATAACTTCAAACCTTTTTTTAGTACATTCTCAAAGATCTAGCTGGAATTTTCACAGTATTAAGAGAATTCCCCAGTCAACCTAAGAGCAAACTCCATATTCTTTTATCCTTCGATTAAAGAGGGGTTAAAAATGATGGAAAATGTGTTAAAAATAATTACAACTCTTGAAAGATTTGTTTTTGTAACTGCTGAGTATTTCTTTTACTGACTCATTTCGTAAGATTGAAATCACAATCCTTCTTGCATTGCTAATTATTAAAAATTTTTATTTAATGTACTTTTTATAATGGCTGTATATTCAAACTTTTTGAAACCCAAAGTTTTAAACAAATAGCAACATGAAGAACTTACTTAAATATAGTGAACCTTGTTTTGCGTACTTTGAAATTTGTTAGACTTGTCAACCGGTTGGTTGGTGGTACGTAATTGTGTGTACCCCTGCACTTTAACAACTGCTAAGGCATTGTCGTTTCTATTAAAAACTGCATTTGATCACATCTTTTGCTTTAATTGCAGTAATGTCATTTCCCCCCTCTTTTTGCCCAAACATGGAAATAATGACTAAAGTATAAACCTGTAAAGCAGTGGTTCTCAACCACGGGTGATTTTGCCTCCAGGGGACATTAGGCAATGTCTGGAGATATCTTTAATTGTCACGAGTGGGGCCAGGGTGTGCTGCTGGCATCTAGTGGGTAGAGCCCAGGATGCTGCTAAACATCCTCCAGTGCACAGAACTGTGCCCCACAGTGAGAAGTATCTGGTCTAAAATGCCAGCTGTGCTGAGGCTGAGAGCCCCTGCTATAAAGCAGCTTGCCTAAACTGATGCTACTGGACAGGTAGCAATTTTAGCGTTGACTTAGTTAGATTTAGCACATGAAACTCAGTTTATCTAGTCTGGAGAAGAAATAAGCTACGTAATTTTCTAAATAGTAGTGGATTTTAAATATGAAGACTGATTTTGGTATAGTTTTAGTGGAGGAGTCATCTTTTTAAAAATAGGCTATTTATAGTCTCCTAGTGAGTAAAGCCAGATTATCTTGGAATATAACTCTTATCTAAAAGGCTATTCACAAAGAGAAAGTCTTTATATATATTATCAAAGCAAAGACTTTTAGGGGTGTAGTTTTTTCAAAAGCAGATACATTTTTACTTTTATGATCCTAATGTGTATCTTACTCTGCTCTAAAGGAAAATATTTGGTTGTTTGACATAAAATATGTCTAAATCTTGTATAATATGGTAAGTTAAAAAAACCCTTAATATTGCTAAGTGAGAAAATATTTAAATTAAATTTGGAAAATATATGCATAGTAGAAAAACTATTTTCTAATTTCAAAAGGCTAGTTTCTTCCTTCCAGGTAGTAGTAAAGAAGGTATGGTCTTCTGCATCTATTCCAACTTGTCAGATATCACAGCAGTATTCAACAGAGAGTTTGTTCTGCCTTCCAGCCTCTCCTCAACCTTTTGGTCACCTCAAATGGAAAGTCAGATTTTTCTTTTCCTTTAGAGATGACTTACGTCTCTGAAGTCAGGTGGTGCGGCGAGCAGTACGAGACGTGTCCACAGAGGCCAGCTGTTGCAGGGTCAGACTGTTCTAGCTCGAGCCCTGTTGTTTATTTAATTCCCCACAGCACTGTTTCTCAGACTTTCTGACCATGATCCACAGTAAGAAGCAGTGTGTGTGTGCCCGAGGGTGTCACTCACGTTCATACCCCCACCCCCACCCGAAACACAAGCTTCGTGAGGCAGTACTGACCCTTACTATCTGTGAGGCAGTCTCTTATTTTTCATTCTTCTGTTTCATTTTTAAAGATTGGACTGGGACAGGCAGTTTGAAAATCACTGCCTTATATAGTGCTTAACAAAAAACGTTTTCTTGAAGTAGGTGCTAAGCAAATGCTTACTGGGTTAAATGGGGGTGGGGGAAGTGATAAAATTAAAAGCTATGCTTAGAGGTATGAGTTTGAGGTAGAGAGCAAAGAAATGTGGCATGAAGGAAATCAATATATATATGACCTTACTTGCTCCATATAGACGGGTAAGTCTTAACTACCCGAACCTCTGGAAGGATTGAGGTTGGATCCTCCTTCTGCCCAGCATTTAAGCTATGGTCTTCTAATAGGTGGTACACCTACTATTGCTTCATAAACATACACATGCACGCACGCATACACTGTCTACCTGTTTATTCATTAAGTTAGGTAGAACTGAGAGGATTAATGAATATATAGACAGACTTTTCTATAGTCTAACCTTCTTTAACACAGAGCCTGGTTTAAACAATAATTTACTTGTGTAGAGTGGTTACAGAATAAAAATACAGCAAGGACTCTGTAGTGAATGTAGTTTACCCCTGTGTGAAAATCAGACTCTGGGCTGGGCTGTATTTCAGAGACAGCTCTATCAGGAAAGCAGTCTCCAGAGACGAACTTTAGAAGTTATTTGATTGGAGGTGTCTTTCGTTTCTATACCCAAAGTTAGATATAGTGTATATGTCTATTTGTTTATTAACAAACCCTTACATAGCATTTACCATTTAATCCTCATATAACCCTTTGAAGTAGGTATTATTACCCCATTTTACCAACAGGGAAATAGAGACAAAGTAAGGTTATGTAACCTGCCAAGTTGAATGTATTCTTTTCTTGGCATTGGGATTTTGTAAGAAAAGACCCATTAGATCATTTTATTTTGCTAATTGAAAATTAATTTTAAAAAATAGAATTTAAAAATTCATAAATATTTCTGGGTTTAGAAACCAGAGACTAAGTCAGTTTTAATTTTTTTTTTCCTCCCCAAAGCCCCAGTACATAGTTGTATATCCTAGTTGTAAGTGATTCTAGTTCTTCTATGTGGGATGCCACCACAGCATGGCTTGATGAGTGGTGTGTAGGTCTGTGCCCAGGATCTGAACTGATGAACCCGGGCTGCTGAAGCACAGCGCACAAACTTAACCACTCGGTCAAGGGGCTGGCCCCCATTTGTTTTAATTTTAAAATTAACGTTCAGTAAAACTGACGTTTTCGTGTGTGTACATTTCTAAGAATATGAGTACATGTATAGATTCATGTAACCACCACCACAATCAGGATACAGAACAGTTCCATCACCCCAGAACACTCCCTCTTACCATCCCTTTGCATTCATACCCTTCCCCATCCTCTGCCCTGGCAACCGTTCATCTGTTGTCCATTACTCCAGTATTGTCTTTGGAGAAAGTTATATAAGAGGGATCATAAAGTATGTAACCTTTTGAGACTGGCTTTTTTCACTGGGTATAATGCCTTTGAGATTCATGCAAGTTTTTGTGTGTATCAACAGTTGTTCCTTTTTATTTCCAAGTAATATTCCATCGTGTGCATGTATCACAGATTATCACCAGTTGGAGGACATTTGGATTGTTTCCAGGTTTTGATGATTAGGAACAGAAGCCACTATAAACATTCATGGACAGGTTTTTGGGTGAATATAAGTTTTCTTTTCTCTAGAGTAAATACCTAGGAGTGGGGTTGCTGGGTCATGCGGCGTGTATATTTAACTTTAGAGGAAACTGCCAAACTGTTTTCCAGAGTGACTCTGCTCTTTTGCACCCCCACCAGAAACATATGAAAGTTCCAGTAGTTGTTCTGCATCTTTGTCAGCACTTGATATTGTCAATATTTTTTATTTTAGCCATTCTCATAGGTATGTAGAAATAATTTATTTTGAGACTTATGACCAGAATCTGGTGCTAGACCCAGTTCTGCCATCAGCTAACTGTTGACCTTAGAGAAGCCATTTAACTTTTCTGAGCCTCTTGTTTTCTCATCTCTCATATAATAGACAATATTGAATGCATTATAAGTTCTCTTACAGCTCCCGAGTTCTTTGGTAGGGAAAGAGACACCCTTGGCAAGAGGACAGATTAGTGTTTGTGCAAAAAAATCTATTGACTCATCTGGTCAGCTAAAGTGCAAACATTGTAAGCAGTATACATATTTATAAACAGAATCCATATGAAATAACTAGATATTTATAACTATAATTTATCCTTTGGAGCTAAACATAATAATACTGTGATGGTGTGTATCATGTCTATGTGCTAAAATTGTGTAGCTAACGTTGCAGTTAACATCGACAACCTAGAGTCTTTTTGGCTAATGTCTGATGTTTTTACCTTTCTAGGGTTATAGTTTACAGTAAGTTTAATAACTATTTTGCCATTTTCTGTCATAATAGGGGTCAATTTTTTTTTTTTTGATTGCACATTTAGGTACTTCTCCTTAGTGTCTCATTTGAGTGAGAAACAAATTGTTTCTATATAGCATTAAAAAGAATAGCTTTATTATTTTTCTAAAAATTTACATGCTTATTTAAAACTATTTAAAGATTACAGAAAAATATAAAGAAAAAAATAGCAGTGTCTCCTTCCCCACCCTGAGCCCTGTTCTGAGATAGCTCTCAACATGCATGTACATGTGCATATACGTGCAAGCATGGCTTTACCTAATGAGATTGCGTGATCTCCTTCCCACATGTTCTTTAGTCTTTTTGTTTCATCTGGACATATTTCTGTGTCAGTTAATATAAACCTGTATCATGATTTGGATGGCTACATGGTATGCCAGTAAGTCTGTGTGTTATTTATGTTTCCAGTTTTTTGTTATATTAAATAGTGCTGTAATCAATGCCCTTGTATACATATCTTTTTATGTTTCTGCTAATATGTTCTAATGCTGAATTCTTGATAACGAGATCCAAAAATGTGTACATTTCACACTTAGGAAAATAGTACTGAACTGCTCCAAGGAAGGTTATTCCATATTCACATAGCATTACAAGCTCTAGTTGGCCATGCCAGTTAGTGTCAGAAGTCAGTTAGCTTATCTTGGCATTAGCCAGTTGGGGATTTAAGCCAGAAAACATATCTACACATGTTTGTATGTGGATCCTGCTGAAAAAACCCAGCCCATTTGCTAATTGATAGTCCTTACCACGTAAACCTGAGAAAACTTCAAAGCTTAAAAAAAGTCAGTTTAAAAACAATGCCTTGAGAAAAATAAACTGATAAAGCAACTTTTTAAATTCAAATAAAATGTTTTGATTAAAGTGGTTATAACTTAATTTGTGTTATCCCAGTAGGTTCTCTTCTTAAAAAATTTCAAATTTTAAATTTTGGAATAGTTTTAGATTTACAAAAAAGTTGCAAAGAGAATACGTGTATACCCCTCATCCAGTTCCCCTTATTGTAAAGTCTTATGTAAACTAAGAGACTAACACTGGTATATTACCAATATATTACAACATTGCTATATCAGCTTAACCCCAAATTTAACTCAGATTTCAGTAGTTTTTCAACTAATATCCTTTTCCTGTTTGGAAATGTCCTAAATCAATGTTTTATTTATTTATTTATTTGTTTGTTTGTTTATTCATTCATTCATTCATTCATTTTTGCTAAGGAAGATTTGCCCTGAGCTAACATCTGTTGCCAGTCCTCCTATATTTTGCATGTGAGCTGCTGCCACAGCGTGGCCACTGATGGAGCAGTGGTGCAGGTCCATGCCCTGGTGCAGGTCCGTATCTGGGAACCAAACCTTGGCTGCTGAAGCAGAGTGCACTAAACTCAACTGCCAGACCACCAGGGCTGGCCCCTAAATCAGGCTTTTAAATTCTGTACTTAAATAAGACTGAATATCTGTTCATAGATAAATTTTAGTCATGCATTGTACATATGTATATACTGTTTATAATATATCAAGATCTCTGTATTTGTTTAAACAAATTTAAGTTACCTTTGAAAGTTATCTTTTGACATTCACAGACAGTTCTGCCCAAGGCCCTTTTGGGGTAGGGTTGAAGATCTTTTTCCCCACCCTTCTTGTGCTCTGTGCAAAAGCATTTATAACATTGATGAGTGTAGCTCTTCGCCAGTGGTACCCTTTTCAGCACAGTTACGAATCCCTGTCTCCAGGAGCATGTGGAAAATAGCCACCTTTTGTTTACTAGGGAATGAACTGGACTGTTAATCTTAAGTAATGGTCACGAGTCTAGTATGCCGATGGTTTCTCTGTCCATAATTTCTTGCTCTGAGGGACTTTAAGTATTATATGGTTCTTGAAGGAGGAAGATTCTGGCCTTGAGGCAGAATACTGTTAAGGATAGAGTCGTACGTGGGTATTTTTCACTCAACACTCGCTACTGTAAAGAACCCCTCCTGGGGCAAACGATGGCATCCAAACCCACTATGTGCATTTGAATCATTCCTTGAAACAGTTTAGTTTATGGAAGAGGAGGAAGAAATTGGCAACATCAAGTAGGTATGGATTTTTAAAAATCACTTTCCTCCCAGCCTAAATGGAATTCTTAAGTATTCCTTCCATTAGCATACCATACTTTTTAAAAAGAAAAGAAATCCTTAAGCATTCTAGGAAACAAAAATGGTGATCAAGAAACGCTTCAAGAAGAAGGTGCGTTTGAGCTGGCTCTTGAAAGATGTCTAGGACTTTATAATTGTGTCTGCGGGGTTGGAGGGGGTGTTCCAGGTAGAAGGAACGAATGGCATAGTCAAAGATTTAGAGGTAGAAAAAGCCAAGGATGTGCGGTGGGAGAGGAGGACGTGGGAGCCACGTCAGTTGGCTGTTGAAGAAGTCAGTTGGGCTCAGATGGGGGGGCGTTTTTGAATGCTTTGCTAATAAGGAGTTGTACTTTATTCCAAGGCTCCAGAGACCAATAAAGGTTTTGTAGCTAGAGAGTTACGTGATCCAGATTCTTTAGGAAAATGTAGTTCAGAAGATCACTGTGTAAAGTGGTTTGAAAGAGGGAGTCAGAAAGGTTAGAATCTGTGTATAAGGTGATGAGCGCCTGGTATTGGGAGGTTACGTTAGCAGTTGGAACAGGGAGGGCGGGGCAGTTTTTGAAAACAGGGCTTGGTTCATCAGATACTGGGGTAAGGTAGAGGGAACAGCCAGAAGTGAACGTGAGATTCGGTGCCTCAGTCAGAGGCTGTAGCTGCTTTCTTTGGATCTTCCACAGACTTGGCCATAAAATAAGAACTTCAAATCAATACCATCCTAGAACTGAGGAGAAGAATGTAGCATTCTTGTTTTAGAAAAAAACGTGCAGTTTAGAATTGAGGATACATGATATTTGCTGACTCAGGATGGAGGGAACAAACCAGGGAAGGAGGAAGATGGTTTTCGTTTAACGGTGAGAGCTGTGGTTGTGGCCTGTGCGTGCGTCTGAGTTTTATTCAGTGAAATGCCTCAGACCATTGTGCTTACGGTAACACCACCACCACAACGCTGGCTGAGGAGGAAGAGAGACCTGGGTACTCCATGGTACAGCAAATTCAGAAAACCATCTAAAATGGTCTTCGGCTCACTCTGAACTCTCTCTCTCTCTAAACATATTCTTTGGATAATGGTCTCTTAGTTGGACCTGTGTATATGAGGGTGGTGGAACGTGATGTGTAGTATTTTAGCTGGAGAGCACATAGAAAGCAGCTTTTATACCAGAGCCTACTGAAACATTAGCTATGCGCTCGAGCAATACAGATCTAACACCTTACCTGTAGCCAGATCTACATAGTGAGTTCCACATGAAAACCAAAGAAGTTTTGGTTTGGTTTTATTGTTCCATCCTTGAAAAATTAAAGGTTGAATTTGTGTCTGGGATACAGTAGTGGCTACTGTCCAGAAGGTTGGACTCTAATCTTGACTGAGTGATGGTCTTACTAGGCAAATTGTTTTACTTCTAACATGTTTAATTTTTCTTTTATACTTTTGATCATTATGTGATAGCATAATTGGGATTAAAGTTTTATTAAATCATAAGTATACCATATTGCTTACATTATAGTTTTAGAGATATGAAATGTAAGCTGCATAAAGAGAAAATTAAATATAGTCATAATACGGAAGGATTTTTCACTGTTTTACTTTGTCTGTAATTCCTTAGTCATATCAAAAAGTTAACTTAGATTTAGTTGTAGTTGTTATAAAATACTTTTTCTCTTCATTGTTATCAGGTTATAATGTCCTGTATGTTTCTAAACTATGATATTATTTCTGATCTTTCCAAAGAGGTAATACTGCTTTTGAAAAAAATCTTTTTATATTATAGAAATACTCAAATACAAAAAAAAAGAAAGTATGATGAACCTAGTATACTCGTCTCCCAGCTTCAACAATTATCAATACGTGGCCAATCTTGTTTCCTATATATCCATCCTCACTACACTCCCCTCCTTCCAATTACTTTGAAGCAATTAGACATCATATTATATATACATATATACATATATATTTTTATAAATATAAGAATTCTTTTTTAAAAAGACAACAATGCCATTGTTACTCTAAAAGTCTTACCGAATGTCATTAAGTATTCATCTGGTGTTTATGTTTCCCAGCTGACTCATAATTGTTTTTTGTTTGTTTTTTTAACATTCAGACATATGCTAGAAGGTTGAATTAGGATCCAAAGAAGGGTAGTTGGTGAATGTGTTTGTTAAGTCTCTTTAAATCCATGGGTTCTCCTTCCTTTCCTCTCTTTTTTTTTTTTTCCTTGCAGTTTTTGTTGACGAATCCAGATTACTTGTTGTATAGTTTCCCATGGTCTGGATTTTGCTAATTGCATCCATGTGGTGTCATTTAATATGTTCCTCAACCCCTTTTATTTCCTGTAAATTGGGCTTTAGATCTACTGATTTGATCAGATTAAGGTTCAGTTTTTCTTGTGGGTGTAGGGTAGAACTATTTAATAGGTGGTGGCATGTAATTCCACCAGGAGACATACAGTGCTGGTGGTTTCTTTTTTGGTACTGTTATCAGCCATTAATGATCTTTGCCTATGTCTGTTAATTCATTCGGGCTTTCAAAATGATGTCTAATACTGTAATTTCTTCTTCAGTTATTACCTGGAATGCTTACTACAGAAAGAAATTTCCCCTCAACAAGTATTTTCCTTAAGGTACAGAACTGATAGGAATGGCAGACCAAATGCTTGATTCTTGCCCTGCACTTAGCAGTTTTCGAGAGACTGAGTTGGTTCTCTTAGCGTCCTCTAAAAATGACCAGGGGATTTAAGTGTATTTGATGTGTTTCATTCCACCACTGTTACTAATCCTTGTTGATACTCAGTTGTCCTACCTTTGTCCATTAGGAGCTTATCAGGCTGGCTTCTGAGTCTCTTTGACACAACCCTGGTAGTCTTTGATGGCTTCCTTGCTTTCCATTGTGACAAGATGTTCCAGATTCACCTCGTACATTTCCTTTTGGTGGGAAAATATCTGGAAACCACAATATGTTCTCAGTACTGAGCTAGACACAGGCTAGAATGTTAAAGTACTATTTTAGAAAAAGCTGCCTGCCCTCAAAGGGCTTGTATTCTTTAAGGTTTTTACTTTTTACTTATTTGATTTATTTCTGCATTGTGATGTGCTAAAATCAGGTTTTGGGGGCTGGCCCCGGGGCTGAGTGGTTAAGTTCGTGCTCTCTGCTTTGGCGGCCCAGGGTTTCGCCAGTTCGGATCCTGGGCATGGACATGGCACCGTTCATCAGATCTCAGGTCGTGCTGAGGTGGCATCCCACATTGCACAACCAGAAGAACCTACAACTAGAATATACAACTACATACTGGGGGGCTTTGGGGAGAAGAAGAAGAAGAAGAAAACAAGATTGGAAACAGATGTTAGCTCAGGTGCCAATCTTCAAAAAAAAATCAGATTTTGATTTCCTCTTATTTGATTAAGGCAGATCTTTCATTTCATTGTATAAAAGGTATATATCAAAGTGAGATGGGGGCCGGCCCCATGGCCAAGTGGTGAAGTTCGAGTGCTGCACTTCGGCGGCCCAGGGTTTTGCTGGTTCAGATCCTGGGCGCGGACTTGGCACTGGTCATCAGGCCACGCTGAGGCGGCGTCCCACATAGCACAACTGGAAGGACCCACAACTAAAAATACACAACTATGTACCGGGGGGCTTTGGGGAGAAAAAGGAAAAATAAAATCTTAAAAAAAGAAAGTGAGATGAATGTCTAAAATGAGTTGTTTTTAATAATTTAAGAAAATTTAATGTGTAATAAGAATAAAATGAATAAAGAAAGGAATACATTTACAGACATGTAGCCCCGTAGGAACAGTAGTTTGTTTGTTTTCACCTAAATAGGTAACCATATAATTTATTGTCCAGACTGGGAGACGCGTGGTAGGGACATTATTAGTAACTGCTCTGGGAGAAACAGGTATAAACCAGGACTTTGCCTAGCAAAGTAGGACATATGGTCACCCTATTTATAAACTACTTTGCAGTATTGTAAGCCTCCTGAGACCAGGGATCGTATCTGTCATGTTCACAGTTATGTCTGTGGCACCCCACACATAGTAGGTGTTCAATAAATATTTGTTGAATGTTACCAAAAGTCTGCTGATATTTTGAGGCTTGGTGTAGACTTTAAGTGTTTTTTATGCTTACATTATGCTTGTACTTTTTTTTCAACTTTTTTTCATCAACACTTGCATCTAAATGATCTTTTTACGTTGAAAATGAATTTGATGAGTTCATTTATTCTTTACGTTTAGGACTGGTTGTTTTGCTTATTACAGAAATAACACATGTTCATTGTAAAAACATTAGAATATCTAGATACTACCACCAACCTTCACCTCCACTTCCAAAAAAAGTCGCCTATCCTCTGGTCGGATTTCATTTTACAGGAGAAAAGAGCACAGCAGTTATATACCCAGCTAGTTCTTGCTCTCTCAGAGTCCCTCTGACTCACATTTTAACTAGTGGGCCGTAGTTTTGTCCATTTATAAAAGACTACTACTTATTTGACAGAACTTTGGGATTCTTAGGTAAATTTGTTTTTTTAGTGGGGAGGAGCTGAGGGAGGAGGGAGAAACTACTTGAACAACGTTTCTGTGATCAGAACTATCTTTGGTTGCCGTAGCCGTGTTTCTTAAAGATATTGCTGAAAGTGGTGATAGAAAATTTGCATTGATGTAAACTAGTGTGAAAATTCTTTGGTTTTGGTAAAGGAAGTATATTTAAAGATATGACATAAAAATCCACGTTACTAATTAAAATCTTTTCTTCAGCATAAATGGGTGAAGGGACTTAGACTTAGTCATGTGTCCCCAGGCTTCTGACTGGGCCACCTGCTGGGTCATGTTGGCTTGATTATCTTGGCTACTCATTGGATTTGGGTTATGTCAAAAGTTATTGAAAACAAAACAGAAAGCAAGCAAGCAAACAAGTATTTATTCAGGTTTTTGACCTGTTGCATCTGTTTATAGCACATACATTGTGAAGAGCTGTGGTTTTCTTTAGATTAAGAAAAGCATTGTATAAAAATCATCCTCCCCACATAAATGTTTCCTCCACCTACTCATCTGTCTACAAGCCAAGGAGTCTGTTCACTTCTTCTTGGGCTCAGTGCCCTTGCTGTTCATAGGTTCGTTTTTTAAACATTCCAGTGCCGTTAAAATATACGTCTAAAGTGTGTATTGTTACTAATTAATTTATTTTATACCCTAAAAGTAACTTCTCTGGAGTTTATGGGGAGATAACGTCTTGAAACAGGTTGTTCATTCAGAAAGTGCATGTTTGGGATTTTTGTCTTACTGAAATATGCGGTCACTCAATTCAATATAGAGAACCATATTTTGGGAGAAGGTAATTTAGAATTCTATGTGGAAAAAACCTTTATATGTTTGAACATCTTCCATCAGCTTTCCCTGCTAGGGTTACTACTGACCAGTTGTCAGGCCAGGGAGCAAATAGAAATAATTTTGTGTGATTCTAAGGGGTTTTTCCTTCTCACAAGCAGATTGTTAAATTGCCGTATGTTCCATAGTTTAGCCTTGAGTTAAAATTTTAGTGTTATGTCACCAATAACTAACAGAGGCTTGTCGGTATGATACATCTATGTGTGTGTGTGTGTGTGTGTGTGTGTGTGTGTGTGCGCGCGCGCGCGTGTGTGTTGTTCATAAGGACCGTGGTTTTCTTCCTTTAATCTGAAGAGTTGAGCTGTGTTGTAGCATGAAGATGTATTGATTTCTTTTCCCCCCTCTGCTTTACCTGTTATCTGGCGTTTAATGAAAAAATCTTTCTCGAAAGTTGCAGATCCCTTGAGGGCAACAAACACTACACTCAAAATGAAACTAGGTTACTGTTTCTGCAGCCTAAAGTGGTTTGTATCAAAAGCTGTTTTGGTCTTAACTTTGAAATTATCCCTTCTTCTTTGAAGTGGTCGTATTTTAATTTGGAGTGGTTTTAAGTTTTAGAATTTCCTGAAGTGAACATAAAAATGTTTTAATATTTTCTTATGTGGTTCTTGTACCCAAGTTTATAGAGAGCTTATCTCCAGACAACATATTTCTTCAATAAGACCAAAGGGAAAAAATACTTCAGATTTGAGAAAGTATTGAAGACTGAAAGGACGTGTTTTAGGAGGATGTTCCAAATGGTTTTAGGTAGCTGTGTTATAGATTTCCTTTTAAAATATCTGGGCTTTTGTGGCTTAGCGCTTTGAATCTGTGTTGTAGTATTGGTATCATCTTTATAGTATAGACGAGAAAATTAGGCACTTTTCATTTACCGTTTGCTATTACTACATGTTGTAATGTATCATCTTTTTTCTTTTGGTTGATAATGTTCTGAAATGAGGTGGAGCTTAAGATTGTGGCTTTATCATACTTTTCTTCTGTATATAATTTTTAAAAGCTTAATGAACTAACCTCCTAGTACAATGAATTCCAGAATGTTTTCTTGTGATGGAGTTCTTTGTGGTAAGAGGTGTTCCCTCCCATCAGCAGTTAAACATGACTCAAGTCTCTCCCATCTTTAAAAACCAAACTCAGACCTTTTCTCTATTTCGAGTGCCATTCCAGCTTGTGTTCCTCAGCCTCCATTCCCTCCCCTTCACACTACGGCTGGCTGGTTGCGTAGGCCCCGCAGCTAGTGAGTGGGAGCTCCAGAACTCAGCCCAGGTCGGAGCCCTTAGCCATTATACTAACTCAAGACCCATGTTTTTCCAGGAAGGAGGCTGCTGGAAGGACAAGGGGGGCTTCCTGTCAAGGAATTACTCAGTCACTAAATTCAGTGGTCACATTTCTCTGTCTTACTCAGTGTTTTAGCAGCATTTGATACAGGTGACCAGTTCTTTCTTGAAAAGTGTTTAGTTTCTTGGCTTCTGTGCACTGCAGTTTAGTGCTTCCCTTACCTTACTGTCAGTTTCGTCTCTCTTCTTTGTTGGATCTTCCTTCTCTGCCCTTAGAGTACCCTAAAGCTTTCTTCTCTCTATTGATCCTGTCTTCCCAGGCCCCAAATTTAAATTCTTTCTATATGCTGATGTCTCCCAAATATGTAGCTTCGGTCCTCCCCTGATCTCCACATTCTTCTATCCAGTTGACTACTTGACATCTCTACTTACATGTCTAATTTGCATCTCAAACATGACAGTATAAATTAGGATGCTTTGAGCTTCAAATGATAGCCGTCTAATTTAAAATAATTTGAAAATAAGGAAAATGTATCATTACAAGTAACAAGATGCCTCAGTCCAGGATTGGTTTAAATCTGTGGTTTAGCGACACCATCAAGGACCCCTGTTCTTTCCACCTGTCTGTTCCGCCATCTTGGACATGTCTGCTTTATCCTTTGGTCAGTTCTCATCATGGATGCAAGATGGGTACCACAGTTCCAGGCATCGTATCCAGACAAGATGACATCCAGCAGAAGGTGGTGGTTATTGTTTTCTTATGCTTTTTAAGAGTGGAAATCTTTCTCAGAAGACTTCCAGCAGACTTGCACTTCAATTTCACTGTCCAGAACTTAGTCATGGGCCCACCTCCAAACCCATCACTGGCAATGGGAATGTGAACATAAAGCAGTTTTTATACAAAATAGAATGAAATAAGTATAATAGAGGTAGGAGTAGAGCAGAAATACACACAGGAGAAGTGAAAGAGGCTGGGGAATTTCAGAAAGAGGCAACTGGTGTTTGAACTGAATATTGAAAGATTAGTGAGATTCAGTTGTTCAGGAGGGAGATGAGGGCATTCTCTGCTAAAATGGCAGAATACACTAATGACTCGCATAGAGAAATTATATGGCGTGCCCAGGGAACATTGAGTAGACCCTAAAGCTGGTGCATAGGGTTTGTGGAGGGAAATGAGGTTAGAAAGATAAGGTGAGGAGTCTAATCTTGAAGGAGGTTTAGATTTAAGGTTTTGGCAGTAGTTGTCATTGTAAAGAAGTTTTAGCAATATTTAGCCAAAACCTTATCTAGTCACTGTGCAAAAGATAGAATTAGATACTATCTTTGAATTTGAGGCTGATTATCTTAACAGTAATAAAAAATATGTTCCTTCTCATCTCTCCCACCTGTGTTTTCTTAGTAGATACAGGAACGGAAATTCAGATTGTCTAAATCATCTTTGATCCTTTTCTTTGTCCTTCACATCTAATGAACAAATTCTGTTGATTTCCCCTTTTTTTTGGCTCTCTCTGCCACCTTCAGTGCTGCTCATATTTCTTAGCCCTCCAATCAAACCCCTCCATTTTCTGTCCGTATTCTGTGTTTATAGCCTTATCACCTACTAATCCCAGTAAGATTCCTTTGGTTAGGCCTGCGTCTTCATCCCCTCCTGGGTATACTGTGCTTATTCATGATGATGGCTTTACTCACATAGCCTTCTCCTCAACATGTCTTTTAACTTCCTCTCTGTCTTTTCAGATCCCTCCCATTCTTCGGGACCTAGCTCAGATCTCATGCTCTTCACAGGGGCTTCCGTAGCCTATCCATTCTACATCTTTCTTGCCCTTTTAAATAATTATATGGCACCTTTTTAAAAAAGATGCCATGTGTTTTATTTGGCAATTGTTACATTTTTTTGTAGAGTTCTTGCTCCCCAAACAAATTTTTAAGTTTGTGAAGGTTAGAGCCAATACAATAATTATTTGAAGGAATGAATAAGTAAGTATCTTCTCCTTACATTAGACTCTTGGTACTTTATATGTAGGTGCTAGTCAAAGCTTGTGAATGAAGAGTAGAGTATAGGAATTGGACCGAAGTGCTTAGTATATAAACCCTTTTGACCTATAGACTTCACCTTTATGGACAGAAAAAATTAAAAAGGTGTTTGGAGGGAAAAAGGAGATCTGGGCATTCACAAATAAACTCCACGTTTGAGTACAGCAGTTTCAGTAAACAGAGTCCCATCACTTCCAAGACTAGGGTATACTGGATGTCTCACGAAGATTCATTAACCGTAACTCAGTGTGGTTAACAGCTTGAGTAACAACCCAAACTCCAGTAACCAACCTCTTCTCTATAGAGTTCACCTGTGCTTCCCAAAAGGGAGGGAGGATGCACTGGGTCAGTTTGCCAGCATCCAAGGTAGCACGTCTCTGCTGAGTAAAGTTGTGCTCTATGCAACAACTTTAAGATTAGGTGGGCACTTCTGCCTTTCATGTTGACACAGTTGTGGCGTTGTTACCTGGTATTGTTTCACTTAGCCTACACTTATGTTTTAAAAGAAAGGACCATTAAAAAAAGTAAGATAGCAATAGATATGGCAGGTATCTGAGGCTTCCTGGATTTCTTCTACGTCCCACTTGGCGTATTGCCTTGAATGCTTTCTCTGCTTATGCCAGAAGATTGAATAGATTCATTCAAGGAATGGTGTTAAGTGTAGTTGTGTCTCTCTCCGCCCTGAGAAAGTATGGTGGACCCGGCGTTGTTTTTGGAAAAACTTACCTATATCATGGTTAAAGTTGTGGGCTCAATCCCTTATTTCAAAACTGTAGATAATATGTTCCGTTAACCCAGGTGTCCCCAACCTGAGATTTATAAGCTAATTTTAGTGTTCAAAAAGTCAAATAGAAATTATGGTAAAGCTGGACAGTCTAACCAAAAAAGTTATGATAGCCTGTTTTTTATATTTGGTTAGTAAAAATTAAAAAATATGACCTAAATGCAAATTCTTACAGTTTTTTAAAGACGGTGCTCCATGGGAACATGGCAGGGGATTGGACAGGAGGAGAGGGGAGTATATGATAGCCCTTCATGTCGGACAGTTTGGGAGTTACTGTGTGGCGGGAGGTGACCAGATGAATTAGGCAAGAGAGTGGAAACAATCACCACACACAGCAAACATCAGTGGTGTTAAGTGTGTGGTTGAGAAAATAGAGGAAAAGAAGCATGGAAGAGCCCCAAAGAGAGCCCGTCCAGATCCTCGGACTCCCAGCACTGCAGGTGTTTCTACTTTCCACCCAGGCTCATGGCATCCCTGCTGTTAGAGCCCCGTTCGCGGTTCATGTCCTAGCCAGTGAATCAATAATGCCATTTTGTATAAAATATCATAATTCTCAGATAATCTTATTGCTTCAGACCACCTTTGGACTATTATGTCCAGAGAGCCTGTTTCATTTTATTATTTTTGTTTTAAGATATAATTCATCTACCATATAATTCACGATTTTAAAGGGTACAGGTCAGTGGTTTTTAGTATATTCACCAGTATCTAATTCCAAAACATTTTCATCACCCCGAAAAGAAACATGGAATCCAGTAGCAGTCACTCCCTGCTCGTTCCTACCCCCAGCTCCTGTCAGTCACTAATTTACTTTCTATCTCCATGCATTTGCTTATTCTGACCATTTCGTGTAAATAGGATCATGCAATTGTAGCCTTTTGTGTCTGACTTCTTTCACTTAGCATAGTGTTTTCAGGATTCATCCGTGTTGTGCCACATATCAGTACTTCATCCCTTTTTTCAACCGATAATCTTCCATTGTATAGATATACATTTTATTTATGTACTCATCAGTTGATGTATATTTGCATTCTTTCCACTTTTTGGCTATTATGAATAATGCTGCTCTGAACATTTATGTACAAGTTTTTGTATGAGCTTATATTTTCAGTTCTCCTGAGTGTATACCCAGGAGTGGAATTGCTGGGTCTTATGGTAACTCTATGCTTGACTTTTTGAGGAACTGCCAAGCTATTTGCCGAAGTGGCTGTACCAGTTTATCTTCCCACCGGTAATGTATGAGGCTACCAATTTCTCCCCATCCTGGCCAACACTTACTGTTTTCCAATTTTTGATGATAGCCATCCTAGCAGGTGTGAAGTGGTATCTTACTGTGGCTTTGATTTACATTTCTCTAGTGACTAAAGAGATTGGGCGTCTTTTCCTGTCCATATTGGCCATTTGTATATCTTGCTTGGAGAAGTGTTGTCTGTTCAATTGCTTTGTGCGTTTTAAAATTGGGTTATTTGTCTTTCTTTGTTCTTAGTGTTTGGATACTAGGCGCTTCATGAGGTCTATGATTTGCAAACATTTTTCCCATTCTGTGGGTTGTCTTTTCACTTTCTTGATAGTGTCCTTTGATGCACAGAAGTTTTTAATTTCGATAAAGTTCAATTTATATTCTTTCTTTGGTTGCTTATAGCCTATTTCACTTTTTTTTTTTTAATGTTTTTAAAGATTTTATTTTTCTCCTTTTTCTCCCCAAAGCCCCCCGGTACATAGTTGTATATTTCGTTGTGGGTCCTTCTAGTTGTGGCATGTGGGACGCCGCCTCAGCGTGGTCTGATGAGCAGTGCCATGTCCGCGTCCAGGATTCGAACCAACGAAACACTGGGCCGCCTGCAGCGGAGCGCGCGAACTTAACCACTCGGCCACGGGGCCAGCCCCCTATTTCACTTTTTAAACGTACATTCCATTCCCAATCTTTTCCTTTCCCTCATCTTCATTACCTCCTGTTCACTACAGAAAAATGTGTGCAACAAACTCTAAAATTACATAAATCTCTGCTCTCCCACCCATAATTTATAACTTCTTTAAGAAAGAGTTTCTCAAATAGATAGGAGAAAGGAGCTAGCACTGGAAGCCCCTTATGTGCTGGGAACGTTGCCTGCGTTATCAGATGAAATCAGTGTAGGTGCTGCCGTTCTGGTTGCACAGGGGGTGCATCAAGGTTGGGGGAGAGTCACTGGCTTGTCCAAGATCATACACCTGGTGAAGTAGCATATTGGGATTCATACTTAGATCTTTTATTTGACATTTAATAGTGTTACTCATCGCTGTTCTTCCATTCAGCTGTCATTTCACTTATGACCATAGATATGCCGGAGAGATTGAGAGAAAAGCATAGGGAGAGGAAGGAGGGAGGGAGAGAAAAATTTAATTTAGGAGCCTAATCTAAAGGTACATTAGGAATCAGGAGAAGTACAATCTGCCCTCCCACAGGAGCTCTTCGCCTGGGGTTTGGACCCCTACGGGATGCATGGATGGATTTCTGGAAAAGGGCAGACCCCTTGAAATTGCATGTAAACTTTTGTGTGTTCATTTTTCTGGGAGAGAAGATCTGTAGTTTTCCAAAAATTCTCAAAAGTTTAAGAATTGCTGCTAAGAAGAGGCATATACAGACTTCTGGGAGGGAACAGGCAGGGGGTGTGTTGGCATTTTTTCTTCTTCCACTGGCCGTGTTTTGGGTGTGTTATGGTTTGGGTTAAATCTGCCCATCTGGTCTCAAGTCTTTTTGTTTTAGACGATTTTTTTTTATACCTGTTGGTTTAAGACTAGTTCAGTTAAACTTTTTTCCCCCAATTGTTAATTTTTGAAGTATCCAAATTTTTTTTGTTAATGAGAAAACAATAAATCCTGTCTTTTGGTAGATCAAATAGATAAACTAAATTCCAGCATTCCCTGATACCGTTCATACATCTAAAGCATTTGTGATTTTTATTTTTGTAAAATATAGGAATGTAATGAGGGCATTTCTCAATTATTTTCATTTTCTAAATGGGTTTTTAATTCAAGGTCACAATGATCTAGTCAAATTGACACAGGCCTCTTGTATGGTTTACATTATGGGTAGCCACAGCGTGAATGTCCGTACCCGCTAAGTATTTCCAAGTTCTAACCTAAGGTGTTACTTTTAGGAGATTAGGAAAGGGAACATTCAGAAACCCTTTTAAGTCGCTTTTTTTTTTTGATAAAGCTAATTGGCAGGATATCAATTAATAATGACATTCTGAAAGTGAACTAACACATTAAATAATTGGATTCCATAAAACCGCCTTTGGTCCAGGCTGGACAGACCTTCCAAGATGATGTACCTTGTAGATATCTTCTAGTTGTTTTTATAAGGCACTCAATTTTATTTAAGCATTCATGAAGCCTAGACTTTAACTGTCAGATTTCAGCGGAAAAGATAACTAATTCAAAACTCTTACCCTTCTTTTAAAATTAACTACTTTAGGGGGTCGGCCCCGTGGCCGAGTGGTTAAGTTCGCGCGCTCTGCTTTGGCGGTCCAGGGTTTGGCCGATTTGAATCCTGGGCGCGGACATGGCACCGCTCATCAAACCACGCTGAGGCGGCGTCCCACATGCCACAACTAGAAGGACCCACAGCTAAAAATACACAACTATGTACCGGGGGGCTTTGGGGAGAAAAAGTGAAAATAAAATCTTTAAAATTAACTACTTTAAATTATTTTCTCCCGTCTGTAGATGATTTTGGTGAATTGCATTGAATAATAGAAAGATGTTTTGAATGTACATTGTGATCATCCAGGTCCTACAGTGTAGCCTACTTAGTATTCGATTTCTTCTTTGGCCCCAGGAGATTATTGGTGAAAGTTAAGCTTGCTTAAGCCAACTGTGTGATGAGTAATGCACGTTAGTTTTTATTGTCTTATGTGGAAATGTGGAGACTGCTGATGCTTGAAGGTAATTAGGTAGTACTAGGAGGAGGACCTCTCCTTTGTCCTCTTCTACTAGCTTCACTTGCATGTTATTGAAGAAACACAATGACAGTCTCATTTAAATGCATGTGTAAAAAACTACAGTGAAATTTTATTTTTATAAAAGCTTTGTCTAAAACTGAAGGTGACAGGCATTTCTCACAGATAATAGATTAGATGGACTGCTTAAAGAAGAATTGTTTGACATATTAACTTTTATTAGATGATAGTGTGTTAAATCTCATGTTTTTTCAACTATATACAATATAGGCCTCTGAGAACACTTTATAATGTTTATCTAAAATATGGCCCAGCGGTATATGTCATTTGAGGCTTTGTTTGTTGAAAAGGTGACTTTTACATGTTGTTTTTGGTAGCTTTTCTAGTGCGTCCCCGGTGGATTTTGGGAGCACCTTTGGCACTGAAGGATATTTCTAAGTATGTTGCTGATCCTGGGATGTAGAACGTTTTTCACTGTAAATTTTCTATCTATAGCTTCCATATTACACACCAAGTTTAAAGTCCACAAATTTATTTAGATTTCATCCACTGGAAAGTTAACAGTTTTGTTGCAAGAAAATGAACTAAAAGATAAACTAAAACAATTAAAATTTTTAGTCTTTAGTGTGTCAGAAGTGGTTACTGTGAAAGGCAAACTTCAGGTGGATCAAATTGAAGATTGAAATATATCTATTTGAATCAATCTGACATTCAGGGCATCTTGAAGGGAGATGTGGATTTCACTAGCTAAGGATAAAACTTAGACCCTTGAATACTAACTAGTCTGGAATTTTATTTTTTTACTTTGTATCATATAGGTATTCTTTGTTCAAGGCCTAAGTGCCTCTTTTGAGATAATTGTTGTTTACCATTTAGCTCAATCAGAGACAGTGGGTAAACTGGGACTAGGAGTGAGAAAACCAGAATTCTAGCTCTTGCTCCATCACCGTCACCCAGCAATGACAATGGGAAAGGGGAAAGGTTTTCTTTTTTTCCTTTGTTTATTCCTCTCCAAAGCCCCATTGCATAGTTGCACATCCTAGTTTTAAGCTGTTCTGGTTCTTCTATGTGGGATGCCGCCTCAGCGTGACTTGATGAGCAGTGCACAGGTACGCGCTCGGGATCTGAACTGGTGAACCCCGGGCCGCGGAAGCGGAGCGCGCGAGCTTAACCACTCGGCAACAGGGCTGCCCCTGGGAAAGTTTTTAAACTGAGCCTCAGCTGTGAAATGGGAGCTACAGTCCGAGTCATTGTAGGGCAGTGATGCTTAAATAAGATAAACAAAACCTATGTGATTTCATTCCTGTCTTTTTTATATAGTGTTTCTCGTATGCAACTTGCCTACCTCCCTTCTCTGTGTCTCTCTGACTTCTGCTTATCCTTCAAGACCAGCTCCAGTTTTATCTCATCTCTGAAAGCTCCTCTGACATGGTCACCACCTTTTATCCCATTTAGTCTTCTCCTTTTCCACATGGCCTCTGTCCATGATATGTTTAGGTATGTTTATTTAAGAAACACTTATAGTGCTTACTGTTGCTAAGTACTCTTGAAAGCATTTACACATACTAACTCATTTAATCCCAGTAACAATCCCATGGGGTAGATAGTATTATCTCCATTTTACAGATACAGAAAATGAGACATAGCAAGGTTAATTTGCTCTAGGCCAGCCAGCTAGGATGTGTCAGAGCCAGATTTTTAATGCAGGTACTCTGACTTTAGAATTTGTGCTCTTAAGCACTGTGCTATGCTGTCTTTTGCAATTGTCCTTATTACACTGTATTGTGATTACTGGTTTTCCTGTCTGCCTCCCCAGTTAGATCTTTGAACACCTTGATGGCTTCCTACAGTGCCTAACACAATAGGCACTTAATGAGTGTTTAACAAATGTATGATAAATGTGCTTTATGTAAACTATAAAGCATCATATAAATGCAAGTTACTATTACCTCTACCATATGCATTTTGTAGATCAGAGAGTAGAATTTATCAAGCTTTCCAGTTTTGTGGTTTGTTTTCTTGGCTCCCACTTTTCAGGTTGACAGATGGAGGTATAGATTGGTCAAGTTTAAGTATTGACAGTACCAGAACTTAGGTTAAAAATGAACCCTAGTTATTGGTTCCATCATTAAGCCTGTTTGGTCGAACACTCTTTGCCATAATAATATGGTTTGTTTTATGTAAAAGGACAAGATCAGAGGGGGCTAAGTGATTCTTATTACACTTGTTAAAATTACACAGCAGTTGAGCGTGGGAGGTAATTTGGACCTCTGGTGTACACCATAAGGTATACTGAAAGGTTTTGTACTTAGAGGTTATTTTTAAGGAAATGACAGGACATGGTGAGATTTCAGTCATTTCAGGCAAGTGGAACCTACTGTATTAAGAAAAAAATAAAGCTTTTAGTGTGGACATGAGTTTTAAACTCAATTGCTAGGTAGAGAAATTAAGTAATTATGTCATAAGGAGCACATTCCTGTAAAAAATGTTTTAAAAATTACAATTTGGATATTTTAAATTTTATTTTAGTCAGTACTGATACAGGATTTAGTATATAATGGTATGTGCTTTTATTTTGTTTTTGTCGCAATTCCTGGTATTATCTTACTTTCCTACTTCTTTTTTGATGAGGAAGATTCGCCCTGAGCTAACATCTGTTGCCAATCCTCCTCTTTTTTTTTTTTTTTGCTTGAGGAAGATTAGCATTGAGCTAACATCTGTGCCAGTCTTCCTCTATCTTTTTTGTATGCGGGATGCCCCCATAGCATAGCTGATGAGTTGAGTAGGTCCGTGCCCAGGATCTGAACCTGTGAACCCAGGCCACTAAAGCAGAGCACATGAAACTTTAACCACTCGGCCGTGGGGCTGGCCTACTACTTTTATTTTTTTCTACTTCAATTTCTTATTTTATTTTACTGTATTTTACTTTATTCTATCATGCTTAATTGTATGTTTATTATATATGTTTCAAAGATATACTTAAATATAGGCCTACAATTGTTTGCCGTCATATAATTTGACCCCTAAAACACAACTCTAGTCATATTCTTTCCTTAAAAACCTTTGATGCTCTATCTTGTCTTTCTTTTTTTTTTTTTTTTTTGAGAAAGATTAGCCCTGAGGTAACATGTGCTGCCAGCCGCCTCTTTTTGCTGAGGAAGACTGGCCCTGAGCTCACATCCGTGCCCATCTTCCTCTACTTTATATGTGGAACGCCTGCCACAGCATGGCTTGCCAAGCACTACCATGTCCGCACCTGGATCCAAACCGGTAAACCCTGGGCCACCAAAGCGGAACGGGCGCACTTAACCGCTACGCCACCGGGCCGGCCCCTATCTTGTCATTCTTATTAACTACAAACTCTTCAGCCGAGCCTTCAAAGTTGACCACAGTATGGCAGTAATTCAGCTATCTTGCCATCTCGCCCTTCCACAAGCCCTATGTTCCAGCAAAACTAAACAACATAAACTGTTTCTTGTTCAGAAATACACCCCACTGTTACCCACTTCTGATTTTCCTTCACTTGAAGTGACTTTTTCTGCCTTCATTTCTGCCAGTCTAAAACCTACCTGTCCTTCAAGCTTTTCTGAAATCTTCTGTCCTTCACAAAACAGTCCTGATTTCCCCAACTAGACGTGATTTCTCTCTCTTCTAAACTTTCGGATTTCTGCTCTTTGTGGACTCATAGTAAGCGTTATAGTAGTTGGTAAATAATTATTTGACCATCCACAGACTTTGAGATTAGCTGTTATTTGGCAAATGTGTCACAAACATAGCTTCCTGATGAGAAAGAAGTGAGTAGCCTCCTGCAGAAGCCGCAAAGCTTTGAATCAAGTATCAGACCGTTACTATCACAGACCCAAATGTCATCCTGGCCATTCTTCCTAGAGGATCATTTTTTTTTTTTTTTTTAATAATGTTATGATAGATTACAACCTTGTGAGATTTCAATTGTACATTTTTGTTAGTCATGTTGTGGGTACACCACTTCCCCCTCCGTACCCTCCCCCCACCCCCCCTTTTCCCTGGTAACCACCAATCAGATCTCCTTCTCAATATACTAATTTCCACCTATGAGTGGAGTCATGTAGAGTTCGTCTTTCTCTGACTGACTTATTTCGCTTAACATAATACCCTCGAGGTCCATCCACATTGTTGTGAATGGGCCAATTTCGTCTTTTTTTATGGCTGAGTAGTATTCCATTGTGTATATATACCACATCTTCTTTATCCAATCATTAGTTTCTGGGCATGTAGGCTGGTTCCACGTCTTGGCTATTGTAAATAATGCTGCAATGAACATAGGGGTGCAACGGACTCTTGAGATATCTGATATCAGGTTCTTAGGATAGATACCCAGTAATGGGATGGCTGGGTCATAGGGTATTTCTATTTTTAACTTTTTGAGAAATCTCCATACTGTTTTCCATAGTGGCTGTACCAGTTTGCATTCCCACCAACAGTGTATGAGGGTTCCTCTTTCTCCACAACCTCTCCAACATTTGTCGTTCTTGGTTTTGGATGTTTTTGCCAGTCTAACGGGGGTAAGGTGATATCTTAGTGTAGTTTTGATTTGCATTTCCCTGATGATTAGCGATGATGAACATCTTTTCATGTGTCTATTGGCCATATTCATATCTTCTTTTGAGAAATGTCTGTTCATGTCCTCTGCCCATGTTTTGATCGGGTTGTTTGTTTTTTTGTTGTTAAGCAGTGTGAGTTCTTTGTATATTATGGAGATTAACCCTTTGTCGGATAAGTGGCTTGTAAATATTTTTTCCCAATTAGTGAGCTGTTTTTTTGTTTCAATCCTGTTTTCCCTTGCCTTGAAGAAGCTCTTTAGTCTGATGAAGTCCCATTTGTTTATTCTTTCTATTGTTTCCCTCAACTGAGGAGTTGCAGTGTCCGAAAAGATTCTTTTGAAACTGATGTCAAAGAGTGTACTGCCTATATTCTCTTCCAAAAGACTTATTGTCTCAGGCCTAATCTTTAGGTCTTTGATCCATTTTGAGTTTATTTTGGTGTGTGGTGAAAAAGAATGGTCAATTTTCAATCTTTTGCATGTGGCTGTCCAGTTTTCCCAGCACCATTTGTTGAAGAGACTTTCTTTTCTCCATTGTAGGCCCTCTGCTCCTTTGTCGAAGATTAGCTGTCCATAGATGTGTGGTTTTATCTCTGGGCTTTCAATTCTGTTCCATTGATCTGTGGACCTGTTTTTGTACCAGTACCATGCTGTTTTGATCACTGTAGCTTTGTAGTATGTTTTGAAATCGGGGATTGTGATTCCGCCGGCTTTGTTTTTCTTGCTCAGGATTGCTTTAGCAATTCGCGGTCTTTTGTTGCCCCATATGAATTTTAGGATTGTTTGTTCAATTTCTGTGAAAAATGTTCTTGGGATTCTGATTGGGATAGCACTGAATCTGTATATTGCTTTAGGTAGTATGGACATTTTAACTATGTTTATTCTTCCAATCCATGTGCAAGGGATGTCTTTCCATCTCTTTATGTCATCGCCTATTTCTTTCAAGAAAGTCTTGTAGTTTTCATTGTATAGATCCTTCACTTCCTTGGTTAAGTTTATCCCAAGGTATTTTATTCTTTTCGTTGCGATTGTGAATGGGATAGAGTTCTTGAGTTCTTTTTCTGTTAGTTTATTGTTAGTGTATAGAAATGCTACTGATTTATGCACGTTAATTTTATACCCTGCTACTTTGCTGTAGTTGTTGATTATTTCTAATAGTTTTTCTGTGGATTCTTTGGGGTTTTCTATGTATAAGATCATGTCGTCTGCAAACAACGAGAGTTTTACTTCTTCGTTACCTATTTGGATTCCTTTTATTTCTTTTTCCTGCCGAATTGCTCTGGCCAGCACCTCCAGAACTATGTTGAATAGGAGTGGTGAAAGCGGGCACCCTTGTCTTGTTCCTGTCCTCAGAGGGATGGCTTTCAGCTTTTGTCCATTGAGTATGATGTTGGCTGTGGGTCTATCATATATGGCCTTTATTATGTTGAGGTACTTTCCTTCTATACCCATTTTACTGAGGGTTTTTATCATAAATGGGTGTTGGATCTTGTCGAATGCTTTCTCTGCATCTATTGAGATGATCATGTGGTTTTTGGTTTTCATTTTGTTAATGTAGTGTATCACGTTGATTGACTTGCGGATGTTGAACCATCCCTGTGTCCCTGGTATAAATCCCACTTGATCATGGTGTATAATCTTTTTGATGTATTGCTGTAATCGGTTTGCCAAAATTTTGTTGAGGATTTTTGCATCTATGTTCATCAGTGATATCGGCCTGTAGTTCTCCTTCTTTGTGTTGTCCTTGTCAGGTTTGGGGATCAGAGTGATGTTGGCTTCATAGAATGTGTTAGGGAGTTCTCCATCTTTCTCAATTTTCTGGAACAGTTTGAGGAGAATAGGTATTAAGTCTTCTTTGAATGTTTGGTAGAATTCTCCAGAGAAGCCGTCTGGTCCTGGACTCTTGTTTTTGGGGAGGTTTTTGATTACCGTTTCTATTTCCTTACTTGTGATTGGTCTATTCAGATTCTCCATTTCTTCCTGATTCAGTTTGGGGAGATTGTAGGAGTCTAGGAATTTGTCCATTTCTTCCAGGTTGTTCAATTTGTTGGCATATAGTTTTTCATAGTATTCTCTTATGATCTCTTGTATTTCATTGGTATCTGTTGTGATTTCTCCTCTGTCATTCCTGATTTTATTAATTTGCGATTTCTCTCTTCTTTTCTTGGTGAGTCTGGCTAGGGGTTTGTCAATTTTGTTAATTCTTTCGAAGAACCAACTCTTTGTTTCATTGATCCTTTCTATTGTCTTTTTTGTTTCAATATCGTTTATTTCTGCTCTTATTTTTATTATTTCCCTCCTTCTACTGACTCTGGGCCTTGTTTGTTCTTCTTTTTCTAGTTCTGTTAGGTGTCGTTTGAGGTTGCTTACGTGAGCTTTTTCTTGTTTAGTGAGGTGAGCCTGTATTGCGATGAATTTCCCTCTTAGGACTGCTTTTGCTGCATCCCAAATGATTTGGTATGTCGTGTTCTCATTTTCATTTGTCTCCAGATAATATTTGATTTCTTCTTTAATTTCTTCAATGATCCATTGTTTGTTGAGAAGCGTGTTGTTTAGTCTCCACATTTTTGCACCTTTCTCTGCTTTTTTCTTGTAGTTGATTTCTAGTTTAATAGCGTTATGATCAGAAAAGATGCTTGATATTATTTCAACTCTCTTGTATTTATTGATGTTTGCTTTGGTTCCCAAAATATGGTCAATCCTTGAGAATGTTCCATGTGCACTTGAGAAGAATGTGTAACCTGCTGTTTTTGGATGAAGTGTTCTATATATATCTATTAAGTCCATCTGGTCTAATTTTTCATTTAATTCTATTATTTCCTTGTTGATTTTCTGTCTGGATGTTCTGTCCATTGGTGTTAATGGTGTGTTGAGGTCCCCTACTATTATTGTATTGTTGTTGATGTCTTCTTTTAGTTCTATTAAGAGTTGCTTTACAAATTTTGGTGCTCCTGTGTTGGGTGCGTATATATTTATAAGTGTTATGTCTTCTTGGTGGAGAGTCCCTTTTATCATTATATACTGTCCCTAGAGGATCATTTTTTTTGGAAGAACTTTGCTGATCTGCATTTATCTTTCCCTCCTTGTTCCTTTCCATTCCTTGGCATTTTGAGTTTTGCCCTGATCCTCATAGATGGTTGTATGCCTTAGAAAACGCTCCATGCAGCAGGACCAGGGTCTGGCGGTGCATGTGTAGTTTGAGCTCTGGAAACGGGTCAGTGGAAGTGGTTCTGAAGGACGTGGACTAAGCAGATGGACCTGCCTTACAAGGCCGCCCTTTCTACTTGAAGAGACTCATCCCAAATGGAATCTTTTTAACGTATGAGGAGGATGCATAGGTGCTTATTTTAATAGAAAAAGAAAACCTGTTGATTTTATCAAAAATTAACTATTAAAACTTTTCAGGGAAGAAAATTAATTGTTTTACTGTTAAAACTAAATAAACACTCTTGAAAACTGTGTAAACTTACTTTCTAGTTCGCTTGGAAAAAATGGCTTTGAAAGCACATTCTGGAAGCAGTATTTTACTCTCTTTGTATGTGCTGTCATATTTTCTCTAGTTCATTTCTTAAAATTGTGTTTTCTTCCCAGTAGCTGGTTAAGCTTTTAGAGTGCCAGGACTGGTTGCCCCTCAATTTGTATACCCCCTAACATACACACTCCATTTTTTCCTAAGTTGTGTGCATTAGTTATAGCAAGACACTAAGGAATGACCCACTTTATTTTGGAATTTGTTTTATGAAACAGTAAAAGATGATCTCTAAAAACAAATGAACTTGGGTTGTTTTAATGTCATGAGAGATGAATTTAAACAGCTTTATATCAACGAGGGTTATTTCTTATTTGACTCTTCTGTTTTCAGGTTCTTAGAGCTCAATGTATTCGCTTAGAGAGTCTTTGAAAAAGCTAAGTTACGATGATTTATACTAAGTAAGTTAGAACTGGGGGTACACATTAAGAGTTGGAAAATGGAGCATGCGAGGTTGTACTTTCCGTACCGTGTTTTTGGTTTTTTAAAGGTTACTCTTTTGTGCCCTTAGGAAGTATTTTAAGTTCTTTGGAAAGAGGATAAAGGAAGATTATCACCAAAACTCATATGGGAAAAGGTGCCAAAATCAAATGAAGGAAGTAAAATGTGGGCGGAAAGCCCAAGAGTGCTTCAGAGTGAACAGTTAGACTGCGTCTTCTATTGTGACCATGTGACTTACTGGTGTTTCTATGAATTTTCCTGATTTTAATCGTGGTGAGATGTCACTTTTAGGTTCATATGGGAATGCATATATGTGCACATGATGTAAAATAGAATAAAGCACTTTAATTCTAATTTTTTAAAAGAACAAATAGTCTTATTTTCTAATTTATTAAGTAAAGAATTACCCTGTGAATTCAGCCCTTTGTCTTTCTGATTTTATAACTTTTCACTTAGTAACTGACATATGTAATATGTGTACATATACATGTTCATAAAGGACTGCATTAGCTGCTTATGCTGCAGTGACAAACCACCCCCTAGTCTAGGTGGCCTAAAACAGTGAAGGATTTCTTTTTTACTATGTGGCCGTGATAGATCAGCAGGGGAGCTCTGCTTGTGTCACTCAGTGATCCAGGCTGATGGAATAACCGCTCTTCTTGTACAGTATGATCACCATGCTGAGAGGTAGAAGAGGTCCAGAGGGTCTCTCATTAGCATTAAATTCCATGGCTCAGAAAGAAGTGACTCATACTGCTTATTTCACAACATCCTGGCCAGAACTAGTCACAAAATCTCAAGTAACTACGGGAGGTCAGGACACACAGCATTGCCTGTACCAGGGAGACAGAGAGCTGAAAATACTTGATAAACAGCACCTGTTTTGGTCATCAGATAGTCAGTCTACTCTCTCACAGGCAAAATGCACTCACTTCCTCCCCAAGGTAGGGAACTCCAAGGTCCTATCTGATCATGACATCAAGGTCCAAGTCCAGGATCTCTGGGGGATGCAAAGGTGATGGTTGGTGGTCTCTTCATGAGATGATGCATAGTAGACTCTGCACCGGGTGCACATGTTGCTCTTCTTGATCCAGAGACCTATGAAAGAAATTGGCAGATGATCTGTTGGCCCCACGTACACCGTACAATCGTGCGTAGTGACAGGATAATAAACCTAAACATCCCCATTTGAAGGGAGGACGAATAGGAGACGTATGACAGTCAATGGACCGCAACAGGTTTTGAAATCCCTCTGAGCGCTCCTTGAGACGGCCACAAGAATGGTCTCGAATAGATCCTGACTGGGCTTCTTAGAGATTAACTCCCTGTCTGTTTTTTCTTTGCTCCCGAGCTTCATCCTCTTGGACCTTCTCCTCCTTTTTTGTCCTGTTATGTTCCTTGGCTGTATCTGAAGTGGACAATGAGGAATATGCCTCTTTAGGGGGGTAAACAGCTTCCTTAGCCCACTTCTTGCCATAGATGCTTGGGCACCCAAAGGCCATTTTAAGTCTTGAATGGTCACAGCCTCTGTAGCCCAGGCTGGTGGTTCTCTTGGCAGTACAACTCTCAAAATCTTAGTTGGTTTTCTATTTATTTGTTTCCAGTCAGCTCCATGTGCCCTAACCACATCCACAGTTCTTCTCTAAACGTACGTCTTAGATTTGCTGTATAGCTCTGTCTTATTCGTCCCATACTTCTTCCTTGACTTAATTTTGAGTACAGGTATTTCTGCTATAATGTCGTGTATGCTTTCCTGAATTCTGCAGAATTGTACACTAAAGTAAACAGGCTTATGGGAAAAATGGGGTTGGGACAGACCACTTAAAATCTGTGTAACGCTGTAACCAGTGCACCGATAAAAACAACAATAATTATAATAAAAATAGCATATTAAGCCTCCACCTGCATATGCACCCAGCATCAGTCCGTTGAACCTCTGCAGACATAATCCCCTGGGTGGTGGTTTCCTGCTCTGAGATTGGGGTCTTGAAGACATTTGCTTACAGTACAGACCAGTTTCATTACAATAAAAAATTTGATGTATGGTACGATGTGGGCCTCAGCGATTAAAAGCTTTCATTTTTAAACACAGGAAGGGAAACATATACCCTCAGCTTCACCAGACAGAAAGTGGAAAGTGTGCGTAATGGCTCATGAAGCAGCTGAGCCGGCCACTACTTGCATTGAAGGAAGGTACGGAAGTAGGCTGTTCAGCTTTTTTCTTAAGGTCTTCATATATTGCTAAGCTTTTGTTTTTAATTGTGAGAAAGCCTTCTCCTGGTCACTTCAAACATTACCTTGCAGGGGAGAATCTCGTACAAACCAACATGTTTTTGTTTTGCATACAGATGTCGTTTCCCTGTTTACTACCAGCATTTGAACTAATTCACGTGAGAGAAATACACTTTGTAGCAAAGTAGACTGAGACACCGCTCTGGTAAGAGAGCCTCATTTTAGTCCAGCTTTTTTATTGGCACCACCTTAATCAATTGGGAGGTTTTATCAATGGTTGTGAAGGCCAAATCTTTGACGTGATCCTTGCCTCAAGACTGAATTCTGATCAGCATTTGTAGCTCAAAGACCTTCTTAGTTTCATGTTAGGTACGTGCTTCTTCTACCCCTACAAATTGCTGACTTTTCTGGACTCCCTTTATTCCTGATTGTAAACTGATCAATTCTTTTCTGAAGTCATCTATTTCATGTAATAATTTGTCTAATACAGCCAACAGTAGCCAACACCCTCTCTTAATAGCCCATTTTCCCACTAGAGCTGTAAGTTCTCGTGGCATATTATCTACCTTCTGAGATAAGTAGCTGATAGTTTCACCAGTAATTTCACCACTGCATAGTATAAGTTGCTGTCCTTTTAGCCTCCGATAACTGTTTCCTTCCTCCTTCCACCCAGCTCCTAAGCCTTTGTCATATATTTTAGGTTTTTTGATGAGGCAGCACCCCACTTCTGGACTCTACCTGTATCAGCTAGGATAGGCCAGATTATGCTGCAGTAGCAAGCAACACAAGATCTCAGTGGCTTTAAAAACACACTCTGTAGAATTAATAGAAGAGAATTTTTTTTAAAAAAAATCCACTGCGCTGTTGATATCCTGTAGGTCATTTTAGTCACCCAGGGATAGCAGTGATAGCAGCCATCACCTCGAAGATTGCTGGTCCCTGTGGCAGAGGGAAAAGAGATCTGGGGGGGTCTCGTATGGGTTAGAAAATGCCCTGGCCTTCTGCTTCTACTCATGATGCACAGGCCAGAAGTAGTCACGTGGCCCCACCCAGCTGTCGGGGAGGGGACAGGGTTAGAAAGTGCAGTCCCACTGCATGCCCAGAAGGCCAAGGGCCAGAAGCAGCTGGAAGGAGCCTGTAGTGACTGCCACAGAGGATTGCCCTTCATTTATTTTTCTCGTCTTCCTGATTTTTAATTCCCAGCTTTTGCTGGTTAATTGAATTTTACTGTCTCTCTTCCCTTGCTTAATTTGAGATAATTAATGTGAGTAAGTTTATTTAATGGTACCTGTAGTAGTTTACATTATTGCCATGGGTCAGAAGTTTTGGCACATGCAAAATAAAGTTACTAGGATTTCCCTACTTAAAATATGAGGTATGAGACTATTTGATGAAAAAAGATGTGTAGTACCAGGAGTAATTGAGTTTAAATGATTTTGGAGTGTCATTTGTCACAGCAGAAATAGAAAGATCATGAGCATTGGAGTCAGGCAGACCCGGGGTCAGACATAGATATATGGTCTCAGACAAATTATTTCACCTCTTAGAGGCATAATTTTCTCATTTATAAATCCAAAAAAGTATAAATGTATCTATTCAGATGTCAAGTAAAACATGGGGGCATTTATCACCACTCCTCTCTGAAATCCCACTGAAATAAAAGCAAAATAGTTTTTTTAAAAGAATAAATACATAAGGACAAAGAAAATGGAAGAGAAAACAGTGGCAAGGGAATGATAGAAATAGTTGGGAACTACAAATTACAGTCATAATTAAGCAATAAATACAGCAAAAAGTTGTGAAACAACTATATTGGGAGAATGAAGGGGGAGTTGGGAACAATAAGGTGAGAAAACTATAGTGGGAGACAAGTGGTGATATCTAAAATTGAAAAAAAAGAAACATCACATTATTTAGAAATATGCAAATACTGGGGGAAGGGGACGGGGGACAGCTAAAATAGTTGAATGTTTTTGTCTCTGGCGTGGGACTTAGGTGGGATGGAGCAGGCAGAAGTTTGTTATAAACCTGCCAGTACATTTGACTTGAAAACTGCGTATGCTTTTTTTCCCCCCCAAGTAATCACTTTGATAAAAAATTTAAAATGAGTTTAAAAATCAACCCCAAAGTTTTGCGGAGGGTTTTAAATAGAAATAATAGATAAAAAGCACTTTTGCAGGGCCTGTGCACATAACAGGCCTTCGGTAAGTGCTCGTCTCATTCCCTTGTCAGCTAGGCCCCGTGTGTGCTCGCTTCAATATTTGTATGACTCAGAGATTAGGTGGTTGACTAAGCAGCAGTGTGAGCTATGTCACAGAGCAAATTATGTGCCCTTCTAATCTTTCTTTCTAATGGATGGTTTTATTTTTCTTGGAACCATATCAACCTGATGGTTTCTGTTTCTTAGAATTTAGACTTCTGTGCAACTGACACATGAAAAATCACCCGGTTATTGAGTGGATCTAGTGAGCTATGCATAGAACAAATTTTAAAATACTTGGCAACTTTGAAATTAGTTTAGTAAACCTGAAAACAATAAGATCTATAATAATATCGTCTAAATTATTTAAGGCTAGGGACATTTTCTCTCTTTTCTGTAGTTGTGTCAATTAGCAGCTTTGTTTTCCTAGTTCACAGTGCCTAGCTCCCTACCCTTTGTTCTGTGAGCTCTCACTGTGGTGGATGGTGGTGACTGATGTTGAAAAGAAAGCCAGCCAGCATAAAGCTCTTGAGTGTGTCGCGGACAACACATGTTCTACAACTAGTCTGTAAACTCCTCGTGGATAAAGAGCGTATATTCTGCCATATCAGTATGTCCCATAGCATCTAGGATAATGAATGCTACGCAGTAGTAGATATTTGTATAGTCATCACATACATACCAAACACCTCTAAGTGCTAGGCACTGTGCTGAGCTCTATGGGCTATCTCAGTGAACTGGACAGATGATGACTCCTGCTGTTTTAGAGTTTACATTCTAACAAATGTTCGTTGAATTCATGTAACTCAGTAACATAATGGCCCACTGAACCATTTAAAGAATTGCATATATGAAGAGTTTAATCACGTTAAGCTATGTTTGTTGTATGATGTAAGTGCATGCTGTAAGAAGGAAACAGTGATATCTGATCTTTCGTCCTCTTTGTTTTTCTTTGTAGGTAAGATGCTCCAAGTCACTTGCAGCTTTCTTCAAAAGAAAAATCACTAGTGCTCTGCTCTTGCCGTAATACCAAACCTTTTGACTTATGCTTTGGTGCTGCAACACTGGAAGAATTGCACACAGCTTCCAGGAATACCTTTTTTTCATTTGAGTGATTTTTTGTGGATGGAAAAATATTTGAGTCTTAATAATTACCCTGTTTTAAAGCTATTTCTCTAGAGCCTGCACCGCTTAATAAATTGGGCCACTTACCAATGAGCCACACAGCCAGCTCTTGTCAGGAGCTGGTTGAAAACTGTGCTGCGCATGTAGCAGGGATGGCACAAGAAGATAGCCGTCGTGGTCAAGTGCCATCTACCTTTTATCATGGTGCCAACCAGGAACTTGACCTGTCCACCAAAGTGTACAAAAGGGAATCGGGAAGTCCTTATTCTGTGTTAGTGGACAGCAAGATGAGCAAACCGCATCTCCACGAGACAGAGGAACAGCCGTATTTCAGGGAGACAAGGGCAGTGTCTGAGGTGCATGCTGTTAAAGGCGACCGGGAGAACTCTGATGACACAGAAGAGGAGGACGACGAAGAGGTCTCTTACAAAAGGGAGCAGATCATAGTGGAGGTAAACCTTAATAATCAAACGTTAAATGTGTCTAAAGGGGAAAAGGGTGTCTCTTCTCAGTCCAAAGAGACTCCTGTTCTTAAGACAAGCAGTGAGGAGGAAGAGGAAGAGAGTGAGGAAGAGGCCACAGATGACAGCAATGACTATGGAGAGAACGAAAGGCAGAAGAAAAAGGAGAAGATAGTGGAGAAAGTCAGCGTTACACAAAGGAGGACGAGGAGAGCTGCCTCTGTTGCTGCAGCTGCCGCTTCCCCTACTCCCAGAACTACCAGAGGTCGTAGGAAGAGTGTAGAGCCACCTAAGCGTAAGAAGCGGGCCACAAAGGAGCCCAAAGCACCAGTCCAGAAAGCTAAGTGTGAAGAGAAAGAGACTCTGACCTGTGAGAAGTGCCCCAGGGTGTTTAATACTCGCTGGTACCTGGAGAAGCACATGAACGTTACTCATAGGCGCATGCAGATTTGTGATAAGTGTGGCAAGAAGTTTGTCCTGGAAAGTGAGCTGTCCCTTCACCAGCAAACAGACTGTGAAAAAAATATTCAGGTAGGTTTCATCACCAAGAGGGCAAACTTCCCAGGATAGAACCTGGCTGTTCCGACTCACCTGGTATCTGCCCAAGAAAATAAATACGATAGAGGCTGAAGGGACAGATTTCACCAATTTATCTCTCTAAGAGCTCCTCCTTTGGTCTTTTCAAAACCCAGGCTTAACATTCTATTTCAAAGCATTAAATTTAACTGACGCTGGACTAGCGGGAACCCAGGCACGTTAGAAGGGGGATCTGTTATAGGTGATTGCCCAGGAGGTAAAGTCAACACCGACTTTGCACTGAGATTCACTGTTGTAGGACATGTAATATAATTCATTCTGGCATCTTCTCTGGCAAAGCGGGAGATAGTGAGCAAAGGTCAGGAGTAGAGAGAGGTCCCTTTCTAGGTTTAAAAGGATGCCAGATTCTAGTGCAGCTGATGGGGACAAAAACCGTAATGACTCAGACCGGAGGAAATGGAAGATCTCCAGGAGTGAGTTTGCTTTTACCAGTGGAGAGATGACAACACTAAATTTGTCAAGAGGCTGAGCCCATGGGAATATGCAAACTTTAAACAGAGGCTGAGCTGGTTGAAAATGTTGCCCACCTGGCAGGAGGGTTCCATAATGCTCTGTACCATATTGTTAAGGTAACAGAACATGATATTCAAATCAGGCCGGTGTCTTGGAAGGACTATGTTGTGATAGGTTAAGAGGTGTGCTAATTATATTATATTGAGTGAGTTATGTTGAGCTGCATTTGCTTGCACATGTGAATGCATATTAATGAGTATTCATAAAAGGTAAGTCTATTAATATCTCTATAAAATGTGTACGATAGAAATATTTTGTACCATATTTGAGCTATACTTCTTTTAAAAGATGGAACTGTTTTGATTTGCTTTGTTTCTTGGCGTGCTCCTAATTTGGAGTGCTCCTTATTTGTCGCTTTTCCTCTTGCTTTTAATCAACAACTGAGATCGTTGCTTTACTTTAAAGTGACTTTTAAAAATATATAAATTGCATTGGCTAAAACTTCACTGCTTTTTGATTTGTCAGTTGTGACTTGATCTGGCACACACTGGGTAAATGAAAGACGACTGAGTCGTGGCGCCATCCCCTCCAGTCACTGCCAGTGCTCTGCTGGGTTGTGAATTGGTTGCAACAGGTCAGGCCAAAGGGGGTGTGATGTGGTGCTGCCCCCTAGGGGTGGAACCTGGGTGCTCTAATGAGTCTGCTGAAAAGGTGGATCTTGATCTTTCTATGGTTATTCGGTTTCTATAGTTATACAGTTTTTTTTTTTTTAAGTCACAGGAAAGAAAACATTTAATAAATCCTTTTTTTGTGACTTTCCTCACCAAAATGTGTTTAAACTTGTGTTTAGGTTTTGTGGATTCTGCTAAATGATCTCTCTCTACATTCCTAAAGAACACTGCTTTGTTCTTCTGTATAGATCCTAATAATCCTGGTGACCTAGGAGCAAGTAAAAATTAAAATCCTTCCCTAAAAAAATGGCTTATGGGAGTAGTCTTCCCTTTCCTTGAGCAACATCCAACCAGAGGTCTGTCTTTTTAACTCTTCTCTGAGTCCGTTTCCTGAAGTGACAGTGATGTTCAGTGATCTTTATTTATGGTGAATACCAACTTGTTCCCTTAAGTATCCCAGAGTCTGCTGATTACCTAGAACTTTCTAGTACTGTTTTACTTTAATCAGAAGTATTTTGTTTTGATATACTTTATGCCTGATATTCTAGACTGTTAACGAGTCGTAATACGAGGAACGAGCAGTGTTGCGTGTGTTTCCTATAGATGCTTGTGGGGGAGACCTGGCGCTGGGCTGTAAGGGAAAAGGGAGAAGGAAGTGAACAGTGTAGGGGTTATATTAAATTCTGCCGGGGGAAGGAGATTCGGGAAAATGTAATAAAACCTCAGTAGTGTGTGTTGGTGAAGGTTCCAAATGCATTCTCTAAGGTACAGAAACGTTGTTGTACTTCTACAGATTTATAACCATTTAATAAGTCCCTTGTTTTATCTTGTTTTTATTTATGCCAATTTAACATTAGTTTGTATTCTCTGGTAAACATCTGCTGATTGCGTTGTGACTCATGTGTGGGAGGCAGCCACTCTTGGTTATCTGTATATTAAAAAAAGCCGGAAGATTCTTTTCATAGATAGAATACTACCTTGATAAGAGCGGACAGTTCTTTGATACTAGTGGAACTTTTCAGTTCTTTTTGTCTTACTTTTTGCCATTGTTTTCATACTCCCAAAGTGCCTCTAAAATACACCCCTTGGAAAATAGCACACACAGACGCTGGTGTTGGAATCAGGACTCCATGGAGGAATAGCGTTTGTTCGGGTTCTGGCCTTGTGCCGCGAATCTAAAGCACGTCCGTCTCATCTGCCAGCAGGCAGGTATGGCTTTCTGCAAGCGCCTATAAACAAAGAGTGTTTCTATTTATCCTGCTCAGTGTGTTTCCTGTAACAAATCATTCAAGAAACTCTGGTCCCTTCATGAACACATCAAGATCGTCCACGGATATGCAGAAAAGAAGTTTTCCTGTGAAATTTGTGAGAAGAAGTTCTATACCATGGCTCATGTGCGGAAACACATGGTTGGTAAGTGTTTGCCGCTGCTTTCCTCTCACACCTGTAATCCCCCTTGTTCTTGGGTGTGTTTGATGCTCTGGATTGGGCAGGAGGTGAGGAACTGCCTGACTTCCGTCGGTTTTGACTCGTCGAAACTAAATGCCGCATGTCTTCAGTGAGCAGCGCCAGACTGGATGGTGTGGCCTTCCACACCCAGGATTCTTTTCTACGTTGTTATTTATTTTTCTCTTCAGAACATTTCTATTAAAGCCTACAAATTAGAGTGTAGGAAATTAAGATGGCATAATTACCCTACTGTAGGACACCTGTCTCTTTCAGTTTGAGCTCTTTGGCGGACTTAGAGTGTAAGTGTGTTCTCTGTTGCAGCACACACGAAAGACATGCCATTTACATGTGAGACCTGTGGAAAATCGTTCAAACGCAGTATGTCACTCAAGGTGCACTCCTTGCAGCATTCCGGAGAGAAGCCCTTCAGATGCGAGGTAAGGACTGTGCTGCCAGTGGGCTCAGGCCTCGGGGCCAGCTCTCGTGTCCTTGGGGAAGCAGTGAGGGAGGTGTGCTGCGGTCCAAGGCGCAGCTGCCCGTCCCCAGAACCGTCAGGCGTGTGCTCTGAGTGGTGTGTTACCGCCCTGCTGGGTGGAGAAATGTCATTGTTAACACACTGTTAACTTTCTTAGATTAGGTTAAACTTGGAAATAACACAGGATGAGTTATTTTGCTTTTCTCAGTAATTCAGATAAGTTGGGTATACTTCAGTGATAACTGTATGGGGAAACTTCCCTTTTTTTAACAACTCAACTGCAGAAGTATAGCAGAGCCAAATAGTTGGCACCAACAGCTTCTATTTTGAGTTTGGAAAATAACCCTAGCCCAGAGACTATGGAGGGCGGGCTCAAGTAAAGCTGCTCGCTCGGTGTTCACACGTCTCTGCCGTGTCCACTGCAGAACTGCGACGAAAGGTTCCAGTACAAGTACCAGCTGCGCTCCCACATGAGCATCCACATTGGGCACAAGCAGTTCATGTGCCAGTGGTGCGGCAAGGATTTCAACATGAAGCAGTACTTCGACGAACACATGAAAACACACACTGGTAAGACTTCCCTGGGGAAGGTACGGATGGGTCTCAAGCACTCGTCGATGATCACCTGCGAGTCTGTTTGTGTAAAAATCGGAACCACAAATTTGCATTCTAAGTGCAAATTACACTTTAAGTAAACCTGATGTATAAAAGCACATATTTATAATACTGAAGAATTAGGCTTTCGTAACTCTGTTTATTTTTTTTATTTTTTTATTTTTTTAAGATTTTATTTTTTCCCCTTTTTCTCCCCCAAGCCCCCCGGTACATAGTTGTATATTCTTTGTTGTGGGTCCTTCTAGTTGTGGCATGTGGGACGCTGCCTCAGCGTGGTCTGATGAGCAGTGCCATGTCCGCGCCCAGGATTCGAACCAACGAAACACTGGGCCGCCTGCAGCGGAGCGCGCGAACTTAACCACTCGGCCACGGGGCCAGCCCCTGTTTATTTTTAAAAGGATTATTTGTTAGTGCCTTTTGACTGCAGGTTCCTTTAAGACAATGGACTTTTTACTTGGGGCACAAGATCTCCTGAAATTATATAAAAATTGTTTTGTGTATGTGCATATGTTATTTTTCTAAGGAAGGGATTCTGGACCTTTAAAAAAATGGAAGACACTGACTGCTTCAAGTAGAATACCTCTCCAATGTTCTGAAAACTTGATTGGACTCGGTTTGCCAAAATTCACTACTTTTCAGGAACACATCCATCAAATGAGGTTAAATAATATTTGAACCACTTTGTGTTTTCAGGGGTGTGTGCTTCCTTGCATGGATTTGAATCTTGTAGGCATTTGACTATCCTGCTTCCAGGGAGCTGGCTAAAAATAGTAGCTCCCCCTGGAAACACCGTATCATTCAGCTCCGTCGCATTGTCCTGGGATTAGCTGTCTTTGCACACATTGAACAGTATGAAACATTTTTCAGGTTTCTAAATAAAATCTAATCATAGGATTCTTGGTTCTTTTAGTCTACAGAGTAGCAGAGCTAGAAAGAACCACGGGAGATTATCTCGCTTAGCCCGCTGTTCTTTTTGCTTGACTAATGGTGAGGAAATTCTGTCCATGGCTGGATCTCTTTAGTTCCATTTCTCTGTTGAAGTCCAAAGAAAAATGCCTTTGTGGTGGGCTGCTTTCCCGGTCAGATTTTAAGGATTAGGCTGAATGAAGAGTCATGAGAGAAGTTTCATTAGGTAAATTACACCTTAAAAGGTAATGATAACTTTGAGGCTTAAGTGAACACATAGCAGGATGTGGCAGAGTATTTGACAAAGTCTCCTCTTGGATAGGCTCTTAGTTCTAGCTGAGTCCCTTTTTGGATTCAGTTTTTTGTTATTCAGCAGGAGACTATGGAAGTACAGAAAATAAGTGTTTTGAAGGCAGCTGTATCACATTTACACATGCGCTTGGCACGCAGTGGTGCCAGCAAATGCTTGTCACACGATTGGAAGGAACCGCCAGCCACTGAAGCCTCTGCCCTCACCTTCTCTTCTCTGTGTCCTCCTGCGCATCTTTCTCCCTGCTCCTTCCTCTCTCCTTCTCCTTCCCTTTCTCTTCCTTCCTTCTTGTCTTTCTTTCTTCAGACCCTTAAATGTCCGTAATATAAAACTAAAGTGTATATTTCATGATTAACGTATTTGCTGAATAAAATAAGTCTTCTTCATTTTACCAATTAGGCAAGCTGAACATTTCCTAGATCTTCTAAAGGAATACTGCCACCTAAATTCACTTAAATTTTTATCCTTCTCGTTAAAAGACTAGTACATACTTAAAAAGTATATTAGAAAATTGAAAACAAAATAAAAATGGTCCATAATCTTATCACTGAGAGATCACTATTAACAGTTTGGCATACATTTCTTTAAAAACTTTAGTTTCTTAATACACATATAGGTAGATACTATGCATGAGTATTTATGAGCTCATGTATATAGTATTAAAACAAAAATTGGGTCTTTATACTCTATTGTAACCTTTGTATTTTACTGTATTATATCATTAACAGCAATATCACTTTAATGGTTGTATAATATTCCTTCTTATAAATTTGCTGTGATAAAAGCCATCACTTATTGTGCACACGTGTGCCCGGCACTGTCAGGTGTTTCACATACATTATCTCATTTCATCAATGTTACCTGTACATCAGTGCCCTGTTGGACACTGAGATTATTTCTGTTTCCAGTTTTTCTACTGTTATAAATAATATTGTCATAAACAACTTTGTGGCCAACACATCCATGGTTATTTACCTAAGATAAATCCCTGGAAATGGGATTATTAGGGCAAAGGAATGTGCGCATTTTTAAGACGTGCTGGTGTGTGTCACAAAACTGCTGTCCACAGACACTCTTACCAGCTGCGCAGGACAATACCCATTTCCCCAACCCCTTCCAGGCCTAAATATTAAAGTCCTCGCTGATTTGGTAGGTGAAAAATGGTTTCTTACTGTGTTAATTTGCACTTAATTAATTGCTAAATAAGTTTGAACTTTTTTTTATATGCTTGTTGGGTGTCAATATATTTTCTTTTCCAAATTGCTTGTGCCTTTTCTGTTTTCATCTTTCTCCATTTCAGTGTTTGACTGTTTCTTATTGTTTATAATAGCTCTTTATATATATTTATGTATACTCACCTTGTTTAACACTGATATTAAAATACTTTCCCCTGATTTGTCACCTGCCTTTTAATATTGTTTATAATACTCAAATTGGGAAATCAGCTGGATGATGGAGCTGGACAGACCTGGCTCTACCACCCACTAGCAGTGTGACCTTAAGTGAATTATGCAACTTCTCTAGGCCTCTGCTTGGTTTCTCGGTATTAAATAAGGATGACAGCAGTACCTGAGAAGATACAAGGAGAAGGGTTAGCTTTAAAGAAGAAAAGGGATAGCTCTTTGCAGACTGGATGAAACCACATTTAGAGTGTGTTTTGGTGGGGATTAAGGCCATTGCAGAAACTGAGATTGATTGGGCTGTTTCTTTGCAGTTAAAGAGAAGTGAGGCAGATCTTATCTAGGGAAGCTGACCAGCCCTCAGGCAGGGTTTCCTAGGATGGTGTGGACATGGGGTGAGTTCAACACAGAATAATGGCTGATTCTCCTTGTACCAGGCACAGTGCTAGTGTACCAGGCTAAGGGTTTTGCCCTCAAGGAGGTTAAAGTCCAATGATAGTGATGGTCGTTAATAATAATAATAATAATAATAGCACTAAAATGCATTGAGTGTCTGCTATGTGCCAGATACTGTTCTAAGCACTTTCTTTGTCTTTTCAACTTATCACAATAACCTGTTATTATCTTCATTTTTCAGATGAGGAAACTGAAGCTCAGAGGTTAAGTAACTTGTCCAAGGCAGTTTGACTCCAGAACCACAGACTTAATGATTCTGATGTAAATTTAATGTAGCAAGTAATAAAATGGAGGGATGCACAGGACATCATGAGGGCAAAAAGCAGCATCCCAGAATGTCGCTCTCAGCTTCCAGAATTTGTCATTGTACGCAAGCAGATCAGGATCAGAGAGATTGATTTGTGCTAAATAGTCTTAATGATACAGAAATAAAATTGCTAATTTATCAATTTACAGTGAAAAGGCTGAGTGGCAAGTGGTTCTGAACGCATATGTTCTTCGGTCAGCATATTCTTTGCCTAAAGAAAAATCTGTATTAGAAGCTAAATTATAATCAGAAAATTGTCAGGGACAGGGAATTATAGCAAAGGAAGTAACTGAATGACCTTAATGAATACCATACTTCACTGAATCCAAGAAGCCAGCAGTTGTAAGACAAACTTAATTTATATACGTCTAAGGAAATACTGCAAATTAAACAATGATGTGCCATTCATAGTAAGGTATTTGTCAGTTTCAGAGATGTTAATATGTAGGGGGAAATGCATGTCTTAGAATTAACAAATATTAATTTTTGAATATTAATTAGTAATCTACTAAATGGAGCCACTGTAGTTAACAAGACTGAAATGGTCCCTAGGTTCACACAGTTTATAGTCAGGTTGGGGTGATAGACAAGCAAGGCATAGCAGTGGTTTGGGGATGTGAGCGTAGTAAGCATGTGGAACTAAATGAAGTTGGCCAGAGTTTGATGGATTGGGGGCTGGGGTGGGCAGGGGTGTGATAAGGCGAGATACTGGAGAGCAGAAAGCTGGTACCACATCACACACAAAAAACAGAAGCCACGTAAAAACGTTTGGATTTTATTCTAAGGACAGTGGGAAGTTCTTGAAAGGTTTTAAGCACAGTGCAACACAACTATCTGAAAGTTCACTCTGGCTACAGTGTGGATTGGAGGGTGGGGAGCAAGAATAGAGATGGTGAAACTAGTCAGGTGGATATTGCAGTAATCCAGGTGAATGATTGTGATGATATGGACTATGATAACGGCAGTGGATGAATTACAGTGATAGACAAGGTAGAGTCAATGAACTTGGTGATGGATTGGATATCAGTGGTGTGGGAGGGAAGAATCAAGGGTTAGTCCCAGATTTGGGGCTTGTATACCATTTATCAAGATAGAGAATAGTGGAGGGAGTAGCAGGTTTGCCAGGAAGGATAATGAATTTAATTTTGCACTTGTTAGTTTTGAGATATCTATGGGACATTCAAGTGGAAATATCCAGTAGTTGGTTTGAGAGATTTAGGCTGGATATATAGATATATGGACTTCTGATGCTGCTCAGGGAGATTCGTCCTGAGCAGACTGGAATGCTTGTGTTCATTGGCCAGATTGCTTTTTCCCTTGAACAGTGCAAAAGACAACTAACTAGCCAAATCCTCGCTCTTTTCTATCTTCCCTGCAGATTCTCTGTCTTCATTTATAACGGTCTTTCTTCAGGCTCATTACAATACAGTTTCTTACAATCAGGTTAGCCTTATCTATATGTAGCAGGTCATATCTTCAAATGTATCGATAGACGCCCTTTTCTAGTTAGCTTGGTGGAGTTAGCTGTTAGTATATCTCTCAGCCACCCATTTATCTGCTCTTCCTTAAAGTGGGCCATTGTACAGGTGGTTGATTTCAAATGTTACATTTTGATTTTTCCTTATTATAGCCTCATTGTAATCTTACCTTGAAGTTTCAGGGAAATTTTAACATTAATTATTAGCACAATTAGGAGATGGGACCTAATGAATAATGAGAGTTAGAGGTAGGTGAGATTGTGGTTTTACATCTGGCAGAACAAATGTGGAAAATTTAGTAAGACATCAAGAAATGAGTAAAAGATTATTAAGCAGTGACAAGGATCCATTTTAATTTGAATCCATAGGTTTTTGGTAGGCCAGTTAGAGTTTTTGGTCCTTTTATGGCAAATCATTATAGCCTAGAAGGCTACAAATGAGAGATGATTAGAGAGATCTGAGCACATAACAGAAAGTTAAATGTCCATACACTCAGTAAACTTTCAACGAACACATGCCGTTTGCAGATAAAGCGTCTAGTGCACCTAAGAAGTGACTAGTGAATCAGCTGTAGAGTGTTGGCTCACGTTAGACTAATAATTCAAAGATTAGGTTCTTTGGCGCTGTCTCCTAGGGCTGTTGGGAGTGAAGAATACTAATTCTGGAAAGTCAAAGTGGGAGGGGTCCAGGGAGTGGATAGGTTGTCAAGCAGGTGTGCTTTGAAAACGTTTCATTGTACTGTAAGTCATGTTTATTTTAGAAAAACAGAAAGTACATATAAGCATAAACAATAAAGTAAAACATCTCTCATAATACCGTTACCTAGAGATAATCACTGGTAACATTTGTTATATTTCTTTCCATATTTTTTCTCTCTATATTTTTCATTAAAAGTGGATAATTCCCTGCGTACATTTCCATAGCTTGCTTGTTTACTTAATAGACTGTAATCTTAATAGATTATAGATTTTCATGTTGTTACATTTCTATACTTATTATAAAAGTATAATAATCTTATAAAAGTGTAAAAATATTATAAATTTTTAATGGCACTTTCCGTTAGATAGGTATGCCATAATTGATTTAGTCAACTCCATTTAACGTAGTTTGAAGTTTTTAAGGTAATTGGAGGAAACTGATTAAAAGGAAGGAAAACAGCTGGGCACAGAACTTATCTAGAAGGATGAGTATGAATCACAGCGAAGATCCTCGCAGCGGCAGTTACTGAATAATGAAAAGCAGAGAGAGAACAGAAATATGATAGAAAATAGTCCTGGTGATTTTGGAGAAAACGGATCCCTCCTGACTGTTAATCCAGTCTCTCAGGGAAGCGTGGGAAATTCTGGCTTCCATGGAAGGAGGGCAACAAGAGATGTCGGTTTGCAAAGGCAGAGAGAGGAAATAACGACTAGGTACAGGTAAACAGGTGTTTGCTGCTAGTATAAGAACGGGTCCCAAAGTGGAGGAAAACAGTAAGGAAATAACATCCCTTTGTGTATGCAGGAATGTACAGGGCATTGAGGCGGGAAGCGCTATGGTTTCCATGTCAAAGCGCAGACTCTGGAGCCAGACTGCAGAGTGTTCAATCCTGGCTCTCCACGCCCTGTAGAACCTTGGGCAAGTTTCTTAATTTCTTTATCAGTAAAATAGGGATAATAACATACCTGCCTTATGCTGTCTGTGGTCTGTGGCTTGTCGCCGTGAGGATCACCGAAGGTTCCTAGATGTAAGTGATTAGAACAGTGCCGAGCGCACAGTGAGACTCAGTACACAGTAGGTCTGTTATCCAGAGTAGAATAAGGACATCTGTTAGACAGACGGGGGGCAGTAAGTGAAGTGAGAGCAAAGTCTCTTGTAGCAGGAGCCACAGTAAAGACACAAGCTCTGCACGCTGAGAACGGAGGAAGGGGTGGATAAGTACAAGCGTGTGGCCACTGAGGCACACGTGCGTGGTACTCCACACCTCACCACAGCAGTCCATGTGAAGTGATTAATGGACAAGTACGTTCAAAAATCATTTTGTTTCCCCCCTATAGCCTGGGTATAGAACCAGACAGACATAGCATGGAACTAAGTGATAAGTCTGAAGGAAAGTTAGGAGGCTGAAAGATTAAGCCCTTAAAGGGAGGTGGGAGGAGGGCAGAAGGCATAAATGGGGAGACCTTTGTCTGGTGGCAGATGGAAACTAGACTTCTGGTGGTGAATATGATATAGTGTATACAGAGGTCGAAATATAGTGATGTACACCTGAAATTAATATAGTGTTATAAACCAGTGTTACCTCAAAAAAAAATCGAACCTTTAGAACCCAAAGCTAGTTTCCTCCCTAAGTTACCCTTAGAACTGTGGGATTTCTGTCTCCTTTTTGACTCATTGGCCCAGTGGTTCTCAACCCAGAAGAGTAGCCCTCCCCCAACCCTCCCCACACGCATGGACATTTGGAAATGGTGTGGGGACGTTTTTGGTTGTCAGAGTCTTTCGGGGACATTTAGTAGGCTGGCACCAGGAGTGCTGAGTGCTCTTCAAATGTGCCAAATAGTCCCACATAATGAAGAATTGTCTGCAGAAATGCCAGCAGCACTCCCGTGGAGAAACACTGCAGTGTGAAATTTGTGTTGTGGGGTGAGTCAGCCCAGTATTTTCCAAGTCTAGTACCAAAGAGCGAGCCACATGCTAAGGATTATGTGTGAGTGGACATGAAGAGACTTATTTGTTCCACAGGACATTTTCAGCAAAGTCTTACTTTTGGTTGAAATGTCAGAAATTGCTTACAGATTAACTTTGCCTAAATGTAGAGGCAGAGATTCATCTGTGGTTTTAGTTCCCTTGAGCACAGGAAAGCCATTGGAACAGTTCTTCATGTAGGACAGGAAGGATCATTCCTGAAGGGGCCTTCCTTTTTTTTTAACCAAGCCCAAATGGTAGGTTGTATGTAAGTTTGACTTGTGTCCGCTCTTATTTAAGTCCCAGCTTTGGGAGATACTTTTATGACTCTTAGAGTATAAGATATCATAAGGGAAAGGAGTGGTAATCTCCGTTTTTAATACGGAGAGTAACATGAGCACATAATTACCGCCCAGTATGTTAATCATTTTTTTGTGTCTGTGTTCATCTCAGGAGAGAAACCCTTTATCTGTGAAATCTGTGGCAAAAGCTTCACCAGCCGCCCCAACATGAAGAGGCACCGCAGAACTCACACAGGCGAGAAGCCCTATCCATGCGATGTGTGTGGCCAGCGGTTCCGCTTCTCCAACATGCTTAAGGCCCACAAGGAGAAGTGCTTTCGGGTGACCAGCCCCGTAAATGTGCCGCCTGCTGTCCAGATCCCACTTACAACTTCCCCAGCCACCCCAGTTCCTTCTGTGGTGAACACACCCACAACCCCAACTCCTCCAATCAATATGAATCCTATAAGCACTCTTCCCCCTCGGCCCATCCCCCACTCCTTCTCTCACCTCCACATCCACCCACACCCTCACCACCCGCACCACCTTCCTATCCCTCCGGTCCCACACCTCCCCCCACCTCCAGCGCTCTTTAAGAGCGAGCCTTTAAATCACAGAGGCCAGGGTGAGGACAACTTTCTTCGGCACCTGGCAGAGAAGAACAGTTCAGCACAGCATCATTAACATCCGTCTCCTTCAGTGTGTTCTCCACGTGTCGTGTGCCCATATGTGAGCTTGCAGAGAGGGAGTTGGTGAGCCTTTCTGCAGCTGTCGGACTCTTCTCGGCCTCCACCAACAGCTTTGTCATTGTCTTGGGGAATCAACGCATCCAAGGGAATGAACAAGAAGACCACCTTGAGCTCACAGAGGGGCTGCCGTCCAAACCAGGGGAACCACCGAACTAAAGCCCAATGTGCTTGCATTTTCTGGTGACTTTTATAAATTTCAGATACTCAGACTTGTGGAATTTTATAATTTCATATCAGCTGATGAGGTATGCTTGCTTTTATATCCTGGACTTCTCCTCAAAGAGGGGACAGGCCCGGTTTCCTTTGTACTAATCGGGAAGGCTGTGAGATTAATCCAGAGCATTAATTGTATCACTGTGTATCGTAATGAATTCTTTTCAGCTTTTGGTGCTGGCTTCAGAGTTGAGCTAGCCACATTTCACAGTATATCAAGCATTATAGAGAAAGACAGAAATTTTCTTCTTTGTGTAGCTCTCCTAACGCACTCTTTATTTTACTACAGAAATTATTTTAGAGTTTTTGTATAGACTTCTTTAGTAGTCTGTTTCTAAAATGAAATGTATTTCAATAAGCGGTGTAATTTTTTCAGTGTAGCTGGACCTATGTTGTAAAATAGAAAAAATTTTTATAATCATCAAAATGTGATTCTTAAAGATGCATATAACTTCTGTAGTTCAAAGTTATTCTTACATCCGTACAACTCAAAGGTGCTTCAGAGACTAGATGTATCTGGGAGGGTCTCCAGACCAGGTTACTGCAAAAATGAGGTTTTGCTTTCAGAACTTGGCATAAGTCCTTGGTAGTTTTTTAATCTCTACTTAACACTCAAGTGTCTGTTAGGCTCACTGACATGCTTCTGTCCTCCATGTTTCATTGGTTCAGTTGGTCCATTCAGTGGAATCATTTGCAGAGGGTTGGGCCTTTTCCAGGGCAGTCACCTAAAGCTTGCATGTTTTGAAAATCTGGGGAAAGCCAGTCGCTGTCAAGAGGAGGAAGTGATGGAGATTGTTTCATCTCCGTCACATCTGACTCTCACTTCCCTCAGAACTGTGTTCGTGTTCAATCTTCATGGGATGACACATCGAAGTCTCATAATACACTGCTCTTTTTGAGATTGCTTTATTTTTCTAGAATTGTTATAAAAAAAATAGCACACTAAAATCACAAACATGATGTTGTGGATGGTGGCTGAGAAATTTGGATGAGAATGCAAATTGGTTATGAGTTTTAAAATGTCTCTGAGATCAGTGGATGTGTCCACCACTCTGCGCTGTTTGCTGTCGGGAGGGAAGGCGAGCTCCTGCATTTTGCTGCCCCGTCCCCTGCAGATAGTTGCATGACAGCAGCATTGCTGGGTGGTGAGAGCAGCATCCCCAGAACCCTTAGGCACGTCATTTTTTCAAGTTTGGGGAACTTCTAAAGAGCACGATAAATCAGGAGCTTATTATAGAAAGGCTGAAGAGAAGGGCTGAAGAGATGGGTTATGTTTAACTGATCAAATTTATCCAGACTCAGCATAGCTAAAAATTTTGTATTTTTTCATCTGAGAGAACTGAGTTCCAAAGCTCGCCTACTTTCTCTCTCCCTCCCTCCCTCTCTATTTTTTTAATCTTGAAGTTTCTTTAGTTTTCTCTCCTCAGGCTCTTAAATCATTGCCTGAATCAGAACCCTGGCTTTTATTTATTTTTTATTTTTTATATTAAATGTGCAGATATACTTCAAGCACTTTTCCAGCTGATGAGCTCTGTGGTAGGAAAAAATGGAACTCTTTCAATTGAGGTTTAGTCCCTATTTTAAAAATATCGCATTCTCTGCTAGCTTTTTGCTTTAATATTTCCAAATTTTTTCCTTTGATTATTGCCTTTGTCTTTTATAATGAGCATAGGAAAATTTTGGAATGAGGCAGAAAAGTATCTCAAGACATATACTTTTCTTCCTGTTTTTGGATGTAATTTCTAAAGAATGTCATTTTAAATATATATATATATATATATATATATACATTCTTTGAACACCCCGGTACCCAAACCAATAAGGAAAGTTAATTCCTTGTTTATGACTGTTATATCTTTAGTGGCTGCTCCCCCTTACTCCCAGTCTCCTGTGCATTCCATGACAAGTTTGTGGATCTACACCTTTATGTAGGCATATTATTATTTCATGGCCAAGCCTGTACTATTAAAATGATTTTTTTAAAGATGTAAATTGCAGCTTAGTTAATTGGTTATACCTTATCTTGTCCTAATTAAATTACAATATCAGGCAGCAATTCTGAATTCTAGACTTGAGACCATTGAATCAACCATTTATGAGGTGTACTATAATTATACACTGGAAAATTCAGGTAGTCATCTTTGATTTTTCATTCAAGTGAATATAGCCATAAGAGAATATCTGCTACATAGGAAAACCAGTATTAAGCAAATAATCACCACCACCCTTAACAGAAGCAAAAAAGAATTATTATCTTTTTTTAAATCAGCGTTGTCATACAATACAGTTCTTAATGAAATGTTCTTGTGGAATAATCTGGAACCTTGCAATTTTTTTTTCCTAGATAAGTATACCTTCCCTGTCTTGGGATCTGTGGTCTCCAGGAAGACTGCTCAGAACATGACTCCTCATCAGTTCATATCACATATGAATAATGAAATGAGTTAAGAATATCCGTGACATTAACACTTCTGAATATGAGAACTGCAGGATTAAGCCTTAAACATTCATGTGCATCAGGTTTAACATGCTTAAGACTCAAACTCAGGGTTGAAAATGTGATTGGGGTCCTTTGCCAAAATGAAAGTTGCATTATGTGGTGTGTTCCCTCCCACATACAGTACAGCACCCCGTGACGTCGTCAGAACTTATTACCTACTTGCTCTCTGCTTATGAAAAAAGAACTCTGGAGGAGTTTTCAGTTTCTCAGCCCTTATCTGTACTCAAACAAGTCTTTTAAAGACAACAAAGGCCACATTTCAGCATTATATACATGTCAGATTGAGGCTGTTTCGCATTCCTTAATTTTACTGTGGTGAAAGGCTTGTATCATTACTAGGGTTAAGACCTACTTAAGGAAAATTCCCAAGGACTTTCTTGAGTTGACATTGCTTTTTTTTGTATTGCATTTTTCTGTTCTTTTCTCGTAGTCTTATCATTCAAATAGAAACTCTTCCTTATCCTTAATGAAAGGCTGCTTGCTGCTTTCTCAGATTGAGTCAGGTAGGCTCCGACTGAGTGAGATTTTTAAATTTGAATGAAGAAAATAAGATGAAGAGTTTAAAGGCATGTGGCTTCATTTCCACGTATGTTTGTGATTTGAGTCTTATTTTTAGCAAGCAAGGAGGTCTCCACATAAAACTTTACAGTAGTTCAAAGAAACCCTTGCAAATCAGTTACACATACATTTACAGTCCACCATTTACATTAACTGTTCTAAACTAACGACTGAGCATGGACGTTACCATAGTCGTACCACCTTTCTAGAAACTGCATTTGTTGGAAGTACCTTTTCATTGTGGTTAGAGTGCTCCCTATAATTTGATTGTCCCTAGTGTACTAACTGAAGGCAAAATACTTTGAAGAGATGCTTGTAAACTTTGAATTTTCTACTTCTTAAAGTTTTTTTCAGTTTTTATGTTTGTTGAATGGATATGTATGTTTAGCTTACTTTTGATTTCACTGGAAGTTTTAAATTTTGAGGAGATCAAGCAGAAATAGAAATCCGTTGTAGGTGTATATATATTTACTCCATCTTGCAGATTTCAGTTAGTGAAACACAGAATGATAGGTGGGGTTTTATTGTTTGAGAAAAAAAAAAGGAAAGGAAAACTAAAGTTAGAGAAACCCTTCTGTTTGAGCTACTGTATAGAAGAGACAACTTTTGTTACATTGCTGGTCCACGTGATGAACATTTCGATGCTGTTTTAGACTGTACGGGAAGTATTTAATGAAAAAGGGGATAAGTGACATTTAAGAGTTTTATCACCTATCCACCATTACAAAAATCTACTCACTTGGAATTCTTCAGGCTATAAAATTGAGCAAACAAATATTGGGTTTTAATTTTCCTTTGCCTGAACCAAGACAGGAAATTTCCCAAAAGATCATTTTTTCAGGCATGAAAGGTCATTAGCCGTTAGAGATAGTGGCATTACGCAATAATGACACCCGAGCTAGCCTGCTTCTGTCACCTGTAGCATTTGTACTAAATGACGATGACCTTCCAACCCTGGACACTACCTCGATAGAGCAAACTAGAGATCCTCTCTACACTTTCTATGGAAGCCATAAAAGTTGCCATCAATATACCCACTCTCATAGTTCTATACTTTTATACTCCAGACTTTTTATAGACTTTGTGACCAGATCTTTTTGTCTTAGAGGATAGGTTTTGCAAGATTCAAAGGAAAATCAAACTCCTTGGTTGTCCCAGCTTTGAAGCTTTAGCTTCAGTAAATTTGTTTGAAGAGCCAGATAATGTACCATTTATCAAATTCTTCATTTAAGTCAAAGCTATTTTGCAGAGTTGCGTGTCTGGAAAACAAACTTCTCTTTCTTGTTCCCCAAGTAGATGCTATATTGTTGTAAGAAACTGCTTATAAAGTGGATTTCTACCTTGTTCCTCGGTGTGTTACTAGGTAATATATGTGTTGTCACAATGTCCCTGGACTTGTTTTTATTTCCTTTGACCGACAAGTGAGTATACACTTCCCTCTAATCCTCTAGTATCTCACTACAGCTTCAGTCTCTCTCACTCTACTCTTGAGTGCCTTCAAAAAGCCAGCATCCTGGAACATTCTTTTCCTGCTCTAAATCCTACCTCTGATTATTTCATTCTCCATGAGTATTGGAATTCACCCTTTTTCCGATTGGGTTGGCTCTACAAACTAGCTAAAACCTTGGCTGAGAATTTTGAACATATTTCTGTTTTGTTCCCCCATGTCATTTTTAGATTACATTTTTAACTTTTATTTATACCTTATTTCTTCACATATTGTATCTTTAGTGATGAAAGATTGTATCCTTATCTTACTCTTCATCTTCTTGTCTTTCACCAGAAGCTAGAAGTTCTTTTAAAATGAAAGGTCAGTGAGTGTCTCTTGTGAGCCTGTGTTTCTCATCTTAGTCTTCCCGAAGGCCCCCTCTTTCTGATTCAGGATCCTGAATGCTGCTGTTGCCATCCCCTGTTCCTATATTGCTTCTCTCGTCCAGAAACGTTTTGCAAGGTTGTACCCATAATTTTATTGTAGTCAAATTAATTTAAAATCTCTCTCTGGGTTTATCAGAAGTCCTTACTGACTTTTCATCTGCCCCCTAGGCTCCCGTCCCTCAGAGACTTCCAGCTACTTTCTTTCCTACTTGTTCTCATCTAATTAATTTAAAAATAAGATTGAGACATAACATATGAAGGATTTAATAAAAAGGGGGTTGCAGTGTGTTCTCCATATGATACGAGCACCTTATTGATGAAACTGTTTTAGCAATTGGCTAATATTTCACAGTCAGAACTGAAGTGTATGCCTCGCACAGGTTGCCTGCTCTCTTTCAGTTCTCTTCCAAAACTGAAGACAGACAGAACTCTTTAAAATTAGGAAATTGGATTGCATTTTTTTAAAGTGAATGAAAGCTATTAAGTTGAGTATTTTGGCCTTAGTCAAAATCTTTCCTTTCTGACTTAAAATGTTGTTCCTCTTTCCTTAAAGTTAATACTACTAATACTCAGGTTTTCAAGACTAGCTAATAACCACATGAAGTGGGAGTCTGAGAAGGCAGCTGTTAATAAATTCATAATCCTGTTGGTCTGGCAAGAGTATGTTATTGGTGAGACGGCAAAATTGTGAGAACTGGCCATGTTTGATAATGAGTAAATTCAAGACATTTGAAGGGCTCACTGGCTGGAACGGGAAGACTAGTTTACAAAATGCAAATGGTAGATTTCTATAGAAATAAGGAACAAGAGTTTCTTGTTGTTTTAAATACTTTTTGCTTTAATTTGCCTTGATAGTCCTCATTATTGACCTAGAAGTTGGCCTCTTTTAGGAAGTAACTGGCTTCCTAATCGTAACCACTTTGAAACCGTGGCTTTTCTCTCCAGAGTCGCAGGCAGCACAACAGTGGAGAGCCGCATGTGCTCACGCGCAGAGGGGCCCCCTGACGCCCACCGTTGGCTCGTTTCATGTCCGGTGATAGGAGACGTTTGGCCCAAGTATCAGAGGGCCCTTGCCCCCGAGCAAGGTCTCCTCCACTTTCTAGCTCCAGGCTCCTTTCACACTATTTGAGCTTCTCTGGTGAGATCAGGGATAAGTTACTTGAGAACGTTTTTGGGGACATGGAGAAAATGAGGATGGGACAAGAAGGGGTAGAAGCTGAATTTTGCTTAACTTCAGAAGGAAATCTGACACTTGCATTGTTGGTCTTGATCAACCAAAGAGCCTGTCTCTGTACTGGATGTGCCAAAGGATCAAGTTGTTTCTGAATATGCAGCTCCTCTGAAGGAACACAGCTTCCTCCCTGCCTGTCTTTTACAGGTGAAAAGGGACCTTGTGATCAGAAGGACAGAGACGCCAACTTACATCCTGCAAAAGACTCAAGGCTGTGTTTAATTGCATTGGAAAGTTGGTGGGAAATATTTTATTCTTTTAGAATCTCTAATCCTCCTACAAATATCTTTTCTATGCTTGATTATTCAACTCATTTGATTTTTTCAAAAGTAAGAAAAGTGTGTGGCATAATTTTGGTGTTTACTTCTGAACTTCCATCCTCAAGGATATATATGCAGCCTCTCAAAATCAGATGAATTCTCAATCTTCTACAGGTTAGAATATATATTTTATTCATTTCTTGACCCAGGCTGTGTGTCTATTCCATCAGCAGTACTGGCTTTGTCCACAAGGGAGCAACAAAGTACTTTAGCTTCTTTATTCTCAACCTTCTAAAGATCCCCCTTTTAAGTCTCTTATAGAGTATCCTCTCTTGGCTCAGTGCTTATTTATAGATCTTGGTTTTTAAGCCATTTTCCCTTATTACTAAGTCCAGTAGTTGCTCAGTCTTCATGATGCAAATGAAGAATGATGTGTGGGTCAGAGGGCTGGGTGAGTCAGGCGTCTTCACTAGCCTTTGAAAATAACGGTGCCCCGAGAGGAAGCCAGGACCTTCCCATGGGGGCTCCACTGTGTGCTAAACGCAGAGCAGGAAGGGACCATCCTTACTTTTTCCAGACCCCACCATGAGCACAGGGCCCTCACATCTCTGAGAAGCTTAAGAGCTGCCTGGGTAAGTCGAGCACGGATGAGGAAACGCTTCTCACCTTCTCTGCTCCAGATGGATGTCTGGCCCAGCAAGTACTGGGCCAGACCCTGTGTCCTGATCCACAGGAGGAGCCCTGCAGCACCACCTCTCCAGGCTAGAACTCAGTTTGTGTTCCCTCTCTGTCAGTTACTTGTCCTGGGCTCCCAACCTTCATCAGCTCTCTGACCTTGAGCTTCGTTGGTGCTCCTTGCAGCGTCGTCTTCACAATAGGCAGGTCAGTAATCAGCTAAGGGGCAATAGCAGACTGCACCTACTGACGCAGGGGGGCCAGGAGGCGTTTGCGCCTGGAGTGGCCTTCTGAACGGATGTCCGCCTGGCTCCTTTTCCTAGCCACGTCTGGCCCCGAGCTATACAGGTAGAGAGAGGTATCCACGTGTAACTTTAACACTCGACAAAAAGCGAAACTGAAGCTGTGACTGGTTTGGGTAGCAGGTGGCTAGGTGTAACGTGTTTGTTTTTACTTTTGTTTTCCCCGACAGTACTGAAATCACTTGCACTTTTCCTCATTTCTTAAAGAAAAGAAAATCCCGTTTGCTTGCCAGGAGTTGTTTAGGATTAGGTTTACAAAGTTTGTTGTTGAATGTTGAACATTTGTCCAAAGGAGTTTGACGAAACAGAAGCTGCTTGGTCCCTGTTCTGCCTGCTAGGTCGTAAGGATTAAGGCCATGTGGCTGGGGTACTTGTGTCAAGTCCAGAAGGGGGCAGTGTCCCTCTCCTACCTCTGCGAAGACGCAACGGAAGGGCAAGTTGGACTGGTGTGTAGGACAGGTACCTGTCACGCTGCAGAGGAGTTTAGAGGAGTCTTTCAGTCAGGGAGGTGGCAGGTAGGTAGGACAGGATCTCCTAAGATGGGAACGATGGTGGGGAGAGGAGAGCTGTGTGGCCCCAGGGAACCGCAGGGAGACGGAACCGAGCTCCCCTCCTCAATCCCCAAACTAGCCTAGCTTCCCTGAGTCACCGTTTCTCCAGCATCCTGTCAGATCCCTCAGTGTACTGATCTCCCCCCTTGTGTTAACTATACCAATATTATTTTTTTAGCAATTGAAATGCACTTTTTTATTTCAACTCAATCATGATTTTAAGTATAAAAAATTTATAGACTGTTAAAACTACTTTTTTGTGTATTTTTAACCACTCGATGTAGCATTGTCTATTTTATTCTTGTGAGACTCTGGTACAAGGTGTGCCACTTCATGCTATTTCCGAGATGCTGGGCCTTTGGATGTGTACGGTAACCACCTTAATGCTAATGTTCGAAGTAAAAAAAAAAAAAAAACGTAGTCATCTCTGTTGTGTGTCTTTCTTCACTTCGTTTCTTCCTTATCCTCAGTTGACAACGTTTTGAGGTCTCCATGCTCAGTGTTACCTTTTTCTCGTAAAATGCACAATCCTGATCTGCTGTTATCGGTTGTCTCTAGTCCTGGTAGAGGCTGCCCAGCCCGCAAACCTGTTTCTGAAGGATAACCTGTTTTCGAGGCTGCTGGCCAGATCAGTGATTCATTCTCTTTATTCAGTGCTGCCTGGCTCAGTGCAGATTGCTTTCAGTAACAGTGCTGCGTCCAGCTGAGCAATAATCTGAGCAGATCCTCGAAAACACTGTTTGAGAAGAGGGTCATGACTGGGTCTGAACCCGTCTGAAGAAAAGTAATAACAGATGGAAATAGCTTACAAAGTACATTCAGTGAGGAGCTGTAATTCTGAAATAGGGCGCTTGGGGTGAGGTTCCTCTTCCTGCCCCCATCCCATCCGTTCAGGCACTCATTTGTTTAGTCCACAGATGTTTATTGAGGGCTTCGTATGTGCTGGGCGCTGCCCTAGCCCCTTGTTCGGCAGTGAACAAGACGGGATCCCTGCTCTCGTGGGGCATGTGTTCCTGTGGAGGAAACTCGACATTAAACAAATAATTATCTGGTAGAACGTCAGCTGGTGAGATCCTGTGGGAGGCTGGCCCTCAGAGCTATTACTGCAGCCAACTGGAAGATGAGCTGTTTTCTGCCACAAGCCTTTCCAGCTCAGGCTCCATCCTGTCCTGTTGTAAGGATTCCAGTGAGGGAGTTAAGTATATAGAAAGGAAATCTTATTGTTCAAAGTTCCATTTGTTTAAAACCTCTTAGAATGGCACTAAACTACCTAGATCATAGAATTACTTTTCTTATTTTCGATTGTCTTGTAACTGACTGGATACTGATATTAACACTCTTTTCCTAGGTATAAAGTAGATATTCCCCTCACCCCAAAATATACTAGGTCAGCGGCTTTCAAACTTTTACTGCGACCCATAGTCAGAAATGTATTTTCCCATTCCTTGGCTATCCGACATATTTTTCTATTCTGTTTTTTTAAATATTGATCATGAACTGCTGAATTAATTTTAAGACCCACTAATAAGTCCTACCTGCAATTGGAAGAATCCTGTTCTAGAGTACTATATATATGTATTATTTTATTCCAACAGCAGCCTGAGTTCAGTTTCGGGCAGAATCTGGTTGTTTTAACTGGATCTTCCAACATCTTAATTCTTACGTGTTTCTGCTGCTCACTGGGTCCAGACTTGGACGCTCCCTGCACAGACTGGCCATCGCTCACTCCAGCGCCCTGCAGTGGAGACAGATCCAGTCCCAGGCACGCGGCAGCCCTTTCTCGAAGGGCCTGTGACCCAGTGCCGCTACCGAGCCCAGAGAACTCCTTCCCTGCAGTTTAAACACAAACTCCCTTTCCAAGGTCTCCATGGTAAATGGTAATAATAATGACCCTCGGTTCCCACCTCGTTGTGTTCACACCCTTTTATAGGGTGTCTTTACCCCTCCTCCTGTTAAGCTCCCAGTAAGGGTGGCCATTCTCATCTCCTTTAATCTGGGCTGGTCTTGTGACTTCTTTGACCAATAAAATGTGGCAAAAATGATGTGCAAGTTCTGGAGCCTATGCCTCAAGATGCTCGCGGCCTCTGCCCTTGTTCTCGGAACATGACTGCCAAGTGAAGAAGTTCGGGCTGGACCACCGAACGGTGAGAGACTGCGTGGAGAGAGAAGCCCCAGTTCTCCCTGCCAAGCCTCCGGACGCGGATGAGGACATCCCAGACCCTTCAGCTCAGCTGGCCCTCATCTACATACATGCTTAGGAGCCCAGGTAAGACCAGCAGAGTAACTGCCCAGCCAACCCAGAGGATCACTAGAAATAAATTATTCTTAGAAGCCACTGAGATTTGTGGTGATTTGTTACACTGTGATAGATAACCCGGAACAGCCTCAGATTTAGGTCTAACGGTTCCTGAGAGCTTCTAGCTTTGCACAGTCCCTTAGGCAAGAATCTTAACCTTTTTGGCCATAACCGAGTAACAGTTTTAGCTCATTTGTTTCTAGGTGCCTGATACCTCTATTTCTAATCTATACTTAGAAACTATGAACTGGACAGGATGGAGGGATTCCTCATGTCCACAGCTGATTTCACCAACAGTGCAACCATTTCAGAATTCCCCTCCACCCCATCTTCTGGCCTGCTCCTCCGTGTTCCCAGGCTTATTCCTGAACTTCCTGAGTTAGGAAGGGTCTGCTTTCAGAGCCCTGTGACTGGTGCATCTCGCCCTCAGTCCCTGTCCTCAAGCGTAGTAGCACCCTATTTGGCCTCAATATTCTGCAACAACTTTGATCGTTCCCCGGATGTTACTGAGGGAGACAGTACACTCAAAGTGTTACAAACACACAGGCTCCTTCACAGACAAACCTGGGCTCAATCTTTTCTCTCCTACACAGTCATTAATGTGGCTGTGAGCAAGTTATTTAACCACTCTGAGCCTGTTTCCACATCTGCAAAAGAGGATATTAATAGCAGCTCCCTTAAGGTCGTGGTGAGGATTAAATAAAGCAATGCAGGGAGAATGCTTAGCCCAGTGTTTGGCAGGTAGCATTTGTGACAGGCAGCTCCGATGATCCTGATGATCCCCGCCTCCTGGGGTTCACACCCCTGTGTAATGCTCTCCCCTTTAACTGGGCTGGATTCAGTGACATGCTCTAAGGAATAGAATATGACAAAAGTGATATGATGTCACTTCCAAGATTAGTTTTAGAAAAGACTCTTGGGCGTGGTCTTTCGCTCTACAGTCACCAGCTGCCATGTCACGAAAACAGTGAGGCAGCCTAAGGAGGACGTGGCCAGGAACAGAAGCCTGCCAGCAGCCACGTGAGTGAGCTTGGAAGTGGCTCTCTAGCCACAGCAGAGTCTTGAAGCGTCTGTGGCCCAAGCCAGTACCTTGATGACAACCTCATGAGAGACCCTGAACCTCTACGCCCAGCTCAGACGCATGGCCAACAGAAAATGGGGGACGATGGCTGTTCTTTGAAGTTGCTAAGTTTGAGAGTAATTTATTATGCAGACAATTAATACAAAATACAAATATTCACTATTGGGAGTTCCAGAAAACAATAATTGTGGCGGATGCTGTGGCGAGCCTCCCAGATTCTCCCCTCTTCATGGGTGAGGCGCTCATTCTCCCAGCCGCTCCAGAGTGTTTGTGCCAACAGCTCTCAGCTGAGTCCCTCTCCAGGAATTGCTCTCAGCTGAAGAGAGTTACCTCCCCCAAAGTCACGCCTCCTCCCCTCCCCAGGGCAGCCCACGTCCAATGACTTGTTAGTGCAGATGTATAAAGATCCGGACCTGTTGTCTCGAGGCCGGGCAATTGTGAAGCGCCACCCTCTCCTGAACTCCCTGTGAGACAAGCTGAGGCCTTTGTCGTGAAGGCCTCACAGTTGAACTCTGTGCCCAGCTTGACCTCTGCCTAATCCTACTTCCTGGAAGACTCTCCAGGTCTTGATGCTCAATACTCGAGTCAGTTCCCAGGGAACCTGATCTAATACGTTGGTGCCAGGATTGGTTCGGGGAAGCAGACTCCAAAATGGGACGTTGGCCCCTTGCTGGGTAGCTGGTAACGAAGACCCCATCACTAGTGGCAGGTGGAACTGACAGCCCTCTCATGCTGAAGTGGTACGATTGTCCAAACTCACTAGTGGTGAACCTATAGAAGTGGGGTGGTGCAACATCACAGGCTTTTGAGAGGTTAGGGGAAGCACTAATTCTAAACACAGTGGACTCTAAAGACGGTTGGTGAGTGCCTTCGATGCGTTAGGGAAAGATAATGAATGGCCGAGGGTGTTTAATCACCAACAGAAGGCAAGTGTCAAAGTCAGCAGGCCTTGTGTTGTTAAAGCCACCACATTTGTGACATTCGTTATGCCGCAATGGAAAACTAAAACAGGTGCAGGTACCTGGAAGTGGGGGTACCATAACAAATACCTAAAGCTGTGGGAATGGCTTTGGAATTGGGCCATGGGTGGAGGCTGGAAGAATTTTGAGGAGCATGATAGAAAAAGCCTAGATTGCCTTGAAGAGGCCTTTAGTAGAAATATATACCTTAAAGACTCTGCCGGTCAGAAGAACGTGAGGAAAATTACAGAGACATCCTCAGCTGCCTGAGAGAAAGCCTCAATCTTGATGAACAGACTGTTAGTAGAAACCTGGACCTTAAGATGCTGATGGTGAGGGCTCAGGAGGAAGGGAGGAATATGTTACTGGAACTGGAGGAAGGGCGCTTCTTATTACGGAGCAGTGGAAAGCTTAGCAGAATCGGGTCTGGCTGTTATGTGGAAAACAGAACTTAGAAGCGGTGAACCTGGATATTTAGCCGAGGTTATTTAGCCGAAGAAAGCCTGGTTTCTTTTTGCCGCTTACAGTAAAATGCAAGAAGAGAGATAGAAATTAAGGGAAGAACTGTTAAACAAAAAGGAACGAGGACTTCATGATATGGGAAATTCTCAGCCTGTCCAGATTCCAAAAGATACTAAAATTCAGAAATGGCTGCCCAAAACGAGCATAGAAAAAAGCCCGGGAATGTGGCAACCTTTGGCTGGAACTTCGGAAAGATCAACAGGCCAGTCACAGAGATAAGGGTTGCGTTAGTTTGCTAGGGCTGCCCCCACGAAGGACCACAAACTCGTGGCTTAAACAACAGACACGTGCCGTCTCACAGTTCCTGAGGCTACACAACCAAGACCAAAGCATCAGAAGGGTTGCTTCCTTCTGAAGACTGAGCATCTGTCCCATGCTTCCCTCCCAGCTTCTGGTGGGTCGCTGACAATCTTTGGCATTCCTTGACTTGTAGGAGCATCACCTCGATTTCTGCCTCCATCTTCACATGACATTCTCCCTGTGTCTAAGTCCAATTTCCCCTTTTTATAAGGAAACCAGTCATTTGGATTAAGGGTCCACCCTATTCCAGGTTGACCTCATCTTAACTAATTACCTCTGCAACAACCCTATTTCCTTATTTGGAGGTAGTGAGGCTTAGGATTTCAACATGTGAATTTTGGGGGAACACCATTCAATATCAAGGGTGTTCTTCATAGATCTCAATCAAACCAGGGAGCCTCCAGGAACCTTAATGGGTATTGCCCCTTAGCCTTCTCAGCAGAAGCAAATATAGAGAAGAAAATTGTCCCAGAAGGATCTGTGGGGGAGACTTTTGTGTAATGGAGTGAGTCCTGGTGCGATCCATGCAAAGCCCACAAGGTTCTTGAGAAATTTATACCTGCAGAAACACCATGAGCTTGGATTGAAAGAGACAGAGAATGAAAGAAGGCTTTTGGGTCCCCCAAATTTTACCGGCAGGGAGAAGGTCAATAAAATTTCTCAGCTGCAAACACGTGCTATCTTTCATGGAAAAGGAAGAGTGACTCAGAGGGTGGATCCAGGAGCCCAGAAGGCAGAGTCAAGAGCCATGAAAGGTTATTCTTAGGCCTTGAAACCTAATAGAGTTTGCTCGAATAGATTCAGAAACTGCTTTGGCTTGGTGATTTCCCCCTTTTTGAACCGGAATATAACTGTTGTCCTATACCTCTCCCACCATTGTTTGTTGGGAGTGTTGGGGGCATATGACTTATTTCTTTAGTTTCCCAAGTCCATCGATGGAGAGGAATTGCACCCAGGAGCTGTACTTAATGGGTTATACTCGGGATTCATGTGCACCTGATTTAGATGATAAAACGTTGGACTTTTGAGCTGATGATATTTAGATGAAATTTTGGACTTTGAATTTCTCATTCAAATTCTCATCCTAGGATGAGACCCTTGAGAACCTTGGGGGGTGGGGGGTGAATGTATTTTGCATTTGGGAAGGATGCATTTTAGGGGTCAGACGGTGGACTGTGGTGGGCAGAATTCTAAAACTGGCCCCCCAAGATTGCACACCCTAACCCTTGGAGCCTGTTCATCTGATGAGAGTCTGCTCCCATGATGATGTTATGTTGTATGGCACAGTTGGCCTGATACCCTGCTCAGACTCCTACCTACAGAATTGCATGATAATAAATGGATGTTGTCTTAAGCAGCTATTTGTGGTAGTTTTTTATGCAGCGATAGAAAACGAACTGCCTTGGCAGCACAAAAGGAGAAATTCTCATCTCCTGCAGCCAGAAAGCAGAAAAGCTGAGGATCAGGCGCAGGACTTCATTATAAGCGTATCAGGGCTCCAGATAAAGTCGAATCCTCATCCACTGCAGGCCTGCTATGATAAGGTTAGGGGCCTGGCTGGGAAGGAGTGGGAGCCTGAGATTTGTAACAGGGAGATCTGTGTCCAGGAAGTCCCAGATCCCCCTGAACCCTCTGGGCCTGCAGAAGTGGCTCACTCCTCCCTGCACGAGGCCAATGTTCCCCTCTCGCTTAAAGAAGACGCAGAGGCCTCTACCTCGCAATACTGCACACCTCTCTGGATCGACCCTACCTCTTCTCCTGTCCACCAGACCAATCACTAGTCAAGTCACAACATAACCTAGCCAGGGAAGTGCTGGCCTCGCTAAAGGAAGAGAAGGACGGTGCCTGTTGTCAATGTCTGCCTCTTAGCTCCAAATATGCCCTCCTTCGCCTGCTCTGTAAGAATGGATCTGAGCCCTTTAAATATTTCTCCTTTGCCAATTGGCACAATGTTACCCTTTGTCACTAGAGGGCCATGGAGAAACTGTGCAAGAGAAAGTTTTCCTTCCAAGTTCTAGTGTGCTACTCTTGGCAGCCTCTTGCAGCTTGTCCACCTCCTGGCTTCTGCAGCACGGGCAGCTTCTCGATTGTCCAGTTCTAGAGCCTGGCAGTGGGCAGCACCCAGAGGTCAGTAGCCTTCCCCAGCACTCCCCTCAGGGAATTTCACAGTGGACTGCTTCCAGCGACACACTTCCTCATGCATGGCTTTCCCAGGTATCCCAGAGGGCAGATTTTGATGAGTTCTGCAGGGCAAATTTCCAGCAAGTCCCACCTGCTCAGCACCACAGTAACTTTCCTGCCATCCAGTGAGCCATGCCTATGTCCTCTCTACGAGATCTGGATCTCAGCCCTGGAGTGGACTTCTCCTTGGGGCTCTATCTCAGCACTAGGGGTAGTGGCTGCTCCCTATATCTGCTATTGCTCTGCTCTCTCTCAAGTTCTCTTTGTTTTTTACTAGCCAATCCTTCATTACTCCAATGCCCTAATATAGTTCATTAGTCTGTGTATTAAACTTTGCCTTTTCAAATTACTGTGTGATCTCTGTCTCTTGATTGGACTTGGATGGATTCAGGCTTTGTATTCTGAAGTTTCAGGACCTAGCCAACATGGACTGACAGAAGCCAAGACAATGTTATAGGACTGGATCAAGGGGTGTAGGGTGGTATAAGGTTGGATAAGTGACAGTTTATTGACATGGGAACATTCTGGTAAAGGACCCTAGCAGAGATCCCAGGAGATGATGCTAATATGATAGTAGGATGGCTGTCAGAAGTTGGGAGAAAGCAATGGTCTATATTAAGAGAAGAAGAAAAGCTGAAACTGCTATGGAAGACAAAGAAATAAAGGCTCAGAGGAGTGGGTGTGCTCTGGTGGATATGCTATGGAGAGTCAGCAAATTGAACAGCTAACTGTATTCCACAGGAGAGCCTGGAGGACACTGGTTTTATCAAAAGGACAAGAAATCTCCGGTGAGGGGGACACCATCATCAACTGAGAAGCTCCATGTGTCTGTCCTCTGTGGGCCAGAGCTGATATTACAGAATTAGACTCCCTAATAGCAATGGGGATGACAGGGTCCTTACATAATAGAGGCTACCCGGTAGCACGTAAACATCAGAAGCAAGGGGGGTTCAATCATCATAATGAGCGGCCATGTCCGTTGAGGGGAGTGAGGTGGCTGATCTGTAGCAAACTGTGGAGCTGATTAACAGAGCGTGGTAGGAGTGGGAGTCTCCAGTGTATCCTCATTAAACTCGCCAGGCTGGCCCCTGCACAACCAGACAGAGCCTAGGGGATTAAAATGGACCACTGCAAACTCAACAAGTAGCAGCCCCACTAAAACTGCTGTGCTGGATGTGGTATCTTTGCTAAAGCTGATTAACATGGCCTCGGGTACATGGTTTATGGCCATTGATGCTATTGAATGCTTTCTTTTCCATCCCCGTCAAAGAGAATCAGAAAAAACTTACATTCCCTTTAGATGGATTAAAAAATATACATACAGTCTTATTCTCCCTCCCTTCCACCTGTGTTATCCCTCTCGCCCTCTGATATAATATACACAGTCCAAGGGGTCCTGACTCTCTGGATATCCTGAAAAGCATTACAATGATCCACTACATTGATAAAATTATGTTAATAAGACTGTATGGGCAAGAAGTAGCAAGTATTTCAGAGGCTTTGCTAAGACATGTGTAGTCTAGATGGTGGAAGGTCCTAAGAAGATTCAAGGGCCTGCCACAACAGTGAAGTGTCTAGAGGTCCAGTGATCTAGGGCACCCAAAATAAAGGACAAATTATTTTATCCTGCACTTCCCACCCCAGAGAAAGAAGTGCAATGCCTTGTAGGCCTCTACAGGTTCTGGAGGCATTTTTCCATACTTAGTAATGCTGCTTCAACTCATAGAACTGATGGCACAAAAGGATGCCAACTTTGAGTGGGGTTCAGGGTAAGAAAGGGTTCTTTGGCAGGTCCAGGCCATGGTCAAGCAGGCCTACCACCTGGCAGATAAGGGCCATACGACCATGGCATTAGAGGTATCTGTGAGGAAATTATGTGGAGTTTATGGCAAGCCTCAATAGGAGAATTATGTAGACACATAGGGTCTGGAGCAGGTCCACACCATCTGCATAAGATCATTACAAACCTTTTGCAAAATCGCTCCTGGAATGCCACTTGCCCCTGGTAAAAACAGAACACCTGCCCATGGCCATCCATGTTCCCATCTCGAGCTCGATTCTGTCAGACTCACCAATTCATAAGGTCAGGTGGGCCCAGCAGTGCTCTAACAGGCAAGGAATATCTCCAGGATTGAACTGGAGCAAAAATAGAGGGCACAAGCAAGAGGTGTGAGTAAGCTACACAAGCATGTGGTCCAGATGCCTGTGTCACCCACACTGTTACACCGGTTCCTCTTCTTTAGCTTACATGTATGGTGGCTACATGGGAGTAGGGGCTAGGTAGGGGTCCTTTATGGTCATTTAAAGGAAGAAGAAAAAAAGCAGAGCTTGGGTCACAGATGAGTTGGTTGGTGGATGCAAGCTGGGAATAGACTACTGCTGTCCTATGGTCCTACTCTGGGTGATCCTGAAAAACAGCAGTGAGGGAGAACCCTCTCAGTGGGCAGAGCTTGGGCAGTGCACCTGGACATTCGCTGTGTGTGGAAAGAGAAGCAGCCTGAGGTAACAATATAACAAAGACATGCACAGTGGTAAGCGGCTTGACTAGCTCTCCAGGGGCTTGAGAAATAAAGTTTGGAAGCTCAGGGGCATGGTAAAGAGACATGCAGAAGGCCCTCCGGGAATGGGCGTGAAATGTGAAATCTTCACATTACACATTAATGCCCATCAGAGAGCCTCCACCCTGGAAGATGCACCACACAGCTAAGTAGACAGACGAACCGGGCCAGTCGACATCAGCCAGCCTCTGTCATTGGTCAACCCAGTGCCCAAATGGAGATCCATGGTGGTAGGGAATGACAACTATAACTGGACCAAATAGCATGGGCTCCCACTCACCAAGAGTCATCTAGCTACCGCCAACCAACCTGCTGGTAAGAGACCAGCGCCATGCCCCTGATATGGCGCCATCATTCCTCAGAGATCAACTAGCCACTTGATGACAAGTTGATTACATTGGATCCCTTCCACTCTGAATGAGGTAACAATTCATCTTGACTGGAATCAACACATATTCTGGGTGTGGGTGTGTCTTTCCTGCCACAGGGCCCGTGACGGTGAGTTCTATGTGACAGCTTGGCTAGGTTATAGTCCGCTTCTTCAATCAAACGGTAATCTAGGTGTTGCTATGATGCTATTTAACATCTACCGTCAATTGACTTTAAGTAAAGGAGGTTATCATTGATAATTTGGGAAGGTCTCATCTAACCAGTTGAAGGGCCTTAAGATCAACACTGAGGTTTCCCTGAAGAAGAAGAAATCCCACTGTGGACTGCAGCATCAGCTCCTGCCCGAGAGCTCCAGCCTGCTGGCCCCACTAATGGATCTCGGACTTGTCTAGCCAGCCCCCCACGATTGTGGAAGCCAGTTCTTTGCAGTAAATCAATCTCTCGCTATAGATATAGATATAGATAAAGAAATCTATGTCTATATATACACACACATACACATCTCCCGCTGTTTCTCTGGCAGAACCCTGACTGATACAGGGCCTGCGCTAGCATCACTATCTGCGGGCTTATAAAAAAAAAAGGGGGGGAATGGGAGTGGGCAGTAAGCCTCCTGCTTCCAAATCACCAATTTATAGGGAACCTGACTTAAGGCCACAGCTAACCTGTCCCAAGCACCTGTTGTGTGGTATCCATTAACATGGACCTGATGTTAAAGACAAGGCTGGGGAAGAAGGAAACCATCAGGCTCTCAACTCTCGGGCTAGTCCTCTGTGCTGCCCACTGATGCCCAGTATGTGTTAATAACCGCAGATGGTGGTAAATCACATTTTGTAATGTTGCCAATGGATGACAGGAATGGTAACCACAGAGTGTGGCCAGCCTGAGTGGGTGGATACAGATTAATCCGAAGAAGACTTTCCCTGACAAGTTTCACTGACATTGGGTAAACGGAGAGGTGTTGATGTTTGGGGTGGGGGTCAGGGGTCCCTGTAGGAAGAATGCAGAAGCACAGCCCCCTACAGTCCCTCATGTGTGAAGTGACCAGGTCAAACCCTGAAAGGGAGAAAGCAGAGAAATGATAGCTTGAGCAGTCAGAGTAATGAGATGCTCCCCTGGAGTCAGGAATGCTGAACTGGAAAATGAGAACAGTTGGTATCCAGTGTATGGAAATTACTTTTCTTGCTTTCTGGTTGTGACTTCGTGAAAATCAGTTTAGGAAACCACTGAGCTTCTTTGACTGATGCAGGGATTTCACAGCTGGGGGGGTTCTCTCTGTCTCACGCTGGGCCCAGGTGAGAGGATGTTCATTACCTGGGGCCAGCACGGTGGCGGATGAAAATCCAGCAAACACATGGGGAACATGCCAGCCCAGTGCAGGCCTGGAGTGGCAGAACTTTCACAGGCCAGGAACAGAGGCAGGCTGAGGTGAATGATGGTGGCTTGGGTTAGCAAATAATACCCCAGACGATCCTGGACCACAGAAGAGTGTTCGTCCTGGAGAGCTACAAAATTAGAACTTTAAACATCAGTTAGCTACAAATTAAGACTTTTTTTTATTTACCTTCCTTGCCCTCAGAGAGCCACATCTTTCCTCCCAGGTCGCTACCACAAGGAGAATGAATAGAATTATGTATTTGGGGATGATGTGACATGTTTGGGTTGGGTCTATTAACACTCACACCCACTGTCCCGAACGAAAGAACAGGGCTCTTTTCAAAGGATTTGGTTTTTTCCACCTCTTTATGATCCAAGTTACTAGACCCCAAGGATGGGTCAGGAGGGAGCTGGGGCTTCGGGAGACCAATGGTGGAGCATCTGAAACCTCCAGCAAACTCGGGGACACACTCTAGTGGATCCCAAGAGCTGCCCTACGAGCTGAAGCACAGTTTGTGAGAATGACAGGAGGGCAGGCTCCATTAAGGCCACCTGACCAGTCGAGAGCCCCTCCTGCCTCCTCTGCTTTCCTCCAGACCAGCCCTCTCACCATCATAAGGCCCCTCTGCCTGTCCCCCACCCTCCCAGTCCTCACTCTCCACGTCCTCACCCAGGCCTGGACCCTGGGCGCACGCTTCTCCTCCTCCACCCTAGCCTCGTTCCTCCACTTGGGCGTTCTAGACTGACGTGCAAGACAATCACCAGGAGACACTCGTTTCCACGTGACAGGGATAAAGTCAGGCAGGTGGGCTTTAGGTTCAAGAATCAGAACTCTCTTGGGCCGGCCCGGTGGCGCAGCAGTTAAGTTCACACATTCCGATTCTCGGCGGCCCGGGGTTTGCCAGTTCGGATCCCGGGTGCGGGCATGGCACCTCTTGGCAAGCCATGCTGTCGTAGGCGTCGCCTACCACATAAAAAGTAGAGGAAGATGGGCATGGATGTTAGCTCAGGGCCAGTCTTCCTCAGCAAAAAGAGGAGGATTGGCAGTAGATGTTAGCTCAAGGCTAATCTTCCTCAAAAAAAAAAAAAAAAAAAGAACCAGAACTCTCTAAGTCAAAACTCCGTGATTCACATTCCCTGGAGTCTCACCTCCCGTTTTTTAGATGAGTAAACTGACTACCAGAGAGGAGTGACCACCCAAGGCCACACTGCAAGTTCACGGCAGAGCTGAGGCTGCATCCCTCAGGAAGTCGGTCCCAGGACCTCCCTGCAAGCACTCCCTTCTCATCCTTTTGCTTGCATATTAGTATTTCTCTTATTCTAGTCTTTCAAAATAATATACAAATTCTAATTCATTCATATTTTAACGGAGGAGAAGCAACATTAAAGGCTGATCCAAAAAAGAGCAATAGGTGCCAACTTCATTTTTAAGGATACTCATTCTATAACGGCATGTTTAATGCAGCAAGTTGCCATTCTGGGTTGAGTTAGTCTTGTGCATACTCTGAGCACCCCATGCCAGATGGAAGGAAGTCTGGGAAGCAGTTTCTTCACTAGTGGATAAGTCACACAAAGAGAATCGGGAATCAAATGCTCAGATTCACCAGGCTGTACTTCTGGTGCCTATGAATGGAGAGAGAAATGGGAACCACCTCTCCTCCCCTTGAGTAAGATAAACGGAACAAATAGCCCCTGGTTTCCCTCCAGGCTATGCCGAGATCTTGAAGGATTCACATCCTCACGGCTGCTGCCCAGCATGGTCTGTCTGCCTGTCTCTCATTGCCTCCCTCTCCTGCCCAGGCAGGGCTGGTCTTGGTGACGGATGCTGAGTCAAGGCTGAGCATAACAATGGCCTTCCCCAGACTGCTGTGCCAGTGGCCCGCTTCAGGCAGCTGGGAATTCAGGCCTCCAGCTTCCCCAGCAAGTCACCTCAGGGTGATAGAAATAGTGACCACGTATGGAAAGAGCATCAGCCTAGAAAACGGGGTTCTAGTCCTAATTCGGCTTCCATCCCAACCCACCTTTCTGGGCCAACTGTTCATCATTCAAAACCCAGCTCAAGCATCGCCTCCTCTGCACATTTGATTCTTCCCCAAGCAGAGCTGGTCCCTCCTCCTCTGTCACTCCTGCACCCTGCACGTAACTGTCGCAGTTCTTATCATGTTGTTTATAATTAGTGGCAGACTTGTCTCCTAGTCCTATTGTGAGCTCCTCGAGTAAAGAGAATTGTCTTGATCATCTCATCTTTCTAGCTATACAATGGCAAGTACTCAATATACAATTATGGAATCACTCCAAAATGAGAGAGTTAGGTTGGGTGATCTTGAAGGTGGCTTCCTTATTTAAGAGTCTGTGATTACTCCAATCTCACTTCCAGGGCCCTGATGCTGAGAGGCAGAGAGAGGTGAAAGACCCAGGATTCTTAAACCTTCAAACCAAGCATGCTTGATCCAAGCGTCCCAACCTAGTTGGTCTCTGAGTTGGACAAAAAGAAATTGCGTGTGTACATCATGTACACAGGTATGATAAGGATTTGGGGGTTAGATGTGACTCTCTTCCTTCCATGAGCGTAGATCAGTCATCTGAAAGCATTTTGAGGTCTGTCATTACAGTGTCCTTAGGAGAGGGTGCTTTTCTAATAGGTGAGAAGATGGAGTGGTCTCCAAGGGAATGGAGGATGGAGGCAAAGGATATCTAGAGGAGTTGAGTGATTTGCTCAACCACACCCAAGTTGAAGGTTGGCCCAGATTCTTGGCTGGCTTTCTCAGTTCCCCCTCTGGGTTATCTTGACCAAAAAAAGTCTTGACCAGGCTAAGGTCTGCAATCTACCACCATTGGTGCAGCTGGCCATTTCCTCTCTGAACTGTTTAGGGGCAGGGCAGGGATCTAGGAAGAGACACTTTTTTTTTTTTTTTTTTTTTTTTTTACTGTAAAATGTTAAGATTTTATTAAGGTGGGTGGTGGATACACGTTCATTATATTAATCTCTGTACTTTGTGGTTCTCTGATTGTGTCTAAGGAGCTTCTCTTCAAGTATTTATTTCATTTATTAGCTTGGTCCCTGCTCTCTGCCTCTGTAGATAGTTGAGACTGGGCTGAACCCGGAGGTGGGAGCAGAGCTGCTCGCTCCCCTTCTGAGTCTCCCTCCCAGGGCTGCTGCGGTGCGCAGTTCCCAGTTCCGGAGAAGCTCCTTGGAGACCCCAGGAGGGGGTTCTGGCGGACAGGGCACCTTTGACCTGCTCCTGGCTACTACAACTATGCAAATGATTTCCAGCCCTTCCTTCCCACCTAGTTCCTAAATTTAGGTCTGTGATCTGCGCCAAGCTCTCCCTCCAATTCCAGGCCCAAACCCTACTTAAAATTGAGCTACATGAGAATATTTGGGGGCCGGCCCCATGGCCGAGTGGTTAAGATCGCGCGCTCCGCTTTGGCGGCTCAGGGTTTGGATCCTGGGCGCGGACATGGCGCCGCTCCTCAGGCCATGCTGAGGTGGTGTCCCACATAGCACAACCAGAGGCACTCACAACCAGAATATACAACTATGTAGCGGGGGCTTTGACGAAGAAGAAGAAAAAAAAAGAAGATTGGCAACAGATTAGGAAGAGACACTTTTGATGTGGGACTTTTAAGCAGAGGGTCCTCCTAGGTGTGGTTTGGATCACTGCCATGGCGTGTTTGGATAGTGGCTAAATTAGTCCTCCAGAAAGACTGGGAACGAAGGATGTCTAAATATAATACGAGACACAGTTTGAGATCTGCCTGTGGGGAGAATGCAAGCACCCTATCTAGAGGTGTAGGATAGAAAAATCAAATCCCCCTCCCACGCCCACCCTCCCAGCTCTGGGCATTGTTTAAAGGCAGAGAAAAAACACAGGAAACAGGAGGTCAAACCAGGTCTCCGGGCATTTCTGCTCCTTCCAGGTACCAGAGAAGAAAATGCCATTGGGGGGGGGGGGGCGGTGGCAGGGAGGGGGGCATGCAGGGAGGCCTGTTGCTGCCAGGCTGCAAATGTCAAACAAGGTTGTGCAGGTGATTTGGGGAGCCAGTAGGTGCGCGCTTATAACACTCTGGGCCCGTGGAGGAAGCTTTTAGTAGAAATTTTCCATTTTTCTGGCATTTCACTAATTTAGCCAAACCACTCCTGGCAAAAACTCTGGCCATCCTTAGCCCCAGAGCAGATTTGATTTAATTTGAGGTAAGGTAGGAGAGTGTTTGGAGCATGGGCCCTGGGCCGGGCGAAGAAAACGTGGGCTTGGGTCAGTCTGGGCCTTAACTTACAGCGGGACCTGACCTCGAAGTTAGGTCTCTGGGCCTCGGTTTGCTCATCAGTAAAATGCACACGGTTGACCCGTAGGCTCTCCACACTCCCTCCGCCACAGGAAGTCATCCTATAGTCGTAGGATTGGCTCAGACAGAGGCAGGGGGAGTGTTACCCAAGTGCGGAGGAAACGCTCTCAGCCCCGACCAGAGGCAGCGGAGGCGGGGACCCAGCTGAAGTTGTTTGAGCACCTTCCCCCTCGTTGACTTTTGGCCCTCAAGTTGCCAACTCAGTTGAGCAAGTGTCCAGGGCTGTAAAGGAGGTCAGTGGAAGACAATGCGCCCTCCCACTGCGACCTGACGCCTGGTGCTCGGGGTAGCGTCATGTCTGGCAGGGAAAGGGCGCGGGCGTGGCGGACTCCCGAATCACGGGCGTGGCAGGCGCACGGTTCCAGGGTCGCAGGCGTGGTGGGGACGGGGCTCCCGGATCACGGGCGTGGCGGGCGCACCGCTCCTGGATCGTGCGCGCGGCAGGGACAGGGCTCCCGGATCACGGGCGTGGCGGGCGCACCGCTCCTGGGTCGTGCGCGCGGCGGGGACGTGGGCTCCCAGGTGGCGGGCGCAGAGCTCCTCGGCCCCGCCCCGCTGCGGCCCGGCGCAGCCCGGGGGAGGGCGTCCCTCCCGGCGACGGTGCCCGGCCCGGGACGTGGCGCCTGCAGGGGCGTGGCCGGGGCTGGGCGGGGGCCGCTGCCTGCCGGACGCCGGGTCCCCGCCGCAGACGAACTCTTCTTTCCTGGACGTGACACGCTCCGCGCTCCCCGACCACAAACCAGGAAGCGAGGGGAACGCCCGGCGGGAGCCGAGGCCCGTGCGAGGCTGGGGGACCCGTGGGGGCGGCGAGCTAAGCGCGGGGCGGGGGGGCGGCCATGGCAACGCGTGTGCGCTGGGAGGGGACGCGTGTGGAGCGCTTCTTTCTCCACATTTCGCTGCTCGGGCCCCCACTCACCGCCCCCGCCGTTTGAATAGCTGTTCTGTCTCGGCGGATCCCCGCGTCGGGGCTGCCGATTGTTTAGCTCCCAGACTGGCTGGCTCTGTTGAATTTCCAGACGCCTCTTTGGGACAGGTCCTGGGGGACGGGGGTGAACTCTGTTTTCAGGAAAAGCCAGGCACAAATAACTTTGCCTCTGTGCTCCTCTCTTTTGATCCTCTTATGCCATCTTGGCCTGCGATGTGGCTGGGACAATGACCCCATTTGACAGATGGCAAAACTAATGGGTGAAGTGACTTGGCCAAAAGCACATCGCGAGATACAACACATAGAAACGAGAGAATTCCTATCGCTCCGCTGTCGGTCCCTGGAGTGAAGCTCTGGGAGGCCCTCCGTTGGTGGGCTCAGAATGCGACAGGCCAATCTCCCTCTTTTTCTGCCTGCGTCCTCTGGTGAGGGAATGGCAGGCTTCAAGCATCTCCAAGCCATGAGGGAGGGAGGACCAAAGTCCTGGGTCCTGCTCTGGGCTCCCCAGCTTCCTTTCGCAGAGGACTCCACCTTTCCCCTCTTGTCTTCTCCTCACCTCCACCTTTCGCTGCATCACTTCATTAAGATCAGAGGCTAAGGACCAATAGTTCTATTGTCTCGTTAATAAATCTGGATAAAGACCAATTCAGTGTTCTAATTTGGGCAAACCCCTTTCCCATTCTGGGCCTCAGTTTCCTCATCCATATTATTTGAACCCTTAAGAAGCCTTCCAGCACTGATCTTCCAGGATTCTAATTCAGATACTTTCTCTACAGGCAACAGCCTGCCATAAACAGGTACATTTCTTCCTTTTCTCTGTATTATAATTATACTTACCTCCCCAGAACCTGTACACATAGAACTCAATAACGGTTTATTTAATAAGTATAAAGATACGCCTTTGCCTGTCCCCTCTCTCCTAACAAATTCATAATGATAACCAAAAGCAAGAAGAGAAAAATGAATGTGTTTATCAACCTTTTCTAAGTACCCCTGCAATGCCCTGGGTGAGGCTGGCGAGGCAGCAGAAATAGTTCAGTTCACAAGCTGGGTTGGAATTTGATCTCTGCCGTGTCCTTACTGCTCCTGGCCATGTCACCTCTTTGACCTGTGCATCCTTAAGTGTTCCCTGGTCCATGGATATATCAGAAACAATGACTCCCATTTTACAGATGACAAAACCAAAGAAGTGAAGTGACTTGGCCAAGAGCGCACGACAAAATGTGAGATGGTAGACGCAAGACCATTTCCTTGTTTGTTTGATAAAGATAATAGTACTGTTTTCCAGGATCGTAGGAAGCTCGGCTGGAGTAGAAGGGGAGGCTATCTGTACGCTGTGAACTGCAGTAGCAGCAGTAACACTGGAGTCTAGCATCAAGCTAGGAGAAGCCTTTCTCTCCTCAGGTGTTTGCATCCGATCCATAAACAGGGCTGGGCATAGGCACCGGACATACAGGATGAACGAGACATGGTGTTTGCCGTGGAGGAATGGGCACTGCAGGTAGGGGAGAGCCGAGTACCCAGCTTAGCACAACACCTCAAGGCGGTTTTCATAGCGTACACAGCCATGCTGCCTGAGCTCAGGTGGAGAGGCGGCACACTGCCCGTCTGGTGTAGTGGGTTGGTTGGTTTGGTTGGTTTTAACATCTCTGCCATCATTGGCGTCTCCCTTAAGGGAAACATGCGCAGCTCAGGACCTGCCACCCTTCACCCAGCTTGGGTGCTGCACCTAAGGGAGAAGTCAGCCGAGCAATTCCCCTGTCCCTTTCTTTTGGGGTCTCTGGGTCACCCTGCGTGACTTTTTGCAAAGGCCTTAGGAACAAGTTGGCTGGCTTTCCGTGGCTCAGCTTCACTGGAAACACAGCAAGTGGTCATATTCGGAGTGTTTGGTTTTTTACCTTGTACTTGAGTAATACTCTAAATGTTTTCAATTTATTTTCAATTAAATTTACATTTATTTATACATGTATATGGTTCAAATACACGTGCATGTGGTACAAAATTCAAAAGGTACAAAAGAGAAGACAGTGAAAAGTAAGGACTCCCCTCCTCTGCCCTCACGCCTCCCAATCCCCGTCCCCAGAGGTAACCATTTGTTTTCATTTTTTATATATCTTCCCAGAAAACAAATATTCTCTTTCAGGAATTTTTAAAAAGCCATGTTTGTCAAGACGTGGTCTACAGACCACTGCAGTCAGAACCCAGAGGCCGGTGCCCAGCTCTCAAACATTAAAGCCGGAGAACATTGCTTTGAAGAATTTGACAGCTATCATCCTGTGGTTGGAAAGATATTTCTGTATGTGCCTATTTCTAGAAGAGGAGATGGAGGCCAAACCTGATCAAATTCATGCCAGATCTAGAACCAGAGTTTGCAACACTTTCAGCTACACTAACGTTTTGCAGACTGTGTGCACGAGTGTGTGTGCCCTTAGCAGCACATCCTTTTTTGAAGTGAAATCACACCTGGGAACACACATGTGAAATAAATCAAAGCAGAGTTCCTCCTCCTATTGGGGTGGGGGTGGGGTGGGGGCACTCACCAAGCCTCCCCTGCCTTATGACGGCCCCTGTGGCACCTCCTTAGAACCCAGGGGTTGAAAGACCACAGCCTCATCTTAGGTGACATCCTGGAGGTGACAGGAATTTGGTATTTGGATGGTCAAATCTAAGGTGGGAGGAAGGAATCGGAAGTTCCAGCTCAGCTGTCCCTGTGTCAACCCTGGATACCCCCAGAGCCTGGTAAACTCCGGTCCTCGTGACCCTCAAACCCATGGAGGGCTCTTGTACCCATGGAGAAGGCTGCTTGGAGCCCACATGTCTCTAAGAAGAGAGGTGGCCGACCTGCTTTGAGCATCCACATCCTCATCAATTCAAGCATAATTCTTGGAGCCCTCCAACACGTCCAGCGCAATCAACGCCAAGCAGTTTAAAACTAGTCCCCACCCTCCCTTTGCTCTCAGTATAGATGGAGAGAGAAGACATAAAAAGAATGATAAGGACATTGGGCAGCTGTGTGCCGGGTGAGGGCTAAAGGCAGGTGGGCAGGCAGGTAAGTGGTTTCTGGATGGGGGTGGTGAGAGAAGGCCTGGGGTGGAGGCGGGAGAAAGGCTGGGGCTGGGCAGAAAGGATCTTCAGGAGACACTGCCTTCCAGGGGAAGCTGGGCCGCTCACTGGAGACTCGGTCAGAGTCAAAGAAGCCCCAGATCGGGACCTGAACCCTTAACCCCCGTTAATTTAACTACCTTAAGGGACTTGGGTTAGAGTTTAGGTCTTCGCAGCAAGAAGTTCCATCCTTCAGACTTGCTTCTCCATGAATAACAACTCGGTCCTTCCACTGGCCCCCCTGGCTCGCTGGACTCCATCCACACACTGGCCTCCTGCTGCTTGTTCCCTCTGCCGGAAGGCTCTTCCCTCAGGTGTCTGCACAGCTGGATCTTTCTGCCCCACACCTGACCCGCGAGGCTTTCTCCAACTGTCCTTGGAGAAATAACACCCCTGGCCCGACTCTCAGTGCCTGCTTTATGTTCTCCATAGCGTATACCACCGCCTGGCATTCTATATATTTGCTTGTTGGTTTCCTCTCCCATTAGATGTGAGCTTCATGAGGGCAATCATGGTCTGTGCCCCTGGTGCCTAGAATAGCACCAGACACGTGGTAGGTACGCAATAAACATTTGTTGAATGAATGAAAGCATGAGTGACTCCCTCTTAATGATTCTCTGCAGAATCCTCCCTAGGGTGGAGAGGGGTGCTCACATTGGCCCAGAGCTTTGATTTTGTGGACGGCTACGTCCTGGTGCAATTTCACCGTGTCATGAGCATCATAACAGCACAATTATAAATCTCACTAGAAGGTACAGGTGTCAAGTCGAACCGGCTCCTCAGGGTGGATGATGAGGATCCTAGAGGGGGAGGGGAAGACCCTTCCCCCCCCAGGAGGGGAGGTCCCTTGGAGAGGGAGCACCACAGGGCTTGGGAGGAGGAGGTGGAAGACATGGTTCCCTGCATGGTGCTGAGTCACCACAGACACTGGGCTGGGGATTGAGAGAGAGGAGGCAATCATGCATGATGGGAGTGGCGGTGAGGCTGCCAGCCAGGTGTCCCTTCCTGTCCCCAGACTCAGTGCCCTTAACCTGCCCTTGGCTTCCCAGATGAATCAGCAAGTTCCAGTGTCTGGGGTTCATTGCAACACTTCCCCCGGGCCGACTAGAGGATCTTGCGCGACATTAAGTAACGCACCTGGGAGTACAGGAGGCTCAGAAAGCCAGCAGCAGCCTTGGGACAAGGGTCATCGAGGGCCAAGCCTGTGTCTCTGTGTGGAGACCGCCCCAGCCCAGTCCCCAGCTAGCGCTGGGAACTTGGGGATGGGGGTGCTTCCCAGACTTGGCTGAAAATCAGCACTTCGGGTACAAGCAGTTGAAGAAATACAGTTTCAAGGCAGCAAATCCTCATAGAAAATGGACGCAGGTGTGCCCCGTTTTAAGCCACCACTTACAGGAAGAGTGAAGAGCCACCAAGGAGAAACGATGGGGTTATTCCTCATTCTAGAGAAGGCTGCTCCTCGGGGACGTTGCGCATATGTGAACTGGAAATCATTGCCTTTGTAAATACTCAGCTTCCACATAACAACCATTTGCAATGTGGCACTCCCTGATTTATAGTCTGCCTTCAAAGACACAAATACTTTCTCCCATATATACTCTCCTCAGATTCTCAGAGGACCCTGTGAGGTACCTATAATGATCGCCGTGTTACAGATGAGAAACCAGAGGCCTGGAGTGGGTAAGTCACACAGTTCAGCCGGGCCTACGGACCTGAAGCTCTTCCCAGCACATCACGCTGTCCCCGCATGATTCCTACAACGGCTCTGGGAGGCTGATCCAGGGCCAGAGCTATGATCCAGGTAGCAGATGAGAAACCGAGACCCAGGGAGGTGAAGGCTCCAGACAGATCCCGACTCTGAGCCCAGCCTTTGGAGTCAGACAGACGTGGGCTCGTGACCTGGGTTCACCCCTCACTAGCTCTACTTGGCACGTACTTGACCCCTGTGGGCCTCGGTTTCCTCATCTACACAATGGGGATAATAATACCTCCATGCTGGGGAGCTGCAGGGTGAACCAAGTGATGGATGTTATTGCTCAGAGCAGCGCCTGACACGTCACTGCTATTATTATGCCTGTCATTCTCGTTATTTTTACAGTATCTCACACTTCTTATGTGAAATGTCCACAGAGACGTGTGACAGAGAGTCTCCTCCAGGGACAGGCAAGATGTCACCCCCTCCCTCAGCTCAGCCTCTCCCTCCCCTCCGCACCCTCACCCCATCCAGAAGGTCACACGGGGCTGCTTCTCTCCCAACCCCTAGGAGCCTCCCTGCCACCTCCTGGCCCGCCTCTCAGCTGACCAATGCCTTGGCTGCGGATGAATGGCATCCCCCGTTGCCCGCCCGCTGCGTGTGGTCACCCTGCCTCCGCCTGCGGCAGGGCCTGGAGCCGGGACGAGCCTGGCAGGCTGCCAGTGCTTCCTTGGTAGGATGCCCCGGCCCTCCCTCTGGGCCCCTCTATTCTGGGAGCTGTAATTTAGACAGGCTTCCCTACCCGAACTGCTATCTGTGGCAGCAGTCACTGTTCCCAGGGGCCCTGCCTACCCCCCGCTAGACTGCCTTTTTGTAAACAGCTCCCAGGCTGCCCTGTTATCTTGGGTGCTGTGGCTCTGGGGAGGAGGCCCTGCCACCCTGGAGATATAAATGACCCCTCAGTGCTGGGGGAAGCTGGCCCGATGTGGGCAGAGGCAGGATGGAACCCATGGGAGCCCAATATAGCAGCCCTCAGGACCTGCCCCTGAAGTTGGCCAGGGCAGGTAGGGTGCAGAGAAGAGGAGAGCCTGTCATTATCCCCCCAACACCCTGGGGACTGGGTCTGCCTGGGTTGTGGTCTCCCCAAAGGCCCCTGCTCAGCCACAGGGCCATGAAAAGAGGGGCAGTCAATAACAGCAACGAAAGTGATCTTTCTAAAACACAAGTGTGACTGTGTGACTCCTGAGCTCCAAACCTTCAGTGGTTCCCCAGGGCCCTTAGGGATGAAACTCACAAGACTCTCCACCCTCTGCCTTTTCTACCACCTCTCTCACCTCAGGACCTTTGCACAAGCCCTCCCCACTGCCTGGACACAGTTCTCCTCTTCATCGAACCCCTACTCATCCTGCAGGTCTCAGCTTAGAAGTCACTTCTCATGGAACCTTCCCCCAACATCACCACATACACTCATGCCTCCCTGGTCCTCTCCTTGGACTGGGAGGGGTGTCCTTCCCCTGCTCGCTGGAACCACAAGGCCCTTGCCTATGCACCTGTCTATGTCCCTAGCTGACTATAAGCCCTCCCACGGGAGGAACTCTGTCTGCTTATGTTGTTTGCCCAGCACCTCGCCCAGTCCTGGCACAGCAGGTGTTCAGGAAAAATTTGTTGAAAGAATGTATGAATGAATAAATGAATGGCTCCTCTGCCCCTCCAGGATGAGGGGGTCTCTTGAGGGGGGTTGCTACCTCGTGCCCTTCATTTTCCCAGAAAGCCTCATGTTCAGAGTTCTGTCCCTTTGTTCTCTAAGCGTAACTTCAGGCTTGCTGCACTGGTCTGTCCATCCTCATCTGAAAAATAGGGTCGCCAGGGCCAGAGGCCTGCTGGGAGGGAGTCCTGAGGGGCTCTGGGATGCTCTGTAGGATAAGGCAGGCCTCCTTGGGTTGAGAGAGAGGAGAGCACAGAAAGAGAGAGTCCTCAGGCCATGGGTCACTTACAAGCAACAAATCTGTGACTGGGGGGCAAGGCGGGTATGCATGGCACACAGCAGGGCAAGTGCTTATTCTGGCACTTTCTGCTGTGATACGGAGACATGCTTTGTATTTTGCTGGCTCCAAAGAGGGAAATCTAGAAGAATAATCTACAACTACAGCAACGAGGCTGGCGGCAGATGAGTCCCCGTTATCCCCATAAATTACTGGAGGGCCGCTGAAGTTTGACTATTCCTGCATCCAAATTGCCTTTCCTCCATCATTTCTCTCGTCCTGAAACTTCACCTGAATTTGTGCCAGATCATCTGCCCCAGATGGAGGGTAGGAAATATGGTCACTGCTGCCCCTTCCACCTCCTGCGAGCATGTGACTCACGCCCAGGAATACAGCCATGGAGCCAAGGGCTAGGGCCCAGGGCTTTTAGGGAGAGAACAAGAGAGCAGTGGGGGCTCAGCACGCCACCTCCCTGCTCCTGGAGGCCACATGACGAGGTGGCCAAAGAAAGCCAGGCCTGGTGAGGACAATCAATCTAGCAGTAAGATACACCAAGTGCGCATTCTGGGTGGATCACATGATCCAGACATGCTCTCATCTCTAGCCCTTCGCACTTGCTCTTCCCTCCGCCTGATGCTCTTCCCCTTAGATTTCTACAGGGCTTGAACTTCAGGTCCTTTTTCTTTTCTTTTTGGTGAGGAAGGTTGGCTCTGAGCTAACATCTGTGCCATGGGACACTGCCACAGCATGGCTTGATGAGCAGTGTGTAGGTCTGCGCTGGGATCAGAACCCGTGAACCCCAGGCTGCCAAAGCAGAGCGTTTGAACTTAAACACCACGCCACCGGGCTGACCCTCTCAGGTCTTTCTTTAACTGGCCCCTTCTCAGTCAGACCTCCCCTGGTCGCCCTATTTAAACTGAACCTCCCTCACTCCCATCCCACTTCCTTCTTTATTTTTCTCAAGAGCACTCACTGCTATCTGACATACTGGGTCCTTTCCCTTTCTCCCTCCCTTCCTCCCTCCCTTCCTTCTTCTCTGTCTCCTTTCTATAGAGTGTAATGTTGATTGTGTTTACAGATGTATCTCTGGTTTAGTCCTCTACTGCTGTATAACAGATGACCTTAAACATTTAGCAGCTTAAGACTATCGTTATATTATCTCCCGCAGTTTCTGGGAGCCAGGAATCCTGACGAGGTTCCACTCATCTCCAGGCCTGAATGGGGCAGGAGGGTCTGCATCCAAGCTCACTCACGTGGTTGGTGCCAGGCCTCAGGTCTGCCCTGGCTGCTGGCTGCAGACCTCTGTTCCTTGCCTCTGGGCCTCCCTACAGGGCACACAACATGGCAGCTTGCTTCCCCTGCAGCAAGTGATCCGAAAAAGATGGGGAGGGAGAGAGCCCCCAAGACAGAAGCCACAGTCTTTTTATAACCTATATTAGAAGAGATGTCCCTTTGCTTCTGCCCAATGCCAGTGATCACTCAGACCAACCCTGATACAGTGTGGGAGGGGACTGCAGGAGGGTGTGGACGCCAGGATGCAGGCATCATCGAGGCCATCTTGGAGGCTGGCTACCACAATTCCCAATACATATTCAGCACATAGAAGACACTCAAGAAATAGTTGTAGAATGAATGAACGAGGGCAGGAAAGACTTCAGCAGAATGCGTGGTCTGGGCCTCAGTTCTCATGGGGAGCTAACAGCCCTGCCCACTGCCCCATCCCTGCAGGATGCCAAACACGGTCGGCTTTCCTCACACCCCTCCCGGCCTCCACAGCGCCCTCTTACAATTAAACTCCACCTCTTCCCAGCCGTGGGACCTTGGGCAAGTTTCCCAACTCACAGGCCTGTTGTGGGTGTGAAAAGAGAGGAGCATGGAAGCACCACAGTGTCTGACACACACAAGCCCTCAGTGAATGCCCGTCATGGGCAGTACTGTGTGCTAGTACCGTGTACTCATACGGGAGGGAAAAACCAAAGTTCCTCCGTGGCGTCAGGAGCAGTTTGAGAGGTGTGTGAGGGTGTGTTTGTGTGTTTCTATATAGGTTTGCTCTTCTGAGAGCAGCGGCTCAGAGGAGCTGTCCCACGTTGGCAGTGCCTTGGATGGATCATGTGGTCCAGATACCAGGTTTATCACTTGAGCCACAGACGGTCACGTGCTGGGGCCTTAGTCATCCAAACAGGCAGGACAGACTGGCAGACAGGCAGGACTGATGAGCACACGACTGCTGTCTATTTACACTGAGTAGCATGCGTCATACCAGTGGATCTTAATCTTTTTGCAGGGAGGGGTGGGGAGGTGGTGTCACAACCTTTTGAAAGTTGACGTGAAACATAAACATTTGGACATAAACACGAAAAAGTATATATAATCAGGCCATTCACAGATGGACCATAGACTGCGGCCTCCTTGAAGGCGATGACTGGAGCGTGTGTTCTGAACAAATGAATGAATGCATGCATGAATGAATGAAGAAAAAAGAGTCAACTGCCCAAAAGGCCAGAATCTTGGCATCTTTGCTGGTTTGCTACCCACATCTTCTCCCCTTGTGTCATTGCCTCAGGGGAACTGGTGGCTTCCAGAGACCTGCATTCAAGTTTTGCCTTCACCACCTTTCCAACTGTGTGACCTTGGACTTGTCACCTAACTTCTCTCAGCCTCATTTTCCTCATCAGGAAAATAATGTGAATTACAGAGAGTGTTCTGTAAGCTACAATGCCTACTGAAAACAGGAGGCACTCTTATTTTGGTAGGATTCTTATTCTGGCGGACGCATCTAGATTTAGGTAAAAGGAACTAAATGTTCATATCAACCAGCTCCCGTCAGCACAGACTGGCCTTGGGGATGGGGAGATTCCTGGGTGGGGTGGTTTGCTCAGAGAAAGGTGTGAAAGCACCCTGAGCTGCCAGCCCTGTCTGTTGTTAGCATATCCACAGTCCGATAGCCAGGTTCAGCACAACTGAGGCTGGGACAGCTTCCTTTGGTCTCATTCCAGGCCTGAGGCCACGCCCTGCACAAAGAGACGAGATTGAGAATCATGGGATCCTTCAGGCAACACATACTTCTTGAGCAGCTACTCTAGATCAATGCGTGTGCTAGGAGCGTGGGAGCAAACCCACTGTGGGCCCCGCCCTCTTGGAGCTGACGGTCTGATGGGATGTGGATATTAATCCGTCACCAGGAGCAGTACAGGGTGCCGTGGAGATGTTTAACAGGAGGTCCTGATCTCAGGGTGGGAGGGGGGTTGTGGGCAAGGCAAGTGTCCTTTCAGAAGTGACATATGAGCTGAGCCCTGAACTCAGTGAGGGGCCGTGGATGGGGTGGGAAGTACTCTGGGCAGAGGCCACAGCAAGTGCAAGGGGCCTGTGGTAGCTCATTTGAAAGTCTGAAAGAAAGCTGGTGTGGTTGGAGCACACAGAGTGAGGGCGATAGGGACATGAGATGCAGTTAGAGAAGCAACCAGGGACACAAGGCAGGGGAGACTAAATCGTCTTGTTCTCTTCAACGTGACATTTGCAAAGACAAAGGAACTGGAGTGGCAGAGTTCAAGTCTCTGAAAGCTCTTACACAGAAGAAGCGTGCCTCAGAAGCCAAATGAGAGGAAAAACCCCAGCAAGTGGAATTTGAATCAGATGGCAAGGACTTCCTGGCCCAGAGAGGGCTCTGGGGCATTGCTGTCTCTACGTCACCTGTTGTGTCAGTCAGGTAGCAGAAAAGGGGTTCGTCCGTTTGTTCACTCCCTGCTCTGTCCTGTTCCCTCTGCCACATTACTCCCCATCCTTGCTGGGGCTCGTGGAGGACAGTGGCCAGCTCCGTCCGTCAGGGAGAGCCATGTAGAGAGGGCCTGGGAGCGGTGGGCGGGGAGTGGGGAGAGGGGAGAAGGCAGCACCATACGGCGTCTCTGGGCTGTTTCGGGGGAGGCGGAGAGGAGAGGGGCCGGGCAGGCAGCAGCAACCAAGAACAGGAGTCGGGGTGGGACAGGAAAGGAGGGTGGGCAGGATGGGGCATCTCCGGGGGGACCCCGCCCCTGGATTATGAGTCTCCTCTTTATCCTGGAGGCACCTCAGGTCCCAGCTGCCTTCCTGCTGAGGGACGAGACAGAATTGCCCTGGCGGTCACAGGTCAGGCAGATCTGCCAGTTGCTCTCTGACGCTCTTTTGGGAAGACCTGTTTGCATGGCTGGGTCTAGACTGTGAGCTCCCTGAGGGCAGGATCTGTGTCTTGTTCAGTATCACATGTCCCGATGCCTGAGGCAGTTAACATTTGTTGAATGGAAGACGCCACAAACAAATGAATACTGCACTGCAGTGATGGCGCAGAGAGCAGGAGACTGTCCCCAGCTACCGCTGGAGCCAGCTCTGAAGATCTGAGCCTTGATCTGTGTCACTGTCACATTCTTCCCAGGACCAAGGTAGGGGTGGGGCAGCCTATTCAGATCCAATAAAGGGCAACTCAGAACTGAGAAATTTTAAAGGCAGGCCATGTGATGTTCTGGTTAAGAATGTAGCTCTGCAGACAACTGCCTGCGTTCAAGTCTTGCTTCTGCCACCTCCTAGCTGTGTGAGCTTGGACAAACGACATACCACTCTGTGCCTCATTTTTCTCATCGGTAAAGTGGGGGAATTCATAGATTATAGGGTTGATGTGAGAATGAAGAGCGGAGCCTTTTAAAACACTGTTTGCACACAGCAGGTGCTCCATCCATGTGAGTGACCAGGAAAGAGATTTGTTCAGCCCTGGTCGCTAAGTCCCAGCACAAGGCCTCAGACCCAAAGGCCCTACAACAGATCTTGCAGGATTGTCTGAACGGGGACACTCCTGGTGGTCTCCACTAAGCCCACCTGCAACTGTCACCAGATCCCTGAGGGACCTTTGCCTTCTTCAGACAGAGAAGTGCAGACCTGGACATCTGGGGCTGACTGCCACTTGCTACACAGCATTCTTGGGCAAGCCACTTTCTTAATGTCCCCAAGCTTCTCCTTTTTCACTTGTAAAAATGAGAAGAGTAAAACCTTATCTGCCAGGGTTATTGTGGGGATTACACACCCAGTCGGTTGGTGCTCTGAACACAATCCTTCCCCAGGTGGAGTGTAGGGACCAACTGTGCAATCTGCCCCCTGACCACCCCTGCCCCTCCCTCTCACCCCTGCCCCTCCCACCACCAGGTCACATTCCTGGACTCACTGGCTCTAACCTGAAAACCTTGGGCAAGAGTCACACCCTCTTTGTGAAGACCAGCTGGAGCGCTCCATCCCTGGGTGCCTGAGTCAGGGTTCAGCAGAGACTCCTGTCCCTGTCACCTCAGATGACTTCTGTCCCCACTAGCTCTCTGCCAGAATGACAGAACTGAGTGTGAAGGTGAACCCCAGGGGAGGAGAGGAAATCTGTGTGCTGGGCAGAGGCCTCAACCTGCTGGGCTAGGATGCGGGTGGGGTGGAGGTGGGAGGTGGGGTTCCCCTTCTTTCTGTCCCCATCTTTAGGCACATGGCTGATCACCCAACTTGCTTACTCACTGGCACGATGAGAGGAGAAAGTTTAAAGAGAGATAGGCTTGTGTCCTGGAAATCTTAGTGTAGGGGAAATGAGGAGTTTCTCCATTTGTCGCACAATGGCGCTCCTGTGTGCCTTGGTGTTCCCATCACTGGAAGGCAGAGCTGGGCGGTAAGAACTCGCTGTAGGCAGCGACGACATCGTCTGCCCACCCCTCCCCCACCCCCACCACTGAATTTGGAAACAAGGTTGAAAGGGTCACTAATTGCATCAAAGGGTAAGGATTTGAATATAGTGCCTCCTGGAGGCGTGGGGCCCTGGGCAAGTCTTTGATCTCTCTGAGTCTCAATTTCCCTGTTGTAAAATGGGCATAATACTGGAGTGACCCAGGCAGTGTGAAGGTTAAAGGAGGGAACACAAATGCAGCACAAAGGTGGAGCTGAACCCAGCAGGGGACTTGTTTCATTCAACAGAAAACATCTAAGGCCTACTGTGTGTCAGGGTCTATATGCTAGAGACTAAGGGGACATTAATAAATAAGATCACCATGGTCTCCGCCTTCAAGTTGCTTACAGGAGAGGAGGGGTGGCAGACACCGAATGAGAGGGACGGTGTAGGGTAATGGTTAAGGCGAGCAGGTTGGAAGCCCAGCTCTACCATTTACCAGCTGGGTGACCCTGGGCTAGCTCAACTCTTTGTGCCTTGATTTCCTGACGGTAAAATGAGCCATGCCCACTGCAGAGGGTGGTGAGGATTACATGAATTGACACCTGGAAAAGTATTTACAGCAACTACTGATGTGGATTAAGGCTGCCCCGGGTAGAGAAGCCCAAGGTGACCTGGCCGACATGCCCAACTATATGACCTGGTGGATTTTTATGGTATGAATTAGGGCTGCTCCAGGGAGAGAAGCCCAGGGCATCCTCGCCTACATGCCGATCTATATGACCAGATTCGTGTCTAAAGTTATATGACTGCACAATAACCACACTCCATCTGCACTGAAATCATTTAATGACTTTTTACATCATCTTTTCTTTTTCCAGTAAAAATAAGTCACGTACCCGTGCCTTATAAATTTAGCCCTAACCCTCAACTCAGGGCAGCAGCAGGAGCTCTGACTGCCCATGGGTCCTGTCCCCATGCAGCAACTCTTTACTGCCCATGGGTCCTGTCCCCATGCTACTCCATGCTATTCTCTAAATAAAAGAGCACCACTGCCAGACCTTGAGAGTCCAAGAAATCTTTCTTTCGACTCTTTGGCTCGCCGACCCTGCATCACTACTGTGTGCTCTGGCAGCACGCATGTGATCAGTGTAATAAAAGGAGCTTGCAGATATGTAACAGGGCAAGAGATGATGTGGGGGCTGAGCTTGCCCAGCAAATGGGGCGGGCACGTTCCTGAGGAGGGAGCTCCGGAGCAGAGAGCAGGGTGTGCTGGAGAGCGGGAAGAAAGGGTGAGGAGTGAAGGCAGGGCTGTGGGATGAAGGGGGGCAGCGAGCCCGTTTCAGGAGCTGGGGCGCTGGGAGTTACTTGTCAACAAGGGTTCTAAGGAGCAGGTTTGCAGCTTTAAAGCGTTGGTTCCCCTGTGCACATGTGGAAACACGGCACACATTTGTCTTGTCTATTAATGCCCTCCTAGCCCCCAGCACAGAGATGAGGGTAGTTCCTTGCTGACCCTGGCTCCCTCTCTGGTTTCCAGCCCCATCGGCTTCCAGATCACTCAGGGCCTTGAAATTCGCCGGCTATCTTCGAGGAGTGGAGCACGGGGAGACCAAGGGAGGACCGAAGTTCGACCCAGGCCTGGGGGCACCTCCGTTCTCCCCACCCACACAGCCCCTTTGTGACCCCATGAGTCCAGTGTGCCTTTCTTTCTCCTCCCCACCAGGCTGGGAGGGCAGAAAGGGAGGAGGGGAGTGTGGCTGGGAACGGACTCCTAGGAAGCAGAGGAGAAAGTGGGTTTTTTATTTACAACCCCACTTGCAAAGGGGCAAACTGTTGGGCGGTCGCCCAACCCTGTGGACAGAGTAGGGGAATGGGAGAGTCCCTTTCCCGGCCGGCAGTCCTCTGTAACCTGTAACGGGCGGGGGTGGGGGTGGGGGGCCGGGGAGTGTCCCAAGGGCAGGGCGGGGCGGGGCGCTGTGGCTCCGCCTGGAGGGCAGAGGGCACACAGGGGAGAGAAACAGAGGAACTGCCCTTCCTGGGCTGGGTCAACCGGTGCTTACCACCTGGCTCAGGAGCCAAGAACGGAACGAGGGGCTGGAGGTGGGGGTGCATTTCTGCAAATCTCAGAGATCAGAGCCCTGAAGGCGGCGGTTGAGAAAGTCCACAGCCCTGGCACTGCCAGGTGTATGGGCGGGGACTTCTGGAGAGCCCCGCAGCCGCCCTAAGGCAGGTGCCCCCACCACGCTCCTCTGAAGGGGTGCGCCCCCTCTCCGCCCTCCTACCCTCTCCCCTTGCGTCCCATCCCACCTTCGCGGGCGCTCCGGGAGTCTCCGGGGCAGCCGGGAGGCGTGGCCCGCGGGCGGCCCGCCCCTTTGATGTGCGCCGGCGCCGCAGTGATTGGACAGTCGCTTGTGACGTGCGGGGACTGCGGAGGGCCCGGGTGCTGCGGCTGCCGCAGCGCTAGCCGCGGCTCCGGCTCCGGCTCCGGCTCCCGGGCATTTAAAGGGGACGCGGCGGCGGCCCGGGGGGATGGGGGGCAGGCGGAGAGGACGGCCCAGACGCACATCATCCACGGCCCCTTGGGACTGGAGGGACTCGTGAGCCGGAGCCCAGAAATACGGGGGTGGCTAAGACACCGCGTCCCCCCCAATTCCCGTAAGCACCCCTAGCTCCATCCTGCGTCCAAATACCTCAGCTAGCCCCTTTTCCCACTCTTTGCAATCCAAACTCAGCCGGGGCAGACCTCGGCCGCCGCCGCTCCCCACGTGAGTCCTGGGCTCTCCGAGGTAGGGGAGGGCTGGGGTCCCAGTGTGGGGTGGGGGCTGTGTGGAGTTTGAGGGCGCTCCTTCACGCGTGTGTCAGCGGGGGCGTCCCTGGAGCGGAGGAATGAGTCCCCCTTCTTTCCCCTATCCAGGAAGGTGGTGCCCGGGTATCTCTCCCTCCCCGTACTCGGACAAAGCGAAGGAATCTGTGCCTCCTTGCTCCCTGCCACCCACGAGTTCCCTGGGCTCCCCTCGGCTCCCTAAGCTGCGCACCCCCCGCCCCGCATTGGAGCGAAGCTCCCGCCAGCTGGGGGTGTGCCAGAGAGCCTGCTTTCCAGCCACCTCTAAAAATATCTCTCCCCCAACTCCACCGGCAGCTGCCACCTCCCTGCCCAGTGAGGATCCCCTCCCGGCTTGTTCACCCAGGCAGGGCGAGCCCCGAGGTGACTCCTGGTCCCAGCTTCCTCGCTGGCCCCATAACTGCGGGTCATCGCCACCAGCTAGTCAGGACAGCAAGCTCACAGCCTAAGGGAGTCTCCAGGGCAATAGAGGAAGCTCTGGCTGCGATTTTCCCAAGAGGCACCAGAGACCCCTGAGTTCTAAATATGATTCTGATGCTGTGTGACCCCCAGGATATTAGCTTGACCTCTCTGGGCCTCTGTTTTTCCTATCTGCTGCTGGCAGTCGTGAGCAGGGAAGAGACCACGGTGAAGTTTGGGAGTGCTATCTGAGGGAGGGAGAGAATTCCAGCTTAGTGGCTGAATGTGATTTCTAGTGATTGATACAAGGAGACTTGGTCTTGGGCAGACAGCTTGTTCCTGTGGTATCTCTGGGGTCCTCTCCCCCATCCCCATCCTGCACATTTCCGGTGGAAAACTGTTTCCAAACCGTCTCAAGGGCTCCATCCATTAAGAGGGGAATTTCAAACTTAGGGCTGATGCCAAAGAGAGGCCCGTTTCCCTCCCCCATCCCCAGGGGACCCTCCCAGCCCATTCCCATAGATGTCATCTAGGAGCTTTTGTGTAAAAGCCAGGAGGAAGCAGGGAGGAATTCGTGATCCTGTGTGGGGTCAGGGAGGCAGGCGCCACTTTTAGATGGGACTGGACTAGAATAGGGACTGCCTGCCGCCCCTAAGCAACCCGCTCTCCCCTCTGCTCTAGCCTGTGCGAGAAGCTCGGAGATCCTGTCCCCCTTTTCTCTGAGGGACTCTTTCTGGTGACCACAAAAGGATTTGATCACTCAGGACAAAGCTGCCAGAGGTGAGTAACCTTTCTGAATGTCACAGGGGCCAGATTCCCACGGGACCCCGGGTCCCTCTGACTATTTTGTAAGGGTGGGGTGTCACAGCATGGCCTTCTCAGGTTCCAGGGGAAGAAACTCACTCAGGATGCCTGGCTCTCTGCTCTGGGGACTGAAAGAAACAAGGGCGACTCACCAAACAATAAATGTTTAACCAATTTCCCTAAATACTATTGTTAGATGAAAAAAACATAACTTATGTGTTTTGCTATGAGAAATGGGAAGTTTTGAGCATGATATTGCAATAGAATATTCCACCAAATAAAAGAAAGACAAAGAAACAAGGGCAAAACAAGGAAGCTTGCTCTCCGGGTGGCGCCAGAGGCCCTGTGCATCTTTGCATCTGACCCTCGCTGTGCCCCGTGCCCGGCACGTGTCCGTCCTGTTTGCTTTTACAGCGGGAGGGGCATCCCCTGACCTTTCTCCTCAGACTCACCTGGCCCAGGGCGGACGTGTGATATTAGCCAGGACTCTGGAAGGCTGGAACTGCCTCCAGATGGGGCCTGGGGATAGCCCTCCCACCCTCCAAAACATGCCATTCCCGCGTCCCATGCCTCGCTCCCCTTCGCTCCCACCTTCTCCTGGACGTGTCTCTCCTCTCCCTTTTTGCCCACTGCCCCGTTCAGCTTTGGCCACCTCCCCCAATTCCTAGATGAAAAATTCTTAGCGCAAAGGCTGAGACCCACATCCCATCCTTACCACAGGGTTTAATGCACGAGTGGTCTGAGTGGGCAGGGAGGGGGTAATTCGAGATGGAAGGTGAGAGAGGCCCTCCCACAGGCCCTCCGACCTGTGCCCTGCTCCTGGGATGTCCCAGTCTCTGTCTTGGGGACAGTAGCTTCCCCCTGCTGTCCTGGGATGGTCTGGGGAGAGTGTCACCTTGAGAAAGTCAGAAGGGTTTCCAGTGTCACCTGCTGTCACCACCAGAGGGCAGCAGCCAGCCAGACCTTTGCTCCTTTCCCTGGTCTAGTCTCCTGGCTCTTTCCAGACCTGTCCCAGCTGCCTCAGGTCTCTGTGTCACCCCAGGGTGGAGGGTGGGGTGTGCGTAGGGAGGCACTAGGGGCTGTAGGTGTGTCCTTTGTAGTTGGTGAAGGCCCACAAAGCCAAACCTGTCCCCAAAGCCACACAGCAAAGTTGGGCAGAAATTTCACCCTGACTCTCCTGTCTGACTCCTGGGCCCCGGAAAGCACCAGGGAGGCCAGTCCCGGATCACCTGTGGTGCCCAGGGGTCCTGGCCCCCCAGCTGGGGTACAGTGAGCCTGGTCATCTGCCTCTTCCCTTTTGAGGGCAGAGGGCAGGCAAGGCTGTGGCCAGGTGTTCGTGAACCCGGCTCTGCCTCCCTGAGCCCTTCTCATCTGCTGCATTCATGGGACTGTGACGGGCACTGAGAGAATATGAAAGAAGGTGATCTGTAAACTGTGAGGTACCGCATACAAGAAAGGGGAAGTGGTCATACTGGAGAAAAAAGCTCTGGTCTCAGACTCTGAGATCTGGTTTTGAGATCTGTCTCTGCCACTTACAGTGGGTGACCTTTGAGCAAGTCGGTGTCCCTCTCTGGGTCTCCATCAATATCATCCCTAACCTCTCCAGCATTGTAGGGGGTTGTAAGAGGATGCCTAGCAAGGGCTTTGTGGTCTGTAAGTGCTATGCCTGTTTGAGGGGTTGTTTTTACGGAGCCCCTGGGAGTGGCTCCTGGGGCTCAGCAGAGGGGATGGGGCCAGGTGGGCATTAGTAGTGGAAACAGAGCCAGATGACTGGGCACCCTCACACGGACCTTGTGTGGTTGTCAGGAGCTCTGGACGACGCCTGGAGGCCAACGGAGTCCCTACAGGTGCTGCTCAGGGTGATGCACCGACAATGAGTGGGTGTTTTCCAGTTGCTGGCCTCCGATGCCTGTCTAGGGTAAGTGGGGCCCTCCAGGGGTCTCTTAGGATGAGGCCTCAGCCCCTACATTCCCATCCCGGAGTGGGAAGAGCCCTGCTGAGCCCCTTTTAGGCTTTCCCTCCCCTCTACTGGGCCTCCACTAATCCCTGGAAGCTTCCTTCCCAGGCGTGGGGTCCTGATACTTTACATCCTCAACTCCAGTGGTGCTGGGCCACTGAGACACCCAGATGGACGTTGGTGAGAGCAGAGAGCGTCTCTAGGGTTGAGGTCAAAGGGATGGTTCTATTAGCGAGGCAGATAGCCAGGTTCAAATCCCAGCTCTGAAATGAGGAGCTTGGACTTCTGTCTCACAAGATGTGCTCGGCCATAAACATCACAGGGATATTAGAGAGGGAGTTAGGAAGAAAGCAGAAAGAAGAGTGGTTCCATCTCAGATCATTGGGGTGGGAGGCTGGGAGGGAGAAAGGCAGTGTGATGGATATGCTGAAGGTGGACCTGATCTGCTCACTCTGCCCCTCTGTCCCCTACAGCTGCTGTCAGGCAAAGGTGGGAGGGACAGGCTGCCGAGGGATTCTGCTGTCTCCATTTGCTTGCCTTTCTTCGTGCCCTCACACTTGCCCTGTTGTCCCCCGTCCTCTCCCATGGCCCCCATCAACATGACTCTGGCCCAAGATCTCCACTTCCTGGAGTCCCCACCCCCACTCCGTCTTCCTGTCCAGTCTGTCTCTGCGCTCCCCTAGCATGACTTCCCCCTAGCCCCCTCCTTCCCCACTGCTGCCTCATGTCTGCATGTCTACACTACCTTCTCCCTCCTCCCCTGCCTTTTCAGCCACCGCTGCTCTCTTTCCTCTTTCTTACCTGTCTCCCAGGTATGTCGCCGCCTGGTGCGGGAGGCTCCTACCTTCCCAAGCCCCACTGCTTCTCCTGCTGCCCGCCTGCTTCGGACTCTGGCAGAAACCCCACCCGCTGACACAGGGAATTGGCAAGTGACTAGTGATGACCTGTCAGCACAGGGTCCTAAAACTCCCCAGAGAAGCTGTATCCCATCCCTAGACCCCTGCCCAGTGCCATCTGGCTAGAAGCAGCTCCCAGAGAGCCTTCCTGAGTCTTGTGTGGTCAAATCACTTACCTGGTTATTCCAAGAGCTAAAATCCAGTTGTCTGGCCAGGACAGACACCCAGGCACCTAACTCTCCAGGCCCAGCCCTTAGCTCCTATCCAGGCCTGAGGACCCAGCACTCATCGTCCACATGTCTTGGACGGTGCCAACAAGACTTCCCTGGAGCCTGGCTTCTTATTGTCCACCACAGTCCCACCTGCCATCAGCTCGGCCTGGTCCAGAGGGGAATGAGGAGGCTGCTCCGGTTGGGTGAATGGGTGGTTCCCTTGACTATGTTAGGGAAGAAGGGAGTGGAGAGCTCCCTCCACCCTCCCGGTAGCTACACCAACAACAGGAGTCACTAGAAGTCTCTAGCACAGTCTAGTCCAGAAACCTCCCCGAAGGGGTGACCCCTTGGAAGCTGCTTTTCCCCATTTTTAAGCTGACCCTTGTTAAGCCCCAATGGCCCCAGATGAGAGTAGCAGAAACAGGTGCCAAGGATGCCCTTCTGAGTTCGGAAGGAGGATGGTCCTCTGAGGATAAACTCCAACGCAGTTAACTAAGAGGTGCCGAGAAGGGAGGTCAGGGAGGGGGATCGGGGGCAGGGGCGGCAGGGAAGGCTGGGCGGGGGGCGGCGGCGGCCGTGGCTACTCCGCCTAGGTTAACCAGCTTTGGGTCCTCCTCAGGTCTTGGACGTGCCAGCGCCTCTGGCCGTGGCCCGCTAACCAGCCTCTCCCGGGCCGGCTCCCGCCGCGCCCCCTCTCGCTTGCTCTCTCCTCCTCCTCCTGCTCTTCTCCTCCCTGCTCCCAGGACGGCGGGATGGCCGCGCAGGGCGCGCCGCGCTTCCTCCTGACCTTCGACTTCGACGAGACTATCGTGGACGAAAACAGCGACGACTCGATCGTGCGCGCCGCGCCGGGCCAGCGGCTGCCGGAGAGCCTGCGTGCCACCTACCGCGAGGGCTTCTACAACGAGTACATGCAGCGCGTCTTCAAGTACCTGGGCGAGCAGGGCGTGCGGCCGCGGGACCTGCGTGCCATCTACGAGGCCATCCCCCTGTCGCCAGGCATGGGCGACCTGCTGCAGTTTGTGGCCAAGCAGGGCGCCAGCTTCGAGGTTATTCTCATCTCCGATGCCAACACCTTCGGCGTGGAGAGCGCGCTACGCGCCGCCGGCCACCACGGCCTGTTCCGCCGCATCTTCAGCAACCCGGCGGGGCCCGACGCGCGGGGGCTACTGGCGCTGCGGCCCTTCCACACGCACAGCTGCGCGCGCTGCCCCGCCAACATGTGCAAGCACAAGGTGCTCAGCGACTACCTGCGCGAGCGGGCCCACGACGGCGTGCACTTCGAGCGCCTTTTCTACGTGGGCGACGGCGCCAATGACTTCTGCCCCACGGGGCTGCTGGCGGGCGGCGACGTGGCCTTCCCGCGCCGCGGGTACCCCATGCACCGCCTTATCCAGGAGGCGCAGAAGGCCGAGCCCAGCTCTTTCCGCGCCACTGTGGTGCCCTGGGAAACGGCCGCCGACGTGCGCGTGCATCTGCAGCAGGTGCTGAAGACGTCCTGAGGACGGCGGCCTGCGGGGGGCGCCCGGGCGGGGAAGGGGCGAGGAGGGGGGAGATCGGGAAAGACAAACCTAGTTTTTTTAATTCCCTTTTCCCTTTCGCTTCGGTGTGTCCCTCTGGGAATTTCTGGAATTCCGGGCTTGTCCATTTGGGGGCTGGGGGCGGGAGTTCGGACAGCCCCTATCTATGCAGTTAACCCAGTTCGGCTGCCCCGCCCAGTTCCTCTGCAAAACAATTATTCTGGAGTCTGGCCCCACCGGGGAGGTGCGCATACCGGGGAAGGCAGCAGTGTTTCTAAAAACCTTGTCCTCCAAACTGGGAGGACTGGGTTCCCTGGGAGGGGAGAGAAGAAACGTGTCCCGCTGCTTTAACCGCTGCCTCGGGCCGTGTAACCTCCCCTCTTCCAGATCCCGAAATCCTCCCGGCTGCACCCGGCTCCCCGCCCAAGTCCCCAGGCCTAGATCCTGCTTCACCTACCGCGACCCCACCTTCTATCCCTTTTCTTCTTGCCTCTCTTCCCCCACCCACCCCGCCAGCATCCCCAAAGGAAAAAAAGCCAGAGGGAACAGTCGCCTCCTGGTGGTGGAACGAGGTAGCACACTGTCCGGCCAGCAAGGGACCTCGCAGCGTGCGACAGTGTCTCCTCGCACCCCAGCCTCGTCTATGCAGCAAGAGACCAGGGATTTTACCAAAGTCGCCTCGCGGGCTGGGCCCTCTGCGCCCCCCACCTCCGCGGTGGGTCAGAAGGCCTTGATATTTTAAAGCAGAGCCAGCAAAACCCAAGCCCCTCCTCCCTCTTTGATGTTTTAGAGCTATAAAGGAGGTGAAGGGGGAAGAGGTGACTGAGATCTCTCGCGCCGCAGTCTAAGGGGTGAGGGTGAGGTGGTCTCTGCTCTCAGAGAGCCCCACTTAAGTGAGGGAGTTAGTCCCCACTCTTGGAGAGTGCCCGGCTTCAGGAACCAACACTGAACACATAACACACAGCAGGCAACAGGCAAAAGAACAAGGTGCAGTCAGTCATTGCTGAGGGGCATCAGAGGTCTAGTGCAGAGGGCACCTAATGAGGACCGAAGAGATGGGAGAGACACTGCTGCTAGCGGCAGGCAGAGGGTGGCTCCGTAATTAGCAGGAGCCTTAGAACTGGGATGCCTTTCAATCCCTCCTCTCTGCCCCCTAGCCCTGCAGGGCAATTATCAAGAGGGTCAGAGTTTTATTCAAAGCTGGCACTTGCAGCTGGAGACCCCGCCCTGCACAGAGTAGGGGTCCTCTGTGGACAAGGTCACCAAACTCCTTGTCTTTCAGTTCTTTCCTGTCTGGAGCAGGCCTCTGGGTATCTCCTCTCTCTCCCCAGGACCCCTTCCCACCGCAGTAGGGGGAAGGAGCGGACACAGCTCACAGCCCAAGAGGCGGGCAGACCTAGTCCAGCCTTGATCTTGGAGCTGGCTTTGGCCCGGGGCTCCAGAGGCTGCTCAGGGCAGAGCCTGGGTTAGCAGCCCAGAGAGTCCCAGGCTGTCAGCAGCTGGGCTCCACATAGTTCCCCGGGAAGAATCCAGTCCCCTCTGAGCTGACACCCTCACACCAGCCATCGGAGTAGCGGCGGGTGACGCAGATGATGGTTCCCTCAGAGAAGGAGAGCTCGTTGTCCTTCTGGCGGGTGTATGGGTACAGTGTCACCACTGCAGGACAGGAGGAGAGGCTGCTGTGAGATGTTCGTCCTGCCCCATCGTGGGGATGCAGGGGCCCACATACTGGACTCTAGCGAGCATCTAGGGGAGAAGGCTGCAGGGAGTGGGGCAGGCGGTCCTTCTCCCAAGCCCTGGGACCCCTCCCCAATTCACTTAATATCTACCAGGCCAGTGGCTCTCAACTTGCTCATTTCATGAGAAAATATGTGCGGGGGTGGGGGGCTGAATGCCTCTAGGGTAGAAGAGTAGGGAGAACCCTGGTGCCCTTCATTCCCAGGAGTCAGGTACCTTTCTCCAAGTATGTAGCAGGGACCCAGCTGGGCTCTTCCCGTTCAAAGCCTGGTGGGGGTGGAGGCAGCAGCCCCAACTCATCTACATCCAGAGGTGGAGGAGGGGGCAGGTCCAGGGGCAGGGGCAGCTCTGGGGCTGGGAGGGAAGCAGAGGGGCTGTGAGTGGGACACAGGGAACCCCTCCACCAGCCCCAGGAAACTTGACTGTTCAAGAGCAGGGCCCCAGGCTCTCCCCATGTTATGTAATCTTCCTCCAGCCCTGCCCATCCTGGTCCTCCCACAATGCCTCTGACAAGTAGCAGGTGTTCAGTAAACACTAAAACGTTGAACAGTGTAAGTCAGACACTGCCACTTAGCTGGGTGACCCTTGGGCAAGTCACTGAATTTAACCTCTCAGCCTTAGCTTCCTCCTCTGTTAAATGGGAATGTGAAGATCCTCTTAGGGTGTTAAGTTTAAGTGAGAAAACGGATGAGAAGCTTCAAATCCAGGGCCTGGTATAAAGCAGGTGCCAAGTTATGTTAGTTCCTCTGCCCGCTTCCTCTCCTTTCTCTCCCATGACCTCTCCCGTGGACAAGCCTTTCATAGACGTGGGTCCGATTAGATCCAAGAGGGGTGGGGTGGGGAGGAGTATGGGGAGGTAAGAAAGGCTGAGCTAGGAGGAGAGGGCGGAGCTCCTTACCTGGCGGGGGCAGGGACAGTTCCTCCAGCGGAGGGGGCAGCAGGAAGAGGTCAGAGGCAGCTGGTGGAGGAGGTGGGGCCGTGGAGCTGGGGAGAGGTGGGGGTGGGGGTGCTGCCTGCCCCTTGGTCGTGGAGACCCCACCGACACCTTCGGCGCTGCTGAAGACCAGAGAAAGCGGGGCTCGTCTAGGTTGGAGGACAACTTCCCTAATTCAGCATCCCCCAACCGGCCCCGCCCCTGTGATCCGGAGTCCCCTCAACCCTAGTAGTCACCATGACAATTGGCAGGAGGACCCTCTCAACCCCTCCCCTCGCCACCCCGCACTTGGACTTGGGCTCACCCGGCCGAGGCCAGAGAAGAAGCAGATGAGGCGGCTGAGAGTTTGCCATCGGGCAACACCGGGAGCTGCACGGGCTCCGGAACCCGCGGCGGTCTCCTGGGGGGCGGGGGGGTGGGGTGCGGGGTGTCGTCAGGCAGGAGGAAGGCTTCTGGGCAGCAGGGGTCGGGTGCGGGGAGGGGGCAGCTGGTGTAAGAGGAAGTTTGGGGCCCGCGTTGAGGGGGGTGGGGGAGTCGAGTTTCGGGACGGAGTAGGGCTGCTTTGGATCGAGGTGGGGTCTCACCCCAGGGTGGCAGAGGCGGGTGTGGCAGGCGCCTTGATGCTCTTTCGAGACAGGGTCCCAGTCCGCGACAGCTGCGTGCTCAGATCCTGCGGGGGAGCAGAGGCGGGGCTGACATCTATGGGGGCCCCCCCAATAGCCCCCCTCATCCCAGAGAGGAAATGGGGGAGGGGCGGACAAGAACTGGGAGGGGGAGGGCGGGCACAGCAAGTTCCCACTTCCACTTCCCAGCCCCCTCTCCCACCCCACCCCACCTCACCCCACTCCACCCCACCCCCTCTTGCCGCGCCTGGGCCCTGGGGCCTGGGCCTCAAATCTGCCCGGAAACCTCGGAGCACAGACACGGTCTGCAGGCCACTTCCTCTGCAAGGCCTCAGCGGCTGAGTGGGCTCAGCATCCCCACCCCGCTTCTCAAGCTTCTCAGTGCCCAGCTCGGTGGTCACTAATCTGATTAGACCCCCAACCCCAGCGCAGGCTGAGGAGGGAGTTGGGGAAAGGAGAGGACCGCGGTGCTTAGAAATGTCCCACCTGTCCTTGCAGGCCTGTGGAACTGACTCTGGGAGTTCAGGACAGAGAGGAGCAGAACATTTAGAGTAGAGTGTAGAAATGACCAGGTGCAAACCCCCAGGCGGGACAGCACCTCTGTCACTGATGGGGTTGCCCAAGAGTGGGTTCAGGGGGAATGGTGTTCCCTGTTCGCTATACTTCACTAGGGACAAGCGGGACCTGAGCTGAAGCATAAAGAATTTAAGTTGGACAATAGGAAGAACTTACTGGTGGGGAGGCCTGGTGACTGAAGGAGGGAGTGTAGTGCCCCCTTTTTGGGGAGATGGTATGCTGAAGATATCAGAGGGTCATTCAGATACAGGAGAGCTTCAGTCTAATCTGAAATGTTGCAGTGTGAGGACAGGAATTGACAAAATGGGATCCAGTGTGTGTGTCTCTGTGTGTGTGCATCTTCTCTCACCTCTCAGAGGGAGGTGGGCTGAGGATAGAATGCCAGAGTTATGCTCCCCTCTCTTCGCTATGTCCCCCTTGGGTGGCTGCATCCCCGCCCCTTCCCACCCAACAGGGGCTCTGGGGTGACTGTTCAGTGCTGTGACCTCAAACCTCCAGACAGAGGAAGTCGCTGTTCTCATGTGGCTGGGGAGCCATTCTCATGCACACCCCCACATCCTCCCTTCCCTCTCTTCCCCTCACACTCACGCCTAGCACCCGCAGGGCGGGGGTGTTCAAATGTCACTCAGCAGATTGTCTGAGTACAGGGTAAAGGCCAGTTATTAGGGTGGGGGAGAGGGTCATGAGGACTTTTAAGGAGGAGGGGCTCCTCCCATAAGGAGGACCTGGAGAGTAAGGGAGGCTTAGGGTGATGGCCTCAGGGAGTGAGGAAAGAAAGGGGCTGCAGGTTAGGACAAGAAAATGGATGTGGAAGAGAAGTGGGGAGCTGGAGAGAAGGGAGCCGTGAGGCAGAAGAGGGCGCGTTGTGGAGAAGGGAGGGGCTCATCTCTGTACCTTGATCCCATGGCCAATGTCATCCAGGCAGCCGAAGTTGAGGGGTCTCCTGTAGTAGGGCGTGAGGGGAGGTAGGCTCTCAGGGGGGATGACTTTCTGGCCGGGGGGCAGCCGCTGGACAGCGGCTAAGGTGCCGATCTCCCTTCGGGCCACCTTCTCCATATGCATGTTCACCATCTGGATGACAGGGTTTGGGGTAACAGTGGGGCAGCCTCTGTACAGCACCCTTCCCCTTAAGGGAGGAAGAGGACAGAGACTTTGGGGTGGGGACAGGGACCCTGGGAGGCAGTGAGGTCTAGACAAAGAGTGAGTTCTGTCCCCAAGGCCACACACGGCACTTGGGAAAAGAACTGCCAGGAGAGGATGGAACTACTTGGAGCAACTTCCTGGTGGAAGAAAATGAAGGTTATTATTAGCCGAGCAGGAACCAGAGGAAAAGAGAAAACACAGCATCCCGGGGGGGCTGGGAAGAGACTCAACCACTTGGCTGGCTCAGAACAGAGCGGGTGACAGGGAGGTGGCTGGGATTCGTGGCTGGATCAGCTCTCTCTTTTGGGGGACAAATAAGTGAATTAACTTCCTCTTGTGATGTTCTGTGGAGAAACGTACAGCCTGGAGCGGGTGGGAACGCTGGCCTGCTGGGGCCAGCGGAAAAGACACACCCCACATTGAACACGTGGATGATGTGCGGGCCAGGCCCATGTGTAACTGGATCTGTGCATGTGGTTCATGGGGCGATTCCTCGGCCAAGGATCCAGGAAGGAAGGAGGAGGGTGTGTATGCTAAATGGGTGGGGGGCACTGTATGGTGATGGCAGTGCTTCCGGGGCTGAAGAGGACCTTGCCAAGCAAGCACTCTGGGTCTAGGGCATTTATGAAGTTACCGCCTGTGTTTAGCTGGGAACAGGATCCATGTGCCTCTTTCCTCTACTCTGCAGCCACAGTGATTGGTAGAACCTGCTTTCTGCCATGCTGGGTGGGATTCAGAGAAAGAAAAAGCTCTGCCTTCAGGGAGCTCCTAATCTGGTGGGGCAGCAAGGCCCAACACTGAGACATGGCCGCTGAGATACGAAGGCTCAAAATGCTTGGGAAGTGCCAAGCCTCTGTGTTGCACTCAGGCATCTGGAGAAAGGCGGGAAAGCACTTTTGCTAGAGAAAATATCCGAAGATATTTTCAGCTGGGGCTGAAGAGCTGGGAGCCGATGCAAGAAGCCTTCCCATGCCCCTTACCTGGCCCAGGGTGCTCACGCGGGCTTCCACCTGCCGCAGGCAGGCCGCCTGCAGGTCCAACATGCGCAGTGTGTGCCCGGCCAGGTTGCCCACCTGGTAGGCCACGCTTGCCAGGGCCTGGGTGGTAAAGGCCATCGTCTCCTCCAGTGCCTTCCGCTTGTCTGTGGCCTGAAATACACACAGCCCTGGTCTGAGGGCAGCATCTTCCACTGGGTCCCTGATTCGGTGGGTGGGATGGGAGAGGGTATAGGGAAAGTGGGGGCTGAACTGGCAGAAACAGCAACCCCTAGATGTTTGAGCTGGTTTCCATAGGAATGAGACTGTGGTAAGAAGGACTCCAGGGACATCAGGAAAGTGAATCTGCAGCCCTGGGAAATGGGTGCAAGGGGGGAAAGATACTCATCCTCGAGTAGTCAAGCTGAGGATTGACCCCAGCCCCCTCCTGAGGACCTTTTGGGGGCTAACAGGTGAAGAGTGGAAAGGAAAGAGGAAGGCAGTTCTGGTTGGAGGAGATATTCTCAAGCTTAAAAACCAACCAACTAACAGCAGGCCCCCATCTCAGAGCTTCTAACCAGGATTCCCTGGGAGTGAGCCCGGTGGATCTGTGCCTTTAAAAGCAACCCAGGTGACTCTGGTCCTCCTTGTTTAGCTCCAGTCTGCAGGTTGGTGGTGGGAACCAATGATCTGCTCCATTTTATAGATAAGGAAACTGAGGCCCAGCAGAGAGTGACTTCATTCACTCATTCCCTCCAGTAGCTTCCCAATACACTGAGAATGAGACACAAACTTCTAACCACGTCCGATATAGAGCCTCACAGGCTGGCTCTTGCTTTCGTCTTCACTTGAATCCCTTACCACGCCCCCTCTCACTCACTGCCCTCCAGCCACATTAGCCATTGGGTTTCCTTTCCCGATCAAGCTAAGACTGTTTCTACCTCAGGGCCTTTGCACTTGCTGTACTTCTTTCTAGAATCTTTCTTCTTATTAAGTCTCTGCTCCTCAGAGACACCTTCCCTTACCACCCTAAGATTCCTCCCAGCTTACTTCTGGATTGACTCTCTATCATGTTTAACTTGTTCTCTTTTCTTCATAGCACTTAGCACTATCAGAAATTATTTATCTATTTACTTTATTATCTATTCCCCCCTCCCCACACACATACACTAAAATGTGAGTGCTGTGAGGGCAGGGAGCGGGTCTGTTTTATTCTATACCCTATCCTGGAATAGTGCCCAACACACAGACGATACTTAATAAATATGCATTTGGGAGTTAATTAACGGATTGAATGCGAACCCAAACACTTGCTGGGCATCTTCTTATTGTGTGCCAGGCACTGTGCCAGGTGCTGGCCAGAGTCACATTGCTGGTCAGTGGGGGAGGGGTGGGCAGGGAGTGGCTGAAGACTGAAGAGGTTCTTTTCAGTCCTGGATCAGCCTGTGGAGGCTGGGGCAGAACTCCTCTGGTCATTTGGTCCCTGGGGCAGCTTCCTCATCTCAGGTCAGGTCATGGAGTTGCTGCCCTCCAGCCTGTACCTTTCCAGGGGGGCAAGGGTGAGTCCAGGGCAAGTCTGGGCAAGGCCGGTGGACTGACCCGCAAGGCTGCCCCTTGGGGTCTGCTCGCTAAGGGCCCTTGGGTGCTCCTCAGGGCCTGTCAGAGGAGAGCAGTCCTAGAGCCTATCAGAGCAGGCTGCTGAGAGACCTGGGGGCTCCAGTGTGGCCCGAGCCAGGCTGGAGCCCAAGGGCAGGCCCAGAACCTTCTAAGCAGCCCTTCCTGTATTTCTCTCCTCGGGTGCACCTCCTGCCCGTCTGTTCCAACTGCGAGAGACAGACAGAGAGAGAGAGAGAGAGAGAGAGAGAGCGAGAGGGAGAGAGGGAGAGAGGGAGAGAGATGTTCATTTGCATGCAATTCACATTTCATCAGCAGAAAGCAACCCAGGGTGTTAAAACCAGAAAGGACAGCAGGTCTCCTTCAAGTTCAGCGTTCAAGACCGTCCTTTCATAGATGAGGAAACAAAGGCCCAACATGGAGCAGCGACTACTCCTCGGGTCTCTACCCAGATTTCTTAGCTGGCCTCTCCTGTACTGTCCCCTCCCTGGACTGGCATGTGGAATTGTCAGCCCAAACAGGAAAACTGTCTGCTTGGGTCCAGCTCTGGGAGGCTAGAGCCTGGAAGCCTACTGACCCCAGCTTTGGTCTTGGCCCAAAGTTACATCTGGGGGGACAAGGGTCTGGTATCCGTTTGCAGGCTGCCTGCTTATTCATCATGCAAATTACCCCGTCTGTAAACTCGACGGACCCTGACCAAGAACTCTGCAGTTGACCCGGCCTGCCCTCCCCTTTTCCCCATGGGTTTCCTGACACCTGGTTGAGGTGGAGGGGGCTTGAGTGGGGGGACAGAGGACGTGGGAACAAGGCCTTGTCTAAGAGCAGTTCTGAGAACTCATGCAAACCCCTCCTAGCCATTTGCTTCCCAGACAAAGATCCTCAGAGAAGCCCGGAGAGGTCCCTGGTTGTGTGGTCTAGCGGTTAGCATTCTGCATGAAGGAAGCAGGGGTCCAGGGATTCCAGTGTGGGTCAGGGCTTCCAATGCCCTGGGTGTTTCTGCTGGGGCTGCTTCGCCTTGCTAGAACTGACTTTTATTATCCATGTGTCTTTCATCCTTCTGATGAATGATGATGACAATAATGATAATAATGGTACCAGCTGCCATTTATCCTGCCCTTCTTAAGGGGCAGGCACTGGGCTAAATGCTTTAATACATTATCACATTTAACCCATGTGACCCCCTTGGAGGAAGGGATAAGAATCAGAGAGGAAACTTGCCGCCGATTGGATAGTTGGTCGGTGGCAGAGTTGGAGATTGGGCTCAGGTCTTTGTGACCCCAAATCCTGTGTGCACACTGTGTGTGCAAATGAGGACCCATCCGGGCGGGAGTCCTTTGAGATGTGCAGAGGTCACTGAGGGAGAGAGAAGGACTGTTTCTGTCCTTGTCGACAGGAGGAGCATACCTTCCAGTGCCACAGGAGCGGGGCTGGTTTACCGTCCACCTTCCCTCTCATCTACAAGCTGGCTGCTCACATCTACCCAGACGGAAATTCTACCCAGGGCAGCACTTTCATCTAGAGGTGAAGGGGTGGGCTCTGGATTTAGAGTTACAGGTTCAAATCCAAGTTCTGCCACAAGACCTTTGGGAAGTGAACAAATGTTCCAGAACCTCAGCCTCCTGGTCCTCACCTCCCTGGACTGGCGTGCGGACTGGAGGAGGCAATGCGGGCGCCAGGCCTGCCCAGAGGAAGGCTGCAGAGCGTTCTCACTGTTCTTAGCACTGACTCTTTAATCTGCCGTGCTCCCATGAGCACTTGCTCCTTTTCTTCTTAGTTTTTTCAACACTCTCACTGAGCTGGGAGGTCCCTGTACCTCTTCTCACAGTTTGGTTAGAAGACGTTAGACAAATGAAGTTTTGCCCGAGGGATCCCAGGGTTAGCCTGTACAGGCTCTTAAGGGGCAGAGGAAACTGAGGACAGAGTGTGCAGATAAACTGTTTTCAAGTCATACAGCATGTGAGGGAGGCGGAAAGGTGGAGAAGAGAGAGCTCGGCTTCAGAGTCTGGGCTGATGCCCGGCTCTACCGTTTCCAAGCTGTGTGACCATAGATGAGCCACTTCACCTCCCTGTGCTGCTGTCTCCTCATCTATGAAACAGGAATAATAATACTTGTCTCACACGGTGGTCATGAGGATTAATGAAATAACAGAGGTGCCCGATCGTTGTAAGTTTCTATCACCCCTCTTCCCTTGACCCAGGAATCTACATTTGCAGTCCAGGGACAACCACACAATTTAGAAAACTGGTCTAAAATGCCAGTAGCCATCTTTTGCTGGTAGGCGGCTCCCAGCAGTCGTGTTGTCCATCCTGGTGCCTCCGTGTCAGAAGCCGTCTCTTTACCGAGCCTGTTCTGACGTCTCTCCGCTCTCCCTCAAGGATCAGGGAAAGAACCCTCCCCTTGTCCATCTCAAGTTCGCTGTAGTGTTTGAAAGGTTCTTCTGAAGTCGCACCTAGAGCCAGCCTGAAAATGGAATGATGGCACCAGTGCTTGTGTGTGAGGACAAGTTTTGGGGCCTCTGGATTTGAGTGGGAGGCCAGGAGGGAGACGAACCTGGGGTGAGGCCTGATGACAGGACGGGGTGGAGCTGCCCATCTGGACATCTCTGAGGCCCTGGGAGAGAGAAGGTACACAGCAGGGGTTTGGGCAATGTGGGGTCAGGGTCAAGTCTGGGGGAACGGGGATGAAGCCAAGGCCTAGAGTGGGAGGCTTTCTCAGCCAAGGCCCAGGACAAGCACCTGTCAGGATGGCTCCCACGGCCCTGCCCTGGGGAAGGGCTCCGGGCCCCTCCAGGGGCTGGGGTGTGGGGGCCTGTGCCCGCTCTGCCTACCTGCACGTAGTTGTTCTCACAGTAGTCCGCGACTCGCAGCAGGGCGCTGTGGTTGCCCCGCAGGGCCTCCCGGCCTGTGGGGATCTCAAACTCTTGCAGCTGCTGCAGCTCCGCCATGGCCCGGCCTCTGCCCAGCTCCCCGGGGAGCCCGCTGGTTTCGCGCCTCACCCTGCCCTTGATTGGTCGCTCTGCCTTCCCTCCCTCTTGCCACTTTTGGTTTCCTCTGCGTGACAGACCCAAACCCCCTTGCAAAGGGCAGGCATGCTCGTTCTGGGACAAGAGGAAGTCAGTCCCTGCTCCCTGAGCCTGTGCCTCTCTGTGCCCTGCCCAGAGGAGGGGGAAGCCAGGGCCCCTTTGGGGGCCAGCTCCCCAACCCCTCCCAGCAGAGGAAACCAGGGTCGGGGCAGCTGTGATTGCTCCCTGGGCCCGGAGAGGAAACTGTTGGGAGGGTTGGGAGGGGAGACTGAGGAGGAAGGGGGCTGGCCTGCTCTGGGGGGCGGAGATGGATTTTCCACTCATGAAGGGGAGGAAAAGGCAGAGGGTGGGGGCTTCCTTGGGAAGCTCAGGGATGAGTCACCAAGGGACAGGGCAGTGGAGGGCGGAGAGGATATGGAGACCAGTCATGCTGGGGGGCTATAGGGTGTCGGCCCAGCAATAATGGGAAACAGTCGACATAGCGGCGAGAGGACTCAAGTTGGACACCAGAAAGATACAACCAGACATCCCCTGGGAAGTGTTACCAAGTCACTGGAGGGTTACGTGCCATGAAGATCTGGTGTACACGCCTGTGCCTGATGGAGGCAGGACAAGATGAAATTGACCAAGTGTAGCGTGAGAGACTCAGATTAGACAACAGGAAGGACTTGGCTTTGAGAGTCACCACGTTCAAGTTCCGGATTAATTGGCTGGTGTTAGGAAGCAGCGGTGGAGAGAGCACTGAGCTGGCCCCAGGAGGTATGTGCTCTCTTTCCTGCATTAACAGGGGACTTGGGCTTGGTGACCTCTGGGGTCCTGCCCTGATATTAAGTTCTTAGGGCTCGCAGCTGCAAGTGGGACTTGGATCCTGGAGCAGGAGGAGTTGGGATGGACTCTGAGCTCCTCTCTGCCCCTCCCACTGCCCAGTCAGTTATCCTAGAGGCAGGAGAAAAAGATTCCTCGCTGACCATATTGGCCCCTAACATCTGCTCCTCAGGAGGGTCCCCTTGTCATTGGATAGGCATCAGCCTGAAAAGGAGCTCAGTATCTGTTGAACAGCACAGCCCTTGGGTGGTCCTGGGAGGAGACCAAGAGAAAGCTCTGGATGTGGGCCCTGTGCTCAGGGGCTGCTGAGGAAGACCCGTGCCCAGGGGTCAGAGGGAGGCATGGAGGCAAAGAAGCATGGACACGGGCATTGGGGGTGGCCATGGCCCCAAGTGCTGACTGGCCCAGCATCCTAAGTGAGAACAATTTTATTGAATGCGTGAATCAAGACTGAGCTGGGAGAACCTTGTAAGGTGAAATTGTGGGGCTCCAACGAGGACACAGGCTTCTTGGGTGCGGGAAGTTAGAAGCTGGTCTAGGACTTGCCTCATTGGGGAGACCAGCCTCAGAGCAGGCTCAGATGTAGGGGAGGGGCAGCTTGGGAGAGAAGGCAGAGGCAGGGGAGCAGGTAGGGCTGGAGGGTGAGAAGTGGGGAAATAAGCTGTAAGCCAGGGGGTCCCTACAAGAGAGGGGCTGAGGCAGGGGGCAGGGTGTCTGGTCTGCAGGCAGTGAGGGCTTGGAGCCTCCGGCTGGTGGATGGGCTTAGACCCTTGAGCCTATGATCAGCTTAGGCCTCAGAGATTTGCGCTTCCAGACCATCTGCTTTATCCAAAGACTTTCAGCTGATGAGTAGCTGGGAGGCTCAAACAACGTCTTGTCTGAGTCGGAGAGAAGTGACTTGAAGTGCACGCTCTTTCTTGGCAGGTGAGAGGGGCTGAGGTTGCACTGGGCTGGCATCTAGTCTTGGGATTATTGAGGTTAGGCACCGGCAGGCCTTCCTGATAACCCTGCAGCGATGATGATGATGAAGATGATGATAAATGTATTAAGTGTTCATTATGTGCCAGGCAGGGTATTAAAATATTTTATATGCATTTTCTTAGTACTTACAATAATCGTATGAGGTGAGCACTAGTATTACACCCATTTTGCAGATGGGGAAACTAAGACTCAAGGCCACACAGTGTGGAGGCAGCAGAGCCGGGGTCAGAACTGGAGGCTGGCAGGCTCCAGAGCCCTTCTCTTAACCGCAAGGATACACTCTCCCCTGATAGGTCCTGGAGTTTCCTGAAAACTTCTACCTGTCCATCATGTGCAACAATAACTTTGCTTCCCAAGTCTTCCTCACTGAAAGAGACTCCTTTTCTCTCCCTTCTGCATGGGCTGACTCCCGTTTCCTCTGTAGACAGATCCTTATCCAGGGGCAAAGACTATGCCTCGCCCATCAGCCTAGACTCCTGAAGCGGGGGGTGCAGTGAATATATGGTGAACGGTGAGGGGCCTGAACTGCGGGACGTGGTGGGGAAGAGGGTAGAAGTTGAGGTGTGGAGGGTGCAGAGGAGGGAACTGGGGGAGCCCAGGGGATTTGCAATCCCAGCCATGGAATCCTTTCCAGGACCAGGTGTCTCCAGGGCAGGATGGCCCAGGACCTCAGTGAGAAGGAGCTGTTGAAGATGGAGGTGGAGCAGCTGAAGAAGGAAGTGAAGAACACTAGACTTCCGGTGAGCCTCCTCTCCCCTTCCCTGGCCCTCTTCTCTATCCCTTCCTGTTCCTCACGGAGCCAGGACACGAGGAAGGAACAGATGGACAATGGCGTGGTAGGACCTCTCCAGGACAGTAGAAGGAGCAGGAGGTGTCTCTGGGATGGGGTAGGATGTGGGAAGAGGCCAGGGTCTGACCCCACTGAGGTGCACGGGAGAGAACCCGGGAGCTGGAGGGCTCCGTGTGTCCAGCCCTGTCTCCAGGAGGGGCCTGGCCAAGCGGCCCTTGGAGGTAAGAGTTGGGCCATGTGGTTCTGGTCGAGGAACTGACATCCTTCTCCCACTTGCCTGTCCCTTTCATCTTTCTCCTCTCTGCCCCAAAGCCTGTTTTCTTGGGACTGACCAAGGCATGGATCCTGAGCAACAAACAAGAGCTAGAAGCATACTTTGCTTTCTCGCAGATTTCCAAGACAGGAAAGGAAATCAAGGAATATGTGGAGGCTGAAGCAGGAAATGACCCACTTCTCAAAGGCGTCCCTGAGGACAAGAATCCCTTCAAGGAGAAGGGCTCTTGTGTGATCAGCTGATGGTGCCGGTGGCCCTCACCTCAACGTCTGTCCCTCCTCAGCCCCAGTCCTCACCCGGCACCAACTGTCCCGGGACACCCAGCGAACCCAGGAATTTTCACCCTCTCTTAGTCACAGAATGAGTAAAGATACCTGACTGCGTTCATTGTGAATCCGTTCCCCAATCCCGCTTTCAACTCTTTTCTCCCATTGTCTCCTCCGCCTGCTGGGTCCGTGCTGACCACACTTGGAAACACTCTGAGCTTCCCCAGCTTAGCAGTTGGCCCCTGCTGTCGCGGGATCTGAGGTGCCTGCAATATTCTGAGACCCCAGAGGGCAGTCCTTAGGCAACATTCACCCCTCCTTACAACCCCGCCCATCCTTCCCCTCCACTCTCTTCCTAGGAACAAGCATTGCCATCAGAGTACTTTGGGTTGGGAGCCGGAGTTGGGGAATCCTTGCTCCCGTCTCATGTCCCACCCTGTGGTCCTCCTTCTAGTCATTTAGATCACCCCTGATGGCCTGATGACAAAAAGAGTTTGTAAAGACATGATGTCATGATTTATTTACTATTATTGAGGGTCTATTATGTGCTGGGCACTAAAGATTAAAGAGTGAGCAAGACTAACGTGGCTCCTGTTTTCATGGAATTTAGCAGAGAAGACATGGAACAAAGAGTTTACGATTAGATCAGTGAGTGCTGCTATGGGGAAAGGAAAGTCAGGGGTGGTATAGGAGCACACAGCAGACAGACATTGAGGGCCATGCCCAAGGTCAGTGGGAACGGCTGCAGACCAGTGGGGGCAGGGGCAGAACGGGGCGTGGTAAGACATGGGGCTGGAGAGGGAGATAGGGTCAAGTCTTAAAGGACCTTCTGTGAGCTCAGTTAAGAACTTTCCTTTTCACCCTCAGGGCAGTAAGCTTCAGCCTGTGAATGTATTTAAGTAGCCGAGGGACAGGCTTTGATTAGCAGAAGAGAGGCTGGATCCTGGTCGGAGCCGGGAGTACAACGAAGATGGGAAGTGAGGGGCCGGCCTGGTGGTGCAGTGGTTAAGTTCGCACGTTCTGTTTTGGCGGCCCGGGGTTCCCCGGTTCGGATCCCGGGTGAGGACATGGCACCGCTTGGCATGCCATGCTGTGGTAGGCGTCCCACATATAAAGTAGAGGAAGATGGGCACGGATGTTAGCTCAGGGCCAGTCTTCTTCAGCAAAAAGAGGAGGATTTGCAGCAGATGTTAGCTCAGGACTTATCTTCCTGAAAAAAAAAAGAAGAAGAAGGGAACTGATTCCTGGGCCTTGATAGCAAGGTGATTACTATCTAAAGGAGCCACAGACAGACACTTGTGATACAATGTGTTCAGTGCAACCTCAGAGAGGTCTGTGTGGGGTATGATGGGGACCTGTGGAAGGGCTACCAAATCCAGCTGAATGAGTGCATAGCCTCCTGGAAGAGCGGACAGGAAAGGTCTCTAGAAGGAGGTGATGTCCTGAACTGAGTCCTAAAGGGTTAAGTTGTAAATGGGTGGATGGATGGCAAATCTGATTGAAGGCACAGTCTAAACAGAGGCATAGATATGAGAAAAGGAAAGAACCAGAGTTTCAATGCAAACACCAGTCAGGCTGGAGTTGTTGGAATGGCAAGAGACAGGCCTCGGTCCCTAGGATACTCTGGAAAGGTGGAGGTGGAGGTGACCAGAGGGGTCTTGTTTGCTGTACTAAACAACCTCATCGTCTGGGAGTGAGTCGGTAATGTTTGTACTTAGAAAGAAATTGGCTTTTGGTAAGATTGGAACGGGGAAAGAATAAAGGCAGAGAGACAATTAAGGAGGCGATCGTTAGCTCAGGGGAGAGGTGAATTAGGGCAGTGGCTATAAGTCTCTAGAGGGAGAGGTGGGCTGGTGAGACCTGGGGAATAAGGTTTTCAGATCTTGACATCTCATCGAGTGATGGGTGAGGGACAGGAAGTGTCACGGATGACGTCCAAGTTTCTGGTTTGGGGCATTGCTAGAAAGGACTGAAAGCAAGGCTCTAACAACAAAGCTCACGTAATACAGTGACCTGACATAGAGGAGCAGACTCGCTGAGCACCCCTCTCCAGTGCGCCACAGCTGTGCTGTGAGCACGTCCTGCTCCCACTGGTGAGGTCTTGGGCCACTGGTCAGAATCCAGGATCTCCTGGGGAGTGTCCACTCCTTTCCCAATTCCATCCTGACCCCACTTTGCTATTCTGCAACCTAGAAAAAATTCAGACACTCTCAATATACTCCACTCAAAGGAAGGCAAAGAAGAGGAATGAGAAAGAGAAAATATTTAAATATAACAATTCCTTTTTTTTTTTTTGAGGAAGTTTGGCCCTGAGCTAACTACTGCCAATCCTCCTGTTTTTGCTGAGGAAGACTGGCCCTGAGCTAACATCCATGCCCATCTTCCTCTACTTTATATGTGGGATGCCTACCACAGCATGGCTTTTGCCAAGCGGTGCCATGTCCACACCCGGGATCCAAACCAGCAAACCCTGGTCCACCGAAGCAAAACGTGCGAACTTAACCGCTGCGCCACCGGGCCAACCTCAAATACAACAATTCTTATTTTTTTAAATGGGGAAGGGTGAATATTCCATGTGGCTCCAGCCGTAAAAAAGGAAAAACAGATGGGGTCACAGTCATATGGCTATAGGCCATGTGGCTATGGCTTCTTTCCTCCACCTACCGAGAGCTGTTCTCCTACCTTCAGGCAGAATCTCATGGTTGGAGTTCTTGGTCCAGAGGGTTGACTCCGACCTTTATTCCTAAGGATTTTGAACCCTTAGTGGGACTCTGAGTAGAGCAGTAGTTTCTTCTGTACCCCTTTACTCAGGCCATGATGCCCCAGGTGTTCTCTCAGCTCCACCCATACTCTTCCTGGCCACCCCGAGGTGTGGTGACAATCCTAGGACCCCTGAGCCTCAAGATCAGTCATTGGCCCAACACCCTCCCCCCCTTTCCTGTCTGTTTTCCTAGTGCCAGAAGGAGCCTCAAATGGCTGAGGGTGATCTCAGCTTCCACTTCAAAGGAATTATTATTCTGCGCCCGGTGGCAGCATTCCCTCCTTGCGGCCCGAATCTTCACCTCAGCAAGGTCAGAGGATGAGAATGATCGTTCTGAGAGTGAGTGACTGATGTAAGCGGAGCCATCCATCCCCGCGTCTATCTCATAGATCTTTGAATTGTTTAGCCATGAAAGCATAGCACTGTCTGTCGTTACTGGTTCGGTTCAGGGCACACCCAGCAGCCTTCGGACAGCACCTCATCTTTGCAACGTGGTGTCTCCCAGCTGGCACCAAAGCGGGCCAGTCCTTCATTCTCTAAAGCCACCAGCTTCCACATGATGGACACATGATGACAGCAAATCTTATGGACATTAGCCTCTTGTCTTACTTCTTTTTTTTAATTCAGTAGTTTCATTTTGAAATAATTTTAGATTTACGGAAGAGTTGCCAAGATAGTACAGAAAGTTCCCACATGCACTTCACCCAGCTTCCCCTAATGTTAACATCTTACATAAACATGGTACTTTTACTAAAACTGAGAAATTAACGTCTGCACAATACTATTAATTAAACTCCAGACTCTGTTTAGATTTCCCTGGCTTTTCCACCAATGTTGTCCTTCTGTTCGAGGGTCTGCCTTACACTTTGTGTCTTTCTTCTTTTTGCTTCTTGGTTGGAGATAGCATGGTCTGGGATACCACGGCCAGCTGGAAGACATCCCATAAGCGCATAGATGGGAGCGTTGGCAGAGTCATGGCAGGCAAGGAACAGAAATCCACTTCCTAAATAAGTGCCTATTCCAGTGAGGACAACTCTCTGTCCCCTCCGTTGACCTGCCACCAGAGAACTGGCTGGCTGCCTTGAGGTCAGGTGCTGTATGAGGGGCTCAGGGTCGGCACTGTTGCTGGCTCATTGGGCAGTGGTGGAGCTGCGCTGGGCCGGATGAAGGGCAGCCCATGCTCTCCCACATGCATAACCTCTATTCCTGCCTTGTTTCATGAGCCCTAGTCAGCCCAGTGGTCATCCCATCTACGGGGTTCTAAAGAACCTCTTCTGCAGGGGCTGGCCTTCTGGTAAACCTGCTCGTGACACTTGAATATTTTCAGTCTCTGGCTCATCCTAAGGAGACCAGCCACAGAGCCCTCCCCAGACCTTCTTGTCGTCAGTCCCTCAATTGTACTCTAAGACCTCGATCATCTGACCAGAACCTTAATTGCTTCCCAGGAGTCAGAGAGGAAGGACTTCCTTTCCCCCTGACTTTCGGGGCCATGCTGAGAAGGGCTGTTCGCAGAGAGAGGGGAATCACGGGGCTCCAGGCACTCAGGGAGATTAGGGACTGAACTGGGGAAGTGGAGGAAGAAGGGAGAGGAGGTGACGAATTCGAGGGATAATTAGGAAGTAAAATTTTCAGGGCTTAGAGATTGATCGAAGGTTGGCAGAAAGGCAAGGAAACGATCAAGGACGACCTCACGTTTCTATCTCGGATGACTGAGTGAACGGTGGTGTCACCAGCTGGAAAGCCCTCCCCAGTAGCAGATTCTAGATAATTCCCCCAGGCTCCCCCTCTGTCCCCTTGTGCCCTGCGGAGAATCACTGCTTGGTGGTAGCTGGTACTACAAAAGCAGGTGAGACTGCTTAAGACAGCTGCAAGGATCAAGACGAGAGGAGGCCAAAAATTGAACTTGGAGGGCCAGCCCTGTGGCCGAGTGGTTAAGTTCACGCACTCTGCTTCAGCAGCCCAGGGTTTTGCCCTTTCAGACCCTGGGTGCGGACCTAACACCTCTCATCGGGCCATGCTGAGGTGGTGTCCCATATGCCACAACTAGAAGGACCCACAACTAAAATATACAGCTATGTATTGGGGGGATTTGGGGAGAAGAAGGAAAAATTTTTAAAAAATAAAAAAAGAATTTGAGGGGCTGGCCCCATGGCTGAGTGGTTAAGTTTGTGTGCTCTGCTTCGGTGGCCCAGGGTTTCACCGGTTCGGATCCTGGGCGGGGACATGGCACCGCTCATCAGGCCACGCTGAGGCAGCATCCCATATGCCACAGCTACAAGGACCCACAACTAAAATATACAACTATATACTGGGGGGATTCGGGGAGAAAAAAGCAGAAAGAAAAAAAAAGAAGAAAAAATGTATTACTAAAAAAAAAAAATTGAACTTGGAGAACATCAGCATCTCTGGCTGGGGTAGAAGAAAAGAGCCGTGAAAAGAACTGAGAAGGGAGGGTCAGAAGTGTGAAGATGCCAAGCAAAGACTGGATAATTGAAATTCTGACGGTGCTGAGCAGTAAAACGAGGGCAAGGCAGGAAGAGAGGGGCAGTGCTCTCAACTCCTGATTTCACGGTCAGCTAACATCAAGCTGAGTCATTTTCAAGTTTCAATTCTGTATCACCTTCCTTCCACACTCCACATTCACCAGACACTCCCAGGATGGGATTCCCAGGAGGGCAACGGCTGACCGGTTGATCGGGCCTCAGCTCCTGGGGCTGGCAGCAGCTCGAAACCCTCCTAGTGGATCAGGCAGCCCAGCGCCCGGACCCCTGTGCCTTCTGGATCTCACGCCTGCAGCCTGGAGGGAGTGGAATGGGGATGGAGTCTTGTCTGCTTGGCATCTTGGTGCCTTAGGCAGAGGACAATTACCCAACCGTGACCTCTGGGCCTCTAGGAAAGTTAGAGCCCTCTGCCACCCCCCACCAATTCCCTACCTGAGCTTGAGGCCTGGGGACAAGACCAGCTTCACGGGTGTGTTGGACCCGTGCTGTCACACACAGCCTCCTGCTTAGAAGGGCCCTGTGCTTAGTTTAACACTCTGCTATCGCTGTCTTGAAATTCTTAACTTTTCAACAAGGGCTCTCATTCTCATTTTGCCCTGGGCCTACATGTGTCCGGTCCTGAGAAGGGAGACAGAGGCCCGGGCCTGGTGAGGGAGGCAGGATGCTCATCCAGGAGCAGGGTTTCACGTGCGGTTCAAACTAGCACCCACAGCATCCTGGCCCCTGTCCTCCTCCACCATTTCTGAGGGTTAGAGGCTGGGGGAGAGGGGCAACTCGGGGTAGTTTCCCAAGTCCGCTTGGTTCCTCTGACTTTCCCATTCTCTACCAGACCACGGAAATGAGTGACGTGGGTGACTCATCGTCTGCAGCATCAGAGCGGAGGAAACAGAAACCAGGGAGGCCAGGAGAGGAGAGAGGCAAGCAAAGAAGAGCGGGAAGCTGCCTCTCCCCCGCCCACTTCCCCCATCGCGTCTAATCAGATGCGAATTCCTACAGATTCTGCCTTCTCCATCTCTCACGCCCTCATCTGTTTGTCCCTCTGCTCCCTCTGCCATGCGCTTAGTTAGGGACTCACCACCTCTCACTCCGGGATTCAACAGCCTCCCACAGAACTTCCCATCTACCTGGCCCCATCCAGCCGCCCCTCACTGCTAGTGTCTTCTCTGTGGCTCCCTTGCTTAAAACTCTTCTTGACTCTCTGCCCCCTGGAAGACCAAGTCATGACTTCTGGGTTTAGCACCAAGGCCCTTCCTACACCGTAAGGGGCCCTGCTGACCTCAGGGGACCTCAGCTCTCCCACTGCTCACACCCCTGCCCCCAGGGCTCCAGTCAGCTTCTCTTAACTCCTCCCTGGGTTCCTGCCATGCTTGAGACATCTTATCATGCTACCCCTGCTATCCTACAGTCACAACCAGGTTTAAGCATCTCGTAAGCTTTCCCCGACTCTCTCCTTGGTGACTGAAGGAACAAGCCATTCAGAATGAGGTGGATCAGAACTCAAGTGGTGTGAAGGGAGCGGGGGAACAGTCCTCTCTCCTTTTCTCCCCCTAATTTCCTCTCTGGAGAAACCAATGTCACCTGGTTCTCATGGCACCTTTCAGAGGTGTTTTAGGCATATACAAGCCAACAATACACACAAACCTCCCTTTTTTACACAAATAGTAGCATGTACGTGTTGTTCTGTGCTTGGGTCTTAATTTCTTTTTTTTCCACGTTCCCCAGGTGGATTTCACTTACCTTTGTGTCCGAGTATACGCCTGAGCCCAGTACTTTTCATTTTACATTCTATTTCAGTCTTTGATTGATCAGTCAAGATTTCAAGCTTCTTGGGGCCTGCCCCGTGGCTGAGTGGTTAAGTTCGCGCGCTCCGGGGCAGCGGCCCAGGGTTCGGATCCTGGGCGCGGAGATAGCACCGCTCGTCAGGCCACGTTGAGGCAGCGTCCCATTTGCCACAACTAGAAGGACCTGCAACTGTACCAGGGGGGATTTGGGGAGATAAAAAAGCAGGGAGAAAAAAAAAAGATTAGCCACAGTTGTTAGCTCAGGCGCAAATCTTTTAAAAAAAAAAAAAATGATTTCAAGCTCCTTGAGGGAGAGGTCAAGTGTTTTATTTTTGTATCTCTAGCACCTAGAACCCAGTAAGTGCTCAACAAATGGGTGTTAAATGATGGTGTGTGTTCTCTAATTTACAGGCTTCCTACATGCCAGGCATTGTGATAAGTGTTGCACGTACGTTGCCTCGTGTACAAATGAATCAGCAAGGAAGATAATGAACGGACAACCCTGGGAATCTAGCGCAAGGGAGAGACCAGGCTAGGCACAGACCTGGCTTCCCTGGTGGTCTTGGCGCTCTGCCCTCTGCTGGTGACTCTGGTTAGGGACAACATACAGCAGGTGCTAGCTTCTGGAAAATGCCCTCCTCTGGGGGCCCTTCATGGGAATAAAACTATTGGAAAGGGCTCCTCAGACTGTTGGTGAGGAGGAGAGAGACGTTCTCCCCTGAGCTACTGGGGATGGAAAGAGAAGGAAATGTGGAGGGGGTCTCAGAGAAGCTGGAGCTAGGAGAGGAAGCACGGGGGGATGGTAGTGAGCTCATAAGTGTTTTACTAACTGTGGGTGAGAACCATTCATGAGTTATGGAATCAATTTAATAGATTGTGACCAACTTTTACTTTATTTATTTTTTTTTTTGAGGAATATTAGCCCTGAGCTAACATCTGCTGCCAATCCTCCTCTTTTTTGCTGGGGAAGACTGGCCCTGAGCTAACATCCATGCCCATCTTCCTTTACTTTATATGTGGGACACCTGCCACAGCATGGCTTGGTAAACAGTGTGTAGATTTGTACCCAGGATCCGAACAGTCGAATGCCGGGCAGCTAAAGCGGAACGTGTGAACTTAACCACTGTGCCACTGGGCTGGCCCCTGAGACCAACTTTTAAAAAATACAGAATATCAGAGTGTACTTTTACATGTGGTGTCAATGCAAATAATCCATAATCAATCTATAAATCAAAATTGGGGTGAGTTTATTAAGAAGTAGGTTTGAGGACTATAGCCCTGGGCCTTCCTTCTCCAAGGAAAGAAGGGCGCCAAAGAAGTGGGGTGTACAGAGTAGTTAAGTACCATCTTGGAACAAAGAGTGTACATCGCATATGATAGGAATGTCCCTTTTCACAATTGTCACAAGATGCTTAGCTGGCACAGCAGGTTGGTGGTCAGCAGGTCAATGGTCACAAGGTGAGCACAGCAGGTCGGTAATTAATCCTTAGTTCCCAGGAAGAGATGCTTATTAAGGAAATGCCGATGGGCGGAGGTGCGGGGAAGGGAGAGTTACATCCCTATCTTTAAGGGCATCATTTTTGTCTGTGGGACATAGTAAACGTTTAAAGCACAGGTACAATGCCTGCTCAACGGGCCACATCAGGCCCTTTTGGAAAAACAAGGTCAAGCCAAATTAGTTTTAAACCAAATGGCTTCTTCATATACTCCAGTATATCCTATTGCTTTTCACTTATTTTTCAGCAGTAAAGGTGAATACTGTTTCTTAAACGTTTGTTTCAGTTTTGCATATATGTGTACTGGTTTGTGATGTAAAACAGACATCTTACTGAGAGTCTTGGTGCAAACGAACAAACAGAAACAAAAAACGATGAAAGCCGTTGAAGAAATGGTGAGAAAGGTCCTGGTGAGTATAGGTCCTGAGTGAGCTCGAGGATTTACAGCAGAATCAAACCTCAGAGCAGAAGGCAAGGCAACTTTTCTATTACAGAGCCCAATCTCCACCTCAGTGTGGAAATCTTCCTACAGTCCCAAGTGACAAAGACCTTTAACTCCCCCCTCCCCCAGGAGACCTCCACGCATCAGAAGCTCAGAATTTCTCAAGCCTGTTCTGTTGACGGACAACTCAAATAGAAAGTTCTTCCTATTTTCCCCTCTAACTTCCAGCCACAAGTTCTCATTCTCTGCCTCTGTTGCAACCCTGTGAGTTTTGTGTTCCTCCCCATGTAAACATGTTCTGGGGCTGGCCCAGTGGCACAGGGGTTAAGTGCACACGTTCCGCTTCGGTGGCCTGGGGTTAGCCGGTTCGGATCCCGGGTGCACACTGGGCACCACTTGGCACACCATGCTGTGGTAGGCGTCCCACATATAAAGTAGAGGAAGATGGGCATGGATGTTAGCTCAGGGCCAGTCTTGCTCAGCAAAAAGAGGAAGATTGGCAGCAGTTAGCTCAGGGCTAATCGTCCTCCAAAAAAATAAATAAATAAACTTGTGTTCTTTCCTCAAGAATCTGAGCTTCCGTAATCTTCGCTATTCTGATTGTCTGTCTAGCAGTTACCATTATTGAGCCTGTCGTGGATCAGATGCAAAGAAAAGGACTTTTTGCTTGTTATATTACTAATTCTCACAACACTGCCATGCAAAAGACATCATTGTTGTCCTTTTACAGATAAGGCTCAGAATATTTTTAATTTTTCCAGCTTTATTGAGATACAATTGACTATAACATTGTATAAGTTTAAGGTGTACAACATAGTGATTTGATATACAGTATATATTTTGAAATGGTTACAGTAAGTTTAGTTAACACATCCATCATCTCACATTATTACAATTTCAGAACATTTAAATGCTTATGCATCCAGCCAGTTAGTAGCAGAATGAAATTTTTGGATGTCTTTGTGTGATGCCTAGAATTGAATCTGATCCTCCAAATGTGGTTCGGCTGACTCAGAGTAAAGGATCTTCATCCTGACTCCCTCTCTTTGGACAAACTTTTTTTTTTTTGGTGAAGAAAATTGGCCCTGAGCTAACATCTGTTGCCAATCTTCCTCTTTTTGCTTGAGAAAGATTGCTGCTGAGCGTGGCTTGAGGAGCAGTGTGCGTGTCTGCACCCAGAATTCGAACCTGAGAACCCTGTGCTGTGGAACTGTAGCATAAACCCAACCACTGCACCACCGGGTGGCCCCTGGACAAACTTTTGATCTCAAATTCCTCACTTTTTCAGTTGAGAAAATATACATTCAGAATAGTAAATACGTCATAATATGGTTTTTTAAAATTGCAGTAACATTGGTTTGTAAATTTCAGGCGTACCTCATTATATTTTGATTCCTGTGTAGATTACATCCTCTTCACCACTCAAAGACCAATTACCATCCATCACCACACACATGTGCCTAATCACCCCTTTTGCCCTCCTCCCTCCGCTTCCCCTCTGGTAACCACCAATCCAATCTCCATCTCTATGTGATTGTTGTTATTTTTATCTTCTCCTTATGAGTGAGATCATATAGTATTTGACTTTCTCCCTCTGACTTATTTCGCTTAACATAATACTCTCAAGGCGCATCCACGTTGTCACAAATGGCCGGATTTCATCATTTCTTATGGCTAAATAGTATTTCATTGTGTATATATACCACATCTTCTTTATCCACTCATCCCTTCTTGGGCACTTACGTTGTTTCCAAGTCTTGGCTACTGTGAATAATGCTGTAATGAACATAGGGGTGCAAGTATCTTTACGCATTCGTGTTTTCATCTTCTTTGGATAAATACCCAGCAGTGGAATAGCTGGATTGTATGGTAGATCTATTCTTAATTTTTTGAGGAATCTCCATACTGTTTCCCATAGTGGCTGCACTAGTTTGCACTCCCACCAGCAGCCTGTGAGAGTTCCCTTCTCTCCACATCCTCCCCAACACTTGCTGTTTCCTGTCTAGTTAATTATAGCCATTCTGACTGGAGTGAGGTGATAGCTCATTGTGGTTTTGATTTGCATTTCCCTGATAGTTAATGATGTTGAACATCCTTTCATGTGCCTGTTGGCCATCTGTATATCTTCTTTGGAGAAATGTCTGTTCAGATCTTTTTTTTTTTAGATTGGCACCTGAGCTAACAACATTGCCAATCTTTTTTTTTTTTTCTGCTTTTTCTCCCAAATCGCCCCAGTATATAGTTGTATATTTTATTTAGTTGTGGGTCCTTCTAGTTGTGGCATGTGGGACGCTGCCTCCACATGACCTGATGAGTGATGCCATGTCTGCGCCCAGGATTCGAACTGGCAAAACCCTGGGCTGCCGAAGCAGAGCGTGCAAACTTAACCACTTGGCCATGGGCTGGCCCCTGTTCAGATCTTTTGCCCATTTTTTAATTGGGTTTTTTTTCCTTTTTCTCCCAAAGCCCCCCCAGTACATTGTTGTGTACTTTTTTAGTTGTGGGTCCTTCTAGTTGTGGTATGTGGGACGCTGCCTCAGCCTGGCTTGATGAGCAGTGCCATGTCCACATCCAGGATTCAAACTGGCAAAACCCTGGGCCGCTGAAGCAGAGTGTGTGAACTTAACCACTTGGCCATGGGGCCAGTCCCATAATTGGGTTGTTGGTTTTTTTTGTTGCTGAGATATATGAGTTCTTTATGTATCTTGGATATTAACCCCTTATTGGATATGTGGTTTGCAAATATCTTCTCCCAATTGTTAGGTTGTCTTTTCATTTTGTTGATGGTTTCCTTTGCTGTGCAGAAGCTTTTTAGTTTGATGTAGTCCCATTTGTTTATTTTTTCTATTGTTTCCCTTGCCCTGTCAGACATGGTACTTGAAGATATGCTGCTAAGACCAAGTCAAAGAGCATACTGCCTGCGTTTTCCTCTAGAAGTTTCATGGTTTCAGGTCTTACATTCAGATCTTTAATCCATTTTGAGTTAATTTTTGTGCATGGTGTGAGATAAAATGGTCTATTTTCATTCTTTTGCATGTGGCTGTCCAGTTTTCCCGACAGCATTTGTTGAAGAGACTTTCCTTTCTCCATTGAATATTCTTGGCTCCCTTGTCGACTATTAGCTGTCCATAGATGTGTGGGTTTATTTCTGGGCTCTCGATTCTGTTCCATTGATCTGTGTGTCCATTTTTGTGCCAGTACCATGCTGTTTTGGTTACTATAGCTTTGCAGTATATTTTGAAATCAGGGAGCATGATACCCCCAGCTTTGTTCTTTTTATCATGGTTCCTTTGGCTATTCAGGGTCTTTTGTTGTTCCATATAAATTTTAGGATTCTTTGTTCTGTTTCTGTGAAAATGTTGTTGGAACTTTGATAGGGATTGCATTGAATCTGTAAATTGCTTTAGGAAGTATAGACATTTAACTATGTTAATTCTTCCAATTCAAGAGTACAGAATATCTTTCCATTTCTTTGTGTGTTCTTCAATTTCTTCCAACAATGTTTTATAGTTTTCAGTGTACAGATCTTTCACCTCTTTGGTTAAGTTTATTCCTAGGTATTTTATTCTTTTTGTCGCAATTGTAAATGAGATTGTATTCTTTTTATTTATTTATTTTTTTTTAGGAAGATTAGCCCTGAGCTAACTGCTGCCAATCCTCCTCTTTTTGCTGAGGAAGACTGGCCCTGAGCTAACATCCATGCCCATCTTCCTCTACTTTATATGTGGGACACCTGCCACAGCATGGTGTGCCAAGCAGTGCCATGTCCGCACCCGGGATCCTAACCAGTGAACCCCAGGCCACCAAAGCAGAACATGTGCACTTAACTGCTGTGCCACTGGGCCGGCCCCTGGGATTGTATTCTTAATTTCTCTTTCTGCGACTTCATTGTTAGTATATAGAAATGCAACTGATTTTTGTATGTTGATTTTGTATCCTGCAACTTTACAGTATTCATTTATTATTTCTAAAAGTTTTTTGGTGGATTCTTTAGGGTTTTCTATATATAAAATCATGTCTCTGCAAAAAGTGCCAGTTTCACTTCTTCCTTTTCAATTTGGATCCTTTTATTTCTTTTTCTTGCCTGATTGCTCTGGCTAGGACTTCCAATACTATGTTAAATAAGAGTGGTAAAAGTGGGCATCCTTGTCTAGTTCCTGTTCTTAGAGGGATAGCTTTCAGTTTTTCTCCATTGAGAATGATATTAGCTGTGGGTTTGTCACATATGGCATTTATTATGTTGAGGTATTTTCCTTCTATACCCATTTTTTCAGAGTTTTATCATAAATGGATGCTGTATCTTGTCAAATGCTTTCTGTGCATCTATTGAGATGATCATCTGGTTTTTATTCTTCAATTTGTTAATGTGGTGTATCACGTTGACTGATTTGCGGGTGGTGAACCATCCCTGCATTCCTGGAATAAATCCCACTTGATCATATTGTATGATCTTCTTAATGTATTGTATTTAATTTACTAGCATTTTGTTGAGGACTTTTGCATCGAAGTTCATCAGTGATATTGGCCTGTAATTTTCTTTTTCTGTGTTGTCCTTGTCTGGTTTTGGTAGCAAGGTAATGTTGGCTTCATAGAATGGGTTAGGAAGCTTCTCCTCCTCTTCAGTTTTTTGGAAAAGTTTGAGAAAAACAGGTATTAAGTCTTCTTTGAATGTTTGGTAGAATTCACCAGGGAAGCTGTCTGGTCCTGGACTTTTATTTTTTGGGGGGTTTTTGATTCCTGTTTCGATCTCCTTGATGGGGATCGGTCTATTCAAATTCTCTATTTCTTCTTGATTCAATTTTGGAAGGTAGTATGATTTTAAGAATTTATCCATTTCTTCTAGGTTATCCAGTTTGTTGGCATATAGCTTTTTGTAGTATTCTCTTATAATCTTGTATTTCTGAGGTGTCTGTTGTAATTTTTCCTCTTTCATTTCTGATTTTATTCATTTGAGCCTTCTCTGTTTTTCTTGGTGAGTCTAGCTTAAGGTTTGTCAATTTTGTCTATCTTTTGAAAGAACCAGCTCTTGGTTTCATTGATTTTTTCTATTGTTTTTAAATCTCTGTTTCATTTATTTCTACTCTGATTTTTATTATTTCTGTCCTTCTACTGATTTTGGCTCTATTTATTTTTCTTTTCTAGTTCCTTTAGGTGCACTGTTAGTTTGTTTATTTGATATTTTTCTTGTTTGTTGAGGTAGGCCTGTATTGCTATAAACTTCCCTCTTAGAACCACTGTTGCTCTATCCCATAAGTTTTGGCACATTGTATTTTCATTTTTATTTGTCTCCAGTTATTTTTTTATTTCTCCTTTGATTTCTTCATTGACCCAATCATTGTTCAATAGCATTTTGTTTAATCTCCACGTATTCATGGCTTTTCTGATTTTCTTCCTGTAGTTGATTTATAATTTCATACCTTTGTGGTCAGAAAAGATGCCTGGTATTAGTTCAATCTTCTTAAATTTATTGAGACTTGTTTTGTGGCCCAATATGTGATCAATCCTGAAGAATCTTCCATGTGCATTTGAAAAAGAATGTGTATTCTATGGTGTTTGGGTGGAATGTGCTGTATATATCTACTAAGTCCATCTGGTGTAATATGCTATTTAAGACCAATGTTTCCTTACTGATCTTCTGTTTGGATGATCTATCTATTGGTGAAAGTGGAGTGTTAAAGTCCCCTACTATTATTGTGTTACTATCTATTTCTCCTTTTATGTCTGTTAATAATTGCTTTATATATTTAGGTGCTCCTACGTTGGGTGCATAGATATTTACAAGTGTTGTATCCTCTTGTTGGATTGTTCCCTTTATCATTATGTAGTGCCCTTCTTTATCTCTTGTTAGAGTTTTTGTTTTAAAGTCTATTTTGTCTGATATAAGTATTGTTCCCCCAGCTTTCTTTTTATTGCCATTTGCATGGAATATCTTTGTTTTTTAAAGGTTTTTTTTTTACTTTTTCCTTTTTCTCCCTAAAGCCCCCTGATACATAGTTGTATATTCTTCATTGTGGGTCCTTCTAGTTGTGGCATGTGGGACGCTGCCTCAGTGTGGCTGGATGAGCAGTGCCATCTCCGCGCCCAGGATCCAAACCAACGAAACACTGGGCTGCCTGTAGCAGAGCGCACAAACTTAACCACTCAGCCACGGGGCCAGCCCCTGGAGTATCTTATTCCATCCCTTCACTTTCAGTTTGTGAGTGTCTTTAGGACTGAAGGGTGTCTCTTGTATGCAGCATATATATGGGTCTTGATTTTTTTATCCAATCAGTTACATTCTGCCTATTGATTTGAGCATTTAGTTCATTGAGATTTAAAGTAGCTATTGATAAGTATGTACTTATTGCCATTTTGTTACTTTTTTCCTGGTGTTTTAGTAGTCTTCTCTGTTCCTTTCTTCTTCTCTTGCTCTCTTCCCTAGTGGTTTGATGGCTTCCTTTAGTATTATGTTTGAGTTCCTTTCTCTTAATTTTTTTGTGTATTTATTATAGGTTTCTGGTTTGTGATTACCATGAGGTTCATATATAATAAACTACATTTATAGCAACCTATATTAAGTTGATGGTCTCTTTAGTTTGACCTCTGCCTAAAAGCTCTACTCCTTTACTCACCTCCTCCCACATTCTATGTTTTTTTTTCCCACATTCTATGTTTTTGATATCATATCTAATCTCTTTGTGTGTGTGTGTGTATCTGTTACCCTCCTATCATGGAAATAGGTAATTTTAATACTTTTGTCTTTTGACCTTCGTATTATCTTCAGAGTTGGTTGATCTGCTACCTTTACTATATTTTTGCCTTCACTAGTGATTTTATTGCCTTTTTTCTTTTTTGATAATTTTCTTATTCCTATTTGTGGTCTTCTCTTTCCCACATAAATAAGTCCCTTTAGCATTTCTTGTAAAACTGGTTTCTTGGTGATAAACTCCTTTAATTTTTGCTTGTCTGGGAAACTATCTCTGCTTCCATTCTGAATGATAATCTTGCCTGGTAGAATATTCTTGGTCGTAGGTATCATAATGTACATTTTAACAAATTTTTACAAAGTGAACAATCTCTGTAACCTCCACCCAGGACATGACATAGAATATTACCAGTATCCCCAGGAGACTGCTGTGGGCCCTTCCAATCATGGCCTTCTCTCTCCACCAAAGGTATTCAGTGTCCTCACTTACACATGAATTATTTCCTTGTTTAGTATGATAGATTTGCCACCTAAGTTTGCAGCTCTAAATACTATATGGTACTGTAGTTAGTTCTGCCTGTTTAGGAACTCTATGTAAATAGAATCGTGTGTTATTTATTCTTTTGTGTCTGCCTTCTTTTGCTCAATACTTTTTTTTTAAGACTCATCCATTTTGTGCATGTAGTTGTGCATTTGTTTTGTTGCTGCATAATATTCTATTTTATGGCCTTACCCCAAATTATTTATCCATTCTACTGTTGGACATTTGAGTTGCTTCTGATTTGGGGCTATTATTTTGCCAAAAAACACTCTTATACATGTCTCTAAGTGCACATATGCCCACATTTCTGTGGGTATATATATACAAAAGTGAAATTGCTAGATCATAGGATATGAGTATCTTCAATGTTAGTAGTTAATGTCTAACTGTTTTCCACCAATTTACACTCCTGTGAGAGTTCACATTGTTTTATATTCCTTTTTTTTTTTTTTTTTTAGGAAGAGTTGCCCTGAGCTAACATCTGTTGCCAATCTTCCTCTTTTTTCTTTGCTTGAGGAGGGTTCTCCCTGAGCTTACATCTGTACCAGTCTTCCTCCATTTTGTATGTGGGTTGCCACCACAGCATGGCCACCTACAAGTTGTGTAGGTCCACACCTGGGAACCGAACCTGGGCTGCTGAAGCAGAGTGCACTGAACTTAACCACTAGGGCACCAGGCTGGCCCTCCATATTCTTGATAACATCCAGCATTGTCATTCTGGTGAGTGTTTAGTGGTACCTTACTGAGCTTTTAATTTGCATTTTCCTGATGACTAATGATGCTTTGCATCTTTTCATCTGTATATCAGTTATTTTGGATTTTCTTTTTTTGTGAAGTGCCAGTTTAAGTCTTTTCCTATTTTTCTACTATGTTGTTTGTCTTTATTCTTATTGAATTTTAGAAGTTCTTTATATAATCTCGATACAAATTCTTTGTCAGTTATGCATTACAAGTGTCTTTTCTTATTCTGTGGCTTAACTTTTCACTTTCTTACTGGGGTCTTTCGATAAGAAGAACATGGAATACCATATTAATATGGTGACATATGTCAAGCTTTTGGAACCTTTTGTGTTTTGTTTAAGAAGACCTTCCCTACCCTGAGATCATGAAAATATTCTCCTATGTTGTCTTCCCAAAGCTTTACTGCTTTTCTTTTCACATTAAGGTCTGCAATTCACAAGGAATGTATTGCTGTGTGTAGTGTAAGTTGGGAGGAATCTGATTTCGTATTTTTCCATCTGGGCACCTAATTATCTCGGAATCACTTATTGAAAAGTAGGTCCTTTTCCCATTGCTCTTTGTCATAAATCATTCGTCCACTTACAATTGGGGCTGTATCAGGGCTCTCTATTCTGTTCCACTGGTATGTTTGTCTGTCCTTGCACCAGTAACACACTATCTTAATTCCTACAGTTTATCGATGACAATACTGTAAGCTTTAATATACGGTAGAGCAAGTCCTCCCCCCTCTCATGCCTGGGTATTTTTGAGGCTGTGATTGCTCATACACACAAATCCACTCAAACGTTTAAGGAGTGTGTGGGGTGGGGTGGGGTGGGGAGGAGAAGCGCTCAGGGGAGAGGTAGGGAGAGCAGGATCCTCTCTGTTTCCATGGCACCCTCCCAAGGGGAGGGAACGTATAACCACAGTGCCAATCACCCTATAGGGAGATCCCAAATGCGTCAGTGGGCTCCCTCGTCACGTCACGTATCCCAGAGGAGCAGACAGCTCTCAAAACCCAAATACCAATCCGAAGAAGACGACACTCCATGCGCGTCTCTTCCCGCTCTCCCAGAGAGACATCGTTTCCTGCAAATCGCCTGCGCCTGGTCAGCACCTAAAACACCGATCCTGCACAGATTCGTCAATAGAGACATGCTCAACTCTCTTGGTGAACCCCACAGAGATTCCCATCCTCCGCTCGGGAGAAACACCCCGTGGATGCGGTGAGAACCCGCCGGCAGAGATACCCTGGCCGGCTGAGACGGACTGAAGAATGGATACCTTGACTAAGGGATTTTTTTTTCTCACTGAAAGACACGGACAACCTCACTGTCTACTGCCTGAGTACCGCACAACCAAGACAGACACACTTCATATCTGACCGACTCACAGGCAGACTGACCCCCAAACACACCCGTTCCTCCCCGACCTGTTACTCCTCCTCATGCCCCCGGGCGCGGTCGGGCCGTGTCGTTCCTGGCTCACGGAGCAGAAGCGTTTCGCTCCCTGCACATTAGCCTACAGGAAGAAGGATTCCCGGCAGCTTTCGCGGGGGCGGGTCTGCTAGACCCGAAGACGCGGTTGTTCCCGCCCCAAGCAGGCTCCTCCGGATGCCTCGGGCGTCTTCGGCTGTCCCCTCCAGAGTAAAGTCGAGTTCCATCACTCACCAACATTTTTACTTTTCCGCCCCGATTCTCGCGCATGCGCCCTGCCACCGGTAGGCCGGCCCCGAAATGAAAGCTTTCTCGAGAGAGGGGGAGGGACCCTAAACCACGGTCCCGTAGGTCACAGGGGCACAGGCACAGCCCGCGGTGGCTGCTGCCGCCAGCGGTCTCCAAAACGTAAATTGTGGAATCAAAAGGCTTGGTGAGGTCCCACCGAGATTTGAACTCGGATCGCTGGATTCAAAGTCCAGAGTGCTAACCATTACACCATGGGACCTGCTGGCTGCTTTAGGCGGCCGGGAGCCTTCTCAAGCCGCATAGCCCGCCGGCTGCCTTTGGAAAGTGGCGGCCGATGCCCGGTTCGCCCGGCGTAGGCCCTGGGCTCTGGGCCCGAGACCTCACCAGCGGGCGGAAGAGGAGAAGCGAGGGCCTCCGTGTCCCCCGCGTCCCAGACGTTCCTGGTCCCAGGGAGTCATCTTTTGCCGCCGCTTTCTCTGCTGTTCCCCGGGGTCCTAACCCAGGAAGCCAGGAGGGCGGCGGGCTGGCGGGGGCGCAGCCCGCGATGCTGGGCCGGGCTGGGGGCCGGAGAGAGCTAGCTCCCGGGGCAGGCGGCTCGGCGCGTGCATCCCGGGCTTCGGATGTGTTTATTTATTTATTTATTTACGTAGGGCGCACTCTACGGAGGACACCTTGGCCGAGCAGGGAGGGAAGCGGACTGGGACGTTGGGGGACAGCGGTTCAAAGCCAAGGCCCCGTGTGATTCCGGGCGTCCCAGGTGGCTAGAGGCAGCTATGCTGGAAGGTTTTGCTTCCACTTCCATGTCCCGCTGTAAAAGCTACTTGATAAGATTACTAACTTGATGGGCTGTTCCCTTAACATGTAAGTTACAATCAGATCTGTGAAAGAAACAGCTAATTCTGGACTTTCTCATAAGTTTCAGTGAGAGTGTCAATGGTTAATGTTTTCTCAGGTCAGTCCGGCCAGAGGTAAAATTTTATATGCCGGTCGACTCAGCAATTTCACTTTTGGAACTTTATCCTAAGGGACTACTAGGGTAAGTACCAAGCGTTCAGGATGTTCTAGCTGTGTGGTTGTAAAGAATAGAAAATAAACGTACTTCAGCATTTCTATACTCCAATAACGAACTAACAGAAAAAGAACTCAAGAACACAATACCATTCACAATCGCAACAAAAAGAATAAAATACCTTGGGGTACATTTAACTAAGGAAGTGAAGGACCTATATAATGATAATTACAAGGCCTTTCTGAGAGAATTGGATGACGACATAAGGAGATGGAAAGACATTCCATGTACATGGACTGGAAGAATAAACATAGTTAAAATGTCCATTCTACCTAAAGCAATCTACAGATTCAACGCCATCCAAATAAGAATCCCAATGACATTCTTTACAGAATTAGAACAAAGAATCCTAAAATTCATATGGGGCAACAAAAGACCCCGAATTTCTAAAGCAATCCTGAGAAAAAAGAACAAAACGGGAGGCATCACAATCCCTGATTTCAAAACATACTACAAAGCTACAGTAATCAAAACAGCATGGTACTGGTACAAAAACAGGTGCACAGATCAATGGAACAGAATTGAAAGCCCAGAAATAAAACCACACATCTATGGACAGCTTATCTTCGACAAAGGAGCTGAGGGCCTACAATGGAGAAAAGAAAGTCTTTTCAACAAATGGTGCTGGGAAAACTGGAAAGCCACATGTAAAAGAATGAAAATTGACCATTCTTTTTCACCATTCACCAAAATAAACTCAAAATGGATCGAAGACCTAAAGGTGAGACCTGAAACCATAAGGCTTCTGGAAGAAAATGTACGTAGGCAGTACACTCTTTGACATCAGTATTAAAAGGATCTTTTCGGACACCATGTCTTCTCAGAGAAGGGAAACAATAGAGAGAATAAACAAATGGGACTTCATCAGATTAAAGAGCTTCTTCAAGGCAAATGAAAACAGGATTGAAACAAAAAAACAACCCACTAACTGGGAAAAAAATATTTGCAAGTCATATATCTGACAAAGGCTTAATATCCATAATATATAAAGAACTCTCGCAACTCAACAACAAAACATCAAACAACCCAATCAAAAAATGGGCTGGAGACATGAACAGACATTTCTCCAGAGAAGATATACGGATGGCCAATAGGCACATGAAAAGATGCTCATCATCACTGATCATCAGGGAAATGCAAGTCAAAACTACACTAAGATATCACCTTACACCCATGAGAATGACAAAAATATCTAAAACTAATAGTAACAAATGTTGGAGAGGTTGTGGAGAAAAAGGAACCCTCATACACTGCTAGTGGGAATGCAAACTGGTGCAGCCACTATGGAAAACAGTATGGAGATTCCTCAAAAAATTAAAAATAGAACTGCCATACGACCCAGCCATCCCACTACTGGGTATTTAACCAAAGAGCTTGAAGTCAGCAATCCCAAAAGTCCTATGCACCCCACTGTTCATTGCAGCATTATTTACAATAGCCAAGACGTGGAAGCAACCTAAGTGCCCATCAACAGACGAATGGATAAAGAAGATGTGGTACATATATACAATGGAATACTACTCAGCTGCAAAACAGAACAAAATCATTCCATTTGCAATAACATGGATGGACCTTGAGGGAATTATGTTAAGTGAAATAAGCCAGCTAGAGAAGGATAATCTGTGTATGACTCCACTCATATGAGGAATTTAAAATTATGGACTAAGAACAGTTTAGTGGATACCAGGGGAAAGGTGGGGTGGGGGGTGGGCATAAAGGGTGAAGTGGTGCACCTACAACACGACTGACAAACATTAATGTACAACTGAAATTTCACAAGATTGTAACCTATCAATAACTCAATAAAAAAAAAAGAAAAGAAATGTACTTCAAGTGAAAATTGACTAAATAAATATTGACAGTACATATACAATAAATACTGTGTAGGAATTTCGGGGATAAGTTACTGTATTGACATGAAAGATATACAGGCCTAAACAAAACAAAACCAAAAAATGACTCACCAATTAGTATGCATCATAAAAGCCCACTTATATACAAAAAGAAATGCTGTATACATATGTAATAAACATTTGTCATTTATTTGCGCTGTGACATCTGACTGGCTCCCTTTCCTGAGGGATCCAGCATTGTGTGGGTCTGGGTAACAGCAGGGCTGTGCCCTAAGATAGACGTCTGGCAGCTGGAGTGGAAGTGTGGGTCCTGAGCTTGGCCGGTTGGACCTAGAATCCAGAAGCAGAGACTATCTGCTTAAGGAACCCAGAGTCGGGTTCTGTTGCCTACAGTCGAGAACCTGCTGAGCCCAAATCAGAAAATGTCTGTGGATGACAGCTACCTCTGGGGAGTAAATTCCTGAGGGCCTGTTTTTCTGTGTTGCTTGAAAAAATTTTTCTAACTCTTGTATACTGTCAGAAGAAACATTAACAATTTTCCATTTTGAGCAATGAACCAAATCCACTTGAGTTCCTATGTTGAGATGAGGGTGTCCCTCTGTTAAGGCTGGAGTGACGTACTGTCAAATGACTTCAGCATCTCTGGACCTCAGCTTTCCCATCTATTTCCTTCTTACAGGGCTCTGTACCAGCAAGAGTGTATTAAAATTTTTTTTCAAAAGCTACTGAAGGAATCCTAAAGGATGATGATTATATCCTTTGAAAGTGTATGGGACACGGTTCCTTCTGTCCTGTATGAAGGTAAAGGACCGGCTCCCTCCTACCCCTGCTTCTCCTGACTCCCATTCCCTGCTTCTTCCTTTCCTGTTCCCTCCACAGCTTGAAGAAAATCCCCCTCTTGTGGAATCCCCCACTCATGCATTCCTCAAGGGGCATAAAAGGATCACCTCCCTTATAGCTTTTGTCATTACTCACTGGAATTATGGGAAATTGTGTTCTGTGGCTCAGTCTCTCCCATCTTTCCCCCTTCCTTCCCTTGATTGGGCTGTGAATTCCTTTGGGGATAGGGCCCAGGACTTCCTTACCTTTGAATGTGGCTAGTGCCTCACCAAACACGTTCATTGAACCCCCTTAGAGGGCACAGGGGAACTTAGAAGAAACAACAGTCCAGTTTTGTGTTGAGACCCTTTAATTCATTAATTTTTTTTATAATAACAGAAAACGGAGACAATATGTAATCTCCCTGCCCCAGTATAACTAAGTTCTTTTAACACATGTCCACGGTACACGACATCCCAAAGATGGCATCCCATGACGTCTTTGAGAACACACTCTAAGCTTCCACAAGGTGGCTCCTAAAGCGAGGGGGAATCCAGGGCTCTGCCAGAGGTGGGGTTAGTGTGACTTCAGCTGTGGCACCCGAGACAGAACTGAGCTGCAGTAGAATGTACCCCCGAAAGTACAATGAGGCCAGGGGTTAAGAAAAGAGGACAAAAGTCAAGGATTAAGGCCTTTTAAGATATTCTCCCAAGCCTGCAAATGGATAGCGAATGGAATAGTAGGGACAATGATGCTTAGAGCAATCGAAGTGGAAAGTATTCGTATTCACTCTCCCGGAGATGTTCAGTCGGTTTCCTTTGTCCATGCTAGGCTGCCCACAGTCAGCTGGGACAGAGCCAGTCTTGCTCTGTGTTCTCGCCGCCCCGGAGAGGTGATATCTGCCACGAAGCCCCTACTTTGCCTTGGGAGCCCCGACTGTGCCAGGCAAGGCGTCAGCGCATCCTTGTGCAGGGTGACAAGTGATGCCCTGAGTCTCCGAGCTCACCTCCCACAAGCCCTATGCCCAGCCCTCTGCTCTGGGCCTGGCATTCTCAAGGCTCTGATGGAGAAATCTGGCCACTTATTTTTTTGAACAAAGCAACATCCACTTTTATCCTTATCTTGAATATTTTCACTTTCTCTTTTTAAAAGTAATTATTTTCTTTTCAGATTATACAGGTAAAATGTTTACTGTGGAAACTGTAGAAAATGCAGTAAAGTAGAGGAAATATTTAAAAATCACCACAATTCCAACAGCACTCTTAACATTTGATGTATTTCTTTTCCTTTTTTAAAACGCATTTTTACCTAGTCAGCCTCACTGTATATACAATTTTATGTCCCGATTTCGCATTTAACCTAATAACAAAATATCAGTTGAAAACCATTTTGTTTTTTCTCTCCTTAAAAATGCTACAAATATTTAAATGTGTAATACATGAGCATACTGCAAAATTCAAAAGGTATGAAAGGAAATACTCAGAAAAATCCAACTTCCTGACTGTCACTTTCTGTCCTCAGAGGCCACTTCTGATACTCTCCTTCTAGAAATTTTATTCTTAGACAAATATACATGTGTATGCATACTCCTGTCCTTGAAAACATTCAAAACACTGTTCTGCACCTTGTTTTATTTACTTAGCACCATATCTTGAAGACTGCTCCATAACAGTACCTATGAAATAGACCTCATTATTTTTAATGGTATTTTATTGAGATATTATTTACCTTGAGTAAAATGCACAAATCTTGACTGAAGAAATCAATTACTTCTTACAAAGATATACACCTGTGTGACCACCACTTAGATCAAGACGTAGAGTATTTCCATCACTCCAGAAAGTTCCCTGGGGCCCTTTTCCAGTCATTACCTACCCTGCTCCCTTGAAATCACTCCTCTGGTTTCTATCACCCTAAATTAGTTTTGCCTATTCTTTAGGTATATATCTCTGTGGTATATTCATACGATGGGATACTATTCGGCAATAAAAAATATGCTACTGATACATAAAGCAACATAGATGAATCTCAAAAACATTGTGTTGAGCAAAAGAAGCCAGACACAAAAGATACCACGAAACAGTATCTTTTGCTCAAGATAATGTTTTCAAAATTCAGCCGTGTCACTTTATAACTCAGTAGCATGTTTTTCTCGCTGAGCAGTAAACCGCTGTATGAATATACCACAATTTGTTGGTCCATTCTCCAATTGAAGGACATTCGGGTGGTTTCCAGTTTGGGGCTAACATAAGTAAAGCTACTATGACCATTCTTGTGCAAACCTTTTTTTGTCTTAGGCATTTACTTGGCAATGGAATTGCTGGATCATAGAGTAAGTGTCCGCTTAGGTTTATTAAGAGCTGCCAAACAGCGTTCCAGAGTGGTCGTACTATTTGACGCCCTCACCGGCAGTGTCTGAGAGAGTCCAGTTGCTTCGCATCTTAGCTGTTACGTGGTATTGTTGGCCGTTTAAATTTAGCTATTCTATCGAGTGTATAATGAGCTCTCCTTGTGGTTTTAATTTGCATTTCACTGATGGTTAATGATGTCAAACATCTTTTTTACATGCTCACTAGCCATTTGATATCTTCTTCTCTAAATACTTCTTCAAGTATTTTGCCCATTTTTTAAAGAAAAAAATTGCCTTTTTCTTATTGCTTTATAGAAATTCTTTGTATATCTAGGATATGAATCCTTTGCCAAATATCTGTATTGCGTATATTTTCTTCCAGTCTGTGGCTTGTCTTTTCATTTTCTTAATAGTGTCTTTTGATTAGCAGAAGGTTTTCATTTCAATGAAGTCAAATTTCTCCTTTTCTCTTCCTTTTATAATTAATGCCTTCTGTGTCCTTGCATGTGGAGAGCTGGGATGTTTCCAAGTTCATGGGATAAAAGAGGGACGTGCGGTTATACAAATTACTCACTCACATAGTGAAAACTTTGATAATCTCTTGGTAAAATTTCTTTTTTTAAGTTTTATTTTTCCTTTTTATCCCCAAAGCCCCCTGGTACATAGTTGTGTATTTTTAGTTGCGGGTACTTCTAGTTGTGGCATGTGGGATGCCAACTCAGCATGGCTTGATGAGTAGTGCCGTGTCCGTGCCCAGGATCCGAACCTGTGAAACCCTGGGCTGCCATAGCAGAGCGCACGAACTTAACCACTCGGCCGTGGGGCCGGCCCCTGGTAAAAAAAAGTTTTTTTTAGATTTTTTTTAAGATTTTTTGCTTTTGGGGGCCGGCCCCGTGGCCGAGTGGTTAAGTTCGCGCGCTCCGCTGCAGGCGGCCCAGTGTTTCTTTGGTTCGAATCCTGGGCGTGGACATGGCACTGCTCATCAAACCACGCTGAGGCGGCATTCCACATGCCACAACTAGAAGGACCCACAACAAAGAATATACAACTATGTACCGGGGGGCTTTGGGGAGAAAAAGGAAAAAATAAAATCTTAAAAATAAATAAATAAGTAAATAAAAATTTTTTACTTTTCCTTTTTCTCCCCAAAGCCCCCCGGTACATAGTTGTATATTTTAGTTGTGGGTCCTTCTAGTTGTGGCATGTGGGACGCCACCTCAGCATGGCTTGATAGCAGTGCCATGTCCGTGCCCAGGATCCGAACCAGAGAAACCCTGGGCCACCATAGCAAAGCACACGAACTTAACCACTTGGCCATGGGGCCAGCCCCTTGGTAAAATTTAAAGTGGGATGAGAGATGTAGATTTTATATGGGAGACTTGTTTGAAGCAGAGTAAAGATGCCGAAAGGCATAAAGGTGGCTTGAGCATTTAGGCAAAGGATTAAGAAAACGAAGAGCCGCATATAGATTTGAATCCTCTGTGAAGGTCATTAGATGGAGGGCTGAACAGAAGAGATGGGATAGACAGCAATGACCTCCTGAGAGGCTGATGATTCTGAAACTGATTCTGGTGTCTGGAACACAAGATTGTGGTCCATCAAGACAGTAGACTATCAAGAATGAGAAATGGTGGGGAAAAGTCAGGATGTTGGCATGTGTTGGTGACTTCATGCCATCCTTAGGATGGCCCTATAAGAGAGACAAGTTTTCGGTTGAAGGCGCCCTATTTTAAAGCCGGTCATATGGTTGCAAAAGAGTGGCTTGCAATCCAAGTTTACCAAAAGTCCTATAATTCAGAGGCTTGCGGGGCTGGAAAAGCTGAATTCTCTGCCCCAAGAGAAAGCACAAGCAGGGATGGGAAACATAACAGGGGACCATTCTGAGCGAAAGACCAGCCTACTCCACTGCGATGCTTTAAATACTTTCCACCCATGAGGAGGAAAGCCCTAGGGGCAAAGAACCGATTATAGATGGTCTCTCTGTACCTTAGCCCGCTATTCTGAATAGCCTCAAGGCAGATGCCATTTCACTGAGTGCCAGAGGATAGGCAAAGTGTAGAAGTCTGTGGTTGCCAGAATGGATTTCCCAGTCTCAAAGACTGTGTCTAGACAAGATGTCTGGAACTGACTGGAAATGACAGAAAACCTGTAAGTTTTAGGGATCTCATTGGCAATTCAGTTTCCTTTAAAATCTGACTGATAACAGCTAGTGAATTTTAACTCCTACGGCCTGCCCTGGGCTGGGGAACAGCACTAACAGGAAGTGGGCAGTTAAAGTTGTGTAGGCCTCAGAAAGGTCAGCCTGCCCAATGCTTGCTCAAATGAGGACCTAGAAGATAATAGACAAGGGACTCCCCCTAGAGAGGAGAAGCTGGAGCTGCCGGGTGGGCTAACCAAGGCGCCCTGTCCACTGCCAGGGAGGCCAAGCCTGTTGGAATAAATATTCCTGGGCATCGTAGGACCCCTGCCATGTGCCCCGCCTCTGGGCTTGGCTATATGAGATAGTTTAAGACAGTTTGGGTCAAGCTTCCGGTACTTACAAGCAAAAACACTCTAATAGGTACACTTTGTGTAGTGGCTTATGCAAATTTTTGGTCTATCAAAAATCAAAAACAGTTGGGGAGCGGCCTTCCTAAGGGTGGAAGAGAGAATACCCGGAAGGAAGCAGACCCCGGTCCCATTTCCACTTCAGCCACATGAGACACCCCCAGGCATGCCAGTAAAAGGCCACTTGACCAGTAGCCAATAAGATTCCTCTTTTCTGAAAGTCATGGTATCAGTTGTCCTCTGCTGAGCAGGGGGTGAGGAATAAGCGAGGGGAAACAGAGAGAGGAGGCCTGAGCTCCCCCTAGAGGCTCACACAATTATTTGCACCAACCTGTCCTGGACTTGAGGGTTCTGTAGGAAGTACCAAGGAACCATCACTGTCCTGGAAGGATACCTTTGTCATTGGTTTGGTCCAGGCTGCTTGGTTGTGTCTGAAATTCAAGGCTGGAGAGAGGCCTGTGTGGCCGTTACTGTCTGTGACCTGATTTTTGCTTCCAAACCACCCAAGGAGAAAACCTTTTATTTATGCCTTTCTGTTTTGAAAACACCCAGACCCACAGAGTGCTTGCATTATTTAGGACACTTTGGTTCTAAGTCACATGAACCAACTCAAATTAGGTTAAGTAAAAAGGGAAAATTATAAGGGTATACCGTTTCACAAAACCCCAGGGCAGGACTGTAGCCAGACCCCAGGAAAGAACCAGAAGGCTGTCAGGAGTCTCTCATTTCAGCTCCTCTTGGTGCACATGTTGAATTCTTTTGTAGCTGCAGACTGACCTTCTCTGCTCTTTAGCATAACATAAAGGGGCAGCTCTGCTCCTGTGTGATGTCTGAGGTCCCACCGTGCACAGAGCCTGCCTCGATGTTTTTCAGCCCCAATTCAAACCCCGAGACAGACGATCTGATGGGCCGTTGGCTCAGGAGCCTGCCTCTCTTGGTCTAATACATTTTGACCAGGGAGAGGCACACATACTTTCAGGGTAATTGACGAATTTCTGGAGAATTCCTGGAGAATTGGCTCACAGTTTAGGCAAACACCCTAGAAAAGCTCCATTTTAACTACTCCTTCCTATTGGAGGAGAAGGCTCCAGATCCTGGGACAGGGAAGGGGATGTGTCTGGAACAGACTGACGATAACTACAGCAGGTCAGATGGTCCCTGCCGGGGGATGTTGCAGAACGCTGTAATTGCCGTGAAAGGGCCCAGCTCTAACCCCCTAGATGCAGGATGCAAGGAATTAATCAGAAAGGCAGACATTTTTGTGGAACCTGGCCAGGGACAAACATACAAAAGTATCTGTCCAGATATTTAATTTGTTTTAATTATTTTTTACTTTTTTTTTTTTTGAGGAAGATTAGCTCTGAGATAACATCTGCCGCCAATCTCCTCTTTTTGCTGAGGAAGACTGGCCCTGAGCTAACATCCATGCCCATCTTCCTCTACTTTATATGTGGGACGCTGCCTCAGCATGGCTTGCCAAGCAGTGCCATGTTCACACCCAGGATCCGAACCAGCGAACCCCGGGCCACCAAAGCAAAATGTGTGAACTTAACTGCCGCACTACCAGATTCACCCTGTTTTAATTATTTTTAAATATTTAAAAGCTATGATAACTGAAGCTAGCAAACTGTCAAAATAAATGTTCTATCCTCTTACCTTGAAAAGGCAAAATCGAAAATATCCTAAAGCTTGGTTTTGGTATGACTAAAAGTAGGCAACGTACCAAAGCAAAGGAATTTAATAATTATTGTGCGTGTCTGGTTGATTAGTTGATGCGTTGGTGATGTTTAGATAAGAACAAAGATATATAAATTCATAATTTATCATCCATCTATTCCACACAGTTTGATTTTCTTGCTTTTGTTTCAGCAAAATCACTAATTATGTTTTTATAATTGATATTTTTCATATAATTTGTAGCCAATGACAGTATTAATCTGTCAACAAACTACAGCCCGGAGACCAAATGCAACCTGTGACTTGGGTTTCGAATGGCCCCACAAGCTCAGAATGGTTTTTACATTTTTAAAGGGTTATTTAAAAAAAGAGAAAGAATATCTGACAGAGACCTTAAGTGGCCCACAAAGCCTAAAATATTTACTATCTGGTCCCTTACAAAAATGTTTGCTGACTCCTGATCTAACGTATTGCTACTCCAAGCATCCTCTGAGGTCCGGTCCAGTCCATGAACTCTTTGTTTCCAGTCTTCAGCGAGACAAGGAGCCGCGCCAAAATCAAACTCACCTCCGCCCCTCAGCGCACTGTTGTAGCCGAGCGGGCGTGCTTTCACGGCAAGCCTTCCTCAATGAAGGAAGCAGAAGCTGATTACACTGGGACGCATGCTCCTTACCTCTTTGTGCACCAGCACACTGAGTAGTCATAATCTAAAGAATCAATGAATAAAGTGTGATTGTGTTCACAGTGTACAAAATTTACCTCCAAGGGTAAATTGAAGCAAGTGTAAGATTTGCCAAAAATTATAAAAATTAAAATTATTTTTCATGTCTTCAGAAGTTATTTTTCTTTCAAAATAGCTAAACTTATCTACGAAGATTAAAAGACAAAATGAAAGTTATAATGAAGAAAAATCACATTTAAAAATCAAATGTTTAGTTGTTTTAAATTTAACTTTTGAAAATTTGTCATTAAATATTTTTATAAAAATACAATGACTGCAATCTTAGCTTTCACTAACTACCTAATTGCCAAGGTAAAGAATCCGCATCACACTTCAAGCCTGATACAGCTACAACGACATACAGAAATACTAAAAAGTAATACAAATTGTTACCATTTTTAAGTGTTCTTAAGCCTGTGAACACCACACTAAATGTCTAGTACTTCCAGAACCATGAGTTGAAAGGCAGGAAAACAGACACTAGGTAACAGGCAAGACACTACCGCTATTTACGTGATCTGAGAGGAAGCGTTTAATAAATGAAAAGTTTCGTCTTTTTCTTTTACCTAAGCACTCTGCAGCGCAAATCTCACCTGTACTCCGAAGTATTGTCCACAAACTTTCAGTGCATTTGGACGTGGCTGTCTTTTGTTTTGAAGACATAAGGCAAGAGGTGTGGAGAAGTGTTTCCCTGGGGCCTGAACAGTGTTAGTCCCCAGAGTAGATATTTAGGGTCACAGGTTATGCTGTGCCAGCGCTGAGCCCTGGATCCTGACTGACAGAGATGTTCAGATGCTCATCGTAAGCAAACGTGTTTGTGATATTCAGGGTTCTCTGAAGCTCTTCTGAAGCCTCTTCAGGGGCTCTTCCTGCCTGGGTCTAAGGGCAGTACTGGATGGGACAATCCAACATCATCTTCCTGCATAGCTATGTTATAGTACACAAAAGGCACGTCCTATTGAACGAAATGATTGTGCATGTTATTTAAAGCTGTAAAAGCTTTTGTGATAGAATCTTTATGACATACACAATGGAATGAGATATGTGTTCAATTATGGTTTGGGAGAACAGAAGATGATTGCCGATCTGTATCCATATCTGAGAAATGCTGAATTAAACAAAATTAAACTAATTCCCTTACTGCAGGACTTCTCAGAGCCTTTAATATGTGAATGTGAATTGCAATTTTCCAAGAGGGAGATACAGCATGCAGTACTTTTCAAAATTACTTGACTACCAAAATGTTTTTCATGAAGTTTTATTAAAATCTCACACACACGTTTTCAGAGATCCTGAACTACCCCAGGCCATCTTTGGTAAGAAAGAGTGGAAACCACAAAGGCTAGCGCAGTAACTGTAGAATCTACTGCCTTCCAAGATGACAGAGACGACCTTCCTCGACAACCTGTGATGGCTCCCCTCTGTAGAGGACATGGGTCTTGCGTGGTCAGTCACTGGTCTCAAGTCTCTGGAATTCAATGGCGTATCATGGCACCGTAGCACAGGGTCTCCAAGTCCAACCCCTGGCCCTCTGGAATGCGTCTTTGTGGTAGCAAGTCTGATGCCAGAGAAATCTTTTTCTGGCAGACAGTGGACTACCCCAGTGCTCTCCTTCCTCCCTCCCTCCGCTGCCTGAATCCCATCCATCTTCCAGGCTCTAGATGAGACTATTCCACAGAACCTTCCTCCGCTGCCTTCTCCCCCCTCTGATCCTCTGACTCTGGCTGCCCAGTTCTGCTCATGGACTGAGCTGAACCAGGCTGCAACCTTCTCAAGGCAAGGACCCTGGGTTAGTCACATTATTTGAGTCCACAAAGTATGAGCAAATAAAAATTTATGGAAGACAGTGATGCCAGAGATGATGCTTCTGACTGTGACATCATTTCCACTAAAGCCCCTCAAGGACCCAACAGCCACTCCTTTGACTGAGAATACCAACACATCATACGCCCTTTTGTGTGAAATCAAATGAGATGATGTGAATACTGTATTTGCAAATGCTTCATAAATGGGAAGCCATCATACAGATAATGACACAGTCTCCATTGCCCCAATCAGTGATTGGTCTATTTTTAATAACCCTGAGCCTTAGATTGGTACTTTCAGAAACTAAACCCATTTGCCCTACCCACTAGATGGTTCATTGCAACGTTCCTCTTATCAGGAGTCCATTTTTTGATAGCCCAACTACCAGTTCCACAACCTGTCAGTGCAGTGCTTTCCCCATGCCTGGGCACCTTTACGTAGAGCACTGGAGATGGTTCTTGAAGTAGTGGAGAGCCAGCTTGAACTGGACCTGGGCTTTGGTGTTGGCCCGGTATGTGCTGTACATCTTCTCCAGGGAGGCCAGCTCCTGGTCCGCCGCTGGAGCACGTGACTGGTGACCCACTATTACCTGTGGGCATGACCCCACGAGCAGGCTCCCAAGCCCATCAATAAAGAACTCTGCCAAGAGAAGGAAAGCACAAGAGGGAAATGTGAGCTGCAGCCAGAGACCCAGGGTCACATCCCAGGACTGAGAGGAGAGTTCGGGGAAGGCGACACTGTTTATACCCCTGGGGAGGTTAAGTGCCATGCAAAGCCGCTTGCCCAGGCTGATGAGTTGGAAGGACATAAATAAGCTCATTTCTCAGACAGAGATATGGGCAGAGAGACACAGGTTAGCCTTCCAGCTGGACAGATCTGTGGACTCCAGGACTGAGGGTATAGGAGGAGAAAGAGAGAGGACAGTTAACCAGTTGCAGTTAAATAGGAAAAGATTTCTGGAAAATGAGAATAGGAAGCAGGGTGGGAAAAGAGGGAGAGGACAGAGCTGTGGGGAAAGGTTGGGGAAGGGTGTCTCAGATAGGCAGCTACAGCCTATAGAGAGACAGGAAGTCAAAGAGAGGGTGGAAGGAGGCAAGAGAGACCATGAGCCCTAGTCTGGGGTGAGAGGGGAAGGAAACCCCCTGTGGCCTGGTGAGCAACCACCATCAGGGGTGCATGGCCTTTGGAAAGAACAATCTTCTGACTCTAGTTGACAACACACCCGCTCCCCACCTGCATGAGCCACTCGTTGTAAGCGGGGGTCAAAGCCAACTCTTTGGAGTCGCTCTGTGTGGGCCAGAAAGAAGTTGACAACGCCACTGGTCACCACGCAGCTGGGGAAGCCATCCACGGGTCCGAAAAATCCTGACCTCCGGTGAAGACAGTCCCCATTCTCGCCCTGCTCCAGCAACAACTTAAACTGGAACACGTTTCCAAGCACACTGCCACCTACCTAGCCAGTGGGCAGAGAAATCCATGTTAGAGAACACAAATTCAATAGCCATGTTGCCTCTGCCAGGAAGCCTTACTGGACTGAACCTCAGTTATAACCAGAATCACACCCTTTCTCTGTCTACTCTTCAGACTATCCCTCAGTTCCTCTTTTTTGCTGTTGCAGTCACAGCCTTCGGCATACTACTGCTGGCTCCTTCGGATCTTTTCATTTCTGCTTACCCCAGAAAATCTCCTTGGCGGGAGCAGCAAGCACTTACACTAAGTCTAAATGGCAGACGACTTCTCTGTTCTGCTTACCCTACTTTTTCCAGAAGAAGGCAACTCACTCTCTTCCGTTAGGAGCGGAATGTGAGTGCAGACAAGAAGCAGCCTGCGTGTGCAGTGGTGTGTGTGTGGTGTCTCCACTGCCAGCTTCTTGCAGCAAGCAGTTTGTCTCAAGCTGTCTTCCTCCCATTCTCCACTCCTGGCCCACTTCTCTGAGCTGCCTGTCCACGCACTCATGGAAAATACGCGCATTTGTATGTTTGAGCCCGAGCGAAACAGGAGGGGCAAGTCCATCTCTGCCTGAACCGTCATAATCCTCTCGGTGGCACAGTAAAATCTCCTTGTCCCCCATCATTGGTTGTTTCTTTCTTCCTTTTAGTAGATGAACCCTCTAAGTTTTAAGTGGGCTAAATTAAGACATAGCTAACTGTCCAACTAAAGACTAAATTTCTCCACTTGCCTTATTAGCTATCACCTTTTTCTTCTCTTTTCTATATGTGAATTGACTTTTGATGTTTCTCTTCTTTTCTTTCCTTGTTTTCTTTTTAACGTCATTAGGGCCATGTGTGCTTTTAAGATTTTGTGCCATTTACATTTTTTTAATGGTGTGGGACAGAAGCAGAGCACTGCTCTCTTTCATCTCACACCAATCGGGGGAAGAAGTTAGAGGTGAGGCATAAACATACCATTTTCAAGATAGAACAACGGTGAATTTGGAGGGGCGTGTAATTTGCTTGAAGAAAAGTAAGTACGGAGGCAGAAGCAGAAATGCACATCTGATCCTGTGTGATGCTCACGACGCCAGTGCTACTCTGTCTTATTCATCTCCTCCCTCAGCCCCTCTCCCTCCGCTGCCCTTCTTCTCTTCTTCCCTCACGTACATTCCTCTCTTCTCTGCCCCTCCCCTTCCCTCTCTTGGCTGTCTCTGCAGATTGCATCCTGGGTAAATCTGGCAACACCCCCTTACCACGTCCAGTTCAGTTTTCTCCAGGACATCCACCAGCACCTCAATCTTGGTCTTGCTGTTGAAGAGAAAGTCATCGTCCACCCAGAGAACATATTTGGTGGTGACCTGAGATATGGCCAGGTTCCTACCAGCAAACCAACCCTGTAGGTGGATGAGGTTAGATCAGCGGTTGGCTACATATTAGGATGATCATCTGGGGAGCTTTCTAAATTCCCAATGCCAGGCTGCACCTCAGACAACTGAAGTCCAAATCTGTGGGGGTGAGTCCGATATACGGCTGAGGTTGAGAACCAGTGGGTTAAAGGGAGTCCACATCTCAAGAGATACCGGAAAAAGCACAGTGACTCTCAGGATCAAAGATTGAGACAAAGTAAGGCTAGCAAGCCCTTCCTTGGCCCCATGGCAAATATGGATCAACAGTCCATATCGTCCATGGACCAAAAAGTCCAAAAGTCCTTTTTCCCGACAGACTCTCTGTGGCTCCACTTGCATTTCCCCTTATGTTGCCTGGAAGGTGTTGGAGGGTGGGACCCCCCGGTATGTATAATATCCATTTCCTTCTGTGCGCACTTGAAGGAAGGTATACAGGGGGAGAGAGAGACAGAGATAGAGAGGAGAGATGCTCCAGAGATGCTCCAGCTGGGGTGCCATCCTAGGGATGAGAGGTTTCTCTGGGGTTGGATCTGCCTGTCAGGAATCCTTAGGATGTCAGACACTTCAAGTCACTTAGAAGGAGCTCCATTTCCACATCAAGTGTGAGGAAAGGCAGATTAACCACCCCGTTAATGCAGAAAAGAGAGAGTAATTGGATTTTTCTGTGAACTGGGAGTCAGTAAGGAGACTCAGAGGAGAGTCCTACCCCTCCCACTCCAGGACTCTGCTTCCAGGGAGGCCCCTGGGGCAGCCCCATCCAGGGTAGAAGCTAACTCTGGGGCTCTCTTGTCCCGGGACTCCCTGTCTCCCCATCTGGGAGGGACATACCTTCCCAAAGGGCATGGTGTAATACTCCACGTGGTTGTCATTAATTTTCAGGGGCTCTTTGCTGTCGTCAGCCACGATCACCGTCAAGTCTGGGTAATACTCACGAATGCTCTGGAGCAGGGTCATGAGCTTATGCGGACGGAGGAAAGTTTTGGTGGCGATGGTCACCAGGTCTCTGAGCTTCCTCTCTGGGCAAGAAAGGGTAGATGTCAGAGCACTGTCTTCCCGGAAGCCTCACTGTCTTATATTGTTCTGGTGGTTTCTTTACGCTAAGACCTCTCAGTGTTTGTGGGCCTCATGCCTCTTGTGTACAGTCGGTGTTTAATAAGAGTTTGTTATTTGGATTAGAAAATAAACGTATTTAAAACATACCCAATGGGTTAAAATTTTATGTTTTCTATTCTTGAGTTTCTTCTTCTGGCTCCATGATGCCATTTTCTACTGTCTATTTGAATGCTTCATCCTAGGCTTGCTTCTCAGCACTTTGCTTGCATCCTGTCTCCATGTTAATACCAGGAGTTGAGATGCACAGAGCTTTGCCCATCAAGGGGTTCAATATGGAGGGTCTCTGGGCCCAGGAAGAGGAGAAGAGACTTAAAGGACTTTAGACCTGTCCCTGTCACCAGCTGTACTCACAGAGAGAAACCTACTTGGTCTTTATCTTCAAGAAGACATGAGTGGAAGGGGGTCTACCTGGAGATTGGAGGGCCCAGACCAGAATGTCCATCTTAAGTTGTGTGATATATACAAAAGGTTGGAGAAGGGACAGATCTTCTGTGGGAAAAGCCCCCTGATGAAGCAACAGGAGCTGCTGGTGTGTGTTTGGGGTTGAGCCACCGAATGTGGAGGCACCCAGCTGGCTGAGCATGTGAGCTATCTGGGTCGGGGGGGGGGGTCAGTTGGAGTTAAGGCACCCCAAAAGCCACAACCCTGCCTATTGTTTGTTGGTGAGTGCTGCATAACCCCCTGCAGAGTGACTTTCTCAGAATGTCAGAAATCAGAAGTCATTCCAAAACCCCCTTTTTCATACATGTTGCACATTGACCCGGCTCCTCCTGGGTCTGAGGGAGTCAGGGAAAAGATATCAGTGGAAAGAGTCAAGAAAATCGTGTTCAAGAGCATGTCAACTGAATCCCTCCTCCTTGTCTTTCTTAGGCCACGTGACAAGTTTGGTTCTTTTGTTACAGCAAAGAGAGAACCAGGGGTGTGAATTACCACAGGATATGGTCAAGGTAGGCCATTCCTGGCCAAGCTGGTGGTGTAGCTTTCTGCTTTGAGATTTCTTTTTCTTTTCCCAAACACACAGCAATGAAAAGAAAAATGCAAAAATATAGCCATGCTCTAACACAGACAAAGTTTCTTCCAAGGAACAGAAATAAAAAGCTGTGAGCAGAGCAGAAGCTGAGGCTGCTGCATTCTGGGGTCACAGCAGCAGGGCCCAGGAGGCTGATTCCGAGGGGAAACAGAATAAAAGTGTCTCATGGGAGCATGGGTGGAGAGGCAGGATTTTTCCTGGAAGCCATGGATTGGAGCTAGGTTACGCTCCTTCCATCCCTCACCAATACCATCTGCTGGGCAGGGAACCCCAACACAGCTGTCAGCCCTGCACACACCTCTGGGTGCAAACAGAGATGACACCTCCTCACAGCCAGGGCCTGTGCCAAGCCACCCTCAGGCTCAGCAATTGGCTCTTCAATAACGCCAGCATCACCATGGGACAGGAACCCCAAGACTCCAGTAGAAAAGGATGGACTAGGAATCTGGGAATAATGGGAATAGAAGCAAATGTGGGATGCTGTGAGATGAGAGGGAGAAGGGAGGGAGAGACGGAGAGAGGAGGAAATGAAACAAATAAGCAGGCAAAGGCTCCTCCTCAAGATGAGCTCACCACCCCAAATTCCAGAACACTCCAAGGAAACTAGCATGAAGAGTGACAGCCAACACATCTACCAGGTGCAGAGGAACCTGCTCCAGACAGACTGAAAAGAATAGAGAGATCTGAAAAGGATCTAAAACGAGAATGTTTAAAATCTTTAAAGTCATAAATAACAGAATCACACATGTGAAAAAGGAAATATGAAACAAAAACAGGCATAAATGAAATAAGAATATTTGCATATGAAAACAACCAAAAATTACTGAAGATAAATGTTAAGAACCAAAAGGGGGATATGACTTCAGATATATTAAAATATTTTTAAAAGCATAAGAGAATGCTATGAACAACTTTATGACAAAAAAATGACAATTTTATATCAAGCATACTTTTATAGACACATTTAAAAAGTTGACTCAATGTACGTATAGATCAATAAGCATTAAAGACATGGAATTGATATTTTAAAATTTGTCCCCCTTCTCTCACTCCTCATTCACATTCGCACCCCTAACCCCTCAGCCCGTCCCCCCCAACTTAGACATGGAAAAGACACAGTGACCAGATAAGTTTCAAGGGACATATAACTCCTCTTTTATGACAATTTATTTCAGAAAATAGAAAAAAAGGGAAAACTACCCAACTCATTTTATGAGACTTGTACAATATTGATAACAAAACAAGGCAAGGACCTTAGAGGAAAAGATAGTCTGAGTTTTGAATATAGAGGCAAGAATCCTAAATAAAATAGCAGAAAATTTAATTCAGCATTTAATCAAATAATGCATTGCAATCAAGATGGGTTTGTTCCAGAAATGCAAGGCTATTTCAACAGGAGAAAATCAATCAGTGTAAATCACTACACAAACCCAATTAAAAGAGAAAAATTATTTCAATAGATGCAGACAAATTACCTGATAAAATTCAAAACTCATTCATAATAAAAACTCTTAGCAATGAAATAGAAAGCAGAAATAGAAAAATTCTTAGCAATCAAAATAGGAAAGAAGGAAACATTCTTACTCTGATCCCTCTACCACACTACTACCCAGCAAACACTAATGGTGGAACATTAGAATCTTCTTCAAGTTGGGAACAAGCAAAACTGCTTGCTACCGCTACGACTATTCAACACGGTGCTGGAGATTTCAGCCAAATGCAGTTAGACAAGAAAAAGAAACAAATTATGAGAATTGGAAGAGAAGAGACAAAAATCATCATTATTTGTCTAAGAAAGAAACTCTATGTTAAAAAAAATAATCACTAAAATGAGTGCAACAAGGATGCTGTTTATAAGTTCGATGTTCAAAAATCACTAATGTCCTACATACTAGCAACAGCCAGTTAAAATGTAGAAGATCCAATTCATAATAACAATAAAAAATATAAGGTACCTAAAACTAAATCCAAAAAATACGTGCAATTCCTTTACAAATAAAACTACAAAATAAAGTATCGCAGAACCTGTGAAGAGACTATAACATGGGGACTACAATATGGAGAGACAGACCAGATTCATAGTTGGGAATATTCAACTTTATAAAGTTGTCGATTCACCTCTAATTAATCTATAAAATCTACGAAATTCTAATCCAAATCTCAAGGCATTTTAGCGGATCTCGATGAGCTGATCCTCAAACTCTAATGGAAAAGGAAAAGACCAAGAAGAGCTAAGAAAATTTTGCAACGAAGCGCAGTCATTCTGAAGTATAGCATTTACTTCCACCGATATAAAACCTACTATAAAGCGTATTGGAACATTACGGAATTAGCCCAAGGACAAAGAGATCAATGCAACCTCAAGAAGCCCATATTCAGACCCCTGAATAGA